>NC_142282.1:67544153-68205225 GCF_052056855.1 Sturnus vulgaris
CAAGGTGATTTTAAACAGAAATATTTAATCATATAATTTCCTTTATCTAGTGTCCATGCTTCACTTCAGAGCTTAGTATTCTGGTTTATGCAAACCCCAATGCTTTTGTGATTAACACGAATCTTTTATCAATTGTCACACTTTCCCCACATCTCTTTTTTTATCCCATTGATTCATGTTCTGGTTTCAAATTTTGTCAGTACCTCTTGTACTGCCCTTAATTTTGTTGCCTTCTCAGGGTCTATTGGTATTGTAGCAACTTGCATTCCTTGAACCACCTACTGGATTAGTCGAATGAAGCATGGAACAAGACAAGGGATGAACAGTAGTCCTAATAATGCACATGTTAACATAAATCCTAATTTCTTCCACCAAGTTTCCCCCAACAGGTTATTCCACCAATTATCATTAAGCATAGAGTTCCCGGTTTGGACAGGTACATGGGCTATTCGTTTTATTTCTTCTGCAATTTTAGTAATTCCTTCACCATTATCATCAATTTCTAAGCAGCATTCAGAATTATTAAACTTTCCACACACTCCCCCTTCTTCAGCTAACAGATAGTCTAGAAGCCAGTCGGTTTTGATATACTGCTGCTCTAGTTTGGGTAAGTTGTTTAGCTATCAATTCCATTGCTCGGGCTGTCTGGTTTGAAGTAATTTCTACCACGGCTTGTAGCCTGATAATTCTATTTAGCATATAAATTGGAGTGCGATAGCCCTAGCTCCCATCTTGAGCCCAGGTAGCTGGTCCATAATATTCAATAATTCGTTCTGGGGGCCATTCATCATCCTTCCATATTTGTGTTCCCCCTATGTCTGTGCTCCTTTTATTTCGATACAAAGTTTCATACAAGGGAACTCCTAACACTCTATTACCCTTTTCCTTTGGTAATGTAAAAAACGCAGGCTGGATAATCCCTAGATTACATGTCCCTCTCCATCTTTTTGGTAGGGTATTATAAGCTTTTTTCCCCACAGATCCAAAATATTCCATCTGGGGCTTTCCAGCTTAGTTTAACTGATTCAGGTTGTTGCCAATAGGTCCTTACACTTTTTACTTCTTCATATGGGTTGGCTCTATTTTTATTATACCAGCATAGTCCTGTAAAATTGTTCTTTATACAGTTACCTTTACTTAACTTTCCCCAATATCCTTCTGGAGCTTTGGGCCACCAAGACTGTTTGCTTGCATTTGTAATCAGGATAGTCTTACAGGGGGTGTGCCCCACATATTGGGTAAAGTTAGTTCCCTGACATGTTATACATACCTCTCCTATTACCTCATGACTTAGAACCCACCCTTCAGGTCTATTGACTCCCCTCGATATTTCCGTTTGATTCCACTGTAACAACTGCTCTGGGCCCAATCCCTCCCCCCTCCATGGCCATTGTTCAGTCATTTGCATTCCTCCACAGATCCAACAGTGAGTTCAGTTCAGTTCAGTAGTGATTTCTTTCATTAATTCTACAAATAAATTTTTCCCCAAGGTGGGTAAGTCCCGTTCGCTGAGTTGTTGTTTTATTTTCTCATACAAGTTAAAATTTCCCCCATGGTTTGTCTTTGTTCCTTTGAACACCTTAGTTATATTTTTTATCAATTCTTCCTTGTAGTGATCTTGCACTCCTCCCTGATCTGTATATCCCCACATACCTTCTTTTGTGAAGCACAGGTGTATCTCTCCTACTGGACAACTTTGGTATGCTGATGGAGCCCACCCTCCTTTTCCCAAATTGGTGGCTACCCAGTAACTTCTTCCCATAATAGTGCAAGTTTCTAAGTTGTGTTTATTATAGCAGGCCGAATTGATATGTGTATGGATGGTAAGGGTGGATACCGTGCGTCTGCCATACTTAATTGTCTGGTAACACTTGGAACAAGCATCAGCACTATTTCCTTTTATCATCATTAGCAATAGGATGACTCCCATGACCATTTTCATCCCTCTGCCTCCCTCAAGGCCTACAGGGTTGCTGCCAGTAGCCGAGGTTTGTTTAATTTTCTCGGCAGCAGGGAATATGTCCTGGGGTCTCCCACATTGTCTTTCTCTTTTGGTAGTGTTTCTTAATTTTGTCCCAGCTTTTAGCTTTAACATTCCAGTACAAGGTACAGCAGTAACAGCACAGTATACACAACCCTTCTGACACTTTCTTGTCAATACCTCTGCTCTGGCTCTCTTTTTTTTCCTTATTCCTCCCACCAGTTATGATCATCAATTTCGATTTCTCCTTGTGCTGATAGGGTATTAATACTTTAATAGTTTCCTTACATTCATTTCTTCTACACTGGACACATAATGCGAATGGGGGATACCCACCATAGGAATAACACCACAACAACTCAGTACAATATGGACACCTTTTCTTGATGAACAGGCTACACCCGGGTTTGGGGCAGGTGACTTTCAGTCCTGATTAGGAGACCTTTGAGACGAATTGATCCGGTATTGACATCAAGTCTTCCAAATTCGCACTTTGAGGTCTCCAGGCTCAGATGTCACTGTCCAACCTGCAGTAGGAGGGGTTACAGGACCCTTGCCTCTACTCGCATGTGTCCATCCCTTTTCAGCTGTCCTCACAGCTGTTTCAGTCGTTAACAGAACTAAATACGGTCCTTCCCATTTTGGAGCTAGATTTTCTTCTTTCCATACTTTCATTAACACATGTTGTCCTGGCTTAATTTTATGTATGGCAAATCCTAGAGGGACAGTTTGAGCTAAAATCCCCTTCTCTCTTAATTCTTCCAAGTTTTTGCTGATTGTTATTATGTAATTCTGAAGAGAAGGGTCCTGAACTAAGGTCGGATCAAGGTGTACTCCTTTAGGGTAAGGCATACCATACAGCATTTCATATGGTGAAATCCCTGTTTTTGAATTTGGCATTGTTCGTATATTAGACAGGGCTAGTGGGAGGCACTTTGTCCATGGCATTTTAGTCTCAATCATTAATTTTGACAGCTGTTGTTTTAATGTTTGATTCATCCTTTCAACCCTCCCAGAACTCTGAGGGTGCCAAGGTGTATGATACTCCCAGCTGATGCCCAGCGCCGAGGTCAGTAACTTAAGCACCTTTGATGTAAAGTGCGTCCCCTGGTCTGAGTCTATTGCTCGAACGAGGCCATACCTTGGGATTATGTGTTCCAACAATATTTTGGCTACAACTTGTAATGCGGCCCTAGCTGCAGGGTATGCCTCTACCCAGTGGGTTAATTGGTCTACTCTCACTAGTAAGTATATCCACCTTCCTATTTTTGGTAATTCTGTAAAATCTACTTGTATTCTTTCAAAGGGCCTGTAAGCAGTTTTCCGTCCTCCTGACGGACCTTGTCGCATACCTTTTTTATTAATTTTCTGACAAGTTAAACAACCCTGTACGCTCTGCTTTGCAATATCAAAAATGCCGATGCATCCAAAAAATTTTAAAAATTGGTCTGCTAGCACTCTGGTTCCCCAATGTGTTTGTTGGTGTAATTGTTCAATAATTTGTCTGGCCTGGGTCTTAGGTAAAATTTCCCTGCCATCTGGTAAAACCCATTTGTTCTCATGCTGTTCTGCCTTTAATTTTTTTATCGCTTCTTTTTCCTGAGGAGTAAATAGCTTCTGTAATTCCTGGTTGGGGCTGAGATCTTTAACTGTAGTACTTAATACAGAAACCGGTTTTTGCTCCAATGCTGCTTTTTTGCTTCTTTGTCAGCCAGATTATTCCCCCTTGTATGGTAGCTTGTTCCTTTTTGGTGCCCTCTTATATGGACCACAGCAATTTCAGTGGGGCCCCTAAGAGCCTCTAGTATTCTAACAATTAATTCTTGATGTATCAACCCCCGTCCTTGAGTGTTAATTAACCCCCTTTCTTCCCAAATTTTACCAAATGTGTGGACTATGCCATAGGCATACTTAGAATCTGTATATATCATCCCTTTTTTACCTTCTAAATAAGATAATGCCCTATAAAGAGCAAATAGTACACAAGCCTGAGCGGACCATGCTGCGTTTAAGGGTCCGGATTCTACTAATTTCAATTCTTCTCCTCCTACTATGGCATATCCCAATTTTCGTTTTCCTTCTATCACTCGAGAAGATCCATCTATAAACAATTTTACTCCATCCTTAAATTCAACTTCTCCCAAGTTGGGTCTAATTTTTGTTTGTAATTCTATAACATCCACACAATCATGTTCTAAATTTTCTCCTGGTTCCCCATATAGGAATTGTGCAGGACTTTGAGCAGTTGTTGTTTTTAGCTCCAAATCTGGGGAGGTGATTGGAATAGCTTCATATTTTAATATTGGGGCATCGGTAAAGCATTTCTCAGCTTTTTGATTCAGAATTCCCCTTACGTTACGAGGGGTGTGGACCACTAGGGGTGCCCCAAAGGTAATTTTTCGGGCTTCTTCAATTAAAAGTGCTGTGGCCACTAGGGCCTGGAGGCATGTGGGCCAACCCCGACTGACAGGGTCGAGCAGTTTAGAATAAAATCCCACTGGCTTTCGACTGCCTGCCCATTCCTGGGTGAGTACCCCATATGCTGTTTGATCAGAGGTATTTACAAATAACTGAAATGGTCTCTCCAAGTCTGGGAGACTGAGTACAGGGGCTTGAATTAAAGCATGTTTGACCTTTTCAAAACTTCTATCATCCTCTTCTGTCCATTTTAGGCGAATAGTGGTAAGTTTTTCATACAGAAATTTTACTTTCTCACTAAATCCCTCTATCCATTGGCGACAATATCCCAGCAATCCCAAAATTTTCCTCACTTCTTTTTTGGTTTTTGGAGGTCCCAGACTTAATATTCCAGAGATTCTATTAGGATCCAATTTCTTTTTCCCTTTACTTAGCCAATGTCCCAAATATTTTACTTCTGGTTCTGTGAACTGTAATTTGGCTTTGGATACCTTCAATCCCTGTTGTCCCAAAAAGTTTAAAAGTTTTATAGTCCCATTTCTAGTAGATTTCTCATCCTTTCCTGCTATTAATAGATGATCTACATATTGTAACAATTTCACCCCTTCTGGTGACTCAAAAGACTGCATTAATTCTTCTAGGGCTTGTCCAAAGAGATTAGGGGATTCTGTAAAGCCCTGAGGCAGTACTGTCCAAAGCAGTTGTTGTTTCCTGCCCTTATCAGGATCTTCCCATTCAAAGGCAAAGTAATCTCTACTACTTTCTTCTAATGGGCATGCCCAGAAGGCATCTTTTAGATCTATTACACTATACCAAGTGTAGTCAGGGGACAACTGGCTTAAGAGTGTGTAAGGGTTTGCTACTACGGGAAATTTGGTAACAGTTTGCTGATTTATAGCTCTCAAATCCTGTACCAATCTGTAATTCCCGTCTTTCTTTTTGACAGCCAGAATAGGAGTATTATGTGGGGACATACATGGTTCCAAAGCCCCCTGTTGCAAAAGGTTTTCTATGAGAGGCTTAAGGCCCTGTCTCCCTTCCAGAGATATTGGATATTGACGAACTCGGATAGGCAAATCGGGATCAGTGATTTTCACTTTGATAGGTTTCATTTTTAACTTCCCTATTTCTCCAGGGGTGTACCACACCTCAGGACATATTTGCTCCTCGTCCTTTTGAGTTAAAGCAAAAATTTTAAGCTGACCTTGGGATACTTCAATTTTCAAATCCAATGCTATTATTAAATCCCTCCCCAATAAATTATTTTCTGCCTCTGGCAGTAACAGCAGATCTTTTAATTCAATTTTGGTTTGGGTCTCAATTTGCACATTTTTAATAATAGGGACCCGAAATGGTTCACCTTTTGCTCCAACAACGAGTGCTGTTTCTCTACTAGGTTTACACCCTTTTGGTAGGTGTTTAATTGTGGATTTTTCAGCTCCTGTATCTACTAAAAATTCCACCTCCTCCCCCTGGGGACCAATCTTTAAATTTGTCAAGGGCTCTTTGGATGGTATAGTCCCTAATACATACAGCCCCTGACACCCCTATTCATCTTCCTGGAACATTTTTTCATCCCGTATCCGTTCTTTACAATTTTTCTTTATATGACCTTTCTTGTTACAGTAAAAGCAGGTTCGCCTTGGTGAATTATTTCCTGCTTCATTTCCTTGTTTTGGTGGGGGTTTTCGTGGTTTTCCTCCCCCTTTCTGCTGGGTTTCTTTCTGTGTTTCACGAACTGCAGCTATAAAGATTTTTGCTTTCTGCTTCTCTTCATCCCTCCTTACATAAACTTTTTGTGCTTCTCTTAGCAATTCTTGTAACCCCCGATCTTGCCAATCATCTAACTTGTCTAATTTCTTTCTAATATCTCCCCATGATCGAGCAACAAATTGGGTTTTGAGGTGTGCCTGACCCACTTGTGTATCAGGGTCTATCCCGGAGTACATTTGGAGATCTTTCCTCAGCCGCTCCAACCAGTTAGTAGGGGATTCATCCTTTTTTTTTTTGTTCACTAAAGGCTTTATTAATATTTTGTCCTTTAGGAACTGATTCTCAGATACCTTTAACGAGTATCCATCTTAAGTCCATCATATTCTGGCGATGGACATCATTCTGATTATCCCAGTTAGGATTATTTAATGGCCATTTCTGGTCTCCCCTAGGTCCAATCTGATGCTCCCGGTCCCATACCCTCATTCCAGCCTGTCTGATCATTTCCCGTTCCTCCGTGGTGAATAGGATACTTAATATAGATTGTAATTCCATCCAAGTATACATACTTGGTCCGAGGAATTGATCTAGTCTCTCTGATACCCCTATAGGATCTTCTAATAGTTTTCCCATTTCTTTTTTAAAGTTTCTCACTTCCCCTGTGTTCAAGGGAACATTTACAAATCCAATTAAGCCAGCCTGTTGTCCTGCTAATGGAACTTCCCACAGGGGGTAAAGGCTAGCCTTTGTATTGTTATCTCCCTCCTCTCTGGTGATACTATCTCTCCTGGTATTCCTTTGACTGGAGCGAGTTCTTAGAACTATGGGAGTACCAGGAGGAGAAGTGGGTGCGTGGGGGGGTCTCCTGTATTTTCTGTATTATACGGAGGTGGGAGATTATCGAGGGGTTCCCAGGTAACCTTTTTTTTATCTTCATCCTCTTTTTCTTTTAAAGTATATATCAAGGATGGCTTGGACTGTTTTGCCCACAGGGCAGCATACTCACATTCCTCTCTGTTAAATGGTTCTTTATGAGCCACATATGTGTTTAATGCCCCACAAATCCAACCCTCAAATGATCCGAACATGGGCCAGTATAGGTTATCTTTACGGATCACTTCTCTGGTCCATTCCACCATGCAATATTCAATCAATTTTTCTTTACTTTTTCCTCTGTATAACACCCCTGTGTCCCAACATTTTAATATTACTCCCAAAGGGCTGCCTGGTGGTATTTCTGGCAACCTACTTGTCTTGTCTTTATTTTCCCAGTCTCCTTGTGGACCAAATGAACTTGAACCTCTTCGTGGGTCCCTGGGACTCAGAATCTTACTCCCTCATTTTCCCATTTTTACCTCAAGGGACTGTCTTGAGGTGTTTGCACTTCCCGATGTGTTCCGCCCGAACCCCTGCCTCTCCTTGGGTCAGGATGGACTGGAACCCACCTCTACCTGGGCTGGGATGGGAAAAGCAGCTTTTCCCTTCTCCCTCCGTGACTGGTGTGTTGCAATCTGCTTTTCTTTTCCTCCCCCTCTCCCCCCGCCCCCCCTTCCCGGGTCCTGCCTCTACCTGGACTAGGGTGGGAAGGACCTAGCCTCTGCCTGGGCTAGGATGGGAAGGACTTAGCCTCTACCTGGGCTAGGACAAGAAAAGCAGTTTCCCCCTTTGTGCTCACTCGCTTCGTCCGGTCACCGGCCAGGTCCCTCACGGGATGCTGGAAACACGGATAGAAGGACTCTGCTCTCGCTTCGCAGCAAAGGCCACGTCTCATTCAGGCAAGCACACAGTCATCCCCACCAAACCAGACAGATACTCACAGTCCGATGCTCCTGTCTTCGTGCACAAGAATTACAGGTGATTTTGCCGCGGTCTTCCGGGGAGATTTTCCTTGCTCAGTCTATATGGTGCGGTATGTCGATGGGTCCCGAGAATCACTGACGAACCGGGGCCCGAGCAGTGGGGCGCCTCCCCGAAATCGCAGTGCCTCTCAGGGCTCACAGGACGTCCCGGGTTTCGGCACCAAATGGTTATAAATGAGAGACAAAAGTCTCGACATTCAGTAAAATTTTTGGATCGCTTTATTTGATAGAGAAAGAGCAAGCAGCACGCTGGGGAACGCGAGGGGTCACCTCCCCCTCCACGCTCCACTGAACCTTGGTTTGCAGCCTCTTCTTATACTGTGGGTTCTCGTTGTTCACAAATTCACAAAGCCTTTGGGTGATAATTAGTCACAGATAGCCATATGGTCCTTGTAGATGACCACCAGGGAAGTTCTGGAGGTCTGGTCTTTGTAGATAACCACCAGAGTGGTTCTGGGAGTCTGGTTTTTGGGATAGGCAGTATTGATTAGACAAAGGTAGGAAGGGCTTTATGGGAAGTCCGATTTCGCAAGCTGGCAGCTGATACAACTTATTTGAAAAACATAACATAATATAACATAATGTAATGTAACATAATACAACATAATATAACATAAAAAGGTGATTTTAAACAGAATTATTTAATCATATAATTTCCTTTATCTAGTGTCCATGGTTCACTTCAGGGCTTAGTATTCTGGTTTATGCAAACCCCAATGCTTTTGTGATTAACATGAATCTTTTATCAATTGTCACAAAGGGAACCAAGGAACACCACAAGCAGCAGTGCTTCAGCTTGCTCCTTTCGACTGCTAAGGGCACTTGGGAAGGCAAGCGAGAGGCAGCCACCTTCCTCTCCTAGTAGCCCGTATAGTGATGTACACAAGCACGGTACTTGTGCGGCTTCGTTCACCGCCCTCACCCACACCTGGCGCCGCATTCACTCCCGGGCTGCCAGAAGTAGCTAAAGCGGCACCACACAGCCAGCAGGGCGCCGGCAGCCAAGTGCTCGAGAACACTGCTTCTGCCCAAGCCCGCCTAGGGCGTGCACCTTTGTTCTCAGAGCTCCGTGCAACAGTCTGCCTCTCTCGCAGTTCGAATGGAAAACGAAAGCTTTTTGCCTACGCCCTTCACAGAGATCTGTTGCCAGGACGAGAAGGTCTTGTGGCCGGAGCTCGCCCCCGCAGCGAGGAAGCTGCTATTAGCACCGCATTGCAGGGGCACATCTCGCTCCTTGACTACCTGCTCAGCGCTCTCCGAATTCGCTGCTAGCTCCATGGTCCTTCTCAGCTGCAAGTAGCAGCGCTCACAACACATAGAGTTTCGCATGGACAGAGGACATGGAGGGACATATCGCACAGGAAAATGTGCCAGGACAGAGACGTGTTCTACATTGTCCCTTCTTGTCATCCAATTTGTGCTTCTGCTGCTTCTGCTGTTAGGAATCGCTCCTTGAAAGACAAGAGAGAGCGTCTTTCTGGGTGCATTGCACTGAGTGAGAGCTCGCTAGGGTCTTAGCACTGGGAGCCAAGGCAACAGGGCGTGCTTGCCCGCAGAACTGAGGACAAGCTGTTGGGCAGAGCTGAAACTGACCAATGGAGTTCAGCTCTGTCCGGAAGGCAGAAGGAGCAGAACGAAGCCGCAGGGCACCGGGCCTGAGAGCGCAGCGCAGCAAAGAGCACACGAGCAGTCAAAGAGCTCCTTCACAATCGCTTTCACTTCTCAGTGCTCTTGCTGCTTTGAAAAATAGCACGGAGCCCTTTCAAGCCAGGGCAAAAGCTGGGGCAGTGCCCTTCCTCACACCTTCGATGTGGTGTACTCCATGCAGCCAGAGCAAAGTGAGAAGGACGCGAGGAAGTAGACGGCGTTCTTAAAGTAGCCCTCTGTCAGCAGCACTGAAAGGGCGCATGACTCACGGCGTCTCGCTGCACTCCATTCTACATACTCGCAGCTCCCTTTGTGGACTTGCAAAACTTGCTACCAGAGCAGAGGGGGCTAGACTGGAGATGCAGTGCCTAGGTTCACCTTCAAGTAGCAGCGCTCACAGTACATAGAGCTTCGCAAGGACCAATGACTTGGAGGGACATATCGCACGCGAAAATGTGCCAGGGCAGAGACGTTCTACACTGAGTGGAGACAGAGACAGACAGAGAGTTGTACACTGCCCCTTCTCGACGGCCATCTTATGCTCCTACTGCCTCTGCTTTCACGAATCGTTCCTTGAAAGACGAGCGAGAGCGCCTCTCCAGGCACATTGCACTGAGTGAGAGCTCCCTAGGGACTTTTGGATGTAAAAATTTTCCACCTCCAAAAATACATGGGTAAGTCCTAAAAGTTTTGGTTTTATTAAGAATAGTTACGTCCAAGTATTGCTGTTCTAAACACCCTTGGTTTCAGTCTGAAATTAACTGCTTGTTTCTGTCTTTTTGCCTAGTGGCAATCTAATTCTAAGGTAACTAGATGTGTTGGAAATCCATAAATTACATCTCAGGTTAGGTGGGATAATTGGCTCGGAAGAAAATGGAATTGAGAATTTGGAAAGAATCCAAAGTGAGCTGATGTCACCATCTGAGATTCCCTTGGGTTCCAAATCCTTTCATTTGTGTTTTTGTGGGCTTTTTTGAAGGCGGTGTACAGTTGAAGCCATGATTTAGCTGCGGTGAGACCTGCTCACTGTAAAAGCATTATTTTCTCAGTGAGCATGGACAACAATTACAGTGTCGTCTTTTAAGATTCCCTGCACTCCACCTATGGGTGCAAAAGCAGTGCCTTAACTGTAATCATAAAAGTGATTACAGTTTCATTGCTTTGACATCATGTAGGATGCTTCCTCCATCTGCTGTGGTCAGCATTAAGTAACAGATTTCTCAGTTTCTAGGAAGAGTCTAACAAACAATCACCTTGCTCCTTCTCTTGCATTTATTCATCACTGCTATGCTGCTATACAGACAGTTTATGATTCAACAATTCAATGGGACATCAAGTAAATAGCAAAGCAAAACTAACTACCGAAAGCACTATAAGGGCCAGAGATTAGCTTGGATCAAAACAGGTATTCTCCTATCATTGTTTACAAAGAAGTCAGCATGTGAAACAGAAGGCAGAATGTAGTTTGTGCCTTGTTTTGGGCATGCCCGGAAGAAGGAAATTCTGATTTCACATATGGGAAAAGAAATGTTGACAATGGAATGAGATTGTTCATATGCCAGAAAAGGTTGCTTTGAAAGGTTGTGGAAGTCCTGTTAGGAAACATGGCTTTACAAGTCCTTTCCACCAGGAGACAACAGCTGCAGAACATCTGGGTGTGCCAGTGTTGAGAGCACCAGCAAAGATCAAAGTGGAGAAATTGGTGAACAATGGCAGTGGCCTGGGGGAGAGCAAGTGGGGTGCTGGCTGTGAGACCAGGTGAGTCCTGACTGATTTAGGAGGCGTGTGATGGTCTGTGCCAGCAAGCGGAGTAGTGCTGTGGCCTTGGGACACTGCGAATACTGGAATTCAGTGGGGTCGCTGGGCAGGCTGAGTGTCTGAGCTGCTGGAGGGACCCAGTTTGCCCACGTGTAAACATCCAGTCTCACTCCTGCCAGGCACAGAAAGGAGCAGGGTGTGGCTGCTGGCAATGCAAGAATTTTTTTCCCCAGAATCGAAGTATGATGGAGTTACATAGGGAGAATCTTAATCTTAGTTATTCTATTCCATCTCACATCATGGCTGGGGGCAGGGAGAAGTGAGTATCTTTGGGGGACAGTGGGTTCCGGTGTAGTCAGTAAGCTGAGCAGAGGAGCCATCAGGTATTGTCTGTTGTTGGGGGGGGATTCATGTGAACTCTTCCTTTCTTGCACCCTGCCACTAGTATTGTTCCTAAAATTGTTTGTTTTCTCATCCAAGTGACAAAATCAGCACACTTAATGAGGGAGGAAGAGGGAGCAGCGACCTCAGAACAGGAGGAAGAAGAAGCAGAGCCTGCTGTCCTCCAGAAGAAAAAAACACTACCAGCCAAATTTGCATCATCTGTGAACTTCCTGGGCTTGTACTCTATCCCCTTGTCCAGATCACTGATAAAGATATTAAACAGGACTGGGCCCAAGACTGAGCCTTGGGGACCAGCTGGATGAACTCTATTTCCCACCACTCTGTGGGCCTGGCCATCACCCAGTTTGTCACCCAGCAAACAGCCCACCCATCCAAACCATAAGCAGACAGTTTCCTCAGGAGAATGATGTGAGACGCATTGCAAAAAGGATCAGGGAGATTCCTAGGAAGAGTCTCAGGTGAATCCAGGAGACTATAGTGGAGGACTATTCAGTTTTCCAATCAATTTGCTTAAAAAACTCGACAAAACCATAATAAAAAAAAAAACAAACAAACAAAAAAAGCAGACCAAACAAACACACAAAAAACCCCAACCAATAATCCCCAGAGAGATAAAAAAGGCCACAAAAAAAGCTTACAAAAAACCTCCCATACTGGAAAAAAATCCCCAAGCCCAACACATGAAAAAATCAGGGTGAAGGTTTTTAGTAACTTTAAAAATAACAAAACAAAACAAAACAAAAAAACCCTGAAAGTCACATTTCTAAAGGTGCTGTCCCAGCCTCTTCTCTCAGCAGGGAGGTCATCCTGAAGTGGAGCCAGTTGGAAGAAAGCGGGACAGGGCAGCACCCGGGCCATTGTCACAGGACGGACGGCCCCGTGGCTGCCCCATTGCCAAAACCTGGACACATAAATCAAACACAGGTATGCACATGTGCTTAGACACAGCAAAAATATATTTGTCTGAAAAGAATAATGGTCCATTTATATCAGCTGAAAGAGCATAATGCCTCGTCTCAGCTTTCTTTTCAGTCATTACAGTTGTTTCAAAAATATAGGAGTGCTGAAAATGGAAATATCCAAGATCAACATGAGGACCAATAACAAAGATTCCATTTTTGAAAGTGCATTTGGAATCCTCTGCAGAAATTGACTCAGAGCTCTAAGATTTACAAAAAAGACCAAGAGTATTGGAGTCAATACAACACAGTGTCTGGAGACTTCAGATGGTTGCCTTGATTTCTCAAATATGATGGAGGAAGCACCTTAGCAACTACAGCTGCCAGTTGTCTCAGGGCCCTGACATGCCTCTGGGTGGGTCCCATGGTCTTGCATGCTCAGGTTCCTCAAGTGGTCTGAAAGCTGACCTGCTCCTAGGGCTTAGAATCAAGTCCACCAGTCCAATAACATGACAGATGTGGAAATAATGACTGGCAGTAAAAACTAAGACCAACACTTGTTGAGTACGTCAGCCTTCTCCTTGTCTGTTGCCACTAGTCCTGTCTGGCTTATGGGGGTGGGGGGAAATAGGGGAGGTGTGATAGGTTTCTTTTCATCTTCCTTTTCCCACTGAAATACCTGTAGGTGCCTTTATTATTCTTATATATGGCATACTTTTCCAAATTCAGCTTCAACTGCGACTTAGCTATACTGATCCCATCCTCACACACTCATGTGTTACCACTGTATTTTCCCCATGATTTGTCTCACTGTGTATTGTCTGCATATTACCTACTTGCATCACATCTATTAATTTTCAATAACATTCTGGCTTTAACTTGTTTTCAAAAAAAAACTTTTTGACCCTATTCACCTCTGAAAATCATCTGGGAAACCCGAAATCCCCAAAATTCACGCAGAAGTCCCCCCTGCGATGCCCAGCACTCACCTGGCAAATCCCAGAATTCCACAAATTCACCCCAAAATTCACGGGGGACCCCCAAATCCCAGGGCTTCACCCCAAAATCCCGCCTGCAACCCCAAAACCCCTCAAATCACCCCCAAGCCCCAGTCCCCACAACACCTTCCAAATCCACCCCAAAATGTCTCCAATCCCCCTCAAAACCCACCCAGAAACCCTCAAATCCACCAAATTCACTCCAAGACCCATCTGGGACTCCCAAAAATCACCAAAATTCCCAGGAATACCCACCTGCATCCCACCCAATTCATCTCAAAATTCTCCCACGACTCCCAAATGATCACCTGGATACCCCAAAATCGACAGAATTCACCCCAAAATCTGCCTGGCATCCCCAAAACTCAACTGCGAACCCTAAAATTCACATGTATACCCTAAAATTCACCAAATTCCCCCCAAAATTCCCCTGAGATCCCTAGAATTCCACAAATTCCTCCTAAAATTCAACCGGGACTCCTCACATTCCACAAAGTCACCCCTGTCCTGGGGTACAATAAAAAGAATGTGTATTCTATCACCATCTATTAAAATGTGGGAGGGGTGGTGATGCTTTTCTTTGTGGGAGATATCCTCTGCTGATGTGCCATCTGATAAGATCAGGGGGATGATCATCGTTATCTTTTCACAACCTATCCTTCCTCCAGAAGATATATTCTGTTAATGGGCCGTTAAGTCCTATTGTGTGACTGACAAGATTACATCATCCCATTGGGAGATGCTCCAGCCAGGGGGAGGAGCCAAACATTTCCTACCTAGATAAAAAGTGAGATTTGAAACACCAAGGCAGTCCTTTCCACTGGATCCCAGAGGAAAGTTGAACCTTTTTCCACATCATCGCTGGATCTTCGGAGGAAAACTGCACCTTCTACAAGAGCACTGCTTCAACTGAACGACATCTGTCATCCAGGAGGACTGCAGCCAACATTTATACGGACTGCTACCAACACCCTGACTGACAGGGTGTCAGGTTGTATTTCTGACTTTGTTGGTGGTTTTTCTTTTATATTATTGCACGTATTTTATTTTTTCTCTTTTCTCCTATTAAATTGTATTACTGACTTTGCTGCCCGAAACCCCAAGTAAAACACAAACTAACAGAGTGTCAGTTTATGCGGTGCTTTATTCAGGGCCCGGGGACCTGCGGACTCACGTCCAAAGTCAGGATCCCACCATTTCCCTTTTTAGAGGTTTTTTTATACCCTTTTTACAAATGGTTTATGTGCAGAAGTACACATTCTTCTATAGATACATTCACCTTGTAGATAGCATTTTACGTCATAAATCTTACATGGTTGCTTATCCTAGGACGATAGTGTTCTCCCCCTTAATCTCTCTCTTACGCCACTGCCCGCCACCAGTACTTTATTTATGATTATACTTTAACCTTATCACTAACAGTTCTGCATGCTCTCAGCACAGCACATTCCTAAGTCAGTTTCCCAGGGCCTACTCTGGGAACTGCAGTCTCCAAGCCTTAGCATTACTACTACTATTATGGTTTATACACTTTATATTCTAATATTCAGGATTTCTAGTCCATATGGTAACAACTTGGAGTCTCGTACTGGTTTTATTTTCAAACCAACAGAACCCCAAACCTCGCTCCCCAGGATCCCCCAAAATTCCACAAATTCTCCCCCAAAATCAACCTGGGACCCCTCAAAACTCACCTGGATCTCCCCAAATCCCTCCCCCAATTCACCTGGGAACCCCCAAATCCCCAGAATTCAACCCAAAATTCACCTGGGACCCCAAAAACCTCCAAATTCACTCCAAAATGATTGGCAACTTTACACACTCCATTTTCCCACAAAAGGATCTAGAGCCCTGGGTGCTTCATATACAAACTAAATGGAAAATACCTTTCTATTCATTCTCAGCAAAAAGACTTCCTATTCCTCCTTCTTTTGGACAAAACTGCCTTCACTTTCAAACTTATCCTCGTTCTCACTTACCTGCATAATGCTTAGTCCCTGTTCTGCATGCTCATTTTCTTCACTTTTACAAGGAATCCTCTCCTCATCTACTTCTTCCTCTGCTTCTTCCATTTCCTGTGCCTAGATCACCTGTTTCTCTGTCAGATTTGTTTCTCCAGCTGATTTTTGACAACTGTCCCTATCTTGTGGCACCGCTCGCTCGAGAGAGGTGATTATCCTGCTCTGCTCTGGGCTGGGACTGAGCTCTCTTCAAGCCCTGGGGGCAATTTTGGATGCCACAACTTCAGAAAGACCTCAGGCTATTGGAGAAATGTCCAAAGGAGGGGCACAGAGACCGTGAAGGGGCTGGAGGGGAAGCCATACAAAGAGTGGCTGAGGGCATTTGGTTCAGCTACAGAGAGGACACTGAGCTCACACCTCACTTGGGACCTCTCAGCTCCTCTCAAGGGCAGCACAGGGACAGCTTTGCTCTCTGCTCTCTGAGACCTGGGACAGGTGCCAAGGGAATGCCAGGAGCTGTGTCAGGGGACGATTAGGCTGGCTATCAGGGAAAGGTTTTTTTCCTCAGAGGCTGGTCAGGCACTGAATAGGTTCTCCAGGCAATGGGCACAGCCCCAAGTCTGCCAGAGATCCAGGAGCGTTTGGCCAATGTTCTCAGGGATGCAGAGGATGGGACTGTTGGAGTGTCTGTGCAGGGCCAGGAGTTGGACTTTGACGATCCCTAGGGGTCCCTTCCGACTCAGGAAACTCTTACCATTTTCCCCTCTTTTGTCTCCTTGCACAGTGCTCTCAGCTTACCGTTCCACCCTATGTTCCACTTCTGAAACCTCCGCTACTTCTTTCCAGTTCAAGCACAGTTCTACTGGTTGCAATCCAAAGATATACAGATTGAAAAACAACCAAAAAGAAACACCTGTTTGGAATGTCGTGGTCTTATTTGGATCTCGAACTATGAAGTCGATTGTGCCTTGCAAGTTCTAGAAGCAAAACAACAACAAAAAACACCCACCACACCGTTTTAACATAGGGATTTGCTTTCTTCTAAGAAATCCATATCCCTTCTCAAAATGGATCTATTTCAGTAAGAGATCATCTTGAATAGATCACTTACTATCTAAAGAACCTGGAACACCCAAATCCGTAATGATAAGCCTGTTACTTTGTCGTTTTCTGTTCCAAAGGCAAATGAATTTGCTCAAGTGCCGTTTGTAACAAGGACAGAGTTGAAAGTGTGTCTCTGAGAAATGTTATGGTTTCCCTCTCCTATCTCTATCAAAAGCACTTTCTTCAATAACTGAAACAATACTTGATATAGTCTGAATTTTAAAGGTCATGAAAATTTTCTCAAAAGTGAAAAATTAATATAGCAGTCAGGTTTTAAACAAACGGGAAACCCTGTAACTTCATGAGGGAAAAGAGCCTCTTTTGTTATCTTATTTACGTCCATGAGGCAAGGGCCCCGGGAGCCATCACCCTAACACCTGAGCTAGACCGGAGGAAGGGCAAAGAACCGCATTTTAGGGCCGACAAAAAGCCTCAGTTGGCGTCCTACGTGAATGGTCTCTACAGAACACCCCACGTTCGGCTGTGACTCCTATTTTCGGGATTCAAGAATCCTTGGTGCTGATCAACCAGCTTAAATTTCTTTTAGCTGCATTTTGTGCAGTTCAAAGACTTTTTAAGCAGGAACCGGGAGCCTGTCAGAAGCCCAGGCTGGTCGGTTCTGGACGTAGACCCACTACAGTTACTCCGATGCCTCTGCATGCAAGAAAAAAAAAAGTGAGTGGAAGCCTCCTTTCGCGCAGAGGCAGGCAGCTTTGATCGGTTTCAAAGTGGTGGCACGGAGGTTTTTTTGCGTTTTTTTGCGGGTTTTGTGGGTTTTTTGCGGCGGGATCGGACCCTACAGTGGCGCGGGCGCCACGTGGGTTTTACCGACAGAAACGGCGAAATTAACATCGGCTCTGCATCCAGTAAAGCCTGAAAACCGTAGTGTACCTGGCACGTTTTAACAACTAACTCTCTCCCTGTGTTTTTAACTGTAGTGGGGTAGATATAGTGGCAAATTGCTAATCATCATGGGCTTACAGCAATCTGCCTTACAAAAGAGTATAAGAAACCAACTCAGGGAGATATTAAGTTCAGGAAATGTTTTAATATCTAAGAAAAAGTTAGCCCGTTTTGCCAGCTGGCTGTCTGTTGAAAAATCTGACCTTGAATTGCAAAATATAAATTCGATTTCATTTTGGGATGAAATAGGGTATTTATTAACTTTAAAAGTGGAAAATGGAGATAAAACAGCTTCTGTATTCCACCCGAATTTTTTACAAATTCGGAAACTTTTAATTCAGACAGAAAACAACAAACAGCAGCAGCAAAACGGTTCAGACTCATCTTCCCTTTCTTGAAAACCCTATAACCCGGACCTGGAGGGGACCCACGGGTCTCCCTGGGGGGTGCAGGGCTCCCAGCACTGCTGTGTCTGCTCTGAGTCCCTGGGTCCTCCCCGGTATCCCGGTTCTGATAATTTTTCGAAAATTGTCAGCACTCCTTTCTTGTTCCCTGCCCCTCTGGGCAACGGTCATGTGGCTACAGCTGAAGGTGTCGGGGTCCCAGATAGCTCTTGCCATGCGATACAGCCCATAGGGGGGGGTCCCATATGGTGGCAGCCACGTGTTTCCTCCTTCATCCCGCAACCCCCTTCACCCTCCGGTCCCCGCCCCTAAGCCTGTCCCCTCCCATAACCCATCCCTGCCCTCGGCTCCACTGTCCCCTCCCCCCTCCAAGACCCAGCCCTGCACGGCACCAAGCGACCCTGCCCACAGGTGCTGCAACCCTGAATCCCACCACCCCTCCCCCGCTCCGGTTTCACATTCCTTCCCTCCAAGCTGCTGCGGGGTGGGGAAGAGCAGTGGAGCCCCTGCTGAGTTCAGTGCCTGTGGGGGTGTGGAGGGATCAGCTCACAGCCCCTGGGGGACTGATGGTGTCGCCGTGGTGAAGGGGGTGGGCAGCCCCCCAGTCCGGGTGGGGGGGGGATACCCTGCCCTGAAAGTCAACACCAGGGAAAAGAGTATATACCATCAGTTGCTCCTGTAGTTTATCTTGGTAAGAGGAATGGTAGAAGAAGATATTAACCTTTGTCCTATCAAGATAAAAAAGGAAATTTGTAAAGTACAGAGAGAATTTGGTAGAAATAGTGAAATCTTTAAAGGCATGATGAGAACCACCTTTAACTCAAACGAACTGGTTCCATATGATATCAAAGAGCTTTTCCGATGTCTATTAACTCCTTCAGAATATGATCTATGGGAAAGCCTGTGGAAAAGATCTTTGAAAGTGCTTTTACTAGAGCTTTAAAAAGCTCAGATGATGCAAAAGATGCTGATAATAATGACATAACATATGAACACCTATGTGGGGAAAAGGATTGGCATTGCCCTGAAAGCCAAAGCAGAGTACTATCCAAGTCTGTCCTGGATAAAATATGCAATGTTGCAGAAAAGGCTTTTAATCAATTACCAACAGTACATACTAAAGGCAGTTATGTTAACATTAAACAGCTTGCTTCTGAGAATTTCTTACAGTTTGTGGACCGCCTTCGTGCACAAGTGGAAAGACAGGTGTCTGATCCAGGGGTACAAGCTGAATTAATTAAAGAGATGGCTCAGAGGAATGCCAATGAAACCTGCCGTAGGGTTATTCTTGGCCTTCCCCTAGAGCCAGCACCTAGCTTAGCACAGATGATAGAAGCCTGCGTCAGGAAAGCAGAACTGCTCAGTGCACACGAGAGAAATCCAGGACTGGCACACCCAAAGACCACGGCAACTGTAACACCAGAAGCCAAGAAGCAACCAATGTCACCAGAGCAACTGCAGCACATCATCTGCTTCCAGTGCAAGCAGCCAGGACACTTCGCCAGAGACTGTCCACACAACCAGAAACAGAAGAAGACCAACAAACAAAAAAACTAACTTTACAGCGCGTACCCGCCATTAACACAATAGCGTGCTCGGCTATAAATACTGCGGGCTCCACACTCGCAAAAAACTCTCTCTTAATAAAAAAAAAGGGGGAGGATGGGAGAGAGGGTGTGGGGATGCATGGCAATCAAAATATTAAATGTTCAATTAACAAGGTTTTGAAGCCACTAGGCCGTTTTAGGCTTGTGACTTACCAAAGGTTTTCATTTCAGGTCACCTGATTGGACAGTCATTACAGTGGACTTACCTAACAGTACACAGGATGTGACGTTAAACCACATGAAACTGGACAGTGAGTACTTTGTTGTCGGGGACACAGCACACACACCCCCATCGATTGAAGTAGCTCCCATGACCATCAAGGGAAGCATAACTGGCCTCATTCTCCTGGCACGATGTCCTCTACCACCATATTACCTGGTTGAGGGACAAATCCTTGCCCAGGCCATTCCTGTTCCAGGGGAGGTCCCAGCAGATGGAAAATCACCTGAAGTCTACTGGGTAGAAGTGGTGGGTGAGGACAAACCTTCTCTGGCATGCAACCTAACCCGTGGATGAGATCACCTCCATGTGGAGGGGGTACTGGACACGGGTGCTGATGTGACTATCATACCCGAGAGGATGTGGCCGTCACATTGGGAACCTCAGCCTGTGGCAGGCAGATTCCAGGGTGTAGGAGGAGTCAAATTGGCAAAAATATCAAAAAGCATCGTGCAAATTGAAGGGCCGGATGGAAAATTGGCTAACATCCGTCCATTTGTTACAGACTATAAATGCCCTCTATGGGGGAGAGACACCATGTCCCAGTGGGGGGTAAAATTGATTATTCCTAAGACTCCTCGGGATTTCTAGAGGCAGCCACTGTAGAACGCCCTATCCAAAAGTTGAAATGGCTAGATGATATCCCAAAGTGGGTAGCACAGTGGCCGATGAGTAAGGAGAAGCTCAGGGCGCTTGAGGAGCTTGTGGAGGAGCAATTGGCTAAAGGCCACATAGAGGAGACCACAAGTGCATGGAATTTTCCAGTTTTTGTGATAAAGAAACCGGGGAAGGACAAGTGGAGGCTGCTCCACGACCTCCGGGAAATAAACAAAGTAATTGAGGACATGGGGTCTTTCCAGCCTGGGATGCCTTCTCCAACAATGCTTCCCAGAGATTGGCAATTGGCTGTTCTAGACATGAAGGACTGTTTCTTCCACATTCCCCTACACCCAGAGGATGCCCCACGGTTCGCCTTCTCGGTTCCTACCATCAATCGAGAAGCCCCAATGAAGCGCTACCACTGGAAGGTTTTGCCCCAGGGATTAAAATGTAGTCCCTCCATCTGCCAGTGGCATGTGGCCTCATTGCTGTCCCAGGTACGTGCCCAGAGAGGGGAGGCCATCATCCTGCATTACATGGATGATGTGCTCGTGTGTGCCCCCGATAACTCTCTACTCCAAGACACACTTGACCTAGTGGTTAAAGTTTTAACCTCTGCTGTATTTGAATTGCAGGAGGACAAAGTCCAAAGGATGCCACCTTGGAAGTACCTGGGCCTGGAAATTACTGCACGGACCATTGTTCCGCAGAAATTAGAAATTAATTGTAATCCAAAAACCTTAGCAGATCTCCATTCCCTGTGTGGGTCATTGAATTGGGTTAGGCCCTGGCTAGGCCTCACTAATGAGGACCTAGAACCTCTCTTCAATTTATTGAAAGGGGAGAGAGAGCTGCTTTCTCCCAGGGAACTGACCCCAGACTCAAAGACGGCAATCGAAAAGGTACAAAAGACTTTAGGAGAGAGGCAAGCTCACCGTTACCAGCCCGAGCTGCCCTTCAAATTCATTGTCCTAGGAAAACTGCTACACTTACATGGGTTAATATTCCAATGGATCCAGGAGCAGAGAGAGTCACTCTTAATCATAGAGTGGGTCTTCCTCTCCCACCAAAGATCCAAAACTATCACTAAGCCACAAGAGTTAATAGCTCAGCTGATTCAGAAAGCAAGGATGAGACTGTATGAACTAGCTGGTTGTGACTTCACATGTATTCACCTCCCTGTTAAACTGTCTGAGGAGGGAAGAAACTCTCCTGAAAGATTGACTAAAGAGATGTTTGAGCACTTGCTCCAGAGCACTGCCAGTCTCCAGTTAGCCCTGGACAGCTACAGAGGACAAATATCAGACCATGCCCTGTCTCAAAAGCTGTTCAATGAGGAATTCCACCTCATTCCTCGTGAGAAGAGGAGTCGGGAACCACTCAAAGCTCTCACAGTGTTCAAGGATGCATCCGGGGCGTCCGACAAGTCGGTTATGACTTGGAAAAATCCCTTGACTCAGCATGGGGAAGCTGATGTTGAGTTTGTGGGAGGATCATCCCAGATAGCTGAACTGGCAGCAGTTGTGAGAGCCTTTGAGAAGTTCTCAGAGCAAATCAACTTCGTATCAGACTCCGCCTATGTAGCCCGGGTAGTGTCCAGGGCGGAGCAGGCAGTGCTCAGAGGCATCGAGAATGAGCAGCTTTTCAGGTTGCTTTCCAAACTAATTTATTTGATTTCTCATAGAGAACACCCGTTCTATGTGATGCATGTGAGGTCACACACAGATTTGCCAGGCGAAATTGCAGAAGGGAACCGTCAGGCAGACTCCCTTGCAACCCCAGCAGAACAAGCACGCTTTCCTGACATCTTCCAACAGGCAAAGCTGAGCCACCAGCAGTATCGCCAAAATACACCAGGTCTAATGCGTCAGATCCAGCTAACACGGAGTCAGGCTGGAGCCATTGTGGCCACCTGTCCCAAGTGTCAGCTGCACACCATGCCCTCAATAGGCATGGGGGTTAACCCCCGAGGTCTTGGCAGTTGTGAGGTATGGCAGACAGACATCACACACACTCCTATTTTCGGTGGCCTCAAATATGTGCATGTTAGCATTGACACATATTCAGGCACAGTCTATGCCTCTGCCCTAGCAGGAGAATGGGCAATGCACGCCAAAAAAACACCTAGTGCAAGCCTTTTCAGTATTGGGGATCCATAAGGAAATGAAAGCTGATCAGGGCTCAGCGTATAAGTCCAAGGAGTTCCTGGAATTCGTCCAGCAGTGGGGAGTGGAACATAAAACTGGCACCTCCCACTCCCCCACAGGCCAAGGTGTAGTAGAGAGAGCCAATCAGATGCTCAAGCAGGTTTTGGCTAAACAGAGCAGTTCAACTGCATGGATGTCTCCATAGCAGAAGCTCTGCAAAGCCATGTTTACTATCAATTTCCTGAATTGTTCATTTGAGAACATGAGTCCACCTGTGGTACGTCACTTTAACAGTGGTAAACAGTTCAAGTTATCCCAACATCCTCCAGTTTTGATTAGGGACCCAGAAACCTGGGAAATCAAAGGTCCCTATGAGCTCGTTACCTGGGGGCGTGGCTATGCGTGTGTATACACTCCCTCAGGCCCTCGGTGGATTCCCCAAAAGTGGGTGAAGCCGTATGTTCCCAAACATCCTGCTCCAGCTGAGGGGAATGAGGAGCAGGTGGCTGTGGCTTCAAAAAGAAGACGCCACCGGAAAAAAAGGAAAAGAAATCCTCATAGAGGATGACATTCCAGCAGATAGAAACTTTTAATAGGTTTTACAATGTTTGTCTTTCCTTTTAGAGAAAAGCTTCCCTTCTCTCGGTCCTGTGATGAAACCCATTCAAGTTGTCTTCCTGTTAACACTGAACAGTTTAGCAGCTGCATGAATTGTCCTTCCGCCAGATCAAAACATGTAGATGAACCTGGCACACACACTCCAGAATCGTGCTGCTATAGATTTTCTCCTACTACTGCACGGACGTGAGTGACAGGAATTTGAAGGACTTTGCTGTATGGACCTGACCTCGAAAGCTCCTAACATCCATGCTACCCTAATCTGAAGATTGGTTCAATGGACTGTTCAAAGGCTGGGGATTCACAGGGTGGTGGGCAAAGTCATAATTTAAATGAAACTAATATCCTTCTTTCAACTTTGTAAAACAAAAAAATGGGGAGATATTGCATTTCCTAGGTGCATTGTAAATGGCACATTCCGTGACCCCTGCTATGCCCTGTAGCTTGGCCCCTCTCCCCTCCTGGCCATACAGAGCTGGCTGGGATCCAATTTCTCCCCGCCCCCCTTTTCAGACCCTAGAAAAGTTCTGTACCCCCTGACCTCTGTCTCTTTCTCGCTCTCTTTCTCCCTCTTTTCCTTGCGACCCACGAGAAATAAACCCTGCAACTTCATCAGGGAAAAGAGCCTCTTTTGTTATCTAATTTAGGTCCATGAGGCAAGGGCCCAGGAGGCTTCATCCTAACACCTGAGCTAGACCGGAGGAAAAGTTGAAGACCCCATTTTTAGGGCCGAGAAAAAGCCTCAGCAGTGATGGTTGTGCTGCTCCTTGGTTCCCTTGCAGCCCGCTGTGGAAACATTGGCGGTCACTTCTAGGTGCCGAGTTGCAGAGAGCACAACGGTAAATGCCGCCGAGAAGGGAAATACAGAGTGCAGCGAGGAGCTGGACGTGGCTTATGTGCAATAAGTAGAAGGTGAACCTAGGCACTGCCTCTTCAATCTGGCCCCCTCAGTCCTGGCAGCAACTTTTGCAAGGTTGCAAAGGGAGCTGCGAGTATGTAGAATGGAGGGAAGCGAGACGCCGTGCGTTATGCGCCTTTTCAGGGCTGCTGACAGAGGGCTACTTTAAGAACGCCTTCTTCTTCCTAGCGTCCTTCTCGCATCGCTCTAGCTGCATGGAGTACACCACAGCGAAGATGTGAGGAAGGGCACTGCCCCAGCTTTTGCCCTGGTGTGCAACGGCTGTGTGCTACTTTTCCAAGCAGCAAGAGCACTGAGAAGTGAAAGCGATTGTGAAGGAGCTCTTTGGCTGCTCGTGTGCTCCTTGCTGCACTGCGCTCGCAAGCCAGGTGCCCTGTGGCTTGGTTCTTCGCCTTCATTAACATTTATGGGGATCTGAACCCCTTGTAGACTGGTGGGGTGAACTTCAAAAACCGTGTGATGGGTTGGGAGAAGATTTCACCTGCTGCCACTTCCTCACAGTAAGTACCATTATTGAAGTAGCCACAGAAACACACACGTCAGTGCGATAGCTCTGAATCCATGTGGCCATCTTCCAGAGAAAATTAAAAATCCATTAATTCCTCAACTGATCAACCCACAAAATGAACCGGATAATAGCCACAGTAACCTTGGTTATGAGACTCATGTTTAAAAAAGGGCTTGCAAATGGGAGAGATATAGCAGTGACCACATGGAGGCCAATCCAGGGTAAGCTGGACAGCATGGTGTCACCTACCACAAGCTTGGGTAATTCAAGAACTGTTATCCCCTTTTCTACCCCTCTCTCAATGTCCTCAGGCAAAGCCTCACGTTCTGGGCGCCAAAATCTGTCTTGGTTTGAAAGACAGGTATTTGCTAAGGAAAGGCAAGAGCCCCTTTCCTGCGATGCAGAGTGCAACCCCCCTCCCTTTTAATTATTTTAGGTCTAAATCAGAGGCCTTCAGGCAGGAGATGTGGGGATAAGAATAACAGTTTTTACTGATCTCTAACAAGGCAGAAAACAACAACAGCTATAAAAATTGACAACAGAACAGAACAGTACAGAATAACTCAGTTCCAGTCCCTTTTGGCAGTAGGCCGTCTCCCTGTGCTCAGTTACCGGTGCTGTGGGGGCAGGGCAGGTCCCGCACAGTTGAAGAGGGCTGGAGTGATGGCGGCAGGAGCCCAGGGGTGAGAGGGATGGGGAAAGTGACTCCCCGCACACGGTGTCGGTCGTGGTGCTCGGCAGAGTGTCCGGAGGTAGTAGGGTGAGGTGGGAGAGCATCAGAGCGATGTCCAAAAGCAGGGAGCGTGGATCTCAGCACTGGGGTGGCAGGGGGGATGCCAGATCTGAGCACAGGGCGTCCTCTCCCTCCACGAGCCAAATGAGAATGTTTTCCAGCCTGCTCCCAACCCCCGTCCCACCTTTCCTTTTTCCGGTTTCTGCTCCCCCCCCCCACCCACCCACCTCCCTGCTAGTGAACATTACCTTAAGGTGTATCCAATTAGCATAACAATGGGATAAATTCCACAGAAATAAAAGGGAAGCATTCAACCCCCAACAATGGAGTACACCGCAGTGAAGGTGTGAGGAAGGGCACTGCCGCAGCTCTCGCCCTGCCGTGCAACGGCTGTGTGATACTTTTCCAAGCAGCAAGTGCACTGAGAAGTGAAAGCGATTGTGAAGGAGGTATTTGACTGCTTGTGTGCTTTTCGCTGCACTGCGCTCGCAAGCCCGGTGCCCTGCGGCTTCGTTCTTTGCCTTCTGCCTTCTGGACAGACCTGAACTCCAGCGCTCAGTTTCAGCTCTGCCCAACACCTTGTCCGCAGTCCTGCGGGCAGGCACGCCCTGTTGCCTTGGCTCCGAGTGCAAAGTCCCTAGCGAGCTCTCACTCAGTGCAATGCACCCAGAAAGACGCTCTCGCTCGTCTTTCAAGGAGCGATTCCTAACAGCAGAAGCAGCAGAAGCAAAAACTGGATCACGAGAAGTGACAATGTAGAACACGTCTCTGTCCTGGCACATTTTCGTGTGCGATATGTCCCTCCAGGTCCTCGGTCCATGCGAAGCTCTATGTACTGTGAGCGCTGCTACTTGCAGCTGAGAAGGACCGTGGAGCTAGCAGCGAATTCGGAGAGCGCTGAGCACGTAGTCAAGGAGCGAGAAGTGCCCCTGCAATGCGGTGCTAATAGCAGCTTCCTCGCGTCGGGGGCTGTAAGGGGCGGTCCAAAGTTCCCCTCGATTTTGCCTCCCGACCGTCACAAGGAGAACTCGAGGACCCCCACCCAGGCTAACTCTGAACAATGGTTTCCTGGCCCGGCCAAGGTGGATGCCCGTGACTGTGTGCTGTTGTATTGTGTTCATTGGACTGTGCTGTCATGGCACAAACCAGAGTTTGTGTTGTACCACCACCTGAGGAGTGCTTGACCATACCTGTCTCCTGCAGCACCACACAATGGTCCATAAATCTTCCCGCCTCATGGCCAGAGGCCACTCGCTTTGGAGAAGGACTATAAAAGAGTGACTCTCTGAGAAAGACCCTTTGAGATCTCTCCACTGATGAACACACATCTACCCCCTGAAGAAGACCCCTGAGATCTCCCCACGGATGAAGACTCGTCTATCGAATGACCTGTGAGGACGCCCGACTCGTCTGTTGGTAGCTATTTCCCCATCCCTTTCTTTCCTTCCCCTCTCCCTATACTTTGTTTCCTATACCTCTCCCCCTTACCGTAACTGAGTTGTTGGCATTTGATGAAATGCATTGCTGCTGTTGAATAAATTGATTTTGTCCCCTGCACTTTGCCTGTTTGCACCTTTAAGATCAAAAGAACCATCATGACTCCTGCTCTGTATTAATAGCGGATTGTGACATTAAATTGGCATCACGGACAGGATATTCTGACATAGAGAAGGGATGCAAGGTTGTCTGTAGTCTGTATCAGGGGAAGGAAGTCTTACTCCAGACTCACCTAGCTGGCCACCTTGGATGGGTGAGCCTGTCTAGAAAGCACGTGGGGTTTTTTCTGATTTCCCGCAGACTGCAGACACCTTGGTGTGGAGCATCCCCAGACTTGCTTGAGGGCTCTGTCGTCAGAATTTCACAAAAGATCTACTGGTGCCAAAGGCGGGACACTGTTGTTGTTGTTGTTGTTTTTTATGATGTTTTTGATATTTGGTGTAGTGAAGAGACAACCTGGTGTTTTGTAACTAAGGAGTGCCTCCCAAATAGTTTGGTCTCTTCACCCGCGAAGGGGGGCACACAGCGAAAGCTGTTTCGTTGTGTGTGGTAACTTAAGCAATAGACCTCCCTGTTGTGGTTTTTACTTATCCCTTCACAAAATGACTGAGAATTCCACCGTAACAGATAAAGCTGCATTTTATGCTCTATTAGCTAAGTGTAGCGCCAGACCGTCCCAAGGTGGGGAGGAATGGGCGAACAATAATTGGTTTAATCTGGAGAATGTGATTGATAGAATATATTCTTTGCAACATGAATCAAAGTTCAAACTGGGCAAAAATAAAACCATACTCTGCTCAGTTTTGGGAGCTTGTCTTACTGCAGCCATAGAAAGTCGCTCTAAGTGAGTTAGTGATGAAAGTACAATTATAGATTCTTTGCAAAATCTTGTTCAAATTCTGCAAAAACAATTAGATCAAGAAAGGAATGAGAACCGTTTGTTGCGAGATGAAAATCATTTGCTACAGGCTGCCCCAAGAGAAGAAAGTACCAAAAAAGTAAAGCAGAATGAAACACACGCAGAAACAGAAGAGAAGGAGATTGTTCACATTAATCAAATTTATCCCCAAAAGGAGTTAACTATAATGAAAAATCTTGGGGAACACTGCTGTCCGAAGTTGAGACCTATGGTTAAAACACAATATACTTATCTTGGTCCTGATGATTTTGTACCAAATATTTCTACAAAAGAAATCCCATATTCTGCCACTGAATTAGCAAAACTGACAAAGGAATATGGGAGAGTCCCTCATGAAACAGAGACTGAATATGTATTTCGAGTGTCTCTTACTGGGGGAGATCAGATTAAATTATCAGAAAGTGAAGCTAGTGGGTATTGGGGACATGGGGTCTTCTTAACAACCGGAGATAAGAGCTACCCAGGGTCCTTGACCCAACGTGCAGCTGTTTGGGCCGGGGGGCTCAACCCCCTGGAAAGGGGAGACCCTATATCTTTAGTTGGTACTCCCTACCAACTTTTGGAAAACATTCACAAAGCTGCTTGCCTGCAAATGATACATGAGAGAAAACTGACTACCACCTATGTATCACCTATGCAATTGCCTGTAATGCCTGAAATCATGACCCCTTTAATTCGTGGTCTCCCAGAAACACTCAAATCTACCGCAATTCTCCTTCAAAAAACTATCGCATCCATGACACCTGTAGAAAGATTAGATAGATTTCTTGGAAACTCACGTGAGCGATCGGGTTCCGTGGACTCTTTCCCTCCCTATGAATCCCCCTCTAGACGGACTCCAGAGTCTCCTGACAATAACCGTAAAGTTTGGACATGGAGCGAAGTTGCAGAGGAATTGTTGAATTACAGCAGGAAATATGGACCCGTAAAAGTCCCAGAGGATAAAGTGGAGAAAACTAAAGGTGTTAGACACATTGTTTCTCCTAGTGATAAGCCAGAAAAGGGGAAATTGAATACTCCCTGTCAGTACTGGTGGCCGTTGCGGTTAAAGAAACAAATTCCTAAAGATGTTATGGATGGCTTACCACTTGACAAGTTGATAAAAATTGTTGTGAATTGGCATTGCCCTAAGATCTTTACATCAAACTCTCCTACTGTCCAGCCTAGTGCACCTCCTCCTCCACCGGTTGTGGTCAGTGAGTCAAACTTAACCCCTCCACAGATTCTGGGCAGTAAGCCAAATCAATCTCCTCCACAGGTTCTGAGAGCTGAGTCAGAGTTTCCTCCTTCTCAGTTTTTGGGAATGGAACTGAAACGGCTTCAGAAGCAGGGAAACTAGAAACCCCGTCTCTCGTGGGTGGGCAGAGGCATGGGGGGGGGGAACTGGTTATTTATTAGAACGCTCACCAGAAATCCTAATACTGGGGACCTCCTGATAACAGCAATGGTTGGCCCTAAAAGGTCACCTGTTACCTTTGTGGTTGACACTGGAGCCCAAATTTCTGCACTAACAAGAAAAGCTGCGCAGAAATGTGGAGTTGCTCCAACAAGGAGACAATGCTTTGTTCTCAATGCCTTGGGGACCACAGAAGCTATGGATATAGCTCTGATAAAAATCTTACGACCTGGAGAGGAGAATTCGTTACTTATCAAAATTGTAATTGGAGATATTCCAAATGATTTATTGGGAATGGATGTCCTTGCTGGAAGACAGTGGGAAGACGAGGAGGGTTGTCTCTGGTCCTTTGGCACACCACGTTTTAATATTAATCTGCTTCAATCCGCACCTTCCTTACCTTTCAGTAAAATTACTAATGTGAAACAATACCCACTTCCCACTGGTGCCAAAGAAGGAATCAAGCCAGTTATTCAGGACCTGAGAGATCAGGGAGTGATAATTGACACTCATTCTCCCTTTAACTCTCCAGTGTGGCCAGTCCGTAAACCTAACGGAAAGTGGAGGCTGACAGTAGATTTTCGCAGACTAAATGCAAACACAG
This sequence comes from Sturnus vulgaris, assembly GCF_052056855.1. NCBI lineage: Eukaryota > Metazoa > Chordata > Aves > Passeriformes > Sturnidae > Sturnus > Sturnus vulgaris. The sequence continues at coordinate 67,573,972 of NC_142282.1, forward strand.
ATCCTCTCACAGCAGCTGTCCCAAATTTAGCTGAACTTATAACTTCAATTCAGGAGAAGGCTCATACAATCATGGCAACTATAGATGTCAAAGACATGTTCTTTATGATACCTATACAGCCAGAGGACATGGACTGTTTTGCCTTCACATGGGAAGGACAGCAATACACCTTCACTAGGCTTCCTCAAGGGTACAAACACTCCCCTACTCTAGCCCACCATGCTTTAGCACAGGAATTAGAAAAGATACCCAAACCTGACAATGTAGCTGTCTATCAATACATTGATGATATTCTGGTGGGGGGAGATGAAATAGAAGTAGTGGGGGATACCCAACAGAAAATAATCTCTCATCTGGAAAGCCTTGACTTACAAATTCCCCCAGAGAAAATTCAGAAACCTTCTCAGGAGCTGAAGTTTTTGGGGATTTGGTGGAAAGGAGGTATGACATGCATTCCACCTGATACCCTAACCTCCCTAGATCAAATTAAAATGCCTGGATCCAGGAAAGAGCTTCAACAAGCTCTGGGATTATTAGTGTTTTGGAGAAAACACATCCCTGATTTTTCAATTATTGCTAGACCTCTTTATGACTTGCTGAGGAAAAGGGTAAAATGGGATTGGACTCCTTCTCAGGAGGAAGCATTACAACTGCTGATTTTTGAAGCAACTGCACATCAAGCTCTAGGCCCTATTCATCCCACTGATCCTTTCCAGGTAGAATGGGGATTTGCCACCTCGGGGTTGTCAGTGCACATATGGCAACGAGGCCCAGAAGGCCCTACAAGGCCTGTTGGTTTTTATTCTCGTGATTTTAAAGATGCTGAAAAAAGATACGCTACCTGGGATAAGGGGCTTTTTGTTGTTAGCATAGCTCTCATAGAAGTGGAGAAAATTACACGTCAGCAACCAATTGTATTAAGAGGCCCCTTTAAAGTTATTAAAACAGTCACCAGCAGGACCCCTCCCCCTGACGGGGTGGCCCAGAGATCCTCAGTTAGGAAGTGGTATGCCCAGATAGAACATTACTGTAACATCTTCTCTGTAACAGAAGGAGCTGTAAAAAATCTGGCTATACAAGAAACTGAGAACTTGGCTAGCAGCCACGATAAACCTGCCTCAGTAATTAAAGTGGCCCCTCCTCTCTCCCCTGAACAATCAGTGAATTCTTGGTTTACTGATGCTTCTGCTAAACGAGAAGGAAAGGTGTGGAAATACAGGGCAGTAGCTCTCCATACTTCATCTGGTGAACGAATTATTACTGAGGGAGAAGGCAGTGCTCAGGTTGGTGAGCTGATTGCTGTATGGAGTGTTTTCAAGCATGAGGTACATAATACCTCTCTTGTTTGTATTTACACTGACTCCTATGCTGTGTTTAAAGGATGTACAGAGTGGCTTCCTTTCTGGCAGCAAAATGATTGGGAAGTTAACAGGATCCCAGTATGGCATAAGGAAAAATGGCAAGAAATTCTAGATATAGCCAATCAAGGAAACTTTGCTGTGGGGTGGGTGGCTTCTCATCAGACGTGGAAATTTAGCTGGTGAGTGGAATAATGCTGCTGATGAGTTAGCAAGACTAAGTCCCCTGAAAAAGGAACAAATTACAGAGGATTGGGAGCACCTGCTAGAATGGCTGCATATAAAAAGACAACATACAGGTGCGAAAGATTTGTACAAAGAAGCCCTTGCTCGTGGCTGGCCTGTCACCAGGGAAATGTGTAAAACATGCATATCAGCTGGTGAACAATGCCACAGACGACTAGAAAGGCATCCTTTGGAAGATGACCCTTTGCACTTAAGGAAAGGTAAAGGCTTATGGGATGTGTGGCAGGTAGATTATATCGGTCCCTTTAAGAAGTCTGGTGGTAAACATTTCGTGCTGGTAGGAGTGGAAATAATATCAGGGTTAGCTCAAGCTGAAGCCTTTAACAGAGCTACGGGAGAAAACACTGTTAAGGCATTACAAGAATGGTTTGGAACTTTTCCAAAGGCACAGGAGATTCAATCTGATAATGGGTCTCACTTTACTGCTAAAGTAGTACAGGAATGGGCAAGGGAGGAAGGAATAAAGTGGACTTTTCACACCCCCTATTACCCTCAAGCCAACGGGATTGTAGAAAGGACAAATGGTCTTCTGAAGCGATTCCTAAAACCACATGAGGGAAGTTGGGATCTTCGATTATGGCAAGCTGTAAAAGGTATAAATGATAGATGGGGGGTAAACGGGTGTCCCAAAATAACTGCTTTTTGTCCAAAAGCCCCAAGCATCATTCCTGCACTACAGGGACCTAATGATCCTAAAAATCCAGCCCATTACCCTGGGCAACCTGTTTTAGTACATCTCCCTACTGTAGGAGAAGTACCACTGGTACTAAAAACTCCTCTGAATAAATATGCATGGGTAGCCACCAATGCTCTGGGAAAGGAGCATCGGATAAGTACCCGTTGGATTGTTCCATCATTTTGACCTCCTGCCTTTTGGTGGCAGACTCTGTTGTGTTTACTTTTCACAGAAGAATGCCGAGGGACATGGGAACCAGACAAACCATGATCACCTTTTTGATACTTCTCTGTATCCTACCACAACACCATGGCCAAAACTCGGCCGAGTGGCCGTGGTCTGAAGCTTCCATCAGATATACCAGTGCTTCAGGACCCTACCCCAGAGATCGTCACCCAAGCCTTGCGACCGTAGTACTGCACGATTCTGAGGTATACCGTTCAAGTGACTGGGGTTGGGACAAAAAGGACGGGGCTAGGGTACTAATAGGAACAATTGGTGAAGAAATCAAGGTAGGATGCAGAAAAGTGGAGAAATCCCTTCATGAGAAAGCCACTACCATTGCAATTGCCGGGAATTACTTAAAATCAAATATAACTAGTAGCTTGCACCCTAACATCACGGCGAGTCTCTGCCCCACGACAGTATGGACATGTAAAAAGCAAGTCCCCCTAATACTGTGCTGTGGCCAAAGGAAGGTTGGTAACTATACCTTGGACCCTGACGCCAACAACGTCGAAGTTACAAAGCTTTGTGCGGATGAACTTACTGACTGTTGGCATAACTTTAACGAGACCAACCTATGTAACATGCTCCTGGCAGAATAACACAACAGAGGAGTCCAGCTTGAAAGGTCTGACCTATAGGTTCAAAATAAATGCCATAGAAAAACCCACACTGACCGCAGTAGTTGCATACCATGGTGTAAGCACCCCCTTAGTGTTGGATGACAAAAACAAGGTTTTCCCTCCTTTCGTGGTGACGCAAGGTGATGACGTCACAATAACTTGTAAATTAGTGGCTGGATCCCTCACCGAACCTGCATACAGTTATGGCATAGGAGCCCATGGCCGGACTTTATATTGTAGAACCCAAAATCAAGACTGTTGGCTAAATTTAACTGCTATACAATTTTCCTATAAAGTCATGTGTGGAAAAAACAATACAAAATACTGGGGGGAACTTGATGTTAATGTTGTAACACCTACCACCTAACCACCGGTTGTGTTGAGCCCTACGATTTTTCAATTTGGGCCATACGTAATTAGAAAAACTGGCCAACAACAAATATTGTTTAATCCGGCATGGTCTCTCAAACAAATCAAATTGCTGATGCAAAATAATGTCTCAGAAGTTCAGCCAGCTTGTTCACCCTTTCTACAGACTTCTTTTGAGGGATGGACAACCTGGTTGTGGAAACGGAATCCTTCCAAAAAACGAATGGCAAGAGACATAACCGGTGTTGTGGGAACAGGATTGGGAATTTTGAATAGCATTGATTCAGAAGTACTAATAAATAAATTGGCTACCACAGCTGGAGATGTAACCAAATTACAACGGCCCCTGCAAACAACCTTAACAGCTTTGGGGACTCAACAGTGGTTGTTATCGGACATATTACCAAGTTGGGAAAAGGTAAATGTAAATGACCACAAATTGATAATCGATGCACTTGGTGCTACACAAAATAACATCTCTTTGGCTCTCAGTTGTATCCAGGCCCAGTTGTGGATGCAGTCGGTTGCTGCTTTAATTATAAGAGAAGGTGAGGAAGGCACTTTTCCCACTGAAATTCGAAAGATAGTCTGGGACAGTGCCACTGATTTTGAAAAAGAATTCCAGTCCTGGTGGAACTTAGTAAATTTTACCTATGATCCCAGCACAAACACAGCCACAGCCTTTGTACTGACTATACGTAATGCTTCAGTGCATTCAATATTCCCCATCATTGCATTAGGGTTGAATCATGACGGAGCTATTCTCTATCCTTTCGAGCATAGGGAATGGGCCCGTCAAATTGGTGGGAGGTGGCAAACTGTTAATTTGGAAACTTGCGTTGTCCGGGAACAACAAGGGTTTATCTGTGAAAGTAATGCAATCAGAGCTCAAGATATTTGCTTGGATACACAACAGAATGTTTGCAATTTTGAAATTCATCCAAACGAGATTCCTGAAACAGTACTGGTATATGTAGGCAATGGATGTGCATGCTTTAGAACTGCTTGTGATAGTGTTTTCATAGAAAATTTGGTAGTGAATACTAAGAATCATTCAAACTTTTGTGTCTGTAACTTTACTAGGATTTCAGGATGTGATTTTTCCTATGTAGGCCCAGTTACTTCTCACCATCTTTTGCAGTCAAATTACACACTGATCCACCATCTATTGCCCACTCCTATTGGAATGAACCTCTCTCTGGTGAAGCAATTGATGCTCCACCAAGATTTGATCGAAATTTTGGAGAAGATCAAGAAAAACGGACAGAAAACTCTAATAGCTGTTCATCACAATGTGGAAAAAATACATCGTGTTTTGGAAAGGGTAAAGACAGATGCTGAACACAGGTGGTGGGATACTCTATTTGGGGGGTCACCTACTGCTACAGGTGTCCTGAACAAATTGTGTCATCCCACCATTGTTCTCTTGATTTTGCTTTTAATTGGTTTTGTTTTATCAGCAATCCTATACATTATGAGTTGGAGGATAATGAAACGGTTAGCACAATTGGCATCTGTGACAAATGTATCCAGATCGGTTATTGTTGGCATCCCTAGGGTTATTGACACAAGGTTTCAAATAGGATAAAATATGATTTTTAACTAGAATTTATTATCTTCAAATTGCAATTAAAATTGTTTAACCAAAATTTTGCTTTAAAATTTTGATTTATTTCTAATCAGAAATTGAAAAATTAAAGACTTGAACAAATTGTTTAAGAGTGTTAGTAATCATAAATTGAATATAATTGATCTTTTTGTTTTCCTTTTTTCTCCTTTTCCTTATCCTGTCCCTTATCTTTTTCCTACTTTCCTGTCTCTGTTTTCCGGGATATGCTACCAACTTGGACGAGTCCTGAAGACACCACAACTGAAGACTCCACCAGGACTGTACAAAGGGGTGCTCTTGACGACGATCGTGAGTCACGGGGTGGTGTAAGGGTCGGTCCGAAGTTCCCCTCGATTTTGCCTCCCGACCGTCGCAAGGAGAATTCGAGGACCCCCACCCAGGCTGACTCTGAACAATCGTTACCTGGCCCGGCCAAGGTGGATGCTCGTGACTGTGTGCTGGTGTATTGTGTTCACTGGACTGTGCTGTCATGGCACCAACCAGAGGTTGTGTTGTACCACCAAGTGAGGAATGTTTGACCGTACCTGTCTCCTGCAGCACCACACAATGGTCCATAAATCTCCCCACCTCTTGGCCAGAGGCCACTCGCTTTGGAGAAGGACTATAAAACAGCGACTCTCTGAGAAAGACCCTTTGAGATCTCCCCACGGATGAAGACTCGTCTATCGAATGATCCGTGAGGACGCCCGTCTCGTCTGTTGGTAGCTATTTTCCCATCCCTTTCTTTCCTTCCCCTCTCCCTATACTTTGTTTCCTATACCTCTCCCCCTTACCGTAACTGAGTTGTTGGCATTTGATGAAAAGCATTGCTCTTGTTGAATAAACTGATTTTCTGCTGTTGAATAAACTGATTTTGTCCCCTGCACTTTACCTATTTGCACCTTTAAGATCAAAAGAACCATCATGACCCCTGCTCTGTATTAATAGTGGATCGTGAAAGCGGCGCCAGGCGTGGGCGAGGGCAGTGAACGAAGCCGCACAAGTACTGTGCTTGTGTGCACCATGTTACAGGCTACTAGGAGAGGAAGGTGGCTGCCTCTCGCTTGCCTTGCCAAGTGCCCTGAGCAGTCGGAAGGAGCAAGCTGAAGCACTGCTGCTTGTGTTGCTCCTTGGTTCCCTTGCAGCCCGCTGTGGAAACATTTGCGGTCACTTCTAGGCTCCAAGTTGCAGAGAGCACAACGGTAAATGCCGCGGAGAAGGGAAACACAGAGTGCAGCGAGGAGGTGGACGTGGCTTACGTGTAATAAGTAGAAGGTGAACCTAGGCACTGCCTCTTCAATCTGGCCCCCTCTGCTCTGGAAGCAACTTTTGCTAGGTTGCAAAGGGAGCTGCGAGTATGTAGAATGGAGGGAAGCGAGACGCCGTGCGTTATGCGCCCTTTCAGGGCTGCTTGACACAGGGCTACTTTAAGAACGCCTTCTTCCTCGCGTCCTATTTGCTTCGCTCTAGCTGCATGGAGTACACCACAGTGAAGGTGTGAGGAAGGGCACTTCCCCAGCTTTTGCCATGGCGTGCAAAGGGTCTGTGCTACTTTTCCAAGCAGCAAGAGCACTGGGAAATGAAAGCGGCTGTGAAGGATCTCTTTGGCTGCTCGTGTCCTCTTCACTGCACGGCGCTCACAAGCCCGGTGCTCTGTGGCTTCGTTCTTCGCCTTCTGCCATCCAGACAGGTCTGAATTCCAGCGGTCAGTTTCAGTTCTGCCCAACAGCTTGTCCTCAGTTCTGCTGGAAAGCACGCCCTGTTGCCTTGGCTCCGAGTGCAAAGTCCCTAGCGAGCTGTCACTCAGTGGAATTCACCCAGAAAGATGCTCTCGCTCGTCTTTCAAGGAGCGATTTCTAAGAGCAGAAGCAGCAGAAGCACAAACTGGATGACGATTAGGGATGATGTAGTACACGTGACTCTCCTAGCACATTTTCCTGTGCGATATGTCCCTCCAGGTCCTCAGTTCATGCGAAGCTCTATGTACTGTGAACACTGCTACTTGCAGCTGAGAAGGACCATGGAGATAGCAGCGAATTCGGAGAGCGCTGAGCACGTAGTCAAGGACCGAGAAGTGCCCCTGCAATGCGGTGCTAATAGCAGCTTCCTCGAGGCGGGGGTGAGCTCCGAACAAAAGACCTCGTCCTGGCAACAGATCTCTGTGAAGGGCGTAGGCAAATAGCTTTCGTTTTCCATTCAAACTGCGAGAGAGGCAGAATGTTGCACGGAGCTCTGAGAACAAAGGTGCACGCCCTAGGCGTTGGTCTGAGAGCGGCAGGAGTGGCGTCCGAGCGGCATCAGCTGAGGGCCCCATGGGGTGCAGGGAGAGAGCCGGGAGTGCCCCCGAGTGACACCGGAAGTGATACCTGTTGGGCCCGGAAGGCCTACGGTGGCGTCGAGTTTCACGGGGAGGAGGCTGCTAAGCTGCTTTGAAAGATGGAGCTCCTCTGCACTAGGACAAACTGGGAGAGCTGAGGGTGTCCAATGTGGAGAACAGAAGGCTCCAGGGAGACATTCGAGCCCCTTGCAGTGCCTGCTGGGGCTCCAAGGTAGCTGGGGAGGGACTTTGCAAAAGGGACTGGAATCTCAGGACAAGTGGGCATAGCTCCAAACTGCCAGAGGGCTGGGGTAAATGGGATATTGGAAAGGAATTCTTCCTTGTGTGGGTGCTGAGGCCTGGCACATGTTGCTCAAAGAGGCTGTGTGGGAGCCCCATGGCAGGAAGTGTCCAGGGCCAGGCTGGAGCGGACATGGAGCAACCTGGACTAGTGGAAAAGTGTCCCTGCCCATGTCAGGATGTGGGAAGAAGATAATCTATCTCTAAGGTTGCTTCCAGTCCAAACCATTCTGGGATTCTAGGATTCATGGAAGGACCTTTTCCAAATGAAGTGTTGTATCTCTTGGCTCCCAGCTTGTAGTTGCCAGTTCTTCTGTAAGCAGGGCTTGCCAAGCAGCTATGATGAGCCATGGGTTCTCAATAGGACGACTGTGATATATTTGCAGAGAGGAAGGCTGCAGACAGATCTTCAAGGCCCAGGTAAAACAAGCAAAGGATTGAATAAAAGCCAAAGGTTGGTTGTGTTAGTCAGTTTGCTGGCTCTCGAAATGGACCCAGGTCATTTTCAACATTTCTAATTTGGATTTGTTTGAGTAAAAAATAAATGTCTTACCTCCAGCATAGGCTCTCTAATGCATCTCCATGTGCTCCCATTTCTTTGTTGTATATCAGGTTCTATTAACTGAAGACAGAATCATAACACAGTAGTAAAACATTTAGAGGTGTAGTTAGCCAGCTTCAGGAGTTTTCAACTCTGCTGTTGACTTTTCTGGTAACTGTAAGCAAGGCAACACAATCCAGTTACTCCACTTTTCCTCTCTGAGGAAAAGATGATTTTTTTTTTTTTCTCATTTTGAAACTAGCCTCGATTGAAGAGAGTTTTGCATGTGGAATGTAGGATTCATTATTTTACCTTTCTCTTCTGCTGTCTTTCGTGTGCTAGTTTTTTTAATTTTTTTTTGTCGCTGTTCTCCATTCAGTAGGTTTGAAAGAATTCTAATTTTTGAGAAGATGGTTCTTTGAAGGCTCACTTAGCCCACCTTTTGGGTAAAGGAAAGAAGAAGACAAGGTCCTCTAAGAAGAGTAAAAAGCATACTTTACAGAGACATTCAGAGATGTCTGCTGATTCCATGGAATTACCGTGTAATCAGCAGAAATGTGTTGGAAAAATACCCATCAGTGACTTCACAAGAAAGCCACACTCAAGACAGGTAAAGAACAGAAGGATAAAACCCCAAAGGTATGAAATGGACAGATTTTCATTGGGAATGAGCAACTCCTGAATTCTTGGTTCTAGAACTAGGGGCTTGTAATAAATAGACTGTCTCCTTGCCAAACGTAAATTTGGTGTAATGAACTGCTCACTGCCCGTTGAATTGCAGGGCTAGTAGACTAATATTTGCCATGGCAGGCATATTGTATGGCTTTCCTGTTAAAAAGAAATTGGTTTTGCTCATAGCAACCTAGATATGTACCCAGTCTGACACCTATTTTTTAGGCTATATTTCCAAGTAAATGGCTTCCATGATGATGCAGTAAGTGTATGTCATGAACAGGAATGAAGTGATTGCATGCATCCTTTTTTACCCTAAGACAGCTGCTGAATAATGAGACACAGACGCGCACTGACGCCAAGGAGTGCTCAAGCTTTTGGGAAAAGCACTGGGCAGATAAAGCCTATTTCCACATTTCTTGCTAGCGTCTCCTTCAAAGTTCATGGGTTTGTTCATCTTTTAGAGCTGTTCTAGATGTCTCTGTAGTTTACATGTACTAAATGTAGCAGGTATTGCTTTCATGCCGTCCTAATAGTTTTGAAGATGGGATCTACTCAGGCTTCAATGTCTCAGAAGAAGCAACGTTGATTCCTTGAATTCTATTCATGAACGTGAGAATGATAATTATGTAGTTAATTAATTAATTAAATCGAATTCACTTGAATGGAAAAATTGTCTTGTTCATGTAGATTTTAACTTGGGAAATTGATATTTGAGTTCTACTTTTCATTGTTGTTGCTTTTCTGTATTCTTTGATTGCACAGATAGCAGATGTACTGACCAAGTATTCTGTGAAACTAGAGGAAATGTCCTTCCTTTTGGCAGCTGATGTTCACAAGCTCATTGACGCTAATGCCATGGTAAATGTTTTACCTGGGGCAAGACAGCGGTCTGAATATTCCTAGAATGTCTTTCTTTCCCCAAATGAAATTCATTTTTTTCTGCCTATCAATCACTGAAATATAGAAGAAATTTCTACTTGGCAGGGTATTGGTTATCATTTGTGTTCTTTTCTTCCCTCATTTTATGTAGAAGGGACAATTTTTTGTTTGTTTTTGCATGTCGTATGCTGCTTCTACTTCTGGTTTTATTTTTTAATACACAGAATGTAAAGGGAGCACTGCTGGATAATGAGAGGGCAACTGCCAAGCTACTCTTGAATCGAATGAAATCAGAGCTTGAGAAAGAAAAATGGCATCAACTGAAATGGCAAGAGGGAGTCAAGGACAGGAAGCTCATGCAAAAGAAGCGAGTAGTTCAGAGTTTCAGGTCAAAAATTTGGCAGTCTTCTTTTGGACAATGAGCAACATAAAGTTGGCTAGTGTTCACTTTTGGTTTCTATCAAAGTAATACTTGATCATTATTTCTTTCTACGTGATATCACGTATGATATCACATATATCATGTGATTCCATTCTATATATCTACTTTCCATCCTGCAGAGAATTTATGGCAAGTGAAGAAATACAGAATCCCCCAACTGTGAATATGGAAATGGAAAAGCTGATAAAAGAGCAGATGGCACTCAGTGAACAGAGACTGAAAGTTTTGCAATATATCGGGTATGGCAAAAGAGGGTATAGCATAAAGGAAAACAATTGTTGCTGGAGTTAATGAAGGACTGGGCTACAAAATGCACTTTGCTTCCTGTCAATGTGTGATTGCTAAATGCAGCGGTAAGGCAGGGACTACATCTATTTCTGTACAGCTCTTTTGAATGGAGAAAATGCATTCTTGCTTTTCAGTGCCCCAGCTACACTTAATTGGTGGCGATCAGGCTCTAAAAATGGAGGAATGCAGAAGTAAATATTGAAACATAGTAGAAGTGGGCAAAGATGGGTGGAAAGCTAGAAGTTGGTGCTTTTGTCAAGGCATATTTTTCTCCATGGTGTGGGATTTTATTTGCGTAATAAATTAAGAGAGGAGTCTGGATAGAAATCTAACTTTCCTACGTTTAAATATCCATCCTGAACACAAGACGCTTTGGTGTGGGTGCAATGCAGTGTGATCTTTACAGGGAGGTTTTTACGGTGGATGTAGGAACAAGGTAGATGACAGTTAGTTCCTTATCGGGCAGTAAACAGTTGGCCTGGAACAACAACAATCTCAGGTTTATTTTCATTGCCAAGATGCCTGTAAATAAACGAAAGCCCAGTAGTATGGATATTCGGATTAATAATTTTATATTTGAAGTACTGACTGCTTTGTATTTTAGGATACCTGACTCTTGTTTCCTACTTTGATAGCACCTTGTTGCCTCCAACACGTGCCAAATCTGATGGAAGCGAATAGTGCAGAGCTCTGGAGAATTGAAACAAAAGTCTAGGTAGGTCAGGAAATCCTAAGAACAGTCTGGAATTCAAGCAATATTTTCTTTTCTCCCGGGCAATGATGAGGCAGACAGTTGCTTTGAGAGTGCATGTTTGCTCTATCTTTGTTCCGTGTGTTCCCACATACCTTCTCACTTGCTTGGAGGTGGCAGTAAGAGCCAAAGAAGCTGCCTGTGGCATGGCTTTCCTTTGGCCAGTACAAACAACTGTGCATGGTGAGATCTAGCAGGAACGGCTTGGTTAGAATGAATCTGGGGGAAATCAAAAGTTAATTTTGACATGGTTCCCTTCGCAATCATACAAAAATACTCCTTTTTAACTCTTGCAGAATAAGAGGGGAAGTTTGAGAAGAAGAGGGGAAGTATTGGAGATACTTCCTTTCTCTATGTCCTTGCAGCATGCCTTCCCTCTCTGTGTCTGCCTTCTCTTGCTCCAGAGCACATCCTGTTGGGATGTTTGTAGCCTGTATGGCAGCAAAGAAGTTGGTAGCGATTGTAAGTACCTTGCTACTTTGAAGCATAATGATAAAGAGCTGTGTATGAAAATGTCTTGATTTCTTTGGCTGGTAGTGTCTGGTGTCTGTTGGCAAAGGTCTGTAGGCACTGCTGGGATCTGTTCCGTGTGCTGAGATTCAGCACATGGCCTCTGTCATGTTTCCATGTCACACTGCACTATGAAAGATGGGAATTTTGACTGTGGTCTGTTCCATATCATTCAGACAGCCCTAATGTGGAGTGCGTGGAGAAAATGAGCATCCAGTATGAGCTGGTCGAGGGCAAATGTCAGGAGAAAGGGCAGATGTGCAACTTGAGTGCCACAGCTTTTGGCTGTGATAGTCGTGGTCCAATGTGTCATTTGAGTAAAATGCGTCTGAGGATGCACCAAACATTGAGATAACAAGTGGAATTCCTTTTTAACCTCTGCCTTACTCTGTTCAAAAAGTAAGCCATCCTTTTGGTTTCACAGTAGTAGTTGGTATTTGTACTTGAAATGTGGAAAAGCCGTAACAAATGCCGGTAATGAAGGGAGTGCTGTCCTACGTGAATGTGGAAGATGCAAGAAGCCTCAGCCCTTGTGCTAAATCTGTCTTAACTTGGGAAAGAAATTCCACCTCTGCCTCAATTTCTCCCTTTGTGTCCAACCAGATGGTATTGTTGACTAATCTAATATGGCATATAAAAGGCTGAATCTATCTCTGTCCATCACAAGAAAAGAAACACTACGTTTAGCCAGGCTCTCTGAAAGCCACACAGTATTTCTTCTGTGCATGTCAATAATTTGTTCTTCTTTTCCTTCAGATGACCCTGTTGGATATGAACATTTGCACAGCAGAAGATGCTGAATTTGTGCGCTTCAACATGCTTCAGATGACTGAGAAACTAAAATGTAGGTTTGAAGAAGAGGAGCGCGTGGATGTATGACGTTGCTTCCACCCACTGCCCACCTCACCTGGGCTACCAGCTAGCTCCGGGAAGCCTGCCTCGGTGAGTGGCCCCTCCCCAGCACCACTCTGGGAGCCGCAGAAGAGGTGTAGCAACAGCTACGCCTGGGCGAGTCGTCAGGGAGGGACAAAGAGTCGCAGGAGAGACCTTTTACGGTTCTGGGGGAAGGGATTTATTGAAGGAAGAGGTAACAGGTCAGGAGGTTGGGAGAGGGAACCGCAAAAGGCAGTTTGAGGGGTTCTACACAGGCTTAAGTACGGGGGAGGAGCAAGGGGAGGGCACAAAACTCTGTCCAATAACGGTTAACGGGAGGAGGTACAGAAGGCGGGGAAAGGGGTACATTGAGCCAATATGGTAAACCGAGAGTGGGGATACATACAATATAACCAATCATGAATACATAAGGGAATGCTTGACACAGAAACTTCTAGAACAAAGGGAGGGGCTTCAAAGGATTGACATCCAGTGGGGCAGGGTTTAGGGTGAGGGACAGGGAAGGCTCCAGATAAAGGGGAGGGGTTTAGGATGACTGACCAGGGCAAAGGCGGGAAAGGGAAAAACCATTATGTACTTAACTTAGGGGAACGAAACTGGGACCAACCATCAACACAGAAGGGAAATTAACATTAAATAACGCAACACTACATCTCCCCCTTTCTTTTTAAACAGAAGTGTCATTTTCAAAGTCCTCACCAGAGGTGAATCCCTCCTTCACTTCCTCAACTGCTTTCATGTCTTCACCATTTGGGGGATCTTCGAGATCCAAATCCAGGATAGGCCCCACCTCTGCGCGGTTAACTTGGGGTGATGGGGAGATGCTGCGGACAACTAAGATCTTAATAATGGGGATAGCAATACAAACGAGAATAATAACAAGAACAATAGAAATAATGGTTTTGACAACTGAAGCCAGCCAACCCGAAAGTCCCCAGCCTTTAAAGATGTTTCTCAGCCAGTCTTCTGATTCCTCCTTGATGTTTGTGACAAGACCTTGTATTTACTGTATCTTGGAGTGGACACTGCTGCTCCGAGATGATAAGTTGAGACAGCAGAGGCCTTTGAAGTCCTTGCAGCCGTGGCCATGCGCAAGCAACAGGAAATCTATTGCTGCCCGGTTCTGTAGGGTCGCCTGCCTGGTAATTTCCTCATCTGCTAGGAGGTCGTTTAAGGCCACAGATGTATGGTTTGCCTGTTTCGCTACCCAGCACTCTAGGCGGCCCAATTCACCTAGGGCTTTAGCCGCTGCCACCCATGGTAAAAAGATGGAGACAGCAACTCTTTTGGACTTAGACCAGTAAAAAACATCTGCATTGCAATTTTCGTCCAAATTATGAGCTTCTCTCTTTTGGATTGCCAATTTTGTGTTTTTAGATTTCCAATTCGAAATTTGGGTACGGTTAGGCGAAAACAGGGTCAGTCGTCCAAGGGTGCACAGCCCTCCTATCAGGCGAGAGGGGATGCCTGCCCACGCCCGGTCGCCACAGATCAAGAAGACCCCCTTACCTAGTGGACGAGGTTGGTCTAGAGGGGTCCCCTCAATCTGGGCGGTGGCGTTGCACCACGCGGCAGCTCTATAGTCAAGGTTGGGTTGGATAACGTTTAGGTATGATTCGGGGTTGGACCATCTATAATGATTCTGAACACAAAAAGGGGATGGGGCTGAACCAAGTAACTCTAATTCCTGAGGTTCCTCGGGTGCTTTGGGAAGGTCTTTAGACCACTCCCGCCACACCCAGAGGGGGTTGGTCATAGGATAGGAGGCATAGGAGGGGTGCCACCACCGGGGCTTAAAATCACCCCGCATGTTGATGATTGTCTTGGGATATTCGTCAGGCTGAAATGGGATCCCCACCAGGCAGGTTGAAAGTGGGTTCCCTGTTGCCGCAGCTGATAAGCAGAGATGGTCCTGCTGCATGGCCTGGGCCAGGGTGACCCACACATTCTTCCTCGGCTGCGGGACTATCCACTCCACCGAAGACTGGCAGAGGCACTCCCAGATGACAAGGGCGTACCACATCCTGGGGCTCCGGGTGGCTGACTAAAACAGAACAGGAAAAGGGAATGGGTTACTCAAATAGGTCCTGAACTTCAGGGGGAGGAAACAACTTGGAGAAGGGGCTGTCCCGCCCTCTGGGGGACCCTTGGTGTTCCAGGGAGGGGCGCCGGCAACGACGAAGCGCTGCATATTTGACATCTCCGGAGGTTGGCCCTGACAGATGTCCCTGCCTGGCAGTATAGGGCTGGACCCACCTTTGAGGGACCCACCTCAAACCAAAGGGCGTGGATACGCAAGCGTACCCATGACCCCAGGTGACTAACTCATGTGGGCCCTCCGTTTTAACGGTCTCCGGGTTCTTCACCATCACGGGAGGGTGTTTTCTCAACCGTAATGATGAAGAGTTCGTGAAGTGCCTCACAATGGGAGGACTCAGCACTTCGAAGGAGCAGTTAAGAAAGTTGATGGTAAAAAGGGCTTTATGCAATTTAGTATGAGGTGTATCGAATTGAGTATTGCCCTGTTGCTGCTCCAGGACCCGTTTGAGCGTTTGGTGGGTGCGCTCAACCATGCCCTGACCTGCGGGGGAATAACGGGATGCCAGTCTTATGTTTGATTCCCCACCTCTGCAGGAACTCCCGGAAGGCCGTGGAAGCATATGCTGGGCCATTGTCCGATTTCAATTCCCTTGGGATCCCCAACACAGAGAAGGCCTGTACAAGGTGTTTCTGTACGTCCTTGGCCTTGTCCCCTGTGTGGGCAGAAGGGAAGACTGCCCCAGAAAAGGTGTCCACACTCACATGTACATATTTCAACCTGCCGAACTGCGGAACGTGGATGACATTAATCTGCCATAACTCACAGCTCTCCAGGCCTCTAGGATTGATGCCAGAGCTCAGGGTTGGCACCCCAAGCTTCTGGCACTGGGGACATGTGGCCACAATGTCCTTGGCCTGGTCACGGCTTAGTTGGAATTGCCATACCAAGCCAGGCGCATTCTGATGGAATTTCTGATGGCTCAGCTTTGCCTGTTGGTAAATATCAGGAATCCTGGCCATATCAGCTGGTGCGGCCAGGGTGTCCGCTCTCTGGTTAACCTCGGCGATAAAGCCTGGCAGGTCTGTGTGCGATCTTACGTGCATCACGATGTACGGATGCTCTCGGTGGGAGACAGCATATATCAGCTTAGAGAGCAGACCGTGGAGGTTCGGATTAGAGACTTCTTTCAAAACTGTGTTCTCTGCCCTTGACACCACACCTGCCACATAGGCCGAATCTGTAACCAAATTAAGTGGCTCTGAGAACCTCTCGAAAGCTCTAACGACTGCATCTAACTCAGCAATTTGAGGGGAACCCTCAACAACCTTAACATCCGCCTCCCACTGCTGAGTCTGGGGGTTCTTCCAAGTCATGACTGACTTGTGCAAAGCCGGAAATGGGTCTGTAAAAACAGTTAGAGCTTTGATAGGCACCCGGCTCAATTTGAAATTTGAATTAAGTAATTTATGACTTTGGTGGTGGACAGATGTTTGTCCTGTGTAGCTATCAAGGGCAAAGAGAAGAGTCTCATTCTCCGGGAGCAAATGCTCCCAAACCTCCTTAGTCAGGTTGCCTGATGATAAGGCAAGTGGTACTCGGATGAACGCAAAATCGCAACCCGCCAGCTCTCGCAAACGGGCCCTGGCCTTCCTGATCAGCTGCGCCATCAGCTCCTGTGGTCTGGTGATACTTTTGGACCTCTGATGACTGAGGAACACCCACTCTGTAATCAAGAGGGGGTCCCTCTGGTCCTGGCCCCACTGGTAAATGAGGCCGTGGAGGTGCGGCAGCCGTCCCAGGATAATAAACTCAAATTGCAGGTTCGGCAGGTAGCAATGGGCTTGTCTCGTCCCCATCACCTTCTCTACCTTTTCCAGAGCTGCCCTCGCATCTGGGGTCAGCACCCTAGGAGAAAGTAACTCATCTCCCCCTTTCAATAAATTGAAAAGGGGAGCTAGGTCCTCGGTGGTCAATCCTAGCCAGGGTCTGACCCAATTCAATGACCCACACAGCTGGTGGAAATCCGCAAGGGTTTTTGGCTTGGTGTTAATTGCCAATTTCTGTGGGACAATAGTCCTGCTGGTAATTTGGAGCCCGAGATACTTCCACGGGGGCATCGTCTGAACTTTCTCCTTCTGGAGCTCAAACCCTGCAGAGATCAAAACCTCGATGACAAGGTCAAGGACATACTGCAGTATGTTGTCCGTGGAGGCACAAATTAGCACGTCATCCATATAGTGCAGGATGATGGCCTCCTCTGCCTTGGCACGGACAGGAGAAAGCAATGAGGCCACATACTATTGACAGATACTGGGGCTGTTCTTCATGCCCTGAGGCAGTACCCACCAATGGAAGCGCCTCATTGGAGCTTCCCGGTTGATGGATGGAACTGAGAAGGCAAACCGTGGTGCATCCTCGGGGTCGAGGGGAATTTGGAAGAAACAATCCTTGATATCTAGGACTGCCAGATTCCAATTTTGCGGCAGCATTGAGGGTGAGGGCATACCTGGTTGCAGAGACCCCATGTCTTCTCTCTTTTTATTTATTTCACGAAGATCGTGAAGGAGCCGCCACTTGTCCTTCCCCGGATTTTTGATGACGAAGACCGGAGAATTCCAAGGGCTCCAGGTTGGCTCGATGTTACCTTTGGCTAACTGCTCCTCCACGATTTCGTTGAGCGCCTGCAATTTCTGTTTGTTAAGCGACCACTGATCTATCCATACTGGTTCATCAGATAGCCAATTCAGTTTCTGGACAGGGCGCTCCACAGTGGCCGCTAAGAAAAATCCCGCGGGGTTTTCGGGATCTCAATACGAACACCCCATTGCGACATGGCATCTCTGCCCACAGGGGAGCTTTATACTCCATAACAAAAGGGCAGACATTAGCCACCTGCCCTTCAGGTCCCTCAATTTTAATTACGCTTTTTGACTGCCGAGCCAATTGGGCCCCCCTGACTCCTTGTATTCTGCCAGCCACGGGTTGCAACTCCCAATGTGACGGCCAATTCTTGGTTGGTATAATTGTCACATCTGCTCCTGTATCGAAGAGTCCGTCGAGGAAAAAGTAGTCTTCACCCCAACGGAGTCCGCATCCAATGACTGGTTTATCCTCGCCAATGACTTCCGCCCAATAGACGCAGGGATTAGCCGGTTTCGCCACGATGGTGTTGGGCACCGGAATCGCCTGCGCTACTAGTTGTTCCTTTGGCAGGAAGTATGGTGGCTGGATGCACCGTGCCAGGAGTGAGAAACCGTCCGGACACAAAAGCTGTGTCTGTGGCACGATTTCAATCTCCGGAGGGGTACACTTTGTATCCCCAAGCACGACATACGTGCAGTCGAGTCCAGCGAACAAACCTGGTGATGTGGGCTTCACCGACACAAACCGCCAGTCCTGTGTTTCAAAATAAGTGTTATCTGTCAGGGCCAAGCTCAGGGGAGGACGAGGAGTCCACCCTGGCGCTATTCGTCGTGTTCGGTAAATGTCGGATCCGGTGGGAATGTCACATCCAGTATTAGTATTGCCTCCCCCCCAAGGTTCCCCTCGCGGCCCGCCTCATTCTTGTTTTCACGCGAGGCGGGGTCGCTCTCCCCAGTTCGTTTTTTTTTGCTTGTGTGTTTCCTCCCACCTCCCCCTGCCCCTGCCCGTTATCGATTTTATTTTTAAGAGGGCACACGCGCGCGATGTGACCAAGCTGGTTGCAGAGGAAGCAGCGCACAGGGAAAGTCTTTGCAGCTGCAGTCATCGCCACCATCTTCACTCCTCCTCTGGTGGGAATAGGTGGCGCTGGCACAACTGCGCGCTTGACACAGGCCTCCACTATAAGCTGGAGAGACGGCTCAGGGTAGAGAGGTAGAGATGTTATAACCTGTTTACATGCATCGTTAGCATTTAACTTTATCATTTCCATTATTAGTTCTTCTAGGGTGTCCTGGTTTTTCACTTGCTTTTCAATTTCTATCTTTAGCCTCTCCACGAACTCAATGATAGGTTCCGCCGGCCCGTTTGATGGAGGCATAGTGGACGCGGGGCTCGGTGGTCGGCATCACCATGAATGCCTTCTCGGCAGCAGCTTGAATTTTTAAAATCACAGGCTTTGGGATTTTTTTCTGCCTGTGCTTCTGCCTGGGACCACTGCCCTTCGCCTCACAAATGATCCATCGTGATCGGATTTTGTCTGCGTCAATGGCGCACTTGGGCGTCTGTAAGAGCTCAGGCAGGAGTTCCCCTAGCATCCTTTCCCATGTGTCCTCCCACAATCTGTACTCAATTGATAGGAGGAGACATTTAAACAATCCTTTCAAGTCGCTAGGGACCAAGATATTGGAGGAGAAAGTAGCTTCCAATAAGCCTTTAAAATATTCGCTCTTTCTCCCGAACTCCTTCTGTGCCCTACAGAGCTCCTTTTTATGAGAGTATTCAAATGGCCGCCAATTTGGAATACCGCTTTGCCAAGAATAAAATACCGGAGAGGCAATGAGTGTGGTCTCCAGTTCCGGGTTCCGATCCCCTGGCCTGTCACTTCCGGTTTCCGGAGCGTGGGAACCGGAAGGAGGGCGTGGGAAGCGGAAAGAGGGCGTGGGAATCGGAAGTCGGAAGCGGAGGGGCAGGACCGCTTACCGAGGAGGAGCCAGAACACTGGCAACATTCATGGTGATGGGTGGGACCTGTTGAGCTCGGGGGCCGCCTCTCTGGGGGTGGAGTAAGAGGAGGAGTTTTAGGAGGAGGACGAGGAGGAGCCTGGGGAGGAGGAACACCCCTCCCGTGGGAGGAGACGGGGCAGGACTTGGGGAAGGAGGCGGGAACAGAAAGGGGTTGGGACACGGTGTAGGGGGCGGAGCCACAGTCGGAGGAGGGTACAGATCAATGAGGAAGGGAGTCTGGGAAGTAAAAGGAGCCAGAGCACAAGGGACCGGACACGCCAAGTGGCCGGCGCCATCTTGTGCGCCGGAGTCCAGGAGGCTATTTTGTGGCTCCGGGGGGGATGACTGGAACCTGACTGACTTTGGTGTTTTTGGGGTAGAGCCTGGGGGAGGAGCGGGGGAGGGTTTCGGGGTACATTTACAAACTTTACAACTCTTTAAAAGAGGTTTCAGGGTAGAACTCGGGGTGCAACTGGGAGAGATGAAACTGCGGGAAGAGGGATTAGGGGAAGGCTCCCTGACGGCTGGCGCCTTGCCCCCCGGGCTAGGGTATCGGGAGGACCGAGAGGGGCCAGGCGAGCAGCGGCTGGTCTCCCTGGCCGGGCTGGTCTGCAATCGTTGCCAAGCTGCCCGTCTCGGATCCCCCGATGCAGGGGAAGAGGGATTGGAACGAGGGTTAGGAGAGGGGGGAACAACTGGGGGAACCCGGGATGGCTTGCTTCCCTTCCCCGCTCTCTCCTGGCGGGGCGGGGCCGGGCGCACGCTCCCTGCCTTTTCTTTTACAGCTGTACGAATTTGAATGTATAAACTGAAAAGCCGATCCACGGAGGTGTCGTCCTGATTGCTCAACGCCATGAGCCTTTGTCCTACTAGTTCCCAAAATTGGACCGACTCCATTTGCAGGGGTGACACCCCGGGGAATTGGGAAGCAAGCCATTTTATGAACTTCTTTTACAAACCCCGTGAAAACTTTTTTTCCCTCCCTCCAGGGTACCCACAACTTGGAAAAACATCTCCCGCTGCTGTGTGGAGAGCTTTGCACCCATTATGGTGTGCCTCGTACCCACACAGCAGAACTCACTCTCCCACTGCAGCAAAAGAAAACTGTGATAAATGTGATTCGTGCTAATTAAGTTGTAACTATATTAACAAAATTGTATTTAGATCAATAGAAGACAATTGTTACAGAGTGAGAAGGGGGAGATGGGTGAGACAGGATAAAAGACATCTCCCAGATGTTGGGAGTCGAAGAAGGAGGTTGGAAGAAAGTCAGATAAGAATAGTCGAAGGACGAAGGTCTGATAAGCGGCATCTAGAAATACAGCTTCAACCTTGAAGCTGTCAAAAATGGAATGATCACAAGCATGGGACTTAATTAAAGTCATGTTATGGAAAACATCTGCTCAGTCACACAGGGCGCCTGCGCTACCTGCAGGTCACACCTCGGTCACTGATGATGATGATGGGCCTTCACCGGAAATAAGACCCTTAAAAGGATAAGAGACCCCCTAACCCATTAGTAGAGCATGCGCCGTGCAGTATAGTTACGTAGATCTTAGGAATAGAAACTAGGAGGAGCTTTCTAGAAACTTCTGTAGCCTACAGTATATAAGTGGGATTGTTAGCCTGGATGCTTTGATACGTGAGGAATGGCGAACCACTCCCCGTATCCCCGGTCGGAGGGGGGCCCCTCCCCGGTCGGTTTTGCTTATGCTTTATACGAACCTCAATTATACTAAATTACTTACTGCCAAATTTTGTATATTCTTAAATATATGCACTTTGATTGTTTCATCTCCAATACTTTAATTGTCATCTCCAATACTTTGATTGTATTCATTTTGTTACTATTAAAAACTTACTATTAAATTTAATCTTGTTGCTTGATAAATTGGGAAAAATAGAACATCATTCATAACAATTTGGTGCCGAAACCCGGGAACTCCAGTCCAAGTGAAGAGTGGCTAGTTTTGGGAAGGAGCTCCCCACCAATTGTTAAGGTGGTCCCAAGGCTAGACCAGGCTCTCTTGGAAAAGGAGTTCCAAATTAAAATAAAGCATAAGCAAAAGAAGCTAGCTACAAGGAGGCATGCCAGAAGAAGAAGGCTCCCGTGAGAACGCTGGCAGAAAGTGAAAGTTGCCCGTAAAACGTCTTGTGCACAAGAACCCTGTGCGAAAATGGGCTGTGTGAGTACCATGGGGTTGGGTAAAGGGGGCGGCTGTGTGCTTGTGTGTGAGTGAGGAATGTCTGAAAGGGGAGAGCAAGTGAATACCCCGGGAGGGACTGGGAGGGAAAGTCCCAGCCCGAGAACTCACAAGAAAAGTCTTTGAGAAGGGAGCTGATGCTCGGAAGAAGTGATTTAAGAAAGGAGTAAATGAACCAGGTTCAACTATCTGTTGGGAGGATAATAGATGGAAGATTCAGTACGTGATTAAGAAAGAATTGTGGAAAATAGTCAGAAAGAGAGGTTGGGGAGAGAATAAAAGGAAAAGAAGGAATTAGGTAGGAAACAAGTGTTTGGCAAAAGAAGTGAGATTGGTATATTAAGCGAAGGAGTTGAACTGCAGAACGAATGAGAGAGAGCAAGGGAAATGTTGCCGCCAGAGATGGGTCAGAGGAAAAGTAAAATCTCTGACCCAGGGGTTGTGAAGTGTGAGAAAAATTCACAAGAACCCAGTGTGCCTGGGAACCAAGAGGGGGTTCCCAGAAGGGGAGCGAGATTCCTCAGGACAGCCCCCTGAGGATAGTGTTACAATACTAAAATATAAGGGAATCCCAAAGAGAAAAAGTAAGCAGAAAATTATACAGTACTGTATGTTTGAGTGGAGAAAAGAAAAGATTTGTGCAAATAATTTGTACTGGCCAGAGTTTAAATCATTTGAAGATTAGATTTGTCAGGTTTTAAATCTATATATGAGTTCAAAACAACGTTTTAATTAGGAAAAAAAGTGAATATGCTGCTTTGTGGCTTCCAAAAAGTGTGTGGGGGGTAAATTTATAGTTCAAAGGCAAGAAAAAGAAGGTTATTCGTTATACCCTTTGCAAACTAACGGACGGGCAGCAAGAAGGGACTGGCTAAAGCCATGGGACTCGTTAAATCACCTCCCACCCCCATACAGACAGCCTGTCCAGCCTGTCCAGCCCTTGGTCCCCGATGCACCCCCTATTCAAGACGAGCCAGTAGCACACAGAACTAGAGGCAGAAGGGAACAAGAGGAAGAAAGTGACAAAGAGGGCGAGGAAGCAGGAAGGGAAGATAGATTATACCCTCTTAGAATGGCAAATCTGGCCCCAGGACAGGGACCTATTGGTTACATGAGTGTTCCCCTGAATACTAGGAACTTTAAGAAATTTAAGAAAGAGATGGGCAGGATGCCAGAAGATCATATTGAGGTAGCAAAGAAACTAGATCAGTTATTAGGACTGAATATTTACACCTGAGTGGAATTGCAGTCTATTTTAGAAATCTTGTTTACAGTGGAAGAGAGAAATGATTAGATAGTCAGGAATACAGGCTTAGAATAGAGATCATTAGAAGCCAAACCAAAGAGATCAGAAATGGCCTATGGCAGATCCAAATTGTAATAATCAGGAGGTAGAACATAGGCAAAATATGAGAGATTTCAGGTAAATGATTATCCAAGGTATTCAGGAAGCAATGCCCAGAGGACAAAATATAGGGAAATGTCTGAGTGAGCACCAAGAGAAAGATGAATGCCTGGCAGAATGGTTAAAGAGACTAAAAAGAAAAGGATTTGCAGTTATACTCAAGCATAGACCCCGATACACCAGCAGGGCAGGTCCTTTTGAAAACACAATTTGTAGCTAAGTCTTAGGGGGGGACATCAGGAAAAAAATTAGAAAAATTGGAAGATTAGCAGGATAAGAGCTTCAGGAGTTGTTAAAGGAAGCACAAGAAGTGTATGTTCGGAGAGATGAGGAAAAGAAAATTAAAGCCAGGATTCTAATAACAGCAATCCAAGAAATACAAACAGCCACAAACACAAAGAATTTATCAGGAAAAAAATATTAATTCAAGAAAACTAAGGGGGGGTCAGGAGCTCATTTATTTAATATGAACCAAAATACCAGAAGACCCCTTGATAAAGCTGAAAGTAGATTCTCAAAATGAAGAAATCATATTTTTAGTAGACACAAGGACTTTGTTTTAGTTTAAGGTAAATTTAGAAAGAAACTTTTGAATAGAATTTTTCTGGGAAACAAATTTAAGCAATCTTTTTTTAATTAGTTAGAGAAAAAAAATATTTCCTCAGAGAGAAGTGGAAAAAATAACTATTTATTTAACAGGCAAAATACTTTTCAGTATAAAAATGAACAATATTAAACAACAAAACTTCTTATTGTTTCAAAAAGATGACAGATTCAAAAGAAGGGTTTTTTTGTAAGTTGCAGCTTAACTTACTTAGTCTAGTATCAGTTCCTTCAGTGCTGGGAAATGCCTTGGCCCAGGCCAGGCTAGGTGGGCTACGGTGTGAGCTTCCAGTGCTTTCTTGGGTTTTCAGTCCAGAGCAAAATTAAATAATTCAAGAAAAAAAAAGAAGAAAAACACACTCCAGGGAATTTTTTTTACTTTAATTGGTTAAAAAGAAAAAAAAAAAAAAAACTAACCAAAAAGTAAAAGAGAGTTCTCTCCCGCTGTCCACTGCAGACAACTAGGTCTGTGAGCAGGAATGCGGGGGAGTCAGTGTAGTTTCTGATAACTAATTCTGCACTCAGTCTCTCCTCTTTCACTCCTGGAATCAGTCTTAAAGCTGCAGAATTCAATATTCAACACCAACTGAACAGACTATTTAAAGATACAAGCATCATAAAATAAAAAGAAACAATTTGGCTGATAATAAAGCAGGGGGGAGCCCTAGGAAAAAACGGCAGTGTGAGTGTGGCTTTTCGGGAAGCAAAAGCACAGGGTGGGGCAACATGCTTTTCCTTGGCAGAAGTGGAGGCTGTGAAAAAGCTGGGAGTAACCCTGAAAAAAGGATGAATTTTTCTGCCCAATAGTAAAAGAGCGGTGCCAGGACTTTTGGCCCAACAGATCCCAGACAGCTCACATGGGGGGATTCACTGGGGCACGAGAGCACTTTGTGACCATTTTTGTAAAATTTTATTAAAAAAAAAAACAAAAAAAACCAAATTACTCAAAAAAAATTGTAATAAATCAAATGAAACTAAGGAGAGTACTGGGTGCCAAAAGCTACAGTCCATATAGAGTTAGCATAGAACCACTGTACTTTGGGACCAAGGGAGAATGTGATTTTTGTATGTGCAGTGAAAAAAAAAATTATTTTACTGCTGTTTGAAATACCAGTTTAAAGTTGTTTTAAAAGGTGCATTATCAAAGTCTGGACATCCTGAATTAACTGCCTGCTGCAACCTCATTGAACCTGAAGGCAGAACAGCGCTGATGAGAAAGAATCAGACACCTAGTTGATCAATGAAAACAGCCCAGGAGGATTGAAAAATTTCTCCAAAAGCCTCCAACAGGCAACATTAACTAATTTATTTGAAGAACTACCACTCAAGAGAAAGAGACTGGTAACACCTATTATTGAGGAGGCCCAAAAACAATTAGAACATTGGCAATGTCGTACTCATGGCTTAAAATGCCGCCCATGGATTTGTATTCTTTGCACTTGCTGTTTTTAATTCATGGTGGAGAGTAACTAGGGCAAAAGAAAAAAAGAGACAATTGCTTTGTTTCAGTTGTTCAGGGCGTATGCATGATCAGCTAACAACAGAAGGATTTTTTAGTGACTTCTATGGGAAACCATTAAGACATGAAAACGGGACCTTTTATGCCGCAATTCAACTAATAGAGAATCAGGACCAGCTACTCCTTGCCATATTAACTTTTGTGCAGGCTAAAGAACAAGCAATCCAAAATATTATAAATCAGAGTATCATAACTGGCAATTGCTGTGGAGAAGTCTATGTGCCACGTAGTAAATACGTCTCACCAGCAAATTGGCATCGCGAGTATATCTATTGGTGGAAAAGAAGCTTTAGAAAACCAAAAAGAAGAATTATTTAATTGAAATAGTGTAATTTTGTTGTGGTTGGCATATCTCCGGAGCTTTACTAAATTGGGGAAAAAAAAAAAATTATTAGCTAATCAATCTAGGGAAAGAGATAAGGCAGTGCTGCAGAACTATAAATATTTTGTGCCATCTTTGGAACAGAAAAAGTTAAAATAGATCGTGCGAACCTTATGAGGCCAAGGGTACCAAAGAAAAAGAAATCCCAGGATGAAAACTTTGCTACCGAGAAGATGGACATCTCGGCCCTTGGCTGCAACCCAAGGGGCCTTGAGACAGGTAGAAAGTTAAAATTCCTGAGGATTCTTTTCATGGTGCTTACAATAATACCCCTAGCAGCTGGCCAGAACCGTAAGACTGCATGGAATGGAAAAGAACAGGCCATGCAGGAACAAATTACAAGACGACAAACCACTCAAGAAGCAGAAATAAAGACACGAACCCTTCCTGATCCCTGTGACAAATGCAATCAATCCATGTGGGTCAAGAATAAGATGGAATCAGTATTTGTGGCACACCCATATATTAGTGCAGCTTGTTATGATCGTAGCAGCTTCTTAGAAATTTGTGTAAAAAGTTCAAAATTGTATTGGGTAAGAAAAAATTTGGGATTCAGGGGACGAGCTCCTTACCCTAATGATAATCAACTCGGTCCTAGATAGGAACATTTTTTGTGTTTTGAAAAGGATGAAAAAGGAAAAGGGTCAAAGAAAAAACTAATTGGAAAACAAAAAGAAACAATGAAGGATAGGGAAATAATCAAAAAGAAAGAGTTAGAAGAACTGGATGAGCTGTATAAACAATTAAAACAGCACTATAGCGACTGGGATTTGCCAACTTCAAACAAAAATTTGTTTGTAGATCTGATGCAAGAAATTGCCACCGAATTAGGGTTATCTAAATGTTTTGTTTGTGGAGGACTTAGGATGGCTGAAAGATGGCCATGGAAAGGTGAGGGTTTGGCTCCAGAACAATTTTTAAAATGGAATCATACACAAATTTCTAAGACCCTAAGACGGCCTGAAGGCTGGGTCCTGAGTCATCAAGTCATTGGAACAGTTTGTATAACTCGGGAAAGGAGAAAATACACTGAAGTGGTAGGATATACTCCTTGCCTATCTACTTTAGTAGTAAATTCAGACAAGAACACAAAGACCTGGCGACCCAAGAGTCCTACTGGATATTGGGGAATAGCAAAAGAAATGAATTGCGAGTGGAATAATCAAACTAATTTGTGCTGGCATAACAGTTCTGGAGCTAACCCCTACCAATCCATAAAAGACTTGAAATCTTATTGGGAACAACCAGAAAATACAAAAGAAAGATGGAAAGCCCCTGATGGAATATATTGGATTTGTGGGCAACGAGCATAGTGAACTACCCCGAAAATGGGACGGAACTTGTACCTTAGGGATTATACGACCCTCCTTCTTTGTCATACCAAGGTCTAAGGGCGATGTACTAGGAACACCACTTTATGAAACCTTAGAAAGAAAAAAAAAAGAATTAAATCTCGACTTTCCGATGGTGGGAGGAAACCAAAAATGGAAAGATGAAAAATGGCCTGCAGAAAGAATTATAGCATACTATGAACCTGCTACTTGGGCTCAGGATGGGTCTTGGGGATATAGAACTCCAATTTACCTATTAAACCAGTTGATAAGGCTCCAGGCCGTAGTGGAAGTCGTCTCAAACCACACAGCGGACGCCTTAAAGTTGTTGGCCAAACAGCATTCACAAATGCGAGCATTTGTATATCAAAACAGAATTGCCCTAGACTATCTGTTGGCAGAAGAAAGAGAAGTTTGTAGGAGGTTTAATGAATCTGAGTGCTGTGTGGAAATGGATGACCACGGGAAAGCCATCACCAAACTTGCTGGCGAAAAAGTGGCACATGTACCAGTTCAAAAATGGAATTCTATCCTGAAAGCTGACTGGTGGAATAATCTTTTTGGGGGTGTGTGGTGGAAAAAATTAGGATTCATACTATTGTGTTCTGTTTTAGGTCTATTGTTTCTGCCTTGCATGATACCATGTCTAATCAGACTAATACACTCAGTAATTCAAGGAATGCAACTTACAGCCATACCTATAGATCCAGAATTAACAACAAAAGGAAAAATAAACTCCTTGATGGTACTGAAAGCACAATCCACTTGCACTCGAAGAAGAAAAATCGAAAAAATAGTGACTGAATGCAAAGAGAATACCCTGGCATGAGAAATGTTAACCAAATTTGAGAAAAAGTGTGAAGAGCTAGATGCCACATGAAAAATGTTAAAAAAATTAAAAGCTAGTATAAAGAAACATAGACAATACGAAGTAACAACTTTTTAGAGCACGAATCAATATAATCAAAAAGAGAAATGGGGGAATTGTGATAAATGTGATTCGTGCTAATTAAGTTGTAACTATATTAACAAAATTGTATTTAGATCAATAGAAGACAATTGTTACAGAGTGAGAAGGGGGAGATGGGTGAGACAGGATAAAAGACATCTCCCAGATGTTGGGAGTCGAAGAAGGAGGTTGGAAGAAAGTCAGATAAGAATAGTCGAAGGACGAAGGTCTGATAAGCGGCATCTAGAAATACAGCTTCAACCTTGAAGCTGTCAAAAATGGAATGATCACAAGCATGGGACTTAATTAAAGTCATGTTATGGAAAACATCTGCTCAGTCACACAGGGCGCCTGCGCTACCTGCAGGTCACACCTCGGTCACTGATGATGATGATGGGCCTTCACCGGAAATAAGACCCTTAAAAGGATAAGAGACCCCCTAACCCATTAGTAGAGCATGCGCCGTGCAGTATAGTTACGTAGATCTTAGGAATAGAAACTAGGAGGAGCTTTCTAGAAACTTCTGTAGCCTACAGTATATAAGCGGGATTGTTAGCCTGGATGCTTTGATACGTTAGGAATGGCGAACCACTCCCCGTATCCCCGGTCGGAGGGGGGCCCCTCCCCGGTCGGTTTTGCTTATGCTTTATACGAACCTCAATTATACTAAATTACTTACTGCCAAATTTTGTATATTCTTAAATATATGCACTTTGATTGTTTCATCTCCAATACTTTAATTGTCATCTCCAATACTTTGATTGTATTCATTTTGTTACTATTAAAAACTTACTATTAAATTTAATCTTGTTGCTTGATAAATTGGGAAAAATAGAACATCATTCATAACAAAAACTGAAACAACTGAGAATAAAGGTCCCAGGGCCAGTGAGTCCCTCACCCCCAGGGACTAAAGGAAGGGGCTTTTTTACGGGCCCCCACACCTAGGGCTGCACACCCCGCCCCGCCTAATGGTAAGCCCCCCTGCACCCCGTTGGGGGATACTTACCGGCTCCGTTGGCCTCTGGAACAGGAGCTGCAACAGGAGGCCCCTCCCTCGAAAGTGGTCCTCCGGGCGCAGAGGTTTGCCACCTTCTCCCCGGGAGCGCTGCCGAATTGGCCGGCTCCGACCGGGGTAGTCGACGCCCAATGCCTCTGATCGTCAGATCTTAGAGGTTCTTCATGGGGTCACCGGCGAAGTGGCCCCGCGGGGAGAGCCAAACTGACGTTTCTTCCACCCACTGCCCACCTCACCTGGGCTACCGGCTAGCTCCGGGAAGCCTGCGTCGGTGAGTGGCCCCTCCCCGGCACCATTCTGGGAGCTGCAGAAGAGGTGTAGCAACAGCTACGGCTGGGAGAGTCGTCAGGGAGTGTCCTGGTTTTGGCCAAATTTGGGGGAAAACCTCCAGAAGGAGCCCCCAGACAGCAAACCCCACGACTCCTCCCCCCCCACCACCGGGTTCAGGAAGAATTTCCTCAGAGAAGAGTGGGAGAAAAAACCTGTTTATTTAACAAGACACTCCCCAGCACAGGGAAAAAGACAACACCAGCTGACAAAAAAAACCCTCTTTCACCGTTCTGAAGGGATGACAAGTTCAGTCTCTCTGGCGAGTGGTCGCTCAGTTATCAGTCTCTGGCGCTGGGGAATGACTGCTGCAGGTGACAAAGGGTAGACTCCCGGTGTTTCTTGGGGTTTCCCAGGTCCCCGTCCGGAACAGGTTCAGATGGTATCCAGGAGAGGGAGGGGACGGGGTGGAAGAGAAAACAGTCCAGGGAAAAAGTTGGACTGCCTAGCTGAACTAACTAATAAGCAAAAAGCAAGGGCAAAGCGAAGGAAAGAAAAAGAGGCAGAAGCGAGCAAGCAGGCAAGCAAGCAGGCAAGCAAGCAAGCAAGCAAGCCGAGCTAAAACCTCTCCTAAACATAGACCATGGGGGAGGTGAGCCGGCTGATAACAAGACAAAACAAAGCTTCACTCTCAGAGTCAGTCCTGGAAGCACAGGACATAATACCAAACATAATCAGAACACACGAGTGGAGATACAAACACCATAACATCACCCTAGGACATTCCACCCCTTATCTCCATATCGTGAACATACTAAACAGCATGTAAAAACTTCAGCAAGTAGAAATTTCCATCTTTCACTTACTCGGACACATTTTCTTCCATCTCACTTGCTCAAACCTTCGACACTTACACATTTCCTTCTATCTCACTTGCTCAGACCTTTGACACTTACACATTTCCTTCTGTCTCATGCTGCCTCACCCCACAATCAGTTCTCCCTGAGGCACACATCGTGTTGTTCCATCTCTCTGCATTATCCACCATGTACAACCTGGTCCTTGAGCAAAGACAATCCCACGAATGGGTTTGTCTGTACTCGGGGCAGAATTGATCCAAACTGCCTTCCCTAACAAACCTCTGATATGTGCCACTGGGACTTTGTCTCCATCTACTATATTCAGGGACTCAGACTGGGCAGGGCCCGCTCGGTTGGTGGAACCTCGGGTGTTAACTAACCAAGTGGCCTTTGCTAAATGCTGCTCCCAGTTTTTGAAAGATCCCCCACCCAATGCTCTCAAGGTGGTTTTTAACACTCCATTGTACCTTTCCACTTTCCCTGCAGCTGGTGCATGGTAGGGGATATGGTACACCCACTCAATGCCGTGTTCCCTAGCCCAGGTGTTGATAAGGCTATTCTTGAAATGAGTCCCATTGTCTGACTCAGTCCTCTCAGGGGTACCATGCCTCCAAAGGACCTGCTTTTCAAGGCCCAGGATGGTGTTACGGGCTGTAGCATGAGACACAGGGTAGTTTTCCAACCATCCAGTGGTGGCTTCCACCATGGTCAGTACATAGCGCTTGCCCTGGCGGGTTTGAGGCAGTGTGATGTAATCAATTTGCCAGGCCTCCCCATACTTGTACTTGGACCACCGCCCCCCATACCAGAGGGGCTTCACCCGCTTGGCTTGCTTGATGGCAGCACACGTCTCACAGTCATGGATAACTTGAGAAATGCTGTCCATGGTTAGATCCACCCCTCGGTCTCGTGCCCACTTATAGTTGGCATCTCTACCCTGGTGGCCTGAGGCATCATGGGCCCATCGTGCTAGGAACAACTCTCCCTTGTGTTCCCAATCAAGGTCTATCTTTGACACCCCTATCTTTGCAGCCTGATCTACCTGCTGATTGTTTTGCTGCTCTTCATTAGCCCTACTTCTGGGAACATGGGCATCTACATGGCGAACCTTCACAGGTAATTTCTCTAACCGGGTAGCGATATCTTTCCAGTCTTCGGCGGCCCAAATTGGTTTTCTTCTACGCTGCCAGTTAGCCTCTTTCCATCTCTCTAACCATCCCCACAGAGCATTGGCTACCATCCATGAATCGGTATAAAGGTAAAGCTTTGGCCACTTCTCTCTTTCTGCAATGTCTAAGGCCAGTTGAACCGCTTTGAGTTCAGCAAGTTGACTGGATCCACCCTCTCCTTCAGTGGCCTCTGCTACCCGTCGTGTGGGGCTCCATACAGCTGCTTTCCACCTCCGATTCATCCCCACAATGCGACAGGAACCATCGGTGAATAGAGCATAGCGTGTTTCCTCTGCTGGCAGTTGGTTATATGGTGGAGCTTCTTCAGCCCGGGTCACTGGTTCTTGTTCCTCATCTGTGACACCAAAACTTTCACCTTCAGGCCAATTTGTAATTACTTCCAAAATCCCAGGGCGATTCAGTTTTCCAATCCGGGCGCGCTGTGTAATGAGGGCAATCCACTTGCTCCATGTAGCACTGGTGGCATGGTGGGTGGAGGGAACCTTTCCTCTGAACATCCACCCCAGCACTGGTAGTCGGGGTGCCAGAAGGAGTTGTGCTTCTGTGCCAACCACCTCTGAGGCTGCTTGGACCCCTTCATAGGCGGCCAAGATCTCCTTCTCTGTTGGGGTGTAGTTAGCTTCAGACCCTCTGTAGCTCCGACTCCAAAATCCTAATGGTCGGCCTCGAGTCTCACCAGGCACCTTCTGCCACAGGCTCCAGGACAGACCATGGTTCCCGGCTGCAGAGTAGAGCACGTTCTTCACATCTGGCCCCGTCCTGACTGGGCCAAGGGCTACTGCATGAGCAATTTCCTGCTTTATCTGGGCAAAAGCTTGTTGCTGCTCAGGGCCCCAATGGAAATCGTTCTTCTTGCGGGTAACCAGGTAAAGAGGGCTCACGATCTGACTGTACTCAGGAATGTGCATCCTCCAAAAACCTATGGCGCCTAAGAAAGCTTGTGTCTCCTTCTTGTTGGTTGGTGGGGACATAGCTGTGATTTTGTTGATGACATCAGTAGGAATCTGACGCCGTCCATCTTGCCACTTCACTCCCAGGAACTGGATCTCTCGAGCAGGTCCCTTAACTTTACTCTTCTTGATGGCGAAGCCAGCTTCCAGGAGGATTCGGATGATTCTCTCTCCTTTCTTGAACACTTCTGCTGCTGTGTTCCCCCACACAATGATATCATCAATATATTGTAAATGTTCTGGAGCCTCACCTTTTTCTAGTGTAGTCTGGATAAGCAAATAAACCCAGGGACCACAGAGGTATTAAGACCTCAAAAAACCCTAGGGACCAAAAACCCATGCAGGCGTCCACCCCAAAAGACATGAATTCCAACAACATAGCCAATAACTGCTCTATACCAACACAAAAGAATTTGAACCAAATTATTATTAGAACAGGTTTTTTTCCCACTTTCTCAAGCCACGAGTTGGGCGCCAATATATTTGTCCTGGTTTTGGCCAAATTTGGGGGAAAACCTCCAGAAGGAGCCCCCAGACAGCAAACCCCACGACTCCTCCCCCCCCACCACCGGGTTCAGGAAGAATTTCCTCAGAGAAGAGTGGGAGAAAAAACCTGTTTATTTAACAAGTAAGACACTCCCCAGCACTGGGAAAAAGACAACACCAGCTGACAAAAAAAACCCTCTTTCACCGTTCTGAAGGGATGACAAGTTCAGTCTCTCTGGCGAGTGGTCGCTCAGTTATCAGTCTCTGGCGCTGGGGAATGACTGCTGCAGGTGACAAAGTGTAGACTCCCGGTGTTTCTTGGGGTTTCCCAGGTCCCCGTCCGGAACAGGTTCAGATGGTATCCAGGAGAGGGAGGGGACGGGGTGGAAGAGAAAACAGTCCAGGGAAAAAGTTGGACTGCCTAGCTGAACTAACTAATAAGCAAAAAGCAAGGGCAAAGCGAAGGAAAGAAAAAGAGGCAGAAGCGAGCAAGCAGGCAAGCAAGCAGGCAAGCAAGCAAGCAAGCAAGCCGAGCTAAAACCTCTCCTAAACATAGACCATGGGGGAGGTGAGCCGGCTGATAACAAGACAAAACAAAGCTTCACTCTCAGAGTCAGTCCTGGAAGCACAGGACATAATACCAAACATAATCAGAACACACGAGTGGAGATACAAACACCATAACATCACAGGGAGGTACAAAGAGGCGCAGGAGAGACCTTTTACGGTTCTGGGGGAAGGGATTTATTGAAGGAAGAGGTAACAGGTCAGGAGGTTGGGAGAGGGAACCGCAAAAGGCAGTTTGAGGGGGTTCTACACAGGCTTAAGTACGGGGGAGGAGCAAGGGGAGGGCCAATAACGGTTAACGGAGGGAGGTACAGAAGGAGGGGAAAGGGGTACATTGAGCCAATAAGCCAAACCGAGGGTGGAGATACATACAATATAACCAATCATGAATACAAAAGGGAATGCTTGACACAGAAACTTCTAGAACAAAGGGAGGGGCTACAAAGGATTGACATCCAGTGGGGCAGGGTTTAGGGTGAGGGACAGGGAAGGTTCCAGATAGAGGGGAGGGGTTTAGGATGACTGACTAGGGAAAAGGTGGGAAAGGGAAGAAACATTATGTACTTAGGGGAACGAAACTGGGACCAGCCATCAACACAGAAGGAATATTAACATTAAACAACGCAACACAACAGATGTACGTTTCTTTTATTTGATGCCATATATTTTCATCACTCCTTGGGATTAGTCTGTTCTTCCTGTGGTCCCACCTGCAATGCTTTTTTCTGCGTGGTAGGTTATTGATGTCACCTTAGAAAGAGGTCCATACTGTGACAAAACACTCCAAAGAAACAGTTTGGTGTGGAAGAGTTTCATGTGGAAGTGTTCATAATTCTTGTGTTTATTATTTGTAATATAAATAGATTGTATTTTTATGATCATTTCTATCTGAAATATATATGATAGCGATGAACGACGTATGGCCCAGTCTGCTTAAGATCAGACTTTAGGAATAGCAGGAAATGATCTCCCAAATGTCTTCCAATCTTTTCTATACATAAAAAAAGTCGGGCAGTTGTTTCTAAAGGGATAAATCATAGAATGTGATTTGGTGCTTTGTGGTGTCAGAATAAACAGAAGTTTTGATAATCTGCATTCTTAGCAGTTTACTTGGAGACTGATTTTTTTTTACTCTCCAGATAGGAGACGCCATGTTGTATACCAGTCGTTAAATTCCAGGCAGCCTTTTATCATGTTACATATCCTCTTATTCATTTCACCTTCCAGCAGTTTAGAAAGAACTTGTTCACTTGAATGTTTTTTTGGAGTGTTTTTAAAGAGACGGCTAAATGGCCATAATACAATTAGAAACATAAAAACAAGGGTGTGCTATAAAGACAGGACTTCTTAATGCAAAGAGCCCTCTGAAATTCCAAATACCTGCTATAAAATTAAAAATGTGATCTTTGACTTTTAGATGGGAATTTCTACTCTTCAGTTTCATTCTGTCAGGTGCATTTTTGCTAACTGCTTGATTCACGCTGAATGGACAGTCCTGTCTTATTCTTGGTATGGCAACAGTGATAGAGATCACTGCTGCTTTCTGTAGAAAGTGGCTGCAAGTTGCTATTACGAGATCTTGTGCAGGTCTAGAGTCTGATTGGATGTGAGGTTCTCATTGTTTCAACAAGCAACTTGGGGTGGCAGTGTCAGAGGTGTTCATTATCTAGGAAGATTTTCATAGGCGATGAGTTTTGCTGAGGTAGCTTTCTCTTCTGGGTGTAAAATATATGTGCATAATTAACTTCCTTGAATCCTAAATAGTTGGAGAGATTTTAGGAGCTATGAAACCATTTTTACAAGCTTTTTTATGTGGCCTTAGATGATGAAAGTGATCTGGATACAATTTTAGAAAAAAGGAAAACGGTGAGCTGTGAGGAAGAGCTGAAGGAGTATTTGGAGAACACCCTTTCTTCTTGAGATCAAATGAGAACAAGGTATGAATTTTGTATCGTCAACTTAAAAGGTAGAACATCTTTGAACATTGGTTGTACTACATAGGCCTTGTTTTAATGCTGTTCTGTGAAGGTATGGAAAAAGAGTGCTTTTCACTTCATGTAAGAATATAGAATAATGTCCCTCGTGAACAAGTTTAAGGCAAATAATGCCCACGGTTTAGGAATGGGACAAAGGAAGACTGCTATCATTCAAAAACCATAGCACATCAGTATTACTGTGCATACCATCACATCCATGCCTTATTCAGAAGGTCAAAGTAGTAGTGCAGATTCTTGGATCACCGGAATCAGAAGTTGGTCTGCACCATCATCTCTTCACTCATAGATTTGATCTCATTCAAAGTTCTAGGAACTCAGATGTTTAAGATAGCCAAGCACTTGCAACTTTAAAAACCATCTAAAAATTGTTACTATACCGCTCTCCTTCCTGAAGAGGTTAGCAGCAGCTCTAAAGCCATAGAGGAAGCAGCACAGTTCACACACCCAGGAGGTCTTTCCTACCTGCTCGATCAGAGGCACATTAGAAGAGCAGTATGGACCTGAGGGGCAGATGCACATACCTTCACACACCTCGCAGTGGGACTGTGGTTAGAGCTGGAGGTTTGATACTCTTCCTAATAATTTGAGCCGTTAAAACAAAGCCAGAGGTAACAGGCCAAGTGAAAATACAATGCCAGGTTGCGGAATAAGAATGTTACCTAGCTGAACAACTACATAAATTCCCCATCATTCTCTTTGTTTAGGAGACCAAGCCAATGCCCGTGTAAATGAAAACAAGTGTGAATATTGATTTTTCTTGAATCAAGACTCAGCTTTATGTCCAAGTCAAAGGCCAATAAACCAGAAAGGCTCTGCTGAGCACAGTGCAGAACTAACATGGAAGACAGTAATTTGACCTCTTATGTAAGCAGTGTTGGAATGGTTCTGCATCCAAAAGGAAGGATGTCAAATGCTTCTTTGGAAATATTTTAACTTCTGTGCATTTCTTTCTTTGTAATGAACTAATCTGTAATAAGCCAGGACGTGATTGTGTTCAGTAGAAACAGATCAATGGCAACATTTAGCCTAAAGGTTTTATGAGATTGATCAGGAAGTTCGATTTAGATTTAAAGGCACTGTAGTCATATTTAATTTTATTTCTCTCCCTACTTGAGTCTCTTAAACAAGGAACTTCAATTGGACAGGAACGGGACACTGAAGCAAATTGTAATGGATGACATAATGGCATACCCAGAAGCATTTTTTGGGAATTGATTTCTTCTAGGTATCCATCAGCCAGCATTTTAGTGTGACGGAAATCTTCAAACAGGTAAAGCAAAAATTCCCGTTGATTTAAAACCTGACTACTATATTAATATTTCACTTTTGAGAAAATTTTCATGACCTTTAAAATTCAGACTATATCAAGTATTGTTTCAGCCATTGAAGAAAGTGCTTTTCATAGAGATAGGAGAGGGAAACCAAAACATTTCTCAGAGCCACACTTTCAACTCTGTCCTTGTTACAAACGGCAATTGAGCAAATTCATTTGCCTTTGGAACAGAAAACGGCAAGTTACAGGCTTATCATTACGGATTTGAGTGTTCCAGGTTCTTTAGATAGTAAGTGATCTATTCAAGATGATCTCTTACTGAAATAGATCCATTTTGAGAAGGGATATGGATTTCTTAGAAGAAAGCAAATCCCTATGTTAAAACAGTGTGGTGGGTGTTTTTTGTTGTTGTTTTGCTTTTAGAACTTGCAAGGCACAATCGACTTCATAGTTCGAGATCCCAAATAAGACCATGACATTCCAAACAGGTGTTTCTTTTTGCTTGTTTTTCAATCTGTATATCTTTGGATTGTAACCAGTAGAACTGTGCTTGAACTGGAAAGAAGTAGCTGAGGTTTCAGAAGTGGAACATGCAGTGGAACAGTAAGCTGAGAGCATTTTGCAAGGAGAGGAAAGAGGGGAAAATGGTAAGAGTTTCCTGAGTCGGAAGGGACCCCTAGGGATCATCAAAGTCCAACTCCTGGCCCTGCAAGGACGCTCCAACAGTCCCACCCTTTGCATCCCTGAGAGCATTGGCCAAACGCTCCTGGATCTCTGGCAGCCTTGGGGCTGTGCCCATTGCCTGGAGAACCTATTCAGTGCCTGACCAACCTCAAAGGAAAAAAACCTTTCCCTGATAGCCAGCCTAATCATCCCCTGACACCGCTCCTGGCATTCCCTTGGCTCCTGTCCCTGGTCGCAGAGAGCAGAGAGCAAAGCTGTCCCTGTGCTGCCCTTGAGAGGAACTGAGAGGTCCCAAGTGAGGTGTGAGCTCAGTGTCCTCTCTGCAGCTGAACCAAATGCCCTCAGCCACTCTTTGTATGGCTTCCCCTCCAGCCCCTTCACTATCTCTGTGTCCCTCCTTTGGACATTTCTCCAATAGCCTGAGGTCTTTCTGACGTTGTGGCATCCAAAATTGCCCCCAGCGCTTGAAGGGAGCGCAGTCCCAGCCCAAAGAAGAGCAGGACAATCACGTCTCTTGAGCGAGCGGTGTCACAAGATAGGGACAGTTGTCAAAAATCAGCTGGAGAAACAAATCTAACAGAGAAACAGGTGATCTAGGCACAGGAAATGGAAGAAGCAGGGGAAGAAGAAGATGAGGAGTTGATTCCCTGTAAAAGTGAAGAAAATGAGCATGCAGAACAGGGACTAAGCATTATGCAGGCAAGTGAGCAAGAGAATAAGTTTGAAAGTGAAGGCAGTTTTCTCCAAAAGAAGGAGGAATAGGGAGTCTTTTGGCTGGGAATGAATAGAAAGTTTTTTTCCGTTTAGTTTGTATATGAAGCACCCAGGGCTCTAGATCCTTTTGTGGGAAAATGGAGTGTGTAAAGTTGCCAATCATTTTGGAGCGAATTTAAAGGTTTTTGGGGTCCCAGGTGAATTTTGGGTTGAATTCTGGGGATTTGTGTGTTCCCAGGTGAATTGGGGGGGGGGGGGGGGGGAATCTGGGGAGATCCAGGTGAGATTTGAGGGGTCCCGGGTTGATTTTGGGGGAGAATTTTTGGCATTTTGGGGGATCCCGGGTAGCGAGGTTTGGGGTGAATTTGTGGAATGTGAGGACTTCCAGTTGAATTTTAGGGGGAATTTGTGGAATTCTGGGGATCTCAGGGGAATTTTGGGTGGAATTTGGTGAATTTTAGGGTATACATGTGAATTTTAGGGTTCTCAGGTGAGTTTTGGGGATGCCAGGAAAATTTTGGGGTGATTTCTGACGATTTTGGGGTATCCAGGTAAGCATTTGGGAGTCGTGGGACAATTTATGGATGAATTTGGGGGGATGCAGGTGGATTTTCCGGGGAATTTTGGTGATTTTTGGGAGTCCCAGATGGGTCTTAAAGTGAATTTGATGGAATTGGGGGTATCTGGCTGGGTTTTGAGGTGCATTGGAGACATTTTGGGGTGAATTTGGGAGGTGTTGGGGAAACTTGGTCTTGGGGGGGATTTGAGAGATTTTGGGTGCTGCAGGTGGGATTTTGGGGTGAAGCCCTGGGACTTGGTGGTCCCCCGTTAATTTTGGGGTGAATTTGTGGAATTCTGGGAGTTGCCAGGTGAGTGCTGGGCCTCCCAGGGGGGACTTCGGGGTGAATTTGGGGGATTTTGGGTTTCCCAGGTGAATTTCTGCGGAGAAAAGTTTCAAAAAGGTTTTTTCTTGAAAAGAAATTAAAGCCAGAAGGTTATTGAAAATTAATAGATGTGATGCAAGTAGGTAATATGCAGACAATACACAGCGAGACAAATCATGGGAAAAATACAGTGGTAACACATGAGTATGTGAGGATGGGATCAGTATAGCTAAGGCTCAGTTGAAGTTGAATTTGGGAAAGCATGCCAAAAAAAAGAATAATAAAGGCACCTACAGGTATTTCAGTGGGAAAAGGAAGATGAAAAGAAACCTATCACTCCTCCCCTCTCCCACCCACCCCCATAAGCCAGACAGGACTAGTGACAACAGACAAGGAGAAGGCTGAGGTACTCAACAAGTGTTGGTCTCAATTTTTACTGCCAGTCACTATTTCCACATCTCTCAGGTTATTGGACTGGTGGACTTGATTCTAAGCCATAGTATCAGGTCAGCTTTCAGACCACTTGAGGAATCTGAGCATGCAAGACCATGGGACCCACCCAGAGGCATGTCAGGGCCCTGAGACAACTGGCAGCTGTAGTTGCTAAGGTGCTTCCTCCATCATATTTGAGAAATCAAGGCAACCAGCTGAAGTCTCCAGACACTGTGTTGTATTGACTCCAATACTCTTGGTCTTTTTTGTAAATCTTAGAGCTCTGAGCCAATTTCTGCAGAGGATTCCCAATGCAGTTTCAAAAATGGAATCTTTGTTATTGGTTGTTATGTTGATCTTGGATATTTCCATTTTCTGCACTCCTATATTTTCGAAACATTTGTAATGACTGAAAAGAAAGCTGAGAAGAGGCATTATGCTCTTTCCAGTGATATAAATGGACCAGTATTCTTTTCAGACAAATATGTTTTTGCTGTGTCTAAGCACATGTGCATACCTGTGTTTGATTTATGTGTCCAGGTTTTGGCAATGGGGCAGCCACAGGGCCGTTCTGTGACAATGGCCCAGGTGCTGCCCTGTCCCGCTTTCTTCCAACTGGCTCCACTTCAAGATGTCCTCCCTGCTGAGAGAAGAGGTTGGGACAGCACCCTTAGAAATGTGACTTTCTGGGTTTGTTTTGTTTTGTTTTGTTTTGTTATTTTTAAAGTTACTAAAAGCATTCACCCTAATTTTATGATGTATTCGGTTTGGAGGGTTTTTTTCAGTTTTGCGTGGGTTTTATTGTGGGCTTTTTTTGGGGCCGTATTTGTCGCTTTGTGGCTTATTGGTTGGGGTTTTATGTGTGTTTGTTTGGTCTGCTTTGTTTGTTCGTTTGTTTGTTTGTTACAGTTTTGTAGAGTTTTTTAAGCAAATTGATTGGAAAACTGAATAGTCCTCCACTATAGTCTCCTGGATTCACCAGAGACTCTTCCTAGGCATCTCCCTGATCCTTTTTGCAATGAGTCTCGCATCATTCTCCTGAGGAAACTGTCTGCTTATGGTTTGGATGGGTGGGCTGTTTGCTGGGTGACAAACTGGGTGATGGCCAGGCCCACAGAGTGGTGGGAAATAGAGTTCATCCAGCTGGTCCCCAAGGCTCAGTCTTGGGCCCAGTCCTGTTTAATATCTTTATCAGTGATCTGGACAAGGGGATAGAGTACACGCCCAGGAAGTTCACAGATGATACAAAGTTGGCTGGTAGTGTTTTTTCCTTCTGGAGGACAGCAGGCTCTGCTTCTTCTTCCTCCTGTTCTCAGGTCACTGCTCCTCTTCATCCCTCATTAAGTGTGCTGATTTTGTCACTTGGATGAGAAAACAAACAATTTTAGCAACAATACTAGTGGCAGGGTACAAGAAAGGAAGAGTTCACATGAATCCCCCCCCATCAACAGACAATACCTGATGGCTCCACTGCCCAAATTACTGACTACACCAGAACCCATTGTCCCCCAAAGATACTCCCTTCTCCCTGCCCCCAGCCATGATGTGAGATGGAAAAGCAAAACTAAGATTAAGATTCTCCCTATGTAACTCCATCATACTTCGATTCTGAGAAAAAAAAATCTTGAGGTTCTATCATTTCAGGTCATTTGAATTTGAATTTGCATACTAAAAAGTCTTGCCAGAAACTCATGACAATATTAATAGCCCATTCTAGAACGTCTGAGATAATATACACTTCTTTCAAGAGAATGTGATACCTCACGTGACTTCTCCAGAATTTCCAAGAACAGCGGGAGTAGTCTACAAGATTCTTGCAGCCATCTGGATTTCCTGGTATTTGGCTGGTCTATGTAAGCCAACCAGCTATTCAACAGAGGGAATATTAGTGTGATACTTGCTGGTATGTGAGATGGAACACAGTAATTTATGGCTTTTTGCATAGTGATGAAGCTGTAAAGAAAGCTCCATAATGCTCAGACAAGGAGGCTGCTGGACTTGAAGCAGCAAAGGCCCAAAACGAACCAGTGAAAAGGTGTCATTGAAAAAAAAAAAAAGCCAGGTGGGGAGCAAAGTGATACTTAAGGGCAGTTTAATGAAAGAGGAAATCTAGTGAAAAAAAAAAGTCCAAGGGTGAAGGAATAAGAGGGAAAATGAAACTAAGGAAGGAAATCAATCTCAGCTCATCATTTCAGAAGCTAACAAGTTGTCCTTGCAATGATGCATAAAGTGAGAAATAATAAATATGTCTGCGCCAAAATCTGAAATATGACCTTTATTGCAATCTGTCTTTCACGGAATCGTACAACAGTCTGTGATTAAAGATCATCTAGTCCAACTTCCTTGCCCAGTAGATCTTACAGTCGATCAAATTGCTCAAGACTAGCCAAACTGATAAGGAGCACTCTCAATCATGGGGCATCCATAGCTTTTCTGGAACACCTGTTTGGCTAAAAGGAAAAACTTTTCTACAATGAAGCTGGTGAGACACTCAATCTAAACCTAGTCTCAGTTTGAAAGCATGGCCCCTTGTCCTGTCTCTGCAAACCTTCCTAAAAAGTCTTTCTCCATTTGTCTTATACCCTCTTTACATATTCAAAGGCTACAATACTGTCTCTCCAGAAACCTCTCTTCTCCAGGCTAAAAGATCCTACTTTTCACAAGAACCAGGTCATAAACTGAGATGGAAGACATCTCAGGAGATCAGATCATCCAACAGCTCAGTGTAAGAATAGCTCTGAAGTCAGATCAACTAGCTTAGGGCTGTGTCTGTTTGAATTTTGAAAATTACCAGGAATTGAAATGCTTCAAGGAAGAGAACTCTGGGTGGCTCCAGAAACAGCCTGAGAAACTCGAGCAAACTCGAAACCTCAGAAACTACCACTGCTTTCTCTCCCTCAGCCCAAGCAGTCACAAAGAAGAAGTGTTCCCAGCAGGCTGGGATAGCACACATATACACTACATATACATGACAGGCATCGCCAGCAGCCACATCCTGCTCCTTTCTGTGGCTGGCAAGAGTGAGACTGGATGTTTACATGTGGGCAAATTGGGTCCCTCCAGCAGCTCAGACACTCAGCCTGCCCAGTGACCCCACTGAATTCCAGTATTCGCAGTGTCCCAAGGCCACAGCACTACTCCTCTTGCTGGCACAGACCATCGCACGCCTCCTAAATCAGTCAGGACTCCCCTGGTCCCACAGCCAGCAGCTCACGTGCTCTCCCCCAGGCCACTGCCATTGTTCACCAACTTCTCCACTTTGATCTTTACTGGTGCTCTCAACACTGGCACACCCAGATGTTCTGCAACTGTTGTCTCCTGGTGGAAAGGACTTGTAAAGCCATGTTTCCTAACAGGACTTCCACAACCTTTCAAAGCAATCTTTTCTGGGGTATGAACAATCTCATTCAAATGTCAACATTTCTTTTCCCATATGTGAAATCAGAATTTCCTTCTTCCGGGCATGCCCAAAACAAGGCACAAACCACATTGTGCCTTCTGTTTCACATGTTCACTTGTTTGTAAACAGTGCTAGGAGAATACCTGTTTTGATCCAAGCTAATCTCTGGCCCTTATAGTGCTTTCGGTAGTTAGTTTTGCTTTGCTATTTACTTGATGTCCCATTGAATTCTTGAATCATAAACAGACTATCTGTCTGTATAGCAGCATAGCAGTGATGAATAAATGCAATTACCATCTGCTCCTTTAGCAACTTTTCCATTTCCATATTCACAATTTGGCGACTCTGTATTCCTTCACTTGCCATAAATTCTCTGCAGGATGGAAAGTAGATATGTAGAATGGAATCACATGATATATGTGATATCATACGTGATATCACGTAGAAAGAAAAAATGATCAAGTATTACTTTGATAGAAACCAAAAGTGAACACTAGCCACTTTGTGTTGCTCATTGTCCAAAAGAAGACTGCCAAATTTCTGACCTGAAACTCTGAACTACACACTTCTTTTGCATGAGCTTCCAGTCCTTGACTCTCCCTTGCCATTTCAGTTGATGCCATTTTTCTTTCTCAAGCTCTGATTTCATTCGATTCAAGAGTAGCTTGGCAGTTGCCCTCTCATTATCCAGCAGTGCTCCTTTATATTCCGTGTATTAAAAAAGACAACCAGAAGTAGAAGCAGCATACGACATGCAAAAACAAACAAAAAATTGTCTCTTCTACAGAAAATGAGGCGAGAAAAGAACACAAATGATAACCAATACCCTGCCAAGTAGAAATTTCTTCTATATTTCAGTGATTGATAGGCAGAAAAAATGAATTTCATTTGGGGAAAGAAAGACATTCTAGGAATATTCAGACTGCTATCTTGCCCCAGGTAAAACATTTACCATGACCTTAGTGTTAATGAGCTTGTGAACATCAGCTGCCAAGAGGAAGGACATTTCCTCCAGTTTCACAGAATACTTGGTCAGTACATCTGCTATCTGTGCAATCAAAGAATACAGAAAAGCAACAACAATGAAAAGTAGAACTCAAATATCAATTTCCCAAGTTAAAACCTACATGAACAAGACAATTTTTCCATTCAAGTGAATTCGATTTAATTAATTCATTAACTACAGAAGTATCATTCTCACGTTCAAGAATAGAATTCAAAGAATCAACGTTGCTTCTTCTGAGACATTGAAGCCTCAGTAGATCCTGACTTCAAATCTATTAGGACGGCATGAAAGCAATACCTGCTACATTTAGTACATGTAAACTACAAAGACATCTAGAACAGCTCTAAAAGATGAACAAACCCATGAACTTTGAAGGAGACGCTAGCAAGAAATGTGGAAATAGGCTTTATCTGCCCAGTGCTTTTCCCAAAAGCTTGGGCACTCCTTGGCGTCAGTGAGAGTCTCTGTCTCATTATTCAGCAGCTGGCTTAGGGTAAAGAAGGATGCATGCAATCACTTCATTCCTGTTCATGACATAAACTTACTGCATCATCACGGGAACCATTTACTTGGAAATATAGCCTAAAAAATAGGTGTCAGACAGGGTACATATCTAGATTGCTATGAGTAAAACCAATTCCTTTTTAACAGGAAAGCCATGCAATATGCCTGCCATGGCAAATATTAGTCTACTAGCCCTGCACTTCAATGGGCAGTGAGCAGTTCATTACACCAAATTTACGTTTGGCAAGGAGACAGTCTATTTATTACAAGCCCCTAGTTCTAGAACCAAGAATTCAGGAGTTGCTCATTCCCAATGAAAATCTGTCCATTTCAGACCTTTGGGGTTTTATGCTTCTGTTCTTTACCTGCCTTGAGTGTGGCTTTCTTGTGAAGCCACTGATGGGTGTTTTTCCAACACATTTCTGCTGATTACATGGTAATTGCATGGCATCAGCAGACATCTCTGAAGGTCTCTTTAAAGTATGCTTTTTACTCTTCTTAGAGGACCTTGTCTTCTTCTTTCCTTCACCCAAGAGGTGGGGGAAGTGAGTCTTCAAAGAACCATCATCTCAACAATTAGAATTCTTTCAAAACTACTGAATGGAGAACAGCAACAAAAAAAATTAAAAAAAAAAACTAGTACGCAAAAGGCAGCAGAAGAGAAAGGTGAAATAATGAATCCTACATGCCACATGCATAACTCCATTCAAGGCTATTTTCAAAATGAGAAAAAAAAAAAAGATCATCTTTTCCTCAGGGAGGAAAAGTGGAGTAACTGGATTGTGTTGCCTTGCTTACAGTTACCAGAAAAGTCAACAGCAGAGTTGGAAACTCCTGAAGCTGGCTAACTACACCTCTAAATGTTTTACTACTGTGTTATGATTCTGTCTTCAGTTAATAGAACCTGATATACAACAAAGAGATGGTAGCACATGGAGATGCATTGGAGAGCCCACGCTGGAG
Organism: Sturnus vulgaris; assembly: GCF_052056855.1. NCBI lineage: Eukaryota > Metazoa > Chordata > Aves > Passeriformes > Sturnidae > Sturnus > Sturnus vulgaris. The sequence goes on from NC_142282.1 coordinate 67,618,950, forward strand.
GTAACACATTCATTTTTTACTCAAACAAATCCAAATTAGAAATGTTGAATATGACCTGGGGCCATTTGGACAGCCAGCAAACTGAATAACACAACCAAGCTTTGGCTTTTATTCAATCCTTTGCTTGTTTTACCTGGGCCTTGAAGATCTGTCTGCAGCCTTCCTCTCTGCAAATATATCACAGTCGTCCTATTGAGAAGCCATGGCTCATCACAGCTGCTTGGCCAGGCCTGCTTCCAGAAGAACTGGCAACTACAAGCTGGGAGCCAAGAGATACAACACTTCACTTGGAAAAGGGCCTTCCATGAATCCTGGAATCCCAGAATGGTTTGGACTGGAAGCGACCTTAGAGATGATAGATTATCTTCTTCCCACATCCTGACATGGGCAGGGACACTTTTCCACTAGTCCAGGTTGCTTCATGTCCGCTCCAGCCTGGCCCTGGACACTTCCTGCCATGGGGCTCCCACACAGCCTCTTTGAGCAACATGTGCCAGGCCTCAGCACCCACACAAGGAAAAATTACTTTCCAATATCCCATCTACCCCAGCCCTCAGGCAGTTGGAATCTATACCCCCTTGTCCTGCGAGTCCAGACCCTTTTCCAAAGTCCCTCCCCAGCTATCTTGGAGCCCCAGCAGGCACTGCAAGGGGCTCAAAGGTCTCCCTGGAGCCTTCTGTTCTCCAGATTGGACACCCTCAGATCTCCCAGTCTGTCCTAGAGCAGAGGAGACCCAGCTTTAAAAGCAGCTTAGCAGCCTCCTACCCGTGAAACTCGACGCCACTGCTGGCCTTCCCGGCACTACGGATATCGCTTCCGGTGTCGCTCAGGGTCACTCCCTGCTCTCTCTCCGCCCCCCATGGGGCCCTCAGGCGATGCCGCTCAGACGCCACTCCTGCAGCTTTCAGACCAACGGGTGTCGGGCAGCCGCCCCAGCCACATCCACAATCCACAGTGTCCTCTGCGGCTGCTGCAGGCTCATGGCTGCCCACACACCCAGAAGCAGAGCTCTGGAACAGAGGATCATAGCCCCACATTTGTGCTCGTCTTTGCACAAGGCAGGCCGGACTTGCCATGCCCGGACTTTTCAGTTCAGCACGATAATGAGAATTCACCTGCGCCATGGGGGAGGAATCCTATAAAGACTCCCTCATACGTGGTCTCTCTACGTTATGCCTAGGAATTTGCCATTCCTGAGGATACACTAACGCCTTTTTTAGCTTGAGGGTAAGAAATGCCACAGTTCTGGTGTGCAGCTAAAGGCGCAGCACAGGCAGGCCTAGGCAAAAGCTGGGGCAGTGCCCTTCCTCACACCTTCACTGTGGTGTACTCCATGCAGCTAGAGCGAAGCGAGAAGGACGCGAGGAAGAAGAAGGCATTCTTAAATTAGCTCCCTGTCAGCAGCCCTGAAATGGTGCATAACACACGGCCTCTTGCTGCCCTACATTCTACACACTCGCAGCCCATTTTGCTGACTTGCAAATGTTGCTACCAGAGCAGAGGGGGCCAGATTGAAGAGGCAGTGCCTAGGTTCACCTTCTACTTATTTCATGTAAGCCCCGTCCAGCTCCTCGCTGCACTCTGTATTTCCCTTCTCTGCGGCATTTACCGTGGTGCTCTCTGCAACTAGGTGCCTAGAAGTGACCACCAATGTTTCCACAGAGGGCTGCAAGGGAACCAAGGAGCAGCACAAGCTGCAGTGCTTCAGCTTGCTCCTTTCGACTGCTAAGGGCACTTGGGAAGGCAAGCGAGAGGCAGCCACCTTCCTCTCCTAGTAGCCTGTAACATGGTGCACACAAGCACGGTACTTGCGCTTCTTCATTCACCTCCCTCGCCCACGCCTGGTGCCGCTTTCAGTTCCCGGCGGCCAGAAGCCGCTGAGGCAGCGCAACACAGCCAGCAGTGTGCCAGCAGCCAAGTGCTCGAGAACGCTGCTTCTGCCCAAGCCCACCTAGGGCGTGCACCTTTGTTCTCAGAGCTCTGTGCAACAGTCTGCCTCTCTTGCAGTTCGAATGGAAAACGAAAGCTTTTTGCCTATGCCTTTCACAGAGATCTGTTGCCAGGACCAGAAGGTCTTGTGGCCGGAGATTGCCCCCGATACAGCCCGTAGGGGGGGGTCCCATATGGTGGCAGCCACGTGTCTCCTCCTTCATCCCGCAACCCTCTTCACCCTCCGGTCCCTGCCCCTAAGCCTGTCCCCTTCCATAACCCATCCCTGCCCTCGGCTCCACTGCCCCCTCCCTCCTCCAAGACCCACCCCTGCACGGCACCCAGCGACCCCGCCCACAGGTGTTGCAACCCTGGAACCTACCACCCCTCTCCCGCTCCAGTTTCACGTTTCTTCCCTCCAAGCTGCTGCGGGGTGGAGGAGGGCAGTGGAGCCCCTGGTGAGTTCAGTGCCGGTGGGGGTGGGGAGGGATCAGCTCACAGCCCCTGCGGGACGGATGGTGTCCCCGTGGTGGAGAGGGGTGGGCAGCCTCCCGGGCCGGGTGGGGGGGGGGATGCCCAGCCCTGAAAGTCAACACCAGGAAAAAGAGTATATACCATCAGTTGCTCCTGTAGTTTATCTTGGTAAGAGGAATGGTAGAAGAAGTTATCAACCTTTGTCCTAACAAGATAAAAAAGGAAATTTGTAAAGTACAGAGAGAATTTGGTAGAAATAGTGACATCTTTAAAGGCATGATGAGAGCCACCTTTAACTCAAACGAACTGGTTCCATATGATATCAAAGAGGTTTTCCAATGTCTGTTAACTCCTTCAGAATATCATCTATGGGAAAGCCTGTGGAAAAGATCTTTGAAAGTGCTTTTACTAGAGCTTTTAAAAAGCTCAGATGATGCAAAAGATGCTGAAAATAATGACATAACATATGAACACCTATGTGGGGAAAAGGATTGGCATTGCCCCGAAAGCCAAACCAGAGTACTATCCAAGTCTGTCCTGGATAAAATATGCAATGTTGCAGAAAAGGCTTTTAATCAATTACCAACAGTAGATTCTAAAGGCAGTTATGTTAACATGAAACACTTTGCTTCTGAGAATTTCTTACAGTTTGTGGACAGGTGTCTGATCCAGGGGTACAAGCTGAATTAATTAAAGAGATGGCTCAGAGGAATGCTAATGAAACCTGCCGTAGGGTTATTCTTGGCCTTCCCCTAGAGCCAGCACCTAGCTTAGAACAGATGATAGAAGCCTGCGCCAGGAAAGCAGAACTGCTCAGTGGATACGAGAGAAATCCAGGACTGGCACACCCAAAGACCACGGCAACTGTAACACCAGAAGCCAAGAAGCAACCAATGTCACCAGAGCAGCTGCAGCACATCATCTGCTTCCAGTGCAAGCAGCCAGGACACTTCGCCAGAGACTGTCCACACAACCAGAAACAGAAGAAGACCAACAAACAAAAAAACTAGCTTTACTGCCCGTACCCGCCATTAACACAATAGCGCGCTCGGCTCGCAAAGGACTGTCTCTTAATAAACAAAAAGGGGGAGGATGGGAGAGAGGGTGTGGGGATGCATGGCAATGAAAATATTAAATGTTCAATTAACAAGGTTTGGAAGCCACTAGGCCGTTTTAGGCTTGTGACTACCAAAGGTTTTCATTCCAGGTCACCTGATTGGAGAGTCATAACAGTGGACTTACCTAACAGTACACAGGACGTGACATTAAACCACATGAAACTGGACAGTAAGTGCTTTGTTGTCGGGGACACAGCACACACACCCCCAGAGACTGAGGTATCTCCCATGACCATCAAGGGAAGCATAACCGGCCTCATTCTCCTGGCACGATGTCTTCTACCACCATATTACCTGGTTGAGGGATAAATCCTTGCCCAGGCCATTCCTGTTCCAGCGGAGGTCCCAGTAGATGGAAAATCACCTGAAGTCTACTGGGCAGAAGTGGTGGGTGAGGACAAACCGTCTCTGGCATGCAACCTAACCCGTGGATCAGATCACCTCCATGTGGAGGGGGTACTGGACAGAGGTGCTGATGTGACTATCATACCTGAAAGGATGTGGCCGTCACGTTGGGAACTTCAGCCTGTGGCAGGCAGAATCCAGGGTGTAGGAGGAGTAAAATTGGCAAAAATATCAAAAAGCATGGTACAAATTGAAGGGCCGGATGGAAAATTGGCTAGCATCCGTCCATTTGTTACAGACTATAAATGCCCTCTATGGGGGAGAGACACCATGTGCCAGTGGGGGGTAAAATTGATTATTCCTAAGACTCCTCGGGATTTTTAGAGGCGGCCACTGTAGAGCGCCCTACCCAAAAGTTGAAATGGCTAGATGATACCCCAAAGTGGGTAGCACAGTGGCTGATGAGTAAGGAGAAGCTCAGGGCACTTGAGGAGCTTGTGGAGGAGCAATTGGCTAAAGGCCACATAGAGGAGACCACAAGTGCATGGAATTTTCCGGTGTTTGTGATAAAGATACTGGGGAAGGACAAGTAGAGGCTGCTCCACGACCTCCGGGAAATAAACAAAGAAATTGAGGACATGGGGTCTCTCCAACCTGGAATGCCTTCTCCAACAATGCATCCCAGAGATTGGCAATTGGCTGTTCTAGACACAAAGGACTGTTTCTTTACATTCCCCTACACCCAGAGGATGCCCCATGGTTCGCCTTCTCCGTTCCTACCATCAATCGAGAAGCCCCAATGAAGCGCTACCACTGGAAGGTTTTGCCCCAGGGATTAAAATGTAGTCCCTCCATCTGCCAGTGGCATGTGGCCTCATTGCTCTCCCAGGTGCGTGCCCAGACAGGGGAGGCCATCATCCTTAATTACATGGATGATGTGCTTGTGTGTGCCCCCGATACTCTCTACTCCAAGACACACTTGACCTAGTGGTTAAAGTTTTAACCTCTGCTGTATTTGAATTGCAGGAGGACAAAGTCCAAAGGATGCCACCTTGGAAGTACCTGGGCTTGGAAATTACTGCACGGACCATTCTTCCGCAGAAAGTGGAAATTAATTGTAATCCAAAAACTTTAGCAGATATCCATTCCCTGTGTGGGTCATTGAATTGGGTTAGGCCCTGGCTAGGCCTCAATAATGAGGACCTAGAACATCTCTTCAATTTATTGAAGGGGGAGAGAGAGCTGCTTTCTCCCAGGGAACTGACCCCAGAGGCAAAGACGGCAATCGAAAATGTACAAAAGACTTCAGGAGAGAGCCAAGCTCACCGTTACCAGCCCGAGCTGCCCTTCAAACTGCCACAGGAAAACTGCCACACTTACACAGGTTAATATTCCAATGGATCCAGGGGCAGAGAGAGTCACTCAATCATAGAGTGGGTCTTCCTCTCCCACCAAAGACCCAAAACTATCACTAAGCCACAAGAGTTAATAGCTCAGCTGATTAAGAAAGCAAGGATGAGACTGTATGAACTAGCTGTTTGTGACTTCACATGTATTCACCTCCCAGTCAAACTGTCTGAGGAGGAGAAAACTCTCCTGAAAGATTGGTTAAAGAGATGTTTGAGCACTTGCTCCAGAGCAATGCCAGTCTCCAATTAGCCCTGGACAGCTACAGAGGACAAATATCAGTCCATGCCCCATCTCACAAGCTGTTCAATGAGGAATTCCTCCTCATTCCTTGTGAGAAGAGGAGTCAGAGACCACTCAAAGCTCTCACAGTGTTCACGGATGCATCCGGGGCATCCCACAAGTCGGTGATGACTTGGAAAAATCCCCAGACTCAGCATTGGGAAGCTGATGTTGAGTTTGTGGAAAGATCACCCCAGATAGCTGAACTGGCAGCAGTTGTGAGAGCCTTTGAGAAGTTCTCAGAGCCAATCAACTTGGTAACAGACTCAGCCTATGTAGCGGGCGTGGTGTCCAGCGCGGCAGAGCCAATCAACTTGGTAACAGACTCAGCCTATGTAGCGGGCGTGGTGTCCAGCGCGGAGCAGGCAGTGCTCAGAGACATCGAGAATGAGCAGCTTTTCAGGTTGCTTTCCAAACTAATTTATTTGATTTCTCATAGAGAACACCCATTCTATGTGATGCATGTGAGATCACACACAGATTTGCCAGGTGAAATTGCAGAAGGGAACCGTCAGGCAGACTCCCTTGCAACCCCAGCAGAACAAGCACGCCTTCCTGACATCTTCCAACAGGCAAAGCTGAGCCACCAGCAGTATCACCAAAATGCACCAGGTCTAATGCGTCAGTTCCAGCTAACACGGAGTCAGGCTCGGGCCATTGTGGCCACCTGTCCCAACTGTCAGCTGCACACCATGCCCTCAATAGGCATGGGGGTTAACCCCCGAGGTCTTGGCAGTTGTGAGGTATGGCAGACAGACATCACACACATTCCTAGTTTCGGTCGCCTCAAATATGTGCATGTTAGCATAGACACATATTCAGACGCAGTCTACTCCTCTGCCCATGCAGGAGAAAGGGCAATGCACGCCAAAAAACACCTACTGCAAGCCTTTTCAGTGTTGGGGATCCCTAAGGAAATGAAAACTGATCAGGGGGCAACGTATAAGTCCAAGAAGTTCCTGTAATTCGTCCAACAGTGGGGAGTGGAACATAAACCTGGCACCTCCCACTCCCCCACAGGCCAAGGTGTAGTTGGGAGAGCCAATCAGATGATCAAGCAGGTTTTGGCTAAACAGCGCAGTTCAACTGTGTGGATGTCTCCATAGCAGAAGCTCTGCAAAGCCATGTTTACTATCAATTTCCTGAATTGTTCATTTGAGGACATGAGTCCACCTGTGGTAAGTCACTTTAACAGTGGTAAACAGTTCAACTTATCCCAACATCCTCCAGTTTTGATTAAGGACCCAGAAACCTGGGAAATCAAAGGTCCCTATGAGCTCGTAACCTGGGGAAGTGGCTATGCGTGCGTATCCACTCCCTCAGGCCCTCAGTGGATTCCCCAAAAGTGGGTGAAACCGTATGTCCCCAAACATCCTGCTCCAACTGAGGGGAACGAGGAGCAGGTGGCTGTGGCTTCAAAAAGAAGATGCCGCGGGAAAAAAAGAAAAAGAAATCCTCATAGAGGATGACATTTGGGCAGATAGAAACTTTTAATAGGTTTTACAATGTTTGTCTTTCCTTTTAGAGAAAAGCTTCCCTTCTCTAGGTCCTGTGATGAACCCCATTCAAGTTGTCTTCCTGTTAACACTGAACAGCTTAGCAGCTGCATGAATCGTCCTTCAGCCATGTCAAAACATCTAGATGAACCTGGCACACACACTCCAGAATCGTGCGGCTATAGATTTTCTCCTACTACTGCACGGATATGAGTACCAGGAATTTGAAGGACTTTGCTGAATGGACCACACCTCGAAAGCTCCTAACATCCATGCTACCCTAATCTGAAGATTGGTTCAATGGACTGTTCAGAGGCTGGGGATTCACAGGGTGGTGGGCAAAGTCATAATTTAAATGAAACTAATATCCTTCTTTCAACTTTGTAAAACAAAAAATGGGGAGATGTTGCATTTCCTAGATGCATTGTAAATGGTACATTCCGTGACCCCGGCTATGCCCTGTAGCTTGGTCCCTCTCCCCTCCTGGCCATACAGGGCTGGCTGGGATCCAATTTCTCCCTGCCCCCCCTTTTCAGACCCTAGAAAAGATCTGTACCCCCGAGCTCTGTCTCTTTCTCGCTCTCTTTCTCCCTCTTTTCCTCGCTACCCACGAGAAATAAACCTTGAAACTTCATCTTTTGTAATCTTATTTAGGTCCATGAGGCAAGGGCCCAGGAGGTTTCATCCTAACATCTGAGCTAGACCGGAGGAAAAGGTGAAGAACCCCATTTTTAGGGCGGAGAAAAAGCCTCAGCACTGCTGCTTGTGCTGCTACTTGGTTCCATTTCAGCCCGCTGTTGAAACATTGGCGGGCACTTCTAGGCGCCGAATTGCACATAGCACCATGGTACATGCAGCGGAGAAGGGAAATAAAGAGTACAGTGAAGAGCTGGACGTGGCTTACGTGCAATAAGTAAAAGGTGAGTCTAGGCACTGCCTCTTCAATCTGGCCCACTCTGCTCTGGCAGCAACTTTTGCAAGTCGGCAAAGGGAGCTGACAGTATGTAGAATGGAGGGCAGCGAGACGCCGTGTGTTAGGCACCGTTTCAGGGCTGCTGACAGAGGGGCACTTTAAGAACGCCTTCTTCTTCCTGTCGTCCTTCTTGCTTCGCTCTAGCTGCATGGAGTACACCACAGCGAAGGTGTAAGGAAGGGCACAGCCCCAGCTTTTGCCCTGGCCTGCCTTTGCTGCGCCTTTAGCTGCACACCAGAACTGTGGCATTTCTTACCCACAAGGTAAAAAAGGTGTTAGTGCAGCCTCAGGAATGGCAAGTGCCTAGGCATTAAGTTGAGAGACCACGTATGAGGGAGTCTTTGGAGGTTTCCTACTTCGTGGCACAGGTGTATTCTCATTCTCCTGCTGAACAGCAAAGTCCGGGCATGGCAAGTATGGCCTGCCTTGTGCAGGGACGAACACAAATGTGGGGCTATGATCCTCTGTTCCGGAGCTCTGCTTCCGGGTGTGTATGCCGCCATGAGCCCGCAGCAGCCGCCGAGGACGCTGTGGATTGTGGATGAGGCTGGGCTGGGCCCCCGCCCCCCGTTGGTCTGACAGCGGCAAGAGTGGCATCCGAGCGGCATTGCCTCAGGCCCCATGGGGGGGGGGAGAGAGCCGGAAGTGACCCTGAGTGACACCGGAAGCGATATCCATAGGGCCCAAACGGTCAGCGGTGGCGTCGAGTTTCACGGGTAGGAGGCTGCTAAGCTGTTTGAAAACTGGAGCTCCTCTGCTCAAGGACAGACTGGAAGAGCTGAGGTTGTCCAATCTGGAGAACAGAAGGTTCCAGGGAGACCTTCAATCCCCTTGCAGTGCCTGCTGGGGCTCCAAGATAGATGGGGAGGGACTTTGGAAAAGGGTCTGGACTCGGAGGACACTGGGGAATAGCTCCAAACTGCCAGAGGGCTGGGGTAGATGGGATATTGGAAAGGAATTCTTCCTTGTGTGGGTGCTGAGGCCTGGCACATGTTGCTCAAAGAGGCTGTGTGGGAGCCCCATGGCAGGAAGTGTCCAGGGCCAGGCTGGAGCGGACATGGAGCAACCTGGACTAGTAAAAAAGTGTCCCTGCCCATGTCAGGTCGTGGGAAGAAGATAATCTATCTCTAAGGTCGCTTCCAGTCCAAACCATTCTGGGATTCTAGGATTCATGGAAGGCTCTTTTCCAAGTGAAGTGTTGTATCTCTTGGCTCCCAGCTTGTAGTTGCCAGTTCTTCTGGAAGCAGGCGTGGCGAAGCAGCTGTGATGAGCCATGGCTTCTCAATAGGACGAGTGTGATATATTTGCAGAGAGGAAGGCTGCAGACAGATCTTCAAGGCCCAGGTAAAACAAGCAAAGGATTGAATAAAAGCCAAAGGTTGGTTTTGTTAGTCAGTTTGCTGGCTGTTGAAATGTCCCCAGGTCATTTTCAACATTTCTAATTTGGATTTGTTTGAGTAAAAAATGAATGTATTACCTCCAGTGTAGGCTCTCCAATGCATCTCCATGTGCTCCCATCTCTTTGTTGTATATCAGGTTCTATTAACTGAAGACAGAATCATAACACAGTAGTAAAACATTTAGAGGTGTAGTTAGCCAGCTTCAGGAGTTTTCAACTCTGCTGTTGACTTTTCTGGTAACTGTAAGCAAGGCAACACAATCCAGTTACTCCACTTTTTCTCTCTGAGGAACCGATGATTTTTTTTTTTTCTCATTTTGAAAATAGCCTTGAATGGAGTTATGCATGTGGCATGTAGGATTCATTATTTTACCTTTCTTTTCTGCTGTCTTTCGCGTACTAGTTTTTTTTTAAATTTTTTTTGTGGCTGTTCTCCATTCAGTTGGTTTGAAAGAATTCTAATTGTTGAGATGATGGTTCTTTGAAGGCTCACTTAGCCCACCTTTTGGGTGAAGGAAAGAAGAAGACAAGGTCCTCTAAGAAGACTAAAAGGCACACTTTAAAGAGACATTCAGAGATGTCTGCTGATGCCATGCAATTTTCGTGTAATCAGCAGAAATGTGTTGGAAAAACACCCATCAGTGACTTCACAAGAAAGCCACACTCAAGACAGGTAAAGAACAGAAGCATAAAACCCCAAAGGTATGAAATGGACAGATTTTCATTGGGAATGAGCAACTCCTGAATTCTTGGTTCTAGAACTAGGGGCTTGTAATAAATAGACTGTCTCCTTGCCAAACGTAAATTTGGTGTAATGAACTGCTCACTGCCCGCTGAAATGCAGGGCTAGTAGACTAATATTTGCCATGGCAGGCATATTGTATGGCTTTCCTGTTAAAAAGAAATTGGTTTTGCTCATAGCAATCTAGATATGTACCCAGTCTGACACCTATTTTTTAGGCTATATTTCCAAGTAAATGGTTCCCGTGATGATGCAGTAAGTTTATGTCATGAACAGGAATGAAGTGATTGCATGCATCCTTTTTTAGACCAAGCCAGCTGCTGAATAATGAGACAGAGACTCTCACTGACGCCAAGGAGTGCCCAAGCTTTTGGGAAAAGCACTGGGCAGATAAAGCCTATTTCCACATTTCTTGCTAGCGTCTCCTTCAAAGTTCATGGGTTTGTTCATCTTTTAGAGCTGTTCTAGATGTCTTTGTAGTTTACATGTACTAAATGTAGCAGGTATTGCTTTCATGCCGTCCTAATAGATTTGAAGTCGGGATCCACTGAGGCTTCAATGTCTCAGAAGAAGCAACGTTGATTCTTTGAATTCTATTCTTGAACGCGAGAATGATACTTATGTAGTTAATTAATTAATTAAATTGAATTCACTTGAATGGAAAAATTGTCTTGTTCATGTAGGTTTTAACTTGGGAAATTGATATTTGAGTTCTACTTTTCATTGTTGTTGCTTTTCTGTATTCTTTGATTGCACAGATAGTAGATGTACTGACCAAGTATTCTGTGAAACTGGAGGAAATGTCCTTCCTCTTGGCAGCTGATGTTCACAAGCTCATTAACGCTAAGGACATGGTAAATGTTTTACCTGGGGCAAGATAGCAGTCTGAATATTCCTAGAATGTCTTTCTTTCCCCAAATGAAATTCAGTTTTTCTGCCTATCAATCACTGAAATATAGAAGAAATTTCTACTTGGCAGGGTATTGGTTATCATTTGTTTTCTTTTCTCGCCTCATTTTCTGTAGAAGAGACAATTTTTTGTTTGTTTTTGCATGTCGTATGCTGCTTCTACTTCTGGTTTTATTTTTTAATACACAGAATATAAAGGAACACTGCTGGATAATGAGAGGGCAACTGCCAAGCTACTCTTGAATCGAATGAAATCAGAGCTTGGGAAAGAAAAATGTCATCAACTGAAACGGCAAGGGAGAGTCAAGGACTGGAAGCTCATGCAAAAGAAGTGTGTAGTTCAGAGTTTCAGGTCAGAAATGTGGCAGTCTTCTTTTGGACAATGAGCAACACAAAGTGGCTAGTGTTCACTTTTGGTTTCTATCAAAGTAATACTTGATCATTTTTTCTTTCTACGTGATATCACATATGATATCACATATATCATGTGATTCCATTCTACTTATCTACTTTCCATTCTGCAGAGAATTTATGGCAAGTGAAGAAATACAGAATCCCCCAACTGTGAATATGGAAATGGAAAAGTTGATAAAGGAGCAGATGGTACTCAGTGAACAGAGACTGAATGTTTTGCAATATATCGGGTATGGCAAAAGAGGGTATAGCATAAAGGAAAACAATTGTTGCTGGAGTTAATGAAGGACTTGGCTACAAAATGCACTTTGCTTCCTGTCAATGTGTGATTGCTAAATGCAGCAGTCAGGCAGGGTCTGCATCTATTTCTCTACAACTCTTTTGAATGAAAAAATGCATTCTTGATTTTCAGTGACCCAGCTACACTTAACAGGTGGCAACCAGGCTCTAAAAATGGAGGAATGCAGAAGTAAATCTTGAAACATAGTAGAAATGGGCAAAGATGGGTGGAGAGCTAGAAGTTGGTGCTTTTGTCAAGGCGTTTTTTCTCCATGGCTTGGGATTTTATTTGCGTAATAAATTAAGAGAGGAGTCTGGATAGAAATCTAACGTTGCTACGTTTGAATATCCATCCGGAACACAAGACATATTGGTGTGGGTGCAATGCATTAAGATCTTTACAGGGAGGTTTTTTACGGTGGATGTAGGAACAAGGTAGATGACAGTTAGTTCCTTATCGGGCAGTAAACAGTTGGCCTTGAGCAACAACAATCTCAGGTTTATTTTCATTGCCAAGATGGCTGTAAATAAAAGAAAGCCCAGTAGTATGGATATTCAGATTCATAATTTTATATTTGAAGTGCTGAGTGGTTTGTATTTTAGGATACCTGACTCTTGTTTCCTAATTTGATAGCACCTTGTTGCCTCCAACACGTGCCAAATCAGATGGAAACGAATGGTGCAGAACTCTGGAGAATTGAAACAAAAGTCTAGGTTGGTCGGGAAATCCTAAGAACAGTCTGGAATTCAAGCAATATTTTCTATTCTCCCGGGCAACGATGAGGCAGACAGTTGCTTTGAGAGTGCATGTTTGCTCTATTCTTTGTTCTGTGTGTTCCCACATACCTTCTCAGTTCCTTGGAGGTGGCAGTAAGAGCCAAAGAAGCTGCCTGTGGCATGGCTTTCCTTTGGCTAGTACAAACAACTCTGCATGGTGAGATTTATAAGGAACGGGCTTTGTTAGAATGAATCTGGGCGAAATCAAAAGTTAATTTTCACATGTATCCCTTCTCAATCATACAAAAATACTCCTTTTTAACTCTTGGAGAAGAAGAGGGGAAGTATGAGAAGAAGAGGGGAAGTATTGGAGATAGTTCCTTTCTCTGTGTCCTTCAAGCATGCCTTCCCTCTCTGTGTCTGCCTTCTCTTACTCCAGAGCACATCCTGTTGGGATGTTTGTAGCCTGTATGGTAGCAAAGAAGTTGGTAGCGAATGTAAGTACCTTGCTACTTTGAAGCATAATGATCAACAGCTGTGTATGAAAATGTCTTGATTTCTTTGGCTGGTAGTGTCTGGTGTCTGTAGGCACTGCTGGGATCTGTTCGGTGTGCTGAGATTCAGCACATGGCCTCTGTCATGTTTCCATGTCACACTACGCTATGAAAGATGGGAATTTTGACTGTGGTCAGTTCCATAGCATTCAGACAGCCCTAATGTGGAGTGCGTGGAGAAAATGAGCATCCAGTATGAGCTGGTCGAGTGCAAGTGTCAGGAGAAAGGGCAGATGTGCAAGTTGAGTGCCATAGCTTTTGGCTGTGATAGCCGTGGTCCAATGTGTCATTCGAGTAAAATGCGTCTGAGGATGCACCAGACATTGAGATAACAAGTGGAATTCCTTTTTAACCTCCGCCTTATTCTGTTCAAAATGTAAGCCATCCGTTTGGTTTCACAGTAGTAGTTGATATTTGTACTTGAAATGTGGAAAAGCCGTAACAAATGCCGGTAATGAAGGGAGTGCTGTCCTACGTCAATGTGTAAGATGCAGGGAGCCTCAGCCCTTGTGCTAAATCTGCCTTATCTTGGGAAAGAAATTCCACCACTGCCTCCATTTCTCCCTTTGTGTCCAACCAGATGGTATTGTTTACTAATCTAATATGGCATATAAAAGGCTGAATCTATCTCTGTGCATCACAAGAAAAGAAACACTACGTTTAGCCAGGCTCTCTGAAAGCCGCACAGTACTTCTTCTCTGCATGTCAATAATTTGTTCTTCTTTTCCTTCAGATGACCCTGTTGGATATGAACATTTGCACAGCAGAAGATGCTGAAGTTGTGCACTCCAACATGCTTCAGAAGACTGAGAAACTAAAATGTAGGTTTGAAGAAGAAGTGGAGCACGTGGATGTACGTTTCTTTTATTTGATGACATATATTTTCATCACTCCTTGGGATTAGTCTGTTCTTCCTGTGCTCCCACCTGCAATGCCTTCTGCGTGGTAGGCTACTGATGTCACCTTAGAAAGAGGTCCATAGTGTGACAAAACACTCCAAAGAAACAGTTTGGTGTGGAAGAGTTTCATGTGGAAGTGTTCATAATTTTTGTGTTTATTATTTGTAATATAAATAGATTGTATTTTTATGATCATTTCTATCTGAAATACATATGATAGCGATGAACGACGTATGGCCCAGCCTGCTTAAGATCAGACTTTAGGAATAGCTGGAAATGATCTCCCAAATGTCTTCCAATTTTTTCTATACATAAAAAAAGTCGGGCAGTAATGGCTTACCCAGAAGCGTTTTGTGGGAATTGATGTCCTCTAGGTATCCATCAGCCAGCATTTTATTGTGAAGGAAATCTTCAAACAGGTAAAACAAAAATTCCCATTGGTTTAAAACCTGACTGCTATATTAATTTTTTACTTTTGAGAAAATTTTCATGACCTTTAAAATTCAGACTATATCAAGTATTGTTTCAGCCATTGAAGACAGTGCTTTTGATAGAGATAGGAGAGGGAAACCAAAACATTTCTCAGAGCCACACTTTGAACTCTGTCCTTGTTGCAAACGGCACTTGAGCAAATTCATTTGCCTTTGGAACAGAAAACGACAAGGTAACAGGCTTATCATTATGGATTTGAGTGTTCCAGGTTCTTTAGATAGTAAGTGATCTATTCAAGATGATCTCTTACTGAAATAGATCCATTTTGAGAAGGGATATGGATTTCTTAGAAGAAAGCAAATCCCTATGTTAAAACGGTGTGGTGGGTGTTTTTTGTTGTTGTTTTGCTTTTAGAACTTGCAAGGCACAATCGACTTCATAGTTCGAGATCCCAAATAAGACCACGACATTCCAAACAGGTGTTTCTTTTTGGTTGTTTTTCAATCTGTATATCTTTGGATTGTAACCAGTAGAACTGTGCTTGAACTGGAAAGAAGTAGCGGAGGTTTCAGAAGGTGAACATACGGTGGAACGGTAAGCTGAGAGCATTTTGCAAGGAGAGGAAAGAGGGGAAAATGGTAAGAGTTTCCTGAGTCGGAAGGGACCCCTAGGGATCATCAAAGTCCAACTCCTGGCCCTGCACAGACGCTCCAACAGTCCCACCCTCTGCATCCCTGAGAGCATTGGCCAAACGCTCCTGGATCTCTGGCAGCCTTGGGGCTGTGCCCATTGCCTGGAGAACCTATTCAGTGCCTGACCAGCCTCTGAGGAAAAAAACCTTTCCCTGATAGCCAGCCTAATCGTCCCTGACACAGCTCCTGGCATTCCCTTGGCTCCTGTCCCTGGTCGCAGAGAGCAGAGAGCAAAGCTGTCCCTATGCTGCCCTTGAGAGGAGCTGAGAGGTCCCAAGTGAGGTGTGAGCTCAGTGTCCTCTCTGCAGCTGAACCAAATGCCCTCAGCTACTCTTTGTATGGCTTCCCCTCCAGCCTCTTCACTATCTCTGTGTCCCTCCTTTGGCCATTTCTCCAATAGCCTGAGGTCTTTCTGACGTTGTGGCATCCAAAATGGCCCCCAGGGCTTGAAGAGAGCACAGTCCCAGCCCAGAGAAGAGCAGGACAATCACCTCTCTCGAGTGAGCGGTTCCACAAGATAGGGACAGTTGTCAAATTCAGCTGGAGAAACAAATCTAATAGTGAAACAGGTGATCTTGGCACAGGAAATGGAAGAAGCAGAGGAAGAAGAAGATGAGGAGAGGATTCCTTGTAAAAGTGAAGAAAATGAGCATGCAGAACAGGGACTAAGCATTATGCAGGTAAGTGAGCAAGAGAATAAGTTTGAAAGTGAAGGCAGTTTTGTCCAAAAGAGGGAGGAATAGGAAGTCCTTTTGCTGAGAATTAATAGAAAGTTTTTTTTCCGTTTAGTTTGTATACGAAGCGCGCGGGGCTCTAGATCCTTTTGTGGGAAAATGGAGTGTGCAAAGTTGCCAATCATTTTGGAGCCAGTTTGGATGTTTTTGGGATCCCAGGTGAATTTTGATTTGAATTCTGGGCATTTGGGGTTCCCAGGTGAATTGGGGTGGGGGGGGGGGATTTGGGGAGATCCAAGTGAGTTTTGAGGGGTCCCAGGTTGATTTTGGAAGAGAATTTGTGGAATTTTGGGGGATCCCGGGTAGCGAGGTTTGGGGTTGTGTTGGTTTGAAAGTAAAACCAGTGCGAGACTCCAAGTCAGTCATACAATTTAATAGGAGAAAAGAGAAAAAATAAAATACGTGCAATAATATAAAAGAAAAACCACCAACAAAGTCAGAAATACAACCTGACACCCTGTTAGTCAGGGTGTTGGTAGCAGTCTGTATAAATGGTGGCTGCAGTCCTCCTGGATTACAGATGTGGTTCAGTTGAAGCAGTGCTCCTGTAGAAGGTGCAGTTTTCCTCCGAAGATCCAGCGATGATGTGGAAAAAGGTCCAACTTTCCTCTGGGATCCAGTGGAAAGGACTGTCTTGGTGTTCCAAATCTCAGTTTTTATCTAGGTAGGAAATGTTTGGCTTCTCCCCCTGGCTGGAGCATCTCCCAATTGGATGATGTAATCTTATCAGTCACACAATAGGACTTAATGGCCCATTAACAGAATATATCTCCTGGAGGGAGGATGGGTAGTGAAAAGATAACGATAATCATCCCCCTGATCTTATCAGATGGCACATCAGCAGGGGATATCTCCAACAGAGATAAGGATGACGACCCCTCCCACATTTTAACAGATTGTGATAGAATACACATTTTTGCATTGTACCCCAGGACATAATCCACCCCTTATTCTATTACCATCTACATCATACCCAAACCAATACCCTGTTACAGATATATAATCCAAAATATAATCCCAGGACAGGGGTGCATTTGTGGAATGTGGGGAGTCCCAGCTGAATTTTAGGGGGAATTTGTGGAATTTTAGTGATCTCAAAGGAATTTTGGAGTGAATTTGGTGAATTTTAGGGTATACATGTGAATTTTAGGGTTCTCAGGTAAGTTTTGGTGATGCCAGGCAGATTTTGGGGTGAATTCTGTCGATTTTGGGGTATCCAGGTGAGCATTTGGGAGTCGTCGGCGAATTTTGGGATGAATATGGGGGGATGCAGGTGGATTTTCCAGGGAAATTGGGTGATTTTTGGGAGTCCCAGCTGGGTCATGGTGTCAGTTTCGTGGATTTGGTGGTATCTGGGTGGGTTTTGAGGGGGATTGGAGACATTTTGGGGTGAATTTGTGTGGTGTTGGGGGGACTGGGTCTTAGGGGTGATTTGAGATATTTTGGGGGTTGCAGGTGGGATTAAGGGGTGAAGCCCTGGGACTTCGTGGTCCCCCGTTAATTTTGGGGTGAATTTGTGGAATTCTGGGAGTTGCCAGGTGAGTGCTGGGCCTCCCAGGGGGGACTTCGGGGTGAATTTGGGGGATTTTGGGTTCCCCAGGTGAATTTCTGCGGAGAAAAGTTTCAAAAAGGTTTTTTCTTGAAAAGAAATTAAAGCCAGAAGGTTATTGAAAATTAATAGATGTGATGCAAGTAGGTAATATGCAGACAATACACAGCGAGACAAATCATGGGAAAAATACAGTGGTAACACATGAGTGTCTGAGGATGGGATCAGTATAGCTAAGGCTCAGTTGAAGCTGAATTTGGAAAAGCATGCCAAAAATAAGTATAATAAAGGCACCTACGGGTATTTCAGTGGGAAAAGGAAGATGAAAAGAAACCTATCACTCCTCCCCTATTCCCCCCCACCCCCATAAGCCAGACAGGACTATGCCAACAGACAAGGAGAAGGCTGAGGTACTCAACAAGTGTTGGTCTCAATTATTACTGCCAGTCACTATTTCCACATCTCTCAGGTTATTGGACTGGTGGACTTGATTCTAAGCCATAGTAGCAGGTCAGCTTTCAGACCACTTGAGGAACCTGAACATGCAAGACCATGGGACCCACCCAGAGGCATGTCAGGGCCCTGAGACAACTGGCAGCTGTAGTTGCTAAGGTGCTTCCTCCATCATATTTGAGAAATCAAGGCAACCAGCTGAAGTCTCCAGACACTGTGTTGTATTGACTCCAATACTCTTGGTCTTTTTTGTAAATCTTAGAGCTCTGAGTCAATTTCTGCAGAGGATTCCCAATGCAGTTTCAAAAATGGAATCTTTGTTATTGGTTGTTATGTTGATCTTGGATATTTCCATTTTCTGCACTCCTATATTTTCGAAACATTTGTAATGACTGAAAAGAAAGCTGAGAGGAGGCATTATGCTCTTTCCAGTGATATAAATGGACCAGTATTCTTTTCAGACAAATATATTTTTGCTGTGTCTAAGCACATGTGCATACCTGTGTTTGATTTATGTGTCCAGGTTTTGGCAATGGGGCAGCCACAGGGCCGTCCTGTGACAATGGCCCGGGTGCTGCCCTGTCCCGCTTTCTTCCAACTGGCTCCACTTCAGGATGTCCTCCCTGCTGAGAGAAGAGGCTGGGACAGCACCTTTAGAAATGTGACTTTCTGCGTTTGTTTGTTTTGTTTTGTTATTTTTAAAGTTACTAAAACATCCACCCTGATTTTTTTATGTGCTGGGTTTGGAGTTTTTTTCAGATTAGGGTGGGTTTTTTTGTGGGCTTTTTTGTCTGTTTGGGGATTATTGGTTGGGTTTTTTTGTGTGTTTGATTGCTCTGCTTTTTTTGTTTGTTTGTTTGTTTCTTTATTGCGCCTTTGTAGAGTTTTTTAAGCAAATTGATTGGAAAACTGAATAGTCCTCCACTATAGTCTCCTGGATTCACCTGAGACTCTTCCTAGGCATCTCCCTGATCCTTTTTGCAATGAGTCTCGCATCATTCTCCTGAGGAAACTGTCTGCTTATGGTTTGGATGGGTGGGCTGTTTGCTGGGTGACAAACTGGGTGATGGCCAGGCCCACAGAGTGGTGGGAAATAGAGTTCATCCAGCTGGTCCCCATGCTCAGTCTTGGGCCCAGTCCTGTTTAATATCTTTATCAGTGATCTGGACAAGGGGATAGAGTACACTCCCAGGAAGTTCACAGATGATGCAAAGTTGGCCGGTTGTGTTTTTTTCTTCTGGATGACAACAGGCTCTGCTTCTTCTTCCTCCTCTTCTGAGGTCGCTGCTCCCTCTTCATCCCCCATTAAGTGTGCTGATTTTGTCACTTGGATGAGAAAACAAACAATTTTAGCAACAATACTAGTGGCAGGGTACAAGAAAGGAAGAGTTCACGTGAATCCTCCCCCCCCCAAAAAAATAGACAATACCTGATGGCTCCTCTGCCCAGCTTACTGACTAAACCGGAACCCACTGTCCCCCAAAGATACTCCCTTCTCCCTGCCGCCAGCCATGATGTGAGATGGAATAGAATAACTAAGATTAAGATTCTCCCTATCTAACTCCATCATACTTCGATTCTGGGAAAAAAAAATTCTTGAAGTTCTATCATTTCAGATCATTTGAATTTGAATTTGCATACTAAAAAGTCTAGCCAGAAACTCATGACAATATTAATAGCCCATTCTAGAATGTCTGAGATGATATACCCTTCTTTTAAGAGAATGTGATACCTCACGTTACTTCTCCAGAATTTCAATGAACAGCGGGAGTAGTCTACAAGATTCTTGCTGCCATCTGCATTTCCTGGTATTTGGCTGGTCTATATAAGCCAACCAGCTATTTAGCAGAGGCAATATCAGTGTGATACTTGATGGTATGTGAGATGGAACACGGTAATTTATGGCTTTTTGCATATTGATGAAGCTGTAAAGAAAGCTCCATAATGCTCAGACAAGGAGGCTGCTGGACTTCAAGCAGCAAAGGCCCAAAACGAACCAGTGAAAAGGTGTCATTGAAAAAAAAAAAAAGCCAGGTGGGGAGCAAAGTGATACTTAAGGGCATTTGACTGAAAGAGGAAATCTGGTAAAAAAAATAGTCCAAGAGTGAAGGAATAAGAGGGAAAATGAAACTAAGGAAGGAAATCAATCTCAGCTCATCATTTCAGAAGCTAACAAGTTGTCCTTGCAATGATGCATAAAGTGAGAAATAATAAATATGTCTGAGCCAAAATCTGAAATATGAACTTTATTGCATTCTGTCTTTCACGGAATCATACAACAGTCTGTGATTAAAGATCATCTAGTCCAACTTCCTTGCCCAGTAGATCTTACAGTCGATCAAATTGCTCAAGACTAGCCAAACTGATAAGGAGCACTCTCAATGATGGGGCATCCACAGCTACTCTGGAACACCCGTTTGAGTGTCTCACCAGCTTCATTGTAGAAAAAGTTTTTCCTTTCAGCCAATCTAAACCTAGTCTCAGTTTGAAAGCATGGCCCCTTGTCCTGTCTTTGCAAACCTTCCTAAAAAGTCTTTCTCCATTTGTCTTATACCCTCTTTACATATTCAAAGGCCACAATACTGTCTCTCCAGAAACCTCTCTTCTCCAGGCTAAAAGATCCTACTTTTCACAAGAACCAGGTCATAAACTGAGATGGAAGACATCTCAGGAGATCAGATCATCCAACAGCTCAGTGTAAGAATAGCTCTGAAGTCAGATCAACTAGCTTAGGGCTGTGTCTGTTTGAATTTTGAAAATTACCAGGAATTGAAATGCTTCAAGGAA
Source organism: Sturnus vulgaris (assembly GCF_052056855.1). NCBI lineage: Eukaryota > Metazoa > Chordata > Aves > Passeriformes > Sturnidae > Sturnus > Sturnus vulgaris. The sequence continues at coordinate 67,639,534 of NC_142282.1, forward strand.
GAGAACTCTGGGTGGCTCCAGAAACAGCCTGAGAAACTCGAGCAAACTCGAAACGTCAGAAACTACCACTGCTTTCTCTCCCTCAGCCCAAGCAGTCACAAAGAAGAAGTGTTCCCAGCAGGCTGGGATAGCACACATATACACTACATATACATGACAGGCATCGCCAGCAGCCACATCCTGCTCCTTTCTGTGGCTGGCAAGAGTGAGACTGGATGTTTACATGTGGGCAAACTGGGTCCCTCCAGCAGCTCAGACACTCAGCCTGCCCAGTGACCCCACTGAATTCCAGTATTCGCAGTGTCCCAAGGCCACAGTGCCACTCCTCTTGCTGGCACAGACCATCACACGCCTCCTAAATCAGTCAGTACTCCCCTGGTCCCACAGCCAGCAGCTCACGTGCTCTCCCCCAGGCCACTGCCATTGTTCACCAACTTCTCCACTTTGATCTTTACTGGTGCTCTCAACACTGGCACACCCAGATGTTCTGCAGCTGTTGTCTCCTGGTGGAAAGGACTTGTAAAGCCATGTTTCCTAACAGGACTTCCACAACCTTTCAAAGCAACCTTTTCTGGGGTATGAACAATCTCATTCAAATGTCAACATTTCTTTTCCCATATGTGAAATCAGAATGTCCTTCTTCCGGGCATGCCCAAAACAAGGCACAAACTACATTGTGCCTTCTGTTTCACATGTTGACTTGTTTGTAAAAAATGCTAGGAGAATACGTGTTTTGATCCAAGCTAATCTCTGGCCCTTATAGTGCTTTCGGTAGTTAGTTTTGCTTTGCTATTTACTTGATGTCCCATTGAATTCTTGAATCACAAACAGACTATCTGTCTGTATAGCAGCATAGCAGTGATGAATAAATGCAATTACCATCTGCTCCTTTAGCAACTTTTCCATTTCCATATTCACAGTTGGGGGATTCTGTATTTCTTCACTTGCCATAAATTCTCTGCATGATGGAAATTAGATATGTAGAATGGAATCACATGATATATGTGATATAATACGTGATATCATGTAGAAAGAAAAAATGATCAAATATTACTTTGATAGAAACCAAAAGTGAACACTAGCCACTTTGTGTTGCTCATTGTCCAAAAGAAGACTGCCACATTTCTGACCTGAAACTCTGAACTACACACTTCTTTTGCATGAGCTTCCAGTCCTTGACTCTCCCTTGCCATTTCAGTTGATGACATTTTTCTTTCCCAAGCTCTGATTTCATTCGATTCAAGGGTAGCTTGGCAGTTGCCCTCTCCTTATCCAGCAGTGCTCTCTTTATACTCTGTGTATTAAAAAAGAAAACCAGAAGTAGAAGCAGCATACGACATGCAAAAACAAACAAAAAATTGTCTCTTCTACAGAAAATGAGGCGAGAAAAGAAAACAAATGATAACCAATACCCTGCAAGTAGAAATTTCTTCTATATTTCAGTGATTGATAGGCAGAAAAAATGAATTTCATTTGGGGAAAGAAAGACATTCTAGGGATATTCAGACCGCTATCTTGCCCCAGGTAAAACATTTACCATGGCCTTAGCATTAATGAGCTTGTGAACATCAGCTGCCAAGAGGAAGGACATTTCCTCCAGTTTCACAGAATACTTGGTCAGTACATCTGCTATCTGTGCAATCAAATAGAGAAAAGCAACAACAATGAAAAGTAGAACTCAAATATCAATTTCCCAAGTTAAAATCTTCATGAACAAGAGAATTTTTCCATTGAAGTGAATTCGATTTAATTAATTAATTAACTACATAAGTATCATTCTCACGTTCAAGAATAGAATTCAAAGAATCAATGTTGCTTCTTCTGAGACATTGAAGCCTCAGTAGATCCCGACTTCAAATCTATTACGACAGCATGAAAGGAATACCTCCTACATTTAGTACATGTAAACTACAAAGACATCTAGAACAGCTCTAAAAGATGAACAAACCCATGAACTTTGAAGGAGACGCTAGCAAGAAATGTGGAAATAGGCTTTATATGCCCAGTGCTTTTCCCAAAAGCTTGGGCACTCCTTGGCATCAGTGAGAGTCTCTGTCTCATTATTCAGCAGCTGGCTTGGTCTAAAAAAGGATGCATGCAATCACTTCATTCCTGTTCATGACATAAACTTACTGCATCATCACGGAAGCCATTTGCTTGGAAATATAGCCTAAAAAATAAGTGTCAGACTGGGTACATATCTAGATTGCTATGAGCAAAACCAATTTCTTTTTAACAGGAAAGCCATACAATATGCCTGCCATGGCAAATATTAGTCTACTAGCCCTGCACTTCAACGGGCAGTGAGCAGTTCATTACACCAAATTTACGTTTGGCAAGGAGACAGTCTATTTATTACAAGCCCCTAGTTCTAGAACCAAGAATTCAGGAGTTGCTCATTCCCAATGAAAATCTGTCCATTTCATACCTTTGGGGTTTTATGCTTCTGTTCTTTACCTGCCTTGAGTGTGGCTTTCTTGTGAAGCCACTGATGGGTGATTTTCCAACACATTTCTGCTGATTACATGGTAATTGCATGGCATCAGCAGACATCTCTGTATGTCTCTTTAAATTATGCTTTTTACTCTTCTTAGAGGACCTTGTCATCTTCTTTCCGTCACCCAAAAGCTGGGCTAAGTGAGCCTTCAAAGAACCATCATCTCAACAATTAGAATTCTTTCAAAACTACTTAATGGAGAACAGCAACAAAAAAAATTAAAAAAAAAAACTAGTACGCAAAAGGCAGCAGAAGAGAAAGGTGAAATAATGAATCCTACATGCCACATGCATAACTCTCTTCATTCAAGGCTATTTTTAAAATGAGAAAAAAAAACCAAAAAAGATCATCTTTTCCTCAAAGAGGAAAAGTGGAGTAACTGGATTGTGTTGCCTTGCTTACAGTTACCAGAAAAGTCAACAGCAGAGTTGAAAACTCCTGAAGCTGGCTAACTACACCTCTAAATGTTTTACTACTGTGTTATGATTCTGTCTTCAGTTAATAGAACCTGATATACAACAAAGAGATGGGAGCACATGGAGATGCATTGGAGAGCCTACGCTGGAGGTAACACATTCATTTTTTACTCAAGCAAATCCAAATTAGAAATGTTGAAAATGACCTGGGGCCATTTCAACAGCCAGCAAACTGAATAACACAACCAACCTTTGGCTTTTATTCAATCCTTTGCTTGTTTTACCTGGGCCTTGAAGATCTGTCTGCAGCCTTCCTCTCTGCAAATATATCACACTCGTCCTATTGAGGACCCATGGCTCATCAAAGCTGCTTGGCCAGGCCTGCTTCCAGAAGAACTGGCAACTACAAGCTGGGAGCCAAGAGATACAACACTTCACTTGGAAAAGGTCCTTCCATGAATCCTAGAATCCCAGAATGGATTCGACTGGAAGCGACCTTAGAGATAGATTATCTTCTTCCCACATGCTGACATGAGCAGGGACACTTTTCCACTAGTCCAGGTTGCTCCATGTCTGCTCCAGCCTGGCCCTGGACACTTCCTGCCATGGGGCTCCCACACAGCCTCTTTGAGCAACATGTGCCAGGCCTCAGCACCCACACAAGAAAGAATTCCTTTCCAATATCCCATCTACCCCAGCCCTCTGGCAGTTTGGAGCTATGCCCCCTTGTCCTGAGAGTCCAGTCCCTTTTGCAAAGTCCCTCCCCATCTATCTTGGAGCCCCAGCAGGCACTGCAAGGGGCTTGAAGGTCTCCCTGGAGCCTTCTGTTCTCCAGATTGGACACCCTCAGCTCTTCCAGTCTGTCCTAGAGCAGAGGAGCTCCAGCTTTCAAAGCAGCTTAGCAGTCTCCTACCCGTGAAACTCGACGCCACCGCGGGCCATCCGGGCCCTACGGATATCGCTTCCAGTGTCACTCAGGGTCACTCCCGGCTCTCTCCCTGCCCCCATGGGGCCTGAGGGGATGCCGCTCGGACGCCACTCTTGCTGCTCTCAGACCAACGGGAGCCGTGGGGCCAGCCCAGCCACATCCACAATCCACAGTGTCCTCTGCGGCTGCTGCAGGCTCATGGCGGCATACACACCCGGAAGCAGAGCTCCGGAACAGAGGATCATCGCCCCACATTTGTGTTTGTCCCTGCACAAGGCAGGCCAGAATTGCCATGCCCGGACTTTACAATTCAGCACGAGAATGAGAATACACCAGCTCCATGGGGGAGGAATCCTCTAAAGACTCCCTTATACGTGGTCTCTCAACTTAATGCCTAGGCAGTTGCCATTCCTGTGGCTACACTAATGCCTTTTTTACCTTGCGGGTAAGAAATGCCATTGTACTGGTGTGCAGCTAAAGGCGCAGCACAGGCAGGGCAGGGCAAAAGCTGGGGCTGTGTCCTTCCTCACGCCTTTGCTGTGGTGTACTCCATGCAGCTAGAGCGAAGCGAGAAGGACGACAGGAAGAAGAAGGCATTCTTAAAGTAGCCCTCTGTCAAGCAGCCCTGAAAGGGCGCATAACACACGGCGTCTCGCTGCCCTCCATTCTACATACTCGCAGCTCCCTTTGCCGACTGGCAAAAGTTGCTACCAGGGCAGAGGGGGCCAGATTGAAGAGGCAGTGCCTAGGTTCACCTTCTACTTATTGCACGTAAGCCCCGTCCAGCTCCTCGCTGCACTCTGTATTTCCCTTCTCCGCGGCAATTACCGTGGTGCTCTCTGCAACTTGGAGCCTAGAAGTGACAGCCAATGTGTCCACAGCCTGCTGCAAGCGGAACCAAGGAGCAGCACAAGCAGCAGAGCTTCAGCTTGCTCCTTTTGACTACTAGGGTCATGTGGGAAGGCAAGCGAGAGGCAGCCACCTTCCTCTCCTAGTAGCCTGTATCGTAGTGCACACGAGCTCAGTACTTGTGCGGCTTTGTTCACGGCCCTCGCTCACACTTGGCGCAGCTTTCACTCCCCGGGGTCAGAAGCCGCTGAAGCGGTGCCACACAGCCAGCAGTGGGCTGGAAGCCAAGTGCTCGAGAACGCTGATTCTGTCCAAGCCCGCCTAGTGCGTGCACCTTTGTTCTCAGAGCTCCGTGCAACAGTCTGCCTCTCTCGCAGTTCAAGTGGAAAATGAAAGCTTTTCGCCTGCGCCCTTCACAGAGATCTGTTGCCAGGACGAGAAGGTCTTGGGGCCAGAGCTCACCCCTCTCACGATCCACTATTAATACAGAGCGGGGGTGGTGATCGTTGTTTTGATCTTAAAGGTGCAAACAGGCAAAGTGCAGGGGACAAAATCAGTTTATTCAACAGCAGAAAATCAGTTTATTCAACAACAGCAATGCATTTAATCAAATGCCAACAACTCAGTTACTGTAAGGGGGAGAGGTATAGGAAACAAAGTATAGGGAGAGGGGAAGGAAAGAAAGGGATGGGGAAATAGCTACCAACAGACGAGATGGGCGTCCTCACGGGTCATCAGATAGAGGAGTCTACGTCCGTGGGGACATCTCAGGGGTCTTCTCCAGGGGGTAGAGGGGTCTTCATCAGTGGAGAGATCTCAAAGGGTCTTTCTCACAGTGTCTCTCTTTTATAGTCCTTCTCCAAAGCGAGTGGCCTCCGGCCAAGAAGTGGGAAGATTTATGGACCATTGTGTGGTGCTGCAGGAAACAGGTACGGTCAAGCAGTCCTCAGTTGGTGGTACAACACAACCTCTGGTTGGTGCCACGACAGCACAGTCCAGTGAACACAATACACCAGCACACAGTCACGAGCATCCACCTTGGCCGGGCCAGGAAACCATTGTTCAGAGTCAGCCTGGGTGGGTGTCCTCGAGGTCTCCTTGCGACGGTCGAGAGGCAAAATCGAGGGGAACTTCGGACCGACCCTTACACCACACCGTGACTCACGACTGGCGTCAAGAGCACCCCTTTGTAGAGTCGTGGTGGAGTCTTCAGTTGTGGTGTCTTCAGGACTCGTCCAAGTTGGTAGCATATCCCGGAAAACAGAGACAGGGAAGTAGGAAAAAGATAAGTGACAGGATAAGGAAAAGGAGAAAAAAGGAAAACAAAACAGATCAATTATATTAAATTTTGGATTACTAACAATCTTAAACAATTTGTTCACTTCTTTAATTTTTCAATTTTTGATTAGAAATAAATCAAATTTTTATAGCAAAATTTTGATTAAACAATTTCAATTGCACTTTGAAGATTATCAATTCTAGTTAAAAATCATATTTTATCCTATTTAAAACCTTGTGTCAATAACCCTAGGGATGCCAACAGTAACCGATCTGGATACATTTGTCACAGATGCCAATTGTGCTAACCATTTCATTATTCTCCAACTCATAATGTATAGGATTGCTTATAAAACAAAACCAATTAAAACCAAAATCAAGAGAACAATGGTGGGATGACACAATTTGTTCAGGACACCTGTAGCAGTAGGTGACCACCCAAATAGAGTATCCCACCACCTGTGTTCAGCATCTGTCTTTACCCTTTCCAAAACATGATGTATTTTTTCCACATTGTGATGAACAGCTATTAGAGTTTTCTGTCCGTTTTTCTTGATCTTCTCCAAAATTTCGATCAGATCTTGGTGGAGCAACAATTGTTTCACCAGAGAGTGGTTCATTCCAATTGGAGTGGGCAATAGATGGTGGATCAGTGTGTAATCTGACTGCAAAAGATGGTGAGAAGTAACTGGGGCTACATAGGAAAAATCACATCCTGAAATCCTAGTAAAGTTACAGACACAAAAGTTTGAATGATTCTTAGTATTCACTACCAAATTTTCTATGAAAACACTATCACAAGCAGTTCTAAAGCATGCACATCCATTGCCTACATATACCAGTACTGTTTCAGGAATCTCGTTTGGATGAATTTCAAAATTGCAAACGTTCTGTTCTGTGTCCAAACAGATATCTTGAGCTCTAATTGCATTACTTTCACAGATAAACCCTTGATGTTCCCGGACAATGCAAGTTTCCAAATTGACAGTTTGCCACCTCCCACCAATTTGACGGGCCCATTCCCTATGCTCGAAAGGATAGAGAATAGCTCCATCATGGTTCAACCCTAATGCAATGATAGGGAGTATTGAATGCACTGAAGCATTACGTATAATCAGTACAAAGGCTGTGGCTGTGTTTGTGCTGGGATCATAGGTAAAATTTACTAAGAAGTTCCACCAGGACTGGAATTATTTTTCAAAATCAGTGGCACTGTCCCAGACTATCTTTCGAATTTCAGTGGGAAAAGTGCCTTCCTCACCTTCTCTTATAATTAAAGCAGCAACTGACTGCATCCACAACTGGGCCTGGATACAACTGAGAGCCAAAGAGATGTTATTTTGTGTAGCACCAAGTTCATCGATTATCAATTTGTGGTCATTTACATTTACCTTTTCCCAACTTAGTAATATGTTTGATAACAACCACTGTTGAGTCCCCAAAGCTGTTAAGGTTGTTTGCAGGGGCCGTTGTAATTTGGTTACATCTCCAGCTGTGGTAGCCAATTTATTCATTAGTACTTCTGAATCGATGCTATTCAAAATTCCCAATCCCGTTCCCACAACACCGGTTATGTCTCTTGCCAATCGTTTTTTGGAAGGATTCCGTTTCCGCAACCAGGTTGTCCATCCCTCAAAAGAAGTATGTAGAAAGGGTGAACAAGCTGGCTGAACTTTTGAGACATTATTTTGCATCAGCAATTTTATTTGTTTGAGAGACCATGCCGGATTAAACAATATTTGTTGTTGGCCAGTTTTTCTAATTACGTATGGCCCAAATTGAAAAGTCGTAGGGCTCAACACAACCGGTGGTTGGGTGGTAGGTGTTACAACATTAACATCAAGTTCCCCCCAGTATTTTGTATTGTTTTTTCCACACATGACTTTATAGGAAAATTGTCTAGCAGCTAAATTTAGCCAACAGTCTTGATTTTGGGGTCTACAATATAAAGTCCGGCCATGGGCTCCTATGCCATAACTGTATGCAGGTTCGGTGAGGGATCCAGCCACTAATTTACAAGTTATTGCGACGTCATCACCTTGCGTCACCACGAAAGGGGGGAAAACCTTGTTTTTGTCATCCAACACTAAGGGGGTGCTTACACCATGGTATGCAACTACTGCGGTCAGTGTGGGTTTTTCTATGGCATTTATTTTTAACCTATAGGTCAGACCTTTCAAGCTGGACTCATCTGTTGTGTTATTCTGCCAGGAGCATGTTACATAGGTTGGTCTCGTTAAAGTAAAGTTATGCCAACAGTCAGTAAGTTCATCCGCACAAAGCTTTGTAACTTCGACGTTGTTGGCGTCAGGGTCCAAGGTATAGTTACCAACCTTCCTTTGGCCACAGCACAGTATTAGGGGGACTTGCTTTTTACATGTCCATACTGTCGTGGGGCAGAGACTCGCCGTGATGTTAGGGTGCAAGCTACTAGTTATATCTGATTTTAAGTAATTCCCGGCGATTGCAATGGTAGTGGCTTTCTCATGAAGGGATTTCTCCACTTTTCTGCATCCTACCTTGATTTCTTCACCAATTGTTCCTATTAGTACCCTAGCCCAGTCCTTTTTGTCCCAACCCCAGTCACTTGAACGGTATACCTCAGAATCGTGCAGTACTACGGTCGCAAGGCTTGGGTGACGATCTCTGGGGTAGGGTCCTGAAGCACTGGTATATCTGATGGAAGCTTCAGACCACGGCCACTCGGCCGAGTTTTGGCCATGGTGTTGTGGTAGGATACAGAGAAGTATCAAAAAGGTGATCATGGTTTGTCCGGTTCCCATGTCCCTGGGCGTTTTTCTGTGAAAAGTAAACACAACAGAGTCTGCCACCAAGAGGCAGGAGGTCAAAATGATGGAACAATCCAACGGGTACTTATCCGATGCTCCTTTCCCAGAGCATTGGTGGCTACCCATGCATATTTATTCAGAGGAGTTTTTAGTACCATTGGTACTTCTCCTACAGTAGGGAGGTTTACTAAAACAGGTTGCCCAGGGTAATGAGCTGGATTTTTAGGATCATTAGGTCCTTGTAGTGCAGGAATGATGCTTGGGGCTTTTGGACAAAAAGCAGTTATTTTGGGACACCCGTTTACCCCCCATCTATCATTTATACCTTTTACAGCTTGCCATAATAGAAGATCCCAACTTCCCTCATGTGGTTTTAGGAGTCGCTTCAGAAGACCATTGGTCCTTTCTACAATCCCGTTGGCTTGAGGGTAATAGGGGGTGTGAAAAGTCCACTTTATTCCTTCCTCCCTTGCCCATTCCTGTACTACTTTAGCAGTAAAGTGAGACCCATTATCAGATTGAATCTCCTGTGGCTTTGGAAAAGTTCCAAACCATTCTTGTAATGCCTTAACAGTGTTTTCTCCCGTAGCTCTGTTAAAGGCTTCAGCTTGAGCTAACCCTGATATTATTTCCACTCCTACCAGCACGAAATGTTTACCACCAGACTTCTTAAAGGGACCGATATAATCTACCTGCCACGCGTCCCATAAGCCTTTACCTTTCCTTAAGTGCAAAGGGTCATCTTCCAAAGGATGCCTTTCTAGTCGTCTGCGGCATTGTTCACAAGCTGATATGCATGTTTTACACATTTCCCTGGTGACAGGCCAGCCACGAGCAAGGGCTTCTTTGTACAAATCTTTCGCACCTGTATGTTGTCTTTTTATATGCAGCCATTCTAGCAGGTGCTCCCAATCCTCTGTAATTTGTTCCTTTTTCAGGGGACTTAGTCTTGCTAACTCATCAGCAGCATTATTCCACTCACCAGCTAAATTTCCATCTGTCTGATGAGAAGCCGCCCACCCCACAGCAAAGTTTCCTTGATTTGCTATATCTAGAATTTCTTGCCATTTTTCCTTATGCCATACTGGGATCCTGTTAACTTCCCAATCATTTTGCTGCCAGAAAGGAAGCCACTCTGTACATCCTTTAAACACAGCATAGGAGTCAGTGTAAATACAAACAAGAGAGGTATTATGTACCTCATGCTTGAAAACACTCCATACAGCAATCAGCTCACCAACCTGAGCACTGCCTTCTCCCTCAGTAATAATTCGTTCACCAGATGAAGTATGGAGAGCTACTGCCCTGTATTTCCACACCTTTCCTTCTCGTTTAGCAGAAGCATCAGTAAACCAAGAATTCACTGATTGTTCAGGGGACAAAGGAGGGGCCACTTTAATTACTGAGGCAGGTTTATCGTGGCTGCTAGCCAAGTTCTCAGTTTCTTGTATAGCCAGATTTTTTACAGCTCCTTCTGTTACAGAGAAGATGTTACAGTAATGTTCTATCTGGGCATACCACTTCCTAACTGAGGATCTCTGGGCCACCCCGTCAGGGGGAGGGGTCCCGCTGGTGACTGTTTTAATAACTTTAAAAGGGCCTCTTAATACAATTGGTTGCTGACGTGTAATTTTCTCTACTTCTACGAGAGCTATGCTGACAACAAAAAGCCCCTTTTCCCAGGTAGCGTATCTTTTTTCAGCATCTTTAAAACCACGAGAATAAAAACCAACAGGCCTTGTAGGGCCTTCTGGGCCTCGTTGCCATATGTGCACTGACAACCCCCAGGTGGCAAATCCCCATTCTACCTGGAAAGGATCTGTGGGATGAATAGGGCCTAGAGCTTGATGTGCAGTTGCTTCAAAAATCAGCAGTTGTAATGCTTCCTCCTGAGAAGGAGTCCAATCCCATTTTACCCTTTTCCTCAGCAAGTCATAAAGAGGTCTAGCAATAATTGAAAAATCAGGGATGTGTTTTCTCCAAAACACTAATAATCCCAGAGCTTGTTGAAGCTCTTTCCTGGATCCAGGCATTTTAATTTGATCTAGGGAGGTTAGGGTATCAGGTGGAATGCATGTCATACCTCCTTTCCACCAAATCCCCAAAAACTTCAGCTCCTGAGAAGGTTTCTGAATTTTCTCTGGGGGAATTTGTAAGTCAAGGCTTTCCAGATGAGAGATTATTTTCTGTTGGGTATCCCCCACTACTTCTATTTCATCTCCCCCCACCAGAATATCATCAATGTATTGATAGACAGCTACATTGTCAGGTTAGGGTATCTTTTCTAATTCCTGTGCTAAAGCATGGTGGGCTAGAGTAGGGGAGTGTTTGTACCGTTGAGGAAGCCTAGTGAAGGTGTATTGCTGTCCTTCCCACGTGAAGGCAAAACAGTCCATGTCCTCTGGCTGTATAGGTATCATAAAGAACATGTCTTTGACATCTATAGTTGCCATGATTGTATGAGCCTTCTCCTGAATTGAAGTTATAAGTTCAGCTAAATTTGGGACAGCTGCTGTGAGAGGATCTGTGTTTGCATTTAGTCTGCGAAAATCTACTGTCAGCCTCTACTTTCCGTTAAGTTTACGGACTGGCCACACTGGAGAGCAAAAGGGAGAATGAGTGTCAATTATCACTCCCTGATCTCTCAGGTCCTGAATAACTGGCTTGATTCCTTCTTTGGCACCAGTGGGAAGTGGGTATTGTTTCACATTAGTAATTTTACTGAAAGGTAAGGAAGGTGCAGATTGAAGCAGATTAATATTAAAACGTGGTGTGCCAAAGGACCAGAGACAACCCTCCTCGTCTTCCCACTGTCTTCCAGCAAGGACATCCATTCCCAATAAATCATTTGGAATATCTCCAATTACAATTTTGATAAGTAACAAATTCTCCTCTCCAGGTAGTAAGATTTTTATCAGAGCTATATCCATAGCTTCTGTGGTCCCCAAGGCATTGAGAACAAAGCATTGTCTCCTTGTTGGAACAACTCCACATTTCTGAGCAGCTTTTCTTGTTAGTGCAGAAATTTGGGCTCCAGTGTCAACCACAAAGGTAACAGGTGACCTTTTAGGGCCAACCATTGCTGTTATCAGGAGATCCCCAGTATTAGGATTTCTGGTGAGCGTTCTAATGAATAACCAGTTCCCCCCCCCCCCCCCATCCCTCTGCCCACCCACGAGAGACGGGGTTTCTAGTTTCCCTGCTTCTGAAGCCGTTTCAGTTCCATTCCCAAAAACTGAGAAGGAGGAAACTCTGACTCAGCTCTCAGAACCTGTGGAGGAGATTGATTTGGCTCACTGCCCAGAATCTGTGGAGGGGTTAAGTTTGACTCACTGACCACAACCGGTGGAGGAGGAGGTGCTCTAGGCTGGACAGTAGGAGAGTTTGATGTAAGGATGTTAGGGCAATGCCAATTCACAACAATTTTTATCAACATGTCAAGTGGTAAGCCATCCATAACATCTTTAGGAATTTGTTTCTTTAACCCCAACGACCACCAGTACTGACAGGGAGTATTCAATTTCTCCTTTTCTGGCTTATCACTAGGAGAAACAATGTGTCTAACACCTTTAGTTTTCTCCACTTTATCCTCTGGGACTTTTACGGCTCCATATTTCCTGCTGTAATTCAACAATTCCTCTGCAACTTCGCTCCATGTCCAAACTTTACGGTTATTGTCAGGAGATTCTGGAGTCAGTCTAGAGGGGGATTCATAGGGAGGGAAAGAGTCCACAGAACCAGATCGCTCACGTGAGTTTCCAAGAAATCTATCTAATCTTTCTACAGGTGTCATGGATGCGATAGTTTTTTGAAGGAGAATTGCGGTAGATTTGAGTGTTTCTGGGAGACCACGAATTAAAGGGGTCATGATTTCAGGCATTACAGGCAATTGCATAGGTGATTCATAGGTGGTAGTCAGTTTTCTCTCATGTATAATTTGCAGGCAAGCAGCTTTGTGAATGTTTTCCAAAAGTTGGTTGGGAGTACCAACTAAAGCTATAGGGTCTCCCCTTTCCAGGGGGTTAAGCCCCCCGGCCCAAAAAGCTGCACGTTGGGTCAAGGACCATGGGTAGCTCTTACCTCCGGTTGTTAAGAAGACCCCATGTCCCCAATACCCACTAGCTTCACTTTCTGATAATCCAATCTGATCTCCCCCATTAAGAGACACTCGAAATATATATTCAGTCTCTGTTTCATGAGGGAGTCGCCCATATTCCTTTGTCAGTTTTGCTAATTCAGTGGCAGAATATGGGATTTCTTTTGTAGAAATGTTTGGTACAAAATCATCAGGACCAAGATAAGTATATTGTGTTTTAACCATAGGTCTCAACTTCGGACAACAGTGCTCCCCAAGATTTTTCATTATAGTTAACTCTTTTTGGGGATAAATTTGATTAATGTGAACAATCTCCTTCTCTTCTGTTTCTGCGTGTGTTTCATTCTGCTTTACTTTTTTGGTACTTTCTTCTCTTAGGGCAGCCTGTAGCAAATGATTTTCATCTCACAACAAACGGCTCTCATTCCTTTCTGGATCTAATTGTTTTTGCAGAATTTGAACAAGATTTTGCAAATAATCTATAATTGTACTTTCATCACTAACTCTCTTACAGTGAGTTTCTATGGCTGCCGTAAGACAAGCTCCCAAAACTGAGCAGAGTATGGCTTTATTTTTGCCCAGTTTGAACTTTGACTCATGTTGCAGAGAATATATTCTATCAATCACATTCTCCAGATTAAACCAATTATTGTTCGCCCATTCCTCCCCACCTTGGGACAGTCTGGCGTTATACTTAGCTAATAGAGCATAAAATGCAGTTTTATCTGTTACAGTGGAATTCTCAGTCATTTTGTGAAGGGATAAGTAAAAACCACAACAGGGCGGTCTATTGCTTAAGTTACCACACACAACGAAACAGCTTTCGCTATGTGCCCCCCTTCGCGGGTGAAGAGACCAAACTACTTGGGAGGCACTCCTTAGTTACAAAACACCAGGTTGTCTCTTCACTACACCAAGTATCAAAAATATCATAAAAAACAACAACAACAATAACAACAACAGTGTCCCGCCTATTGCACCAGTAGATCTTTTGTGAAATTCTGACGACAGAACCCTCAAGCGAGTCTGGGGATGCTCCACACCAAGGTGTCTGCAGTCTGCGGGAAATCAGAAAAACCCCCCTTGCTTTCTAGACAGGCTCACCCATCCAAGGTGGCCAGCTAGGTGCGGCTGGATTAAGACTTCCTTCCCCTGATACAGACTACAGAAAACCTTGCATCCCTTCTGTCTGCCAGAAAATCCTGTCCGTGACGCCAATTTAATGTCACGATCCGCTATTAATGCAGAGAGGGGGTCGTGATGGTTCTTTTGATCTCAGAGGTGCAAACAGGCAAAATGCAGGGGACAAAATCAGTTTATTCAACAACAGAAAATCAGTTTAGTCAACAACAGCAATGCATTTCATCAAATGCCAACAACTCAGTTACGGTAAAGGGGAGAGGTACAGGATAAGGAAAGGGGAAGGAAAGGAAGGGATGGGAGAATAGCTACCAACAGACGAGACGGACGTCCTCGCGGGTCATCCGATAGACGAGTCCTCGTACGTGGGGAGATCTCAGGGGTCTTCATCAGTGGAGAGATCTCGAAGGGTTCTTTCCAGAGGGTCGCTCTTTTATAGTCCTTCTCCAAAGCGAGCGGCCTCTAGCCAAAAGGTGGGAAGATTTATGGACCATTGTGTGGTGCTGCAGGAGACAGGTACGGTCAAGCACTCCTCAGTTGGTGGTACAACACAGTCTCTGGTTGGTGCCACGACAGCACGGTCCAGTGAACACAATACACCAGCACACAGTCATGAGCATCCACCTGGCCCGGCCAGTAAACCATTGTTCGGAGTCAGTCTGGGTGGGAGTCCTCGAGGTCTCCTTGCGACGGTCGGGAGGCAAAATCAAGGGGAACTTCGGACCGACCCCTACACCCACCCCGCAGCAGCTTGGAGGGAAGGAATGAGAAACGGGGGAGGGGTGGTGGGATCCAGGGTTGCAACACCTGTGGGCGGGGTCTCTGGGTGCCGAGCAGGGCTGGGTCTTGGAGGGGGGAGGGGGCAGTGGAGCCAAGGGCAGGGATGGGTTATGGGAGGGGACAGGCTTAGGGGCAGGGACCAGAGGGTGAAGGGGGTTGTGGGATGAAGGAGGAGAGACGTGGCTGCCACCATATGGGACCCCCCCTACGGGCTGTATGGCATGGCCAGAGCTATCTGGGACCCCGACACCTTCAGGTGTAGCCACGTGGCCGTGGCCCAGGGGGGAAGGGAACAAGGAAGGAGTGCGGACAATTTTCGAAAAATTATCAGAACCGGGATACCGGGGAGGACCCAGGGACTCAGAGCCGCCACAGCAGTGCTGGGAGCACTGCACCCCCCCAAGGGAGACCCGTGGGTCCCCTCCAGGTCCGGCTTATAGGGTTTTGGGGAAAGGGAAGGTGAGTCTGAACCGTTTTGCTGCTGCTCTCTGCTGTTTTCTGTCTGAATTAAAGTTTCCGAATTTCTAAAAAATTCGGGAGGAATACAGAAGCTGTTTTATCTCCATTTTCCACTTTTAAAGTTAATAAATCCCCTATTTCATCCCAAAATGAAATCGAATTTATATTTTGCAATTCTAGGTCTGATTTTTCAACAGACAGACAGCTGGCAAAACGGGCTAATTTTTTTCTTAGATATTAAAACATTTCCTGAACTTAATATTTCCCTTAGTTGGTTTCTCATACTCTTTTGTAAGGCAGATTGTTGTAAGCCCATGATGTTTAGCAATTTGCCACTATATCTACCCCTCTACAGTTAAAAACACAGGAAGAGAGTTAGTTGTTAAAACGTGCCAGGTACACAACGGTTTTCAGGCTTTACTGGATGCGGAGCCGATGTTAATTTCGCCGTTTCTGTCGGTAAAACGCACGCGGCACCCGCGCTGCTGTAGGGACCAACCCCGCCGCAAAAACCCGCAAAAATAGCAAAAAACCGCAAAAAAACCTCCGTGCCACCGCTTTGAAACCGATCAAAGCTTCCTGCTTGTCGCCACGCCTGGGTGACTGCGTCCAGCCCCCACCAGTCTGCACACCACACCACGTGGTCGCTGGCACTCCGAGCCGTCGCGCAGGCCGCGCACACGCCCGCGCCGTGTCTCTCCTCGAGAGCGGCGCCACGCCAGCCAAATGCCACCGGTGAGACCCCCACGCGGAGCTCCAGAAACCCAAAAGCCGCAAAAGGAGGCTTCCACTCACCTTTTTTTTTCTTGCAGGCAGAGGCGTCTCAGTAACTGTGGTGGGTCTACGTCCAGAACCGACCTGCCTGGACTTCTGACAGTCTCCCGGTTCGTGCTTAAAAGTCTTCGAAATGCACAAAATGCAGCTGAAAGAAATTTAAGCTAGTTAATCAGGTTAGGGAGAGGGACCAAGATACAAGGCATAGCAGGGGTCACGGAATGTACCATTTACCATGCATCTAGGAAATGCAACAGTCTTTCCTACCTGCTCGATCAGATGCACATTAGAAGAGCAGTATGGACCTGAGGGGCAGATGCACATACCTTAACACACCTCGCAGTGGGACTGTGGCTAGAGCTGGAGGTTTGATACTCTTCCTGATAATCTGAGCCGTTGAAACAAAGCCAGAGGTAACAGGCCAAGTGAAAATACAATGCTAGGTTGCGGAAAGAGAATGTTACCTATCTGAACACCGACATAAATTCCCCATCATTCTCTTTGTTTAGGAGACCAAGCCAATGTCCGTGTAAATGAAAACAAGTGTGAATATTGATTTTTCTTGAATCAAGACTCAGCTTTATGTCCAAGTCAAAGGCCAATAAACGAGAAAGGCTCCGCTGAGCACAGTGCACAACTAACATGGAAGACAGTAATTTGACCTCTTATATAAGCAGTGTTGGAATGGTTCCCCATCCAAAAGGAAAGATGTCAAATGCTTCATTGGAAATATTTTAACTTCTGTGCATTTCTTTCTTTGTAATGAACTAATCTCTAACAAGCCAGGACGTGATTGTGTTCAGTAGAAACAGATCAATGGCAACATTTAGCCTAAAGGTTTTATGAGATTGATCAGGAAGTTCGATTTAGATTTAAAGGCACTGTAGTCAAATTTAATTTTATTTCTCTCCGTACTTGAGTCTCTTAAACAGGGACCTTCAATTGGACAGGAACGGGACACTGAAGCAAATTGTAATGGATGACGTAATGGCTTACCCAGAAGCATTTTTTGGGAATTGATTTCTTCTAGGTATCCATCAGCCAGCATTTTAGTGTGACGGAAATCTTCAAACAGGTAAAACAAAAATTCCTGTTGGTTTAAAACCTGACTGCTATATTAATATTTCACTTTTGAGAAAATTTTCATGACCTTTAAAATTCAGACTATAACAAGTATTGTTTCAGCCATTGAAGAAAGTGCTTTTGATAGAGATAGGAGAGGGAAACCAAAACATTTCTCAGAGCCACACTTTCAACTCTGTCCTTGTTACAAACGGCACTTGAGCAAATTCATTTGCCTTTGGAACGGAAAACGGCAAGTTACAGGCTTATCATTACGGATTTGAGTGTTCCAGGTTCTTTAGATAGTAAGTGATCTATTCAAGATGATCTCTTACTGAAATAGATCCATTTTGAGAAGGGATATGGATTTCTTAGAAGAAAGCAAATCCCTATGTTAAAACGGTGTGGTGGGTGTTTTTTCTTGTTGTTATGCTTTTAGAACTTGCAAGACACAATCGACTTCATAGTTCGAGATCCCAAATAAGACCACGACATTCCAAACAGGTGTTTCTTTTTGCTTGTTTTTCAATCTGTATATCTTTGGATTGTAACCAGTAGAACTGTGCTTGAACTGGAAAGAAGTAGCGGAGGTTTCAGAAGTGGAACATACGGTGGAACGGTAAGCTGAGAGCATTGTGCAAGGAGAGGAAAGAGGGGAAAATGGTAAGAGTTTCCTGAGTCGGAAGGGACCCCTAGGGATCGTCAAAGTCCAACTCCTGGCCCTGCACAGACACTCCAACAGTCCCACCCTCTGCATCCCTGAGAGCATTGGCCAAACGCTCCTGGATCTCTGGCAGCCTTGGGGCTGTGCCCATTGCCTGGAGAACCTATTCAGTGCCTGACCAGCCTCTGAGGAAAAAAGCCTTTCCCTGATAGCCAGCCTAATCATCCCCTGACACCGCTCCTGGCATTCCCTTGGCTCCTGTCCCTGGTTGCAGAGAGCAGAGAGCAAAGCTGTCCCTGTGCTGCCCTTGAGAGGGGCTGAGAGGTCCCAAGTGAGGTGTGAGCTCAGTGTCCTCTCTGCAGCTGAACCAAATGCCCTCAGCCACTCTTTGTATGGCTTCTCCTCCAGTTCCTTCACGGTCTCTGTGTCCCTCCTTTGGACATTTCTCCAATAGCCTGAGGTCTTTCTGACGTTGTGGCATACAAAATTGCCCCCAGGGCTTGAAGAGAGGGCAGTCCCAGCCCAGAGCAGAGCAGGACAATCACCTCTCTCGAGCGAGCGGTGCCACAAGATAGGGACAGTTGTCAAAAATCAGCTGGAGAAACAAATCTAACAGAGAAACAGGTGATCTAGGCACAGGAAATGGAAGAAGCAGAGGAAGAAGCAGATGAGGAGAGGATTCCTTGTAAAAGTGAAGAAAATGAGCATGCAGAACAGGGACTAAGCATTATGCAGGTAAGTGAGCAAGAGAATAAGTTTGAAAGTGAAGGCAGTTTTCTCCAAAAGAAGGAGGAATAGGGAGTCTTTTTGCTGAGAATGAATAGAAAGGTTTTTTCGGTTTAGTTTGTATATGAAGCACCCAGGGCTCTGAATCATGGTTTTAAAAAGTTAAGGTTTTTGCTAAGAGTAGAAGTAGTTTCCATGACCAAGATGTAAGTTAGGTAGGTAAATGGGAGGTTAATAATTACTAGATGCTTATATTATAAATTTACGTACAGATGGACGTAAAATAAGTAAACTGCTAACCATGAAGCACGGAGCCTTGGATAGTGCCAGAGGGTCACTGAGACCTGATGAAGACTCTCCTAATTTCATCCTTCGAGACCACTGACCCATTTCGAGACCACCGACCCAATTCAAGAGAAGAGCTCTGCACGCGTAAAGGACTAATGGGCTCATTTTAATATGGGATGGGAGGTGGTGGGGTTAAGCATATATATTGTATGTAAGATCTTGGGGAATAAATAGATAGCAAAGAACCTTGCTCGGGGCGGTCACGCCTTTTGGAGGTGACTCCCGTGCCGCCCGCCGGTGAATAAACATATCACTTTCTAACTTTAATTAGTCAGAGGGTCTTCTCTCAGTGATTAATGATTCAGCTCTAGATCCTTTTGTGGGAAAATGGAGTGTGTAAAGTTGCCTATCATTTTGGAGCGAATTTGGAGGTTTTTGGGGTCCCAGGTGAAATTTGGGTTGAATTCTGGGGATTTGGGGGTTCCCAGGTGAACTGGGGGGGGGGGCGGATTTGGGGAGATTCAGGTGAGTTTTGAGGGGTCCCAGGTTGATTTTGGGGGAGGATTTGTGGAATTTTGGGGGATACCGGGTAGCGAGGTTTGGGGTTGTGTTTGTTTGAAAGTAAAACCAGTGCGAGACTCCAAGTCAGTAATACAGTTTAATAGGAGAAAAGAGAAAAATAAAATACATGCAATAATATAAAAGAAAAAGCATCACCAAAGTCAGAAATACAACCTGACACCCTATCAGTCAGGGTGTTGGTAGCAGTCTGTATAAATGGTGGCTGCAGTCCTCCTGGATGACAGATGTGGTTCAGTTGAAGCAGTGCTCCTGTAGAAGGTGCAGTTTTCCTCCGAAGATCCAGCGATGATGTGAAAAAAGGTCCAACTTTCCTCTGGGATCCAGTGGAAAGGACTGCCTTGGTGTTCCAAATCTCAGTTTTTATCTAGGTAGGAAATGTTTGGCTCCTCCCCCTGTCTGGAGCATCTCCCAATGGGATGATGTAATCTTATCAGTCACACAATAGGACTTAATGGCCCATTAACAGAATATATCTTCTGGAGGAAGGATGGGTAGTGAAAAGATAACGATGACAATCCCCCTGATCTTATCAGATGGCACATCAGCAGAGGCTATCTCCCACAGAGATAAGGATCACCACCCCTCCCACATTTTAACAGATGGTGACAGAATACACATTTTTGCATTTTACCCCAGGACATAATCCACCCCTTATTCTATTACCATCTACATCATACCCAAACCAATACCCTGTTGTTGCGTTCCCTAGATACATTGTAAATGGTACATCCCGTGACCCCTGCTGTGCCCTGTATCTTGGTTCCTCTCCCCTCCTGGCCACACAGAGCTGGCTGGGATCCAATTTCTCCCCGCCCCCCCTTTCCAGACCCTAGAAAAGGTCAGGACCCGCTGACCTCGCTCTCTTTCCCGCATTCTTTCCCGCACTCTTTTCCCGCACTTTTTTCCCCACTCTTTTCTCGTTCTCTCTTTTTTCCCCCCTCTCTTTTCCCTTCCCTTTTCACTCACTACCCACGAGAAATAAACCTGTAACTTTATCAGGGGAAAGAGCCTCTTTTGATATCTTATCTACGTCTTTGTGGCTAAGGCCCAGAGGAATATCATCCCAACACCTGAGCTAGACCGGTGGAAGGTGATAGACTCTGTTATAGGCCGGGAAAAAAGCCGTAACAGTTGGCGCCCCACGTGCGTGTTTCTTTAAAGCACCCACGTTTCGCTGTGATCCCTAATTTCGGGATTCGACCAGCATAGGAGCTGATCAACTAGCTAAAATTTCTTTAAGCTGCATTTTGTGCAGTTCGAAGACTTTTCAGCACGAACCGGCAGCCTGTCTGTCCCAGACAGGTCGGTTCACGACATAGATCCACTACCGTGTACACAGACGTGTCTGCCTGCAAGAGAAAAGGTGAGTTAGGCGTCCCTTTCCGGCGGGGGGGTTCCCGGAGCTCCGCGGGGGGGTCTCACCGGTGGCATTTTGCCGGCCCGGCGCTGTTCTCGGGAGCAGGCGGCACGGGTGTGTTTGCAGCGTGCGCGGGGCTTGAAAGCCCTCGGCCACGTGGTGCGGCGCGGGGGCTGGGGGGGGCTGGACGCGGCCACCCCAGGCGCGGCGCAGCAGGCAGGCAGCTTTGATCGGTTTCAAAGCTGCGGCACAGGGGAGTTTTTTTTCCGTTTTTGCGGTTTTTACGGGTTGTTGCGGCGCGGGGGCGGTCCCTACAGCGGCGCGGGCGCCACACGTAGGTTTTGCTGACAAAAAACGGCGAAATTAACATCGGTTCCGCATCTAGTAAAGCCTGAAAACCGTGGTGTACGTCTTAACAACTAACTCCTTTCCTGTGTTTTAACGGTAGTGGAGTAGATATAGTGCAAATTGCTAACACTATGGGGATACAGCAATCTGCTTTACAAAAGAGTATAACAAAACAACTCAAAGAAATACTAAGTTCAGGAAATGTTTTAATATCTAATAAAAAATTAGCCCGTTTTGCCAGCTGGCTGTCTGTTGAAATATCGGACCTTGAATTGCAAAATGTAAATTCGATTTCATTTTGGGATGAAATAGGGGATTTATTAACTTTAAAAGTAGAAAATGGAAATAAAACTGCCTCTGTATTCCTTCCGATATTCTTACAAATTCGGAAAGTTTTAATTCAGACAGAAAACAACAGACAGCAGCAGCAAAATGATTCAAGCTCACCTTCCCTTTCCAAAAATCCCTATAACCATAACCTGGAAAGCACCCCAGGGTCTCCCTTGAAAATGCAGCATACTCAGCACGGCTGTAACTGTGCTGAAACCCCAAATCCTCCCCAGTATCCCGGTTCTGACGATTTTTCTAAAATTATCAGTTCTCCTTCCTTGTTCCCTTCCCCCCCAGGCCACGAACACGTGGCCGTATCTGGACAGGTCAGGATTGGGGTCCCAGATAGCATTGGACATGCGGTTCAGGGAGTGGGGGAGGGCCGATATGGTAGCAGCCACGTGTCTCCTCCTTCATTCCCCAACCCCCTTTACCCTCTGGTCCCAGCCCCTAAGCCTGTCCCCTCCCATAACTCCTCCCTGCCCTCGGCTCCACCGCCCCCTCCCCCCTCCAAGACCCTGTCCTGCCTGGTACCTGGTGACCCCGCCCACAGGTGTTGCAATCCTGAATTCCACCACCCCTCCCCCTCTCCGGTTTCACATTCCTTCCCTCCAAGCTGCTGCAGGGTGGGGGAGGTCAATGGAGCCCCTGCTGGGTTCCGTGCCGGAGGGGGTGGGGGTGGGGAGGGATCAGCCCACAGCCCCTGGGGGATGGATGGTGCTCCCGTGGTGGGGGGAGGTGGGCAGCTTCCTGGGCCCGGTGGGGGGGGGATGCCCAAACCTGAAAGTCAGCACCAGGAGAAAGAGTATGTACCATCAGTTGCTCCTGTAGTTTATCTTGGTAAGAGAAACGGAAAAAGAAGTTATCAGCCGTTGTCCTACCAAGATAAAAAAGAAATTTGTAAAGTGCAAAGAGAATTTGGTAGGAATAGTGAAATCTTTAAAGGCATAATGAGAGCCACTTTTAATTCAAACGAACTGGTTCCATATGATATCAAAGAGCTTTTCCGGTGTCTGTTAACTCCTTCCGAATATGATCTATGGGAAAGCCTATGGAAAAGATCTTTAAAAGTGCTTTTACAAGAGCTTTTAAAAAGCTCAGATAATGCAAAGGATGCTGATAATAATGATATCACATATGAACACCTATGTGGGGAGAAAGATTGGCATTGCCCTGAAAACCAAACTAGAGTACTATCTAAGTCTGTCTTAGATAACATATGCAATGCTGCAGAAAAAGCCTTTAATCAATTACCAACAGTAGATACTAAAGGCAGTTATATTAACATTAAACAGTTTACCTCTGAGAGTTTCTTACAGTTTGTGGACCGCCTTCGTATGCAAGTAGAAAGACAAGTGTCTGATCCAGTATTACAAGTTGAATTAATTAAAGAAATGGCTCAGAGGAATGCTAATGAAACCTGCCGTAGGGTTATCCTTGGCCTTCCCCTGGAGCCAGCACCTAGCTTAGCACAGATGATTGAAGCCTGCGCCAGAAAAGCAGAACTGTTCAGTGGACACGAAAGAAATCCAGGACTGGCACACCCAAGGACCATGGCAGCTGTAACACCAGAAGCCAAGAAACAACCAGTGACACCAGAGCAACTGCAGCACATCATCTGCTTCCAGTGCAAGCAGCCAGGACACTTCGCCAGGGACTGTCCACACAACCAGAAACAGAAGAAAACCAACAAACAAAAAAACTAACTTTACAGCGCGTGCCCGCCATTAACACCATAGCGCGCTCGGCTATAAATACTGCGGGCTCCACACTGGCAAAAGACTCTCTCTTCATAAACAAAAAGGGGGAGGATGGGATAGAGGGTGTGGGGATGTATGTCAATGAAAATATCAAATGTTCAGTTAACAAGGTTTGGAAGCCACTAGGCCGTTTTAGGCTTGTGACTACCAGAGGTTTTCATTTCAGGTCACCTGATTGGACAGTCATAACAGTGGACTTACCTAACAGTACACAGGACGTGACGTTAAACCACATGAAACTGGACAGTGAGTACTTTGTTGTCGGTGACACAGCACACACACCCCTAGAGATTGAGGTGGTTCCCATGACCATCAAGGGAAGCATAACTAGCCTCATTCTCCTGGCACGATGTCCTCTACCACCATATTACCTGGCTGAGGGACAAATCCTTGCCCAGGCCATTCCTGTTCCACAGGAGGTCCCAGTAGATGGAAAATCACCTGAAGTCTACTGGGCAGAAGTGGTGGGTGAGGACAAGCCCTCTCTGGCATGCAACCTAACCCGTGGATCAGATCACCTCCATGTGGAGGGGGTACTGGACACGGGTGCTGATGTGACTATCATACCTGAAAGGATGTGGCCGTCACATTGGGAACTTCAGCCTGTGGCAGGCAGAATCCAGGGTGTAGGAGGAGTAAAATTGGCAAAAATATCAAAAAGCATCGTACAAATTGAGGGGCCAGATGGAAAATTGGCTAGCATCCGTCCATTTGTTACAGATTATAAATGCCCTCTATGGGGGAGAGACACCATGTCACAGTGGGGGGTAAAATTAATTATCCCTAAAACTCCTCGGGATTTTTAGAAGCGGCCACTGTGGGGCGCCCTACCCAAAAGTTAAAATGGCTAGATGATACCCCAAAGTGGGTAGCACAGTGGCCCATGAGTAAGGAGAAGCTCAGGGCGCTTGAGGAGCTTGTGGAGGAACAATTGGCTAAAGGCCACATAGAAGAGACCACAAGTGCGTGGAATTTCCCGATTTTTGTGGTAAAGAAACCAGGGAAAGACAAGTGGAGGCTGCTCCACGACCTCCGGGAAATAAACAAAGTAATTGAAGACATGGGGTCTCTCCAACCTGGAATGCCTTCTCCAACAATGCTTCCCAGAGATTGGCAATTGGCTGTGCTAGACATCAAGGATTGTTTCTTTCATATACCCCTACACCCAGAGGATGCCCCACGGTTTGCCTTCTCGGTTCCTACCATCAATCGAGAGGCTCCAATGAAGCGCTACCACTGGAGAGTTCTTCCACAGGGAATGAAATGTAGTCCCTCCATCTGCCAGTGGCATGTGGCTTCATTGCTGTCCCAGGTGCGTGCCCAGAGAGGGGAGGCCATCATCCTTCATTACATGGATGATGTGCTAGTGTGTGCACCCGATAACTCTCTACTCCAGGACACACTTGACCTAGTGGTTAAAGTTTTAACCTCTGCTGGATTTGAATTGCAGGAGGACAAAGTCCAAAGGATGCCACCTTGGAAGTACCTGGGCCTGGAAATCACTGCACGGACCATTGTTCCGCAGAAATTGGAAATTAATTGTAATCCGAAAACCTTAGCAGATCTCCATTCCCTGTGTGGGTCATTGAATTGGGTTAGGCCCTGGTTAGGCCTCACTAATGAGGACCTAGAACCTCTCTTCAATTTATTGAAAGGGGACAGAGAGCTGCTTTCTCCCAGGGAACTGACCCCAGAGGCAAAGACTGCAATTGAAAAGGTACAAAAGACCTTAGGAGAGAGGCAAGGTCACCGTTACCAACCCGAGCTGCCCTTCAAATTCATTATCCTAGGAAAACTGCCACACTTACACGGGTTAATATTCCAATGGATCAAGGAGCAGAAAGAGTCACTCTTAATCATAGAGTGGGTCTTCCTCTCCCACCAGAGATCCAAAACTATCACTAAGCCACAAGAGTTAATAGCTCAGCTGATTCGAAAAGCAAGGATCAGACTGCATGAATTAGCTGGCTGTGACTTCACATGTATTCACCTCCCTGTTAAATTGTCTGAGGAGGGAAAGAACTCTCCTGAAAAATTGTCTAAAGAGATGTTTGAGCATTTGCTCCAGAGCAATGCCAGTCTCCAATTAGCCCTGGACAGCTACAGAGGACAAATATCAGTCCATGCCCCGTCTCACAAGCTGTTTAATGAGGAATTCCACCTCATTCCTCGTGAGAAGAGGAGTAGGAGACCACTCAAAGCTCTCACAGTGTTCACAGATGCATCTGGGGCATCCCACAAGTCGGTGATGACTTGGAGAGATCCTCAGACTCAGCATTGGGAAGCCGATGTTGAGTTTGTGGAAGGGTCACCCCAGGTAGCTGAACTGGCAGCAGTCGTGAGAGCCTTTGAAAAGTTCTCAGAGCCAATAAACTTGGTGACAGACTCAGCCTATGTAGCGGGGATAGTGTCCAGGGCAGAGCAGGCAGTGCTCAGAAACATCGAAAATGAGCAGCTTTTCAGGTTGCTTTCCAAACTAATTTATTTGATTTCTCATAGAGAACATCCGTTCTATGTGATGCATGTGAGATCACACACAGATTTGCCAGGTGAAATTGCAGAAGGGAACCGTCAGGCAGACTCCCTTGCAACCCCAGCAGAACAAGCCACCCCAGCAGAACAAGCACGCCTTCCTGACATCTTCCAACAGGCAAAGCTGAGCCACCAGCAGTACCACCAGAATACACCAGGTCTAATGCGTCAGTTCCAGCTAACACGGAGTCAGGCTCGAGCCATTGTGGCCACCTGTCCCAACTGTCAGATGCACACCATGCCCTCAATGGGCATGGGGGTTAACCCCCGAGGTCTTGGCAGTTGTGAGGTATGGCAAACAGACATCACACACATTCCTAGTTTTGGTCGCCTCAAATATGTGCATGTTAGCATTGACACATATTCAGGCGCAGTCTATGCCTCTGCCCATGCAGGAGAAAGGGCTATGCATGCCAAACAACACCTAGTGCAAGCCTTTTCAGTGTTGGGGATCCCTAAGGAAATCAAAACTGATAAGGGCGCAGCGTATAAGTCCAAGGAGTTCCTGGAATTCGTCCAGCAGTGGGGAGTGGAACATAAAACTGGCACCTCCCACTCCCCCACAGGCCAAGGTATAGTGGAGCGAGCCAATCAGACGCTCAAACAGGTTTTGGCTAAACAGAGCAGTTCAACTGTGTGGATGTCTCCACAGCAGAAGCTCTGCAAAGCCATGTTTACTATCAATTTCCTAAATTGTTCATTTGAAAACATGAGTCCACCTGTGGTACGTCACTTTAACAGTAGCAAACAATTCAAGTTATCCCAACATCCTCCAGTTTTGATTAGGGACCCAGAAACCTGGGAAATCAAAGGTCCCTATGAGCTTGTTACCTGGGGGCGTGGCTATGCGTGTGTATCCACTCCCTCAGGCCCTCGGTGGATTCCCCAAAAGTGGGTGAACCCGTTTGTTCCCAAACATCCTGCTCCAACTGAGGAGAACGAGGAACAAGTAGCAGTGGCTTCAAAAAGAAGACGCCGACGGAAAAAGGGAAAAGAAATCCTCATAGAAGGTGGCATTCCGGCAAATAGAGACTTTTAATAGGTTTTATAATGTTTGTTTTTCCTTCTAGAGAAAACCTTCTCTTCTCTCAGTCCCGTGATGAACCCCATCCAAGCTGTCTTCCTGCTAACACTGAACAGTCTAGCAGCTGCATGGATTGTCCCTCAGCCACGTCAGAACATCTGGCTGACCCTGGCACAGACACTCCAACAAAAAAATAGATTTTCTCTTGCTACTACACGGACATGAGTGCCAGGAATTTGAAGGACTTGGCTGTATGGACCTGACCTCGAAAGCTCCTAACATCCATGCTGCCCTCCGAAACATGAACAACTTAATCGGACAAGTGAAGCAAGAATCTGAAGATTGGTTCAATGGACTGTTCAAAGGCTGGGGACTCACAGGGTGGTGGACATCTATAGTCAAAACAATTGTGTTAATTTTTGTTATTCTTTTCCTTGTAATAATGGCATTCGGGATCCTACGTCACTTGGTTTTCAAGGATATTCATAGTCTCATTCCCTCTACCTCAGTAGTCAATCACATAGAAATGAAAGACTTGAAACAATCTAACCCTCCCGCCAGCTACAAGTGGTGGGTAAAATCGTAATTTGAATGATACCAATATCCTTCTTTCAACTTTGTTAAACAAAAAACGGGGAGATGTTGCGTTCCCTAGATACATTGTAAATGGTACATCCCGTGACCCCTGCTGTGCCCTGTATCTTGGTCCCTCTCCCCTCCTGGCCACACAGAGCTGGCTGGGATCCAATTTCTCCCCGCCCCCCCTTTCCAGACCCTAGAAAAGGTCAGGACCCGCTGACCTCGCTCTCTTTCCCGCATTCTTTCCCGCACTCTTTTCCCGCACTTTTTTCCCCACTCTTTTCCCGTTCTCTCTTTTTTCCCCCCTCTCTTTTCCCTTCCCTTTTCACTCACTACCCACGAGAAATAAACCTGTAACTTTATCAGGGGAAAGAGCCTCTTTTGATATCTTATCTACGTCTTTGTGGCTAAGGCCCAGAGGAATATCATCCCAACACCTGAGCTAGACCGGTGGAAGGTGATAGACTCTGTTATAGGCCGGGAAAAAAGCCGTAACACCCTGTTACAGATATATAATCCAAAATGAAACCTTACATACAGTTCTCACTAAAAATTAGGTCTCCTTACAGTACACAACGGGTTTCCCCATCTTTCTGCATTACCCACCAACTGCAAGCAGGTCCTTGAGCAAAAACAATCCCACGGATTGTTTTGCCTTTGCCTGTGGTGGGATTAATCCAAACAGTCTTTCCTAAAATACCTTCCACTTGTGCCACAGAGACCTTGTTTCTATCCACTGTGTGCAGGGGTTCAGAGTGGGCAAGACAGGCTCAATTGATGGACCCTCGGGTGTTAACCATCCAGGTGGCTTTGGCCAAGTTCATTTCTCAATTTCTGACGGTTCCACCACCTGGTGCTTTCAAAGTAGTCTTACGGAATCCATTAGACCGTTCAACTTTCCCGGCAGCTGGCGCGTGGTAAGGGATATGATATATCCATTCAATACCATGTTCTTTGGCCCAGGTGTTGATAAGGCCGTTCTTGAAATGGGTTCCGTTGTCTGATTCAATTCTCTCAGGGATACCATGCCTCCAAAGGACTTGTTTTTCTAGGCCGAAGATGGTGTTCTGGGCAGTGGCATGAGGCACAGGGTAGGTTTCTAACCATCCTGTAGTTGCTTCCACCATGCTCAGTACGTAGCGCTTACCCTGGTGGGTTTGGGGAAGGGTGATGTAGTCAATTTTCCAGGCTTCCCCATACCTGTACTTTGACCATAGTGCACCGTACCACAGAGGCTTCACACGCTTGGCCTGTTTGATTGCGACACAGGTCTCGCAGTCGTGGATGACCTGTGAGATGCTGTCCATGGTAAGGTCCACCCCTCGGTCATGGGCCCATTGGTATGTTGCATCTCTCCCCGATGACCAGAGGCATCATGGGCCCAACGAGTTAGGAATGATTCTCCCTTGTGCTGCCAGTCTAGATTTACCTGTGATACTTTCACTTTGGCAGCTCGGTCCACCTGCTCTTTGTTGTGATGTTCTTCATTAGCCCGGCTTTTGGGTACATGTGCATCCACGTGTCAAACCTTTATGGTCAATTTCTCTACTCGGGCAGCAATGTCCTGCCAAATCTCAGCTGCTCAGATGGGTTTCCCTCTGTGCTGCCAGTTGGCCTTTTTCCAGCGATCCAGCCATCCCCACAGAGCATTAGCTACCATCCATGAGTCAGTGTAGAGATAAAGCCTTGGCCACTTCTCTCGTTCAGCAATATCCAAAGCCAACTGGACCGCTTTTAGCTCTGCGACCTGACTTGATCCACCTTGTCCCTCGGTAGCTTGTGCAACTTGTAGTGTGGGGCTCCATACTGCAGCTTTCCATTTCCGGTTAGTGCCTACAATTTGGCAGGAACCATCAGTGAAGAGGGCATATCGTCTTCTAGTCTCCGGTAGCTCATTATATGGTGGGGCTTCCTCAGCACGTGCCACTTGCTCCTCTTCTTCTTCAGAAGACAATCCAAAAGTCTCACCTTCAGGCCAGTTTGTAATTATTTCCAGAATCCCAGGGCGATTTGGATTCCCAATACGAGCACTCTGAGTGATGAGAGCAATCCGCTTGGTCCATGTGGTGTCAGTGGCATGATGTGTGGAAGGCACTTTTCCCTTGAACATCCAACCCAGCACTGGTAGTCGGGGTGCCAGGAGGAGTTGTGTTTCTGTGCCAATTGCCTCTGAGGCAGCTTGAAATCCTTCATAGGCAGCCAAGATCTCCTTCTCTGTGGGAGTGTAGTTGGCTTCAGATCCTTTGTAGCTTCTGCTCCAGAATCCCAGTGGTCGACCCCGAGTCTCACCAGGCACCTTCTCCCAAAGGCTCCAGGGCAGACCATGGTTCCCGGCTGCAGAGTAAAGCATGTTCTTCACATCTGGTCCCGTCCTGACTGGGCCAAGGGCTACTGCATGAGCAATCTCCTGCTTGATCTGGGCAAAGGCTTGCTGCTGCTCAGGGTCCCGGTGGAATTCCTCTTGCGGGTAACCAGGTAGAGAGGGCTCACAATCTCGCTGTACTCAGGAATGTGCATTCTCCAAAAGCCTATGGCACCTAGGAAAGCTTCTGTTTCCTTCTTGTTGGTAGGAGGAGACATAGCGGTGATCTTATTAATTACCTCTGTTGGGATCTGACGACGTCCATCTTGCCACTTGACTCCTAGAAACTGAATTTCCTGAGCCGGTTCCTTAACTTTACATCGCTTAATGGCAAAACCTGCTTTCAGCAGAATCCGGATAATCTTCTCTCCTTTCTCGAAGACTTCCCCTTCTGTTCTGCCCCATACCATGATGTCATCGATATACTGTAGATGTTCGGGGACTTCACCCTTTTCCAGTGCAGCCTGGATCAGTCCATGACAGATGGTGGGACTGTGCTTCCACCCCTGGGGCAGACGATTCCAGGTGTACTGCACGCCCCTCCAGGTGAAAGCAAACTGAGGGCTGCATTCTGCTGCCAGAGGAATGGAGAAAAATGCATTGGCGATGTCAATGGTGGCGTACCACTTTGCTGCCTTGGACTCCAGCTCGTACTGGAGTTCCAGCATGTCCAGCACAGCAGTGCTCAGCGGTGGAGTCACCTCATTCAATGCATGATAGTCTACAGTCAATCTCCATTCTCCTTCAGATTTACGCACAGGCCAGATGGGGCTGTTGAAGGGTGAGTGGGTTTTGCTCACCACCCCTTGACTCTCCAGTTTATGGATCATTTCATGGATGGGAATCACCGAGTCTCTGTCAGTACGGTATTGCCGACGGTGTACTGTTGTTCTGGCGATTGGTACCTGTTGCTCTTCAACTCTCAGTAGTCCCACAGCAGAGGGTCATCTGCAAGACCAGGCAAGGTGTTCAGTTTTCTAATGTCGTCTGTCTCTACAGCAGCTATGCCGAAAGCCCAGCGATATCCTTTTGGGTCTTTGAAATATCCATTTCTAAGATAGTCTATGCCAAGGATGCATGGGGCCTTTGGGCCAGTCACGATGGGGTGTTTCTGCCGCCTGTTCCCAGTTAAACTCACTTTGGCCTCCACTACAGTCAGCTGCTGGGATCCTCCTGTTACCCCAGAAATAGAGATGGATTCTTCTCCTACATACTTTGATGGCATCAGAGTACATTGGGCGCCGGTGTCAACCAAAGCCTTATGTTTTTGTGGGTCGGATGTGCCAGGCCATCGGATCCACACAGTCCAATAGATCCGATTATCCCTCTCCTCTACCTGGCTAGAGGCAGGGCTCCTCTATTCCTGATCTTGGTACATGTCGCTCTCTTCCTGTAAATACGTTCTTCAGGTCCCTTCAAGAGGATCAGTCATATCATCATTCTGATACTGTCTGGAGTTCTGTACACGAGAGACTGGAGCAGCATTGACTGTAGATGAGCTTCTTGTGGTAGGTGTCCCTCTTTTCAGCTCACGTACCCGGGCTGCTAAGGAGGAGGTGGGTTTTCCATCCCACTTCCTCATGTCTTCATGCTTCTGAAGGAAAAACCAGAGGTTACCTCGAGGAGTGTGTCTTCTCTCCCTGCCTGAGGAACGCCGGCTCCTAATGGCAGAAACTCTTGTTGGTTCTGGAGAGATCTGGTAGTTGTTTTCCTTAAGTTCTTTTTTTTAGTTTCTGATGGCCCTCTTCAATCAAGCTTCAGACTTGCTCCACCAGCCTTGTTTCCACGGATGAGACATGGGTACGAAATGGGGCTGTGACAGTGTCCTCATAAATTCTTAGTTTATTGGCCAAGACGCCTACCATGTCCTCACCTTCCCTCCACTGCAGCGTTGCCAGGTAACGGGAATACTTCTCTGATCTAAGACATGCAAATCTCAACCACATCTGTGACGTGCACCGGACACAGTCTGGGCTCTTAGGAAATCTCTCATCTTCTGAGAAAATGATCTCCAGCACGGCCAATTCCCTCAGGCATCGGATACCTTGTTCTATTGTGCTCCATTTTCCTTGGTGCACCTGGAGATCTTCTTTACAAAGGTATCTGTCCTTCACACTTGTCAGCAGTCGCCTCCAGAGGCTGAGAGTTTCTTGGGTTCTCCTAATCCCCTGGTCAATGACCACATCCCGGGACAGAGATCCCAGTTGCCTGGCCTCACTTCCATCCAGAATGGTGTCATTGGCTGCAGCGTCCCAGATGCGGAGCAGCCAGGTCAAGATGGACTCATTTGTCTGGTGAGTGAATTCCCTCCGCAGGTCACGCAGCTCACCCAGGGATAGAGAGCGAGTGATGATTTCTGACTCTGTCTCTTCTGCTGGGTGCGAAGGTCCTGCCACGTCCTCGTCAGTCACTATGCGGACTGATTTGCTCTTTGATTTCTTCTTCTGAACGGGGGCAACTGCTACTGGTCTAGGCTGTTCTGGTGCAGTGATGGTTTGTGTGGAGATGCTGATGGCGCTTCTGGCTTTTTTTCTCCTCTGTGGCAGTCTGTGTAGACACGGACACTGTTGCTTTGCTTTTGGCTTTTTCCTCCTCTGTGGCAGTCTGCATAGACAGGGACACTGTCGCTTTGGGTTTGGTTCTTCTCCTCTGTGACATTGTGTGCAGACGTGGAAGAAGTGGATTTGTTTCTTTTTTCCTCTTCCTCAAGAATACACAGCAATACGCCATGTTGTGTTTTATTTCTAAGCATGTTGTAGGCTGTGCAGAGGAGACAAAGCAGAACTAACAACAATATTATGCTGTCCTTAGCATCCAGCGGGAACTCAATATTTCCAAAAACTACTGAATCAGGCCGGAAAGATTGGAAAAAATCATTCTTTACCCCTCCCCCCAAGGGCTGGGTGTGATTGCTAAAATGCCAGATGCAGCAACCTAGACTAGGACGAGCAAACAATTTCGAGTATATATTCAGAATTTTGTTCATTGCCTCAGAGGTTATCATGCAGTAGACATAATAGGCCAATAAAGCAATTTTTATACCATATCCTGGTCTACACAGGAGCATTACAGCTGGCAGATAGTTCCCCATGTGCGGAGAAATATAGAGAACAAGGTATAAAACCCATGTAAGCATGTTGAGAATCATGGTGCATACAAAATTGTAATACTGACCTTTCTCAGTACACTTCGTTCCCCACGTTGGGGGCTAATAAATGTGTTAGTTTGAAAGTAAAACCAGTGCGAGACTCCAAGTCAGTCATACAATTTTAAAGGAGAAAAGAGAAAAAATAAAATACCTGCAATAATATAGAAGAAAGACCACCAACAAAGTCAGAAATAAAACCTGACACCCTGTCAGTCAGGGTGTTGGTAGCAGTCCGTATAAATGGTGGCTGCAGTCCTCCTGGATGACAGATGTGGTTCAGTTGAAGCAGTGCTCCTGTAGAAGGTGCAGTTTTCCTCCGAAGATCCAGCGATGATGTGAAAAAAGGTCCAACTTTCCTCTGAGATCCAGTGGAAAGGACTGCCTTGGTGTTACAAATCTCAGTTTTTATCTAGGTAGGAAATGTTTGGCTCCTCCCCCTGGCTGGAGCATCTCCCGATGGGATGATGTAATCTTATCAGTCACACAATAGGACTTAATGGCCCATTAACAGAATATATCTTCTGGAGGAAGGATGGGTTGAGAAAAGATAACGATGACCATCCCACTGATCTTATCAGATGGCACATCAGCAGGGGATATCTCCAACAGAGATAAGGATGACCACCCCTCCCACATTTTAACAGATGGTGATAGAATACGCATTTTTGCATTGTACCCCAGGACAGGGGTGAATTTCTGGAATGTGAGGAGTCCCAGTTGAATTTTAGGGGGAATTTGTGGAATTCTAGTGATCTCAGGGGAATTTTGGGGTGAATTTGGTGAATTTTAGGGTATACATGGGAATTTTAGGGTTCTCACGAGAGTTTTGGTAATGCCAGGAGAGTTTTGGTGTGAATTCTCTCGATTTTGGGGTATCCAGGTAAGCATTTGGGAGTCGTGGGAGAATTTTGGAATGAATTGGGGGGGGAGCAGGTGGATTTTCCGGGGAAATTTGGTGATTTTTGGGAGTCCCAGCTGGGTCTTGGAGCGAATTTGGTGGATTTGGGAGTATCTGGGTGGGTTTTGAGGGGGATTGGAGACATTTTGGGGTGAATTTGGGTGGTGTTGGGGGGACTGGGTCTTAGGGGTGATATGAGATATTTTGGGGGTTGCAGGTGGGATTTTGGGGTGAAGCCCTGGGATTTGGTGGTTCGCTGTGATTTTTGGGGTGAATTTGTGGAATTTTGTGAGTTGCCAGGTGAGTGCTGGGCATCCCAGGGAGGACTTCGGGGTGAAATTTGGGGATTTTGGGTTTCCCAGGTGAATTTCTGAGGTGACAAGGCTCAAAAAGATTTTTTTCGAAAACAAGTTAAAGCCAGAAGGTTATTGAAAATTAATATATGTGATGGAAGTAGGTAATATGCAGACAATACACAGCGAGACAAATCATGGGAAAAATACAGTGGCAACACATGAGTGTGTGAGGATGGGATCAGTATAGCTAAGGCTCAGTTGAAGCTGAATTTGGAAAAGCATGCCAAAAATACGAATAATAAAGGCACCTACGGGTATTTCAGTGGGAAAAGGAAGATGAAAAGAAACCTATCACACCGCCCCTATTCCCCCACCCCCACCCCTATTGGCCAGACAGGACAACTGACAACAGACAAGGAGAAGGCTGAGGTACTCAACAAGTGTTGGTCTCAATTTTTACTGCCAGTCACTATTTCCACATCTGTCAGGTTATTGGACTGGTGGACTTGATTCTAAGCCATAGTAGCAGGTCAGCTTTCAGACCACTTGAGGAACCTGAGCATTCAGGACCATGGGACCCACCCAGAGGCATGTCAGGGCCCTGAGACAACTGGCAGCTGTAGTTGCTAAGGTGCTTCCTCCATCATATTTGAGAAATCAAGGCAACCAGCTGAAGTCTCCAGACACTGTGTTGTATTGACTCCAATACTCTTGGTTTTTTTAATAAATCTTAGAGCTCTGAGTCAATTTCTGCAGGGGATTCCCAATGCAGTTTCAAAAATGGAATCTTTGTTATTGGTCCTCATGTTGATCTTGGATATTTCCATTTTCTGCACTCCGATATTTTTGAAACATTTGTAATGACTGAAAAGAAAGCTGAGACGAGGCATTATGCTCTTTCCAGTGATATAAATGGACCAGTATTCTTTTCAGACAAATATATTTTTGCTGTGTCTAAGCACATGTGCATACCTGTGTTTGTTTTATGAGTCCAGGTTTTGGCAATGGGGCAGCCACAGGGCCGTCCTGTGACAATGGTGCTGCCCCGTCCCGCTTTCTTCCAACGGGCTCCACTTCAGGATGTCTTCCCTGCTGAGAGAAGAGGCTGGGACAGCACCTTTAGAAATGTGACTTTATGGGTTTTTTTGTTTTGTTTTGTTATTTTTAAAGTTACTAAAAGCATTCACCCTGATTTCTTGATGTGTTGGGTTTGGAGGTTTTTTTCAGTTTAGCTTTTTTTGTGGGCTTTTTTGTCTGTTTGGGGATTATTGGTTGGGTTTTTTTGTGTGTTTGATTGCTCTGCTTTTTTGTTTGTTTGTTTGTTTCTTTATTGCGCCTTTGTAGAGTTTTTAAGCAAATTGATTGGAAAACTGAATAGTCCTCCACTATAGTCTCCTGGATTCACCTGAGACTCTTCCTAGGCATCTCCCTGATCCTTTTTGCAATGAGTCTCACATCATTCTCCTGAAGAAACTGTCTGCTTATGGTTTGGATGGGTGGGCTGTTTGCTGGGTGACAAACTGGGTGATGGCCAGGCCCACAGAGTGGTGGTAAATAGAGTTCATCCAGCTGGTCCCCAAGGCTCAGTCTTGGGCCCAGTCCTGTTTAATATCTTTATCAGTGATCTGGACAAGGGGATAGAGTACACGCCCAAGAAGTTCACAGATGATGCAAAGTTGGCCGGTTGTGTTTTTTTCTTCTGGAGGACAGCAGGCTCTGCTTCTTGTTCCTCCTGTTCTGAGGTCGCTGCTCCCTCTTCATCCCTCATTAAGTGTGCTGATTTTGTCACTTGGATGAGAAAACAAACAATTTTAGCAACAATACTAGTGGCAGGGTACAAGAAAGGAAGAGTTCACATGAATCCCCCCCCATCAACAGACAATACCTGATGGCTCCTATGCACAGCTTACTGACTACACTGGAACCCACTGTCCCCCAAAGATACTCCCTTCTCCCTGCCCCCAGCCATGATGTGAGATGGAAAAGAAAAACTAAGATTAAGATTCTCCCTATCTAACTCCATCATACTTTGATTCTGAGAAAAAAAAATCTTGAAGTTCTATCATTTCAGATCATTTGAATTTGAATTTGCATATGAAAAAGTCTTGCCAGAAACTCATGACAATATTAATAGCCCATTCTAGAATGTCTGAGATGATATACACTTCTTTCAAGAGAATGTGATGCCTCACGTGACTTCTCCAGAATTTCAAAGAACATCGGGAGTAGTCTACAAGATTCTTGCAGCCATCTGGATTTCCTGGTATTTGGCTGGTCTATGTAAGCCAACCAGCTATTTAGCAGAGGGAATTTTAGTGTGATACTTGCTGGTATGTGTGATGGAACACAGTAATTTATGGCTTTTTGCATAGTGATGAAGCTGTAAAGAAAGCTCCATAATGCTGAGACAAGGAGGCTGCTGGACTTGAAGCAGCAAAGGCCCAAAACGAACCAGTGAAAAGGTGTCATTGAAAAAAAAAAAAGCCAGGTGGGGAGCAAAGTGATACTTAAGGGCAGTTTACTGAAAGAGGAAATCTAGTGAAAAAAAAAGTCCAAGGGTGAAGGAATAAGAGGGAAAATGAAACTAAGGAAGGAAATCAATCTCAGCTCATCATTTCAGAAGCTAACAAGTTGTCCTTGCAATGATGCATAAAGTGAGAAATAATAAATATGTCTGCGCCAAAATCTGAAATATGACCTTTATTGCATTCTGTCTTTCACGGAATCATACAACAGTCTGTAATTAAAGATCATCTAGTCCAACTTCCTTGCCCAGTAGATCTTACAGTCGATCAAATTGCTCAAGATTAGCCAAACTGATAAGGAGCACTCTCAATCATGGGGCATCCACAGCTTCTCTGGAACACCCGTTTGGCTTAAAGGAAAAACTTTTCTACAATTAAGATGGTGAGACACTCAATCTAAACCTAGTCTCAGTTTGAAAGCATGGCCCCTTGTCCTGTCTCTGCAAACCTTCCGAAAAAGTCTTTCTCCATTTGTCTTATACCCTCTTTACATATTCAAAGGCCACAATACTGTCTCTCCAGAAACCTCTCTTCTCCAGGCTAAAAGATCCTACTTTTCACAAGAACCAGGTCATAAACTGAGATGGAAGACATCTCAGGAGATCAGATCATCCAACAGCTCAGTGTAAGAATAGCTCTGAAGTCAGATCAACTAGCTTAGGGCTGTGTCTGTTTGAATTTTGAAAATTACCAGGAATTGAAATGCTTCAAGGAAGAGAACTCTGGGTGGCTCCAGAAACAGCCTGAGAAACTGGAGCAAACTCAAAACCTCAGAAACTACCACTGCTTTCTCTTCCTCAGCCCAAGCAGTCACAAAGAAGAAGTGTTCCCAGCAGGCTGGGATAGCACACATATACACTACATATACATGACAGGCATCGCCAGCAGCCACATCCTGCTCCTTTCTGTGGCTGGCAAGAGTGAGACTGGATGTTTACATGTGGGCAAACTGGGTCCCTCCAGCAGCTCAGACACTCAGCCTGCCCAGTGACCCCACTGAATTCCAGTATTCGCAGTGTCCCAAGGCCACAGCACTACTCCTCTTGCTGGCACAGACCATCGCACGCCTCCTAAATCATTCAGGACTCCCCTTGTCCCACAGCCAGCAGCTCCCGTGCTCTCCCCCAGGCCACTGCCATTGTTCACCAACTTCTCCACTTTGATCTTTACTGGTGCTCTCAACACTGGCACACCCAGATGTTCTGCAGCTGTTGTCTCCTGGTGGAAAGGACTTGTAAAGCCATGTTTCCTAACAGGACTTCCACAACCTTTCAAAGCAACCTTTTCTGGGGTATGAACAATCTCATTCAAATGTCAACATTTCTTTTCCCATATGTGAAATCAGAATTTCCTTCTTCCGGGCATGCCCAAAACAAGGCACAAACCACATTGTGCCTTCTGTTTCACATGTTCACTTGTTTGCAAACAATGCTAGGAGAATACCTGTTTTAATCCAAGCTTATCTCTGGCCCTTATAGTGCTTTCAGCAGTTAGTTTTGCTTTGCTATTTACTTGATGTCCCATTGAATTGTTGAATCATAAACAGACTATCTGTCTGTATCGCAGCATAGCAGTGATGAATAAATGCAATTACCATCTGCTCCATTACCAACTTTTTCATTTCCATATTCACAGTTGGGGGATTCTGTATTTCTTCACTTGCCATAAATTCTCTGCAGGATGGAAAGTAGATATGTCGAATGGATCACATGATATATGTGATATCATACGTGATATCACGTAGAAAGAAAAAATGACCAAGTATTACTTTGATAGAAACCAAAAGTGAACACTAGCCACTTTGTGTTGCTCATTGTCCAAAAGAAGACTGCCACATTTCTGACCTGAAACTCTGAACTACACACTTCTTTTGCATGAGCTTCCAGTCCTTGACTCTCCCTTGCCATTTCAGTTGATGACATTTTTCTTTCTCAAGCTCTGATTTCATTCGATTCAAGAGTAGCTTGGCAGTTGCCCTCTCATTATCCAGCAGTGCTCCTTTATATTCCGTGTATTAAAAAAGACAACCAGAAGTAGAAGCAGCATACGACATGCAAAAACAAACAAAAAATTGTCTCTTCTACAGAAAATGAGGGGAGAAAAGAAGACAAATGATAACCAATACCCTGCCAAGTAGAAATTTCTTTTATATTTCAGTGATTGATAGGCAGAAAAAATGAATTTCATTTGGGGAAAGAAAGACATTCTAGGAATATTCAGACTGTTATCTTGCCACAGGTAAAACATTTACCATGGCCTTAGCGTTAATGAGCTTGTGAACATCAGCTGCCAAGAGGAAGGACATTTCCTCCAGTTTCACAGAATACTTGGTCAGTACATCTGCTATCGGTGTAATCAAAGAATACAGAAAAGCAACCACAATGAAAAGTAGAACTCAAATATCAATTTCCCAAGTTAAAATCTACATGAACAAGACAATTTTTCCATTCAAGTGAATTCGATTTAATTAATTCATTAACTACTTAAGTATCATTCTCATGTTCAAGGATAGAATTCAAAGAATCAACGTTGCTTCTTCTGAGACATTGAAGCCTCAGTGGATCCCAATTTCAAATCTATTAGGACGGCATGAAAGCAATACCTGCTACATTTAGTACATGTAAACTACAAAGACATCTAGAACAGCTCTAAAAGATGAACAAACCCATGAACTTTGAAGGAGACGCTAGCAAGAAATGTGGAAATAGGCTTTATCTGCCCAATGCTTTTCCCAAAAGCTTGGGCACTCCTTGGCGTCAGTGAGAGTCTCTGTCTCATTATTCAGCAGCTGGCTTAGGGTAAGAAAGGATGCATGCAATCACTTCATTCCTGTTCATGACATAAACTTACTGCATCATCATGGGAGCCATTTGCTAGGAAATATAGCCTAAAAAATAGGTGTCAGAGTGGGTACATATCTAGATTGCTATGAGCAAAACCAATTTCTTTTTAACCGGAAAGCCATACAATATGCCTGCCATGACAAATATTAGTCTACTAGCCCTGCACTTCAACGGGCAGTGAGCAATTCATTACACCAAATCTAGGTTTGGCAAGGAGACAGTCTATGTATTACAAGCCCCTAGTTCTAGAACCAAGAATTCAGGAGTTGCTCATTCCCAATGAAAATCTGTCCATTTCATACCTCTGGGGTTTTATGCTTCTGTTCTTTACCTACCTTGAGTGTGGCTTTCTTGTGAAGTCACTGATGGGTGATTTTCCAACACATTTCTGCTGATTACACGGTAATTGCACGGCATCAGCAGACATCTCTGAATGTCTCTTTAAAGTATGCTTTTTACTCTTCTTAGAGGACCTTGTCTTCTTCTTTCCTTCACCCAAAAGGTGGGCTAAGTGAGCCTTCAAAGAACCATCATCTCAACAATTAGAATTCTTTCAAAACTACTTAATGGAGAACAGTAACAAAAAAAAATTTAAAAAAAAACTAGTACGCGAAAAACAGCAGAAGAGAAAGGTAAAATAATGAATCCTACATGCCACATGCATAACGCTCTTCATTCAAGGCTATTTTTAAAATGAGAAAAAAAAAAAAAAAAAAAAAAAGATCATCTTTTCCTCAGAGAGGAAAAGTGGAGTAACTGGATTGTGTTGCCTTGCTTACAGTTACCAGAAAAGTCAACAGCAGAGGTGAAAACTCCTGAAGCTGGCTAACTACACCTCTAAAAGTTTTACTACTGTGTTATGATTCTGTCTTCAGTTAATAGAACCTGATATACAACAAAGAGATGGGAGCACATGGAGATGCATTGGAGAGTCTACGCTGGAGGTAACACATTCATTTTTTACTCAAACAAATCCAAATTAGAAATGTTGAAAATGACCTGGGGCCATTTCCATAGCCAGCAAACTGAATAACACAACCAAGCTTTGGCTTTTATTCAATCCTTTGCTTGTTTTACCTGGGCCTTGAAGATCTGTCTGCAGCCTTCCTCTCTGCAAATATATCACAGTCGTCCTATTGAGAAGCCATGGCTCATCACAGCTGCTTGGCCAGGCCTGCTTCCAGAAGAATTGGCAACTCCAAGCTGGGAGCCAAGAGATACAACACTTCACTTGGAAAAGGGCCTTCCATGAATCCTAGAATCCCAGAATGGTTTGGACTGGAAGCGACCTTAGAGATGATAGATTATCTTCTTCCCACATCCTGACATGGGCAGGGACACTTTTCCACTAGTCCAGGTTGCTCCATGTCCACTCCAGCCTGGCCCTGGACACTTCCTGCCATGGGACTCCCACACAGCCTCTTTGAGCAACATGTGCCAGGGCTCAGCACCCACACAAGGAAGAATTCCTTTCCAATATCCCATCTACCCCAGCCCTCTGGCATTTTGAAGCTATTCCCCCTTGTCCTGCGAGTCCCGACCCTTTTCCAGAGTCCCTCCCCAGCTATCTTGGAGCCCCAGCAGGCAATGCAAGGAGCTCGAAGGTCTCCCTGGAGCCTTCTGATCACCAGATTGGACACCCACC
Source organism: Sturnus vulgaris (assembly GCF_052056855.1). Lineage (NCBI taxonomy): Eukaryota > Metazoa > Chordata > Aves > Passeriformes > Sturnidae > Sturnus > Sturnus vulgaris. The sequence goes on from NC_142282.1 coordinate 67,680,509, forward strand.
GCTCTCCCAGTCTGTCCTAGAGCAGAGGAGGTCCAGCTTTCAAAGGAGCTTAGAAGCCTCCTACCCTTGAAACTCGAGGCCACCGCTGGCCTTTTCGGCCCTACGGATATCGCTTCCAGTGTTGCTCAGGGTCACTCTCAGCTCTCTCCCCGCCCCCATGGGGCCCTCAGGAGATGCTGCTCAGATGCCACTCCTGCAGCTGCAGACCAACGGGTGTCAGGCAGCCGCCCCATCCACATCCACAATCCACAGTGTCCTCTGCGGCTGCTGCAGGCTCATGGCTGCCCACACACCCGGAAGCAGAGCTCTGGAACAGAGGATCCTAGCCCCACATTTGTGTTCGTCTTTCCACAAGGCAGGCCGGACTTGCCATGCTCGGACTTTTCAGTTCAGCACGATAATGAGAATACACCAGCACCATGGAGGAGGAATCCTCTAAAGACTCCCTCATACATGGTCTCTCTACGTTATGCCTAGGCACTTGCCATTCCTGAGGCTACACTAACGCCTTTTTTACCTTGAGGGAAAGAAATGCCATTTTTTTGGTGTGCAGCTAAAGGCGCAGCACAGGCAGGCCTAGGCAAAAGCTGGGGCAGTGCCCTTCCTCACACCTTCGCTGTGGTGTACTCCATGCAGCTAGAGTGAAGCAAGAAGGACGCGAGGAAGAAGAAGGCATTCTTAAAGTAGCCCTCTGTCAAGCAGCCCTGAAAGGGCGCATAACACACGGCGTCTTGCTGCCCTACATTCTACACACTCGCAGCCCATTTTGCTGACTTGCAAAAGTTGCTACCAGAGCAGAGGGGGCCAGATTGAAGAGGCAGTGCCTAGGTTCACCTTCTACTTAATGCACGTAAGCCACGTCCAGCTCCTCGCTGCACTCTGTATTTCCCTTCTCCGCGGCATTTACCGTGGTGCTCTCTGCAACTAGGCGCCTAGAAGTGACCGCCAATGTTTCCACAGCGGGATGCAAGGGAACCAAGGAGCAGCACAAGCAGCAGTGCTTCAGCTTGCTCCATTCGACTGCTAAGGGCACTTGGGAAGGCAAGCGAGAGGCAGCCACCTTCCTATTCTAGTAGCCTGTTAGGTGGTGCACACAAGCACGGTACTTGTGGGGCTTCGTTCACCTCCCTCGCCCACTCCTGGCGCCTCTTTCAGTTCCCGGCGGCCAGAAGCCGCTGAGGCAGCGCAACACAGCCAGCAGTGTGCCAGCAGCCAAGTGCTCCAGAACGCTGCTTCTGCCCAAGCCCACCTAGGGCGTGCACCTTTGTTCTCAGAGCTCCGTGCAACAGTCTGCCTCTCTTGCAGTTCGAATGGAAAACGAAAGCTTTTTGCCTATGCCTTTCACAGAGATCTGTTGCCAGGACGAGACGGTCTTGTGGCGGGAGCTCGCCCCCGACGCGAGGTCGCTGCTATTAGCACCGCATTGCCGGGGCACTTCTCGCTCCTTGACTACGTGCTCAGCGCTCTCCGAATTCGCTGCTAGCTCCACGGTCCTTCTCAGCTGCAAGTAGCAGCGATTACAATACATAGAGCTTGGCATGGACCAAGGACCTGGAGGGACATATCGCACTCGAAAATGTGCCAGGACAGAGATGTGATCTACATTGTCCCTTTTCGTCATCCAGTTTGTGCTTCTGCTGCTTCTGCTGTTAGGAATGGCTCCTTGAAAGACGAGCGAGAGCGTCTTTCTGGGTGCATTGCACTGAGTGAGAGCTCGCTAGGGACTTTGCACTAGAAGCCAAGTGAACAGGGCGTGCTTGCCCGCAGAACTGAGGACAGGCTGTTGGGCAGAGCTGAAACTGACCCCAGGAGTTGAGCTCTGTCCGGACGGCAGAAGGCAAAGAACGAAGCCGCTTGTGAGCGCAGTGCAGCGAAGAGCACACGAGCAGTCAAAGAGCTCCTTCACAATCACTTTCACTTCTCAGTGCCCTTGCTGCTTGGAAAACTAGCTCGCAGCCGTTGCACACCAGGGCAAAAGCTGGGGCAGTGCCCTTCCTCACACCTTCGCTGTGGTGTACTCCATTGTTGGGGGGTGAATGCTTCCCTTTTCTTTCTGTGGAATTTCTCCCATTGTTATGCTAATTGGCTACATCTTTAGGTAATGTTCTCTCCCAGGGAGGTGTGTGGAGCGAGGGAGGGTGAAACGGGAAAAAGGAAATGTGGGCTGGAAAACTCTCTCCTTTGGCTCCTGGAGGGAGATGACGCCCCGTTCTCCTATCTGGCATCTCCCCTGCCACCCCAGCACTGAGATCCACGCTCCCTGCCTTTGGACATCCCTCTGCTGCTTTCCCACCTCACCCTACTACCTCCGGACACTCTGCCGAGCACCACGACCGACACCGTGAGGGGGGAGTCACTTTCCCCATCCCTCTCACCCCTGGGCTGCAGCCCTCTTCAACTGCGCGGGACCTGCCCTGCCCCCACAGCACCTGTACCTGAGCCCAGGGAGACGGCCTGCGGCCAAAAGGGACTGGAACTGAGTTACACTGTTCTGTTCTGTTGTTAATTTTCATAGCTGTTGTTGTTTTCTGCCTTGTTAGATATCAGTAAAGAACTGTTATTCTTATCCCCACATCTCCTGCCTGAAGGCCTCTGATTTGGACCTAAAATAATTAAAAGGGAGGGGGGTTGCACTCTGCATGGCAGGAAAGGGGCTCTTGCCTTTCCTTAGACCATACCTGTCTTTCAAACCAAGACAGATTTTGGCGCCCGGAACGTGAGGCATTGCCTGAGGGCATTGAGAGAGGGTTAGAAAAGGGGATAACAGTTCTTGAATTACCCAAGGTTGTGGTAGGTGACACCATGCTGTCCAGCTTACCCTGGATTGGCCTCCATGTGGTCACTGCTATATCTCTCCCATTTGCAAGGCCTTTTTTAAACATGAGTCTCATAACCAAGGTTACTGTGGCTATTATCCAGTTCATTTTGTGGATTGATCAGCTGAGGAATTCATGGATTTTTAATTTTCTCTGGAAGATGGCCACATGGATTCAGAGCTATCGCACTCTAAGTGTGTGTTTCTGGGGCTACTTCAATAATGGTACTTACTGTGAGGAAGTGGCAGCAGGTGAAATCTTCTCCCAACCCATCACACGGTTTTTGAAGTTCACCCCACCAGTCTTCAAGGGGTTCAAATCCGCTTTAAATGCTAATGACATTATACTGTGGCTAGTGTTGCTTATATCCCTGTTAAACCTGTTCTATCTAACATTCAGAGATAAGGGGAGATTGACTTGGATAACGACCCTGATACCTACCTCAGGGACTAGGGATGTTGCCCCAGAGCCTGACCCTGTTCCAGAGACTAGGGATATTAACCCAGCGTTTGACCCTGCCCCACAGCCCACCTTGGAAAGGAACCACCCAGAATGGGTGGGGGTGCTAGCGAAGGAGATACATGAGATGGGCCAGATGCTGAAGGAGTACCTCTTCCCAGCTGGTGAGAAACCCTCCCCCTGCCTTAAAGAGGGAGACTCTGATGGTGCAGCAGTGGGACCCACAGACGTTACATCTGTCCAGGTTCCAGCTGAACTGCAAGGGCACTCAGCAGCAGCAGTTGTCCCTGTGGAAACTAGGAAGTCTAAGATGAAAACAAGGCACCTAGATAATAAGGGTCAGGAAGGGGGCCCCTCACAACCAGCAGGGGAGCCAGAAGTTGAGATCATCACTGAGTCCCTGTCATACGAGAGTCTCTGTAACCTGCGAAAAGTAATTGTACGACGGGGCCATGAGCCTTTTACAACCTGGTTACTGCGGGTCTGGGACCTTATGGGCACAGGTGTGCAACTGGATGGTACTGAGGCAAGGAATTTGGGAGCCTTGACCCAGGACTCAGGTGTGGACCAAGTATTTGTAAGGGAGACAGGTCTCCTTTCCCTCTGGGAGCGACTTTTAATGAGTGTGAGAGAGAGATTTGTCCACAGGGAAAGAATGCGGGAGCACCACCAGAGAACGCGTTGGAATACCCTTGAGGAAGGGATCCAACAGCTGAGAGAAGTGGCAGTACTGGAGGTGCTCTTTGGGAGGGATGGACAGCATGACAATGACCCTGACAAGGTCAGGTGCACAGGGCAGAAGTTGTGGAATCTGGCAAACCTGGGCCCATCTCAATATACCCCCTTTATTGCAATGATTAATGCTGATACCAACCAAGTGAGAGTGGGTTCTGTTGCCAACAGGCTCAGGAATTATCAGAGTATGATGGCTGGCCCAATGCAGGCTCATGTCTCTGCTGTGGTTAAGGACCTCAAAGAGGAGTTTAAGGAGGAGATGAAGGAGATAAGGGAAGAGGTGAGGAAGATCAGTGCAGCACCAGTGCGAGTCATGGACCCCAAAAGTAGAGCCCAACGCCCCCCAGCTAGGGAGAGAGGGTACACCCCACATGCTGACCTGTGTATTTTTCTACGTGACCACGGGGAAGACATGAGAAGGTGGGATGGGAAACCCACTTCTGTCCTGGCAGCACGGGTGCGCCAACTCAGGGAGGGGAACACTAACAGAGGGAACTCCACTAAAGTGAAGGTAGCCTCAGCCTCCCATGACCAAGGTGCAGGGTATTACAGAAGGGAAGATGATCTGTCAGATCCCCTTGAAGGAACCTCCACTATGTATGCCCAGGAGAGAAATAATAACCAGGGCTAGAGGGGCCCTGCCTCTAGCCAGGGAGAGGCACGGGAAAACCGGATCTTTTGGACGGTGTGGATCCGATGGCCTGGCACATCAGAGCCACAGGAACACAGTGCATTGGTTGACACTGGTTCACAGTGTACATTAATACCATCGGGACATGTCGGGGAGGAACCTGTTTCAATTGCTGGGGTTACGGGGGGATCTCAGGAATTGACTTTGCTGGAGGCTGAGGTGAGCCTGACTGGGAAAGAGTGGCAGAAACATCCAGTTGTGACTGGCCCAGAGGCACCATGTATCCTAGGCATAGACTTCCTCAGGAACGGCTATTACAAAGACCCAAAGGGACTCAGGTGGGCTTTTGGAAGAGCTGCTCTGGCGGCAGAGGGCATTAAGAAGTTCAACACCCTGCCTGGGCTATCAGAAAACCCATCTGCAGTGGGACTCCTCAGGGTGAAAGAGCAACAGGTGCCAATTGCTACCTCAACAGTGCACCGCCGGCAGTACCGGACGAATCGAGATGCCGTGATCCCCATCCACAAGATGATCCGTGAGCTGGAGAGCCAAGGGGTGGTCAGCAAAACCCACTCACCCTTCAACAGCCCCATCTGGCCTGTGCGTAAATCTGAAGGAGAATGGAGATTAACCGTGGACTATTGTGCATTGAATGAAATGACTCCACCACTGATCGCTGCTATGCTGGACATGCTGGAACTCCAGTACGAGCTGGAGTCCAAGGCAGCAAAGTGGTACGCCACCATTGACATCGCCAATGCATTTTTCTCCATTCCTCTGGCAGTAGAGTGCAGGCCTCAGTTTGCTTTCACCTGAAGGGGTGTGCAATACACGTGGAACCGACTGCTCCAGGGGTGGAAACACCGCCCCACCATCTGTCATGGATTGATCCAGGCTACACTGGAGAGGGGTGGATCTCCAGAACATCTGCAGTACATTGATGACATCATTCTGTGCGGGGACAGGGAAATGGAGGTATTTCAGAAAGGAAAAAAGATAATTGATATTCTGCTGGGAGCCGGCTTCGCCATTCAAAAGAGTAAAGTCGAAGGGCCTGCCCAAGAGATCCAGTTCCTGATAGTAAAATGGCAAGATGGACGGCGCCAGATTCCCAGTGAGGTCATCAATAAGATCACTGCAATGTCTTCACCAACCAGCAAGAAGGAAACACAAGACTTCGTAGGTGCCATAGGCTTTTGGAGAATGCACATTCCTGAGTACAGCCAGATTGTGAGCCCTCTTTACCTGGTCACTGGCAAGAAGAACGATTTCCATTGGGGCCCTGAGCAGCAGCAAGCCTTTGCCCAGATCACGCAGGAGATCGCTCATGCAGTAGCCCTTGGCCCAGTCAGGACGGGACCAGATGTGAAGAACGTTCTCTACTCTGCAGCCGGGAACGATGGTGTGTCCTGGAGCCTGTGGCAGAAGGTGTCTGGTGAGACACGAGGCCAAATACTGGGATTCTGGAGTCGAAGCTACAGAGGGTCCGAAGCCAACTCTACTCCAACGGAGAGGGAGATCTTGGCCGCCTATGAAGGGGTTCAAGCTGCCTCAGAGGTGGTTGGCAGGGAAACACAACTCCTCCTGGCTCCCCGACTGCCAGTGCTGTTGTGGATGTTTAAAGGAAAGGTTCCCTCAACCGACCATGCCACTGACGCCACATGGAGCAAATGGATTGCCCTCATCACACAACGCGCCCGTATTGGAAACCCGAATCGCCCTGGGATTTTGGAGATAATTGCCAACTGGCCGGAAGGGGAAGACTTTGGTCTTGCCAACGAAGAGGAACAGGAACAAGTGACCCGGGCTGAAGAAGCCCCACCGTATAACCAACTGCCAGCAGATGAAACATGCTATGCTCTTTTCACTGATGGTTCCTGCCGCATCGTGGGGATGAACCGGAAGTGGAAAGCAGCCGTATGGAGCCCCACACGACAGGTTGCACAAGCTACCGAAGGAGAAGGTGGATCGAGTCAACTTGCTGAACTCAAAGCTGTTCAGCTGGCCCTGGACATCGCTGAAAGAGAGAATTGGCCAAAACTCTGCCTTTACACTGATTCATGGATGGTAGCCAATGCTCTGTGGGGTTGGCTGGAAAGGTGGAAAAACGCTAACTGGCATCGTAGGGGAAAGCCAATCTGGGCTGCCGATGAATGGAAAGACATTGTCACCCGGGTAGAGAAGCTGCCTGTGAAAGTCCGTCACGTACATGCCCATGTCCCCAAGAGTCGGGCTAATGAGGAACACTGACACAATGAGCAGGTAGATCAGGCTGCACAGATAGAGGTGTCGAAGATAGATTTAGATTGGCAGCACAAGGGAGAGTTGTTCCTGGCTCGATGGGCCCACGATGCCGCAGGTCATCAGGGCAGAGATGCCACCTATAAGTAGGCACGAGACCGGGGGGTGGATCTAACCATGGACAGTATTTCTCAAGTTATCCATGACTGTGAGACATGTGCTGCCATCAAGCAGGCCAAGCGGGTGAAGCCCCTCTCGTATGGGGGGCAATGGGCCAAATATAAGTATGGAGAGGCCTGGCAGATTGACTACATCACACTGCCTCAAACCCGCCAGGGCAAGCGCTATGTACTGACCATGGTGGAAGCCACCACTGGATGGTTAGAGACCAACCCTGTGCCTCATGCCACTGCTCAGAACACCATCTTGGGCCTGGAAAAACAAGTTCTTTGGAGGCATGGTACCCCTGAGAGAATTGAGTCTGACAATGGGACTCATTTCAAGAACAGCCTTATACACACCTGGGCTAGAGAACACGGCATTGAGTGGGTGTACCATATCCCCTACCATGCAGCAGCTGCAGGGAAAGTTGAAAGGTTCAATGGCCTGCTTAAAACCACCTTGAAGGCACTGGGTGGGGGAACTTTGAAGAACTGGGAGATTAATCTACAAAAGGCCACATGGTTAGTGAACACCCGAGGTTCCACTAACCGAGCAGGCCCTGCCCAGTCTGAGCCCTTGGGAATATCAGATGGAGATAAGGTTCCAGTAGTACACATGAGAGGTATGCTAGGAAAAACTGTTTGGGTGAATCCTGCCTCCAGCAAAGACAATCCCATCCGTGGAGTTGTATTCGCTCAGGGACCAGGTTGCACCTGGTGGGTGATGCAAAAGAGTGGGGAGACGCAATGCATACCCCAAGGAGACCTTGTTTTAAGGTGAAATACCTATAGTACTGTGCCTATGTCTTTAACTGCGTGCATGTATATATAATGCAACGGTTTAATTTGATATAGCATATTAGTATGGGAGAAATTCAGGGGTGGATAATGTTGGGGGTTGAATGCTTCCCTTTTCTTTCTGTGGAATTTCTCCCATTGTTATGCTAAGTGGCGACACCTGAAGGTAATGTTCTCTCGCAGGGAGGTGGGTGGAGGGAGGAGTGGGGGAAACAGGAAAAGGAAAGGTGGGACAGGTGGTCTGGAGTGGGGGACTCTCTCTCGCTTGGCTACTGGAGTGGGAGGACAGCCCGGGCTCAGGTCTGGCATCTCCCCTGCCATCCCAGCACTGAGATCCACACTTCCTGCCATTGGACATCGCTCTGGTTCCCTCCCACCTCACCCTACTACCACCGGACACTCTGCTGAACACCACGACCGACACCGTGACGGGGAGTCACTTTCCCATCCCGCTCACCCATGGCCCGCCGCCATCACTCCAGCCCTCTTCAACTGAGCGGGACCTGTCCGGCCTACAGCACCGGTAACTGAGCGCAGGGAGACGGCCTGAGGCCAAAAGGGGCTGGAGCTGAGCTATACTGTTCTGTTCTGTTGTCAATTTTTATAGCTGTTGTTGTTTTCCTGCCTTGTTAGATATCAGTAAAGAAATGTTACCCTTATCCCCACATCTCCTGCTTGAAGGCCTCTGATTTGGACCTAAAATAATTAAAAGGGAGGGGGTTGCATTCTGCATCTCAGGAAGGGGGCTATTGCCTTTCCTTAGACCATACCTGTCTTTCAAACCAAGACGGAGACTCATTGCAAAAAGGATCAGGGAGATGCCTAGGAGGAGTCTCAGGTGAATCCAGGAGACTACAGTGGAGTGCTATTCAGTTTTCCAATCACTTTCCTTAAAAAACTCTACAAAACCATAATAAAAAAACAAAAAAACAAACAAAAAAAGCTGACCAAACAAACACACAAAAAACCCCAAACAATTATCCCCAAAGGGACAAAAAAAGCCCCAAAAAAGCCCACAAAAAAACCCTCCCAAAACTGAAAAAACCCCCAAACCCAACACATCAAAAATCAAGGTGAAGGTTTTCAGTAACTTTAAAAATAACAAAACAAAACAAAACAAAAAACCCCTGAAAGTCACATTTCTAAAGGTGCTGTCCCAGCCTATTCTCTGAGCAGGGAGGACATCCTGAAGTGGAGCCCATTGGAAGAAAGCGGGACAGAACAGCACCTGGGCCATTGTCACAGGACGGCCCTGTGGCTGCCCCATTGCCAAAACCTGGACACATAAATCAAACACAGTTATGCACATGTGCTTAGACACAGCAAAAACATATTTGTCTGAAAAGAACACTGGTCCATTTATATCACTGGAAAGAGCATAATGCCTCGTCTCAGCTTTCTTTTCAGTCATTACAAATGTTTCAAAAATATAGGAGTGCAGAAAATGGAAATATCCAAGATCAACATGAGGACCAATAACAAAGATTCCATTTTTGAAACTGCATTGGGAATCCCCTGCAGAAATTGACTCAGAGCTCTAAGATTTATTAAAAAAACCAAGAGTATTGGAGTCAATACAACACAGTGTCTGGAGACTTCAGCTGGTTGCCTTGATTTCTCAAATATGATGGAGGAAGCACCTTAGCAACTACAGCTGCCAGTTGTCTCAGGGCCCTGACATGCCTCTGGGTGGGTCCCATGGTCCTGAATGCTCAGGTTCCTCAAGTGGTCTGAAAGCTGACCTGCTACTATGGCTTAGAATCAAGTCCACCAGTCCAATAACCTGACAGATGTGGAAATAGTGACTGACAGTAAAAATTGAGACCAACACTTGTTGAGTACCTCAGCCTTCTCATTGTCTGTTGTCACTAGTCCTGTCTAGCTTATGGGGGTGGGGGGGGGATAGGGGAGGTGTGATAGGTTTCTTTTCATCTCCCGATCCCCACTGAAACACCCGTAGGTGCCTTTATTATTCTTAATTTTGGCATGCTTTTCCAAATTCAGCTTCAACTGAGCCTTAGTTATACTGATCCCATCCTCACACACTCATGTGTTACCACTGTATTTTTCCCATGATTTGTCTCGCTGTGTATTGTCTGCATATTACTTTCTTGCATCACATCTATTAATTTTCAATAACCTCCTGGCTTTAACTTTGTTTCAAAAAACCCTTTTTGAACCTTTTCACCTAAGCAATTCACCTGGGAAACCCAAATTCCCCAAAATTCACCCAGAAGTCCCCCCTGGGATGCAGAGCACTCACCTAGCAACTCACAGAATTCCACAAATTCACCCCAAAATTCATGGGGGACCACCAAATCCCAGGGCTTCTCCCCAAAATCCCACCTGCAACCCCCAAAATCCCTCAAATCACCCCCAATACCCAGTCCCCCCAAGACCCCCCAAATTCACCCCAAAATGTCTCCAATCCCCCTCAAATCCTCCCCAGATACCCCCAAATCCACCAAATTCACTCCAAGACCCAGCTGGGACTCCCAAAAATCACCAAAATTCCCGAGAAAATCCACCTGCATCCCCCCAAATTCATTCCAAAATTCTCCCACGACTCCCAAATGCTAACCTTGATACCCCAAAATCGACAGAATTCACCCCAAAATCCACCTGGCATCCCCAAAACTCACCTGAACACCCTAAAATTCACATGCATAGCCGAAAATTCACCAAATTCCCCCCAAAATTCCCCTGAGATCCCTAGAATTCCACAAATTCCCCCTAAAATTCAACTGGGACTCCCCACATTCTACAAATTCACTCCTGTCCTGGGGTACAATGCAAAAATGTGTATTCTATCACCATCTCTTAAAATGTGGTAGGGGTGGTGATCCTTATCTCTGTGGGAGATATCCTCTGCTGATGAATTGGGAATCCAAATTGCCCTGGGATTCTGGAAATAATTACAAACCGGCCTGAAGGTGAGACTTTTGGATTGTCTTCTGAAGAAGAAGAGGAGCAAGTGGCACGTGCTGAGGAAGCCCCACCATATAATGAGCTACCGGAGACTGAAGGACGATATGCCCTCTTCACTGATGGTTCCTGCCAAATTGTAGGCACTAACCGGAAATGGAAAGCTGCAGTATGGAGCCCCACACTACAAGTTGCACAAGCTACCTAGGGACAAGGTGGATCGAGTCAGGTCGCAGAGCTAAAAGCCGTCCAGTTGGCTTTGGATATTGCTGAACGAGAGAAGTGGCCAAGGCTTTATCTCTACACTGACTCATGGATGGTAGCTAATGCTCTGTAGGGATGGCTGGATCGCTGGAAAAAGGCCAACTGTCAGCGCAGAGGGAAACCCATCTGGGCAGCTGAGATTTGGCAGGACATTGCTGCCCGAATAGAGAAATTGACCATAAAGTTTCGACACGTGGATGCACATGTACCCAAAAGCCGGGCTAATGAAGAACATCATAACAAAGAGCAGGTGGACCGAGCTGACAAAGTGAAAGTATCACAGGTAGATCTAGACTGGTAGCACAAGGGACAATCATTCCTAGCTCGTTGGGCCCATGATGCCTCTGGTCATCGGGGAGAGATGCAACATACCGATGGGCCCGTGACCGAGGGGTGGACCTTACCATGGACAGCATCTCACAGGTCATCCACGACTGCGAGACCTGTGTCGCAATCAAACAGGCCAAGCGTGTGAAGCCTCTGTGGTACGGTGCACTATGGTCAAAGTACAGGTATGGGGAAGCCTGGAAAATTGACTACATCACCCTTCCCCAAACCCACCAGGGCAAGCGCTACGTACTGAGCATGGTGGAAGCAACTACAGGATGATTAGAAACCTACCCTGTGCCTCATGCCACTGCCCAGAACACCATGTTCAGCCTAGAAAAACAAGTCCTTTGGAGGCATGGTACCCCTGAGAGAATTGAATCAGACAACGGAACCCATTTCAAGAACGGCCTTATCAACACCTGGGCCAAAGAACATGGTATTGAATGGATATATCATATCCCTTACCACGCGCCAGCTGCCGGGAAAGTTGAACGGTCTAATGGGCTCCTTAAGACTACTTTGAAAGCCCCAGGTGGTGGAACCGTCAGAAATTGAGAAATGAACTTGGCCAAAGCCACCTGGATGGTTAACACCCGAGGGTCCATCAATTGAGCCTGTCTTGCCCACTCTGAACCCCTGCACACAGTGGATAGAAACAAGGTCCCTGTGGCACAAGTGGAAGGTATTTTAGGAAAGACTGTTTGGATTAATCCCACCACAGGCAAAGGCAAAACAATCCGTGGGATTGTTTTTGCTCAAGGACCTGCTTGCAGTTGGTGGGTAATGCAGAAAGATGGGGAAACCCGTTGTGTACTGTAAGGAGACCTAATTTTTAGTGAGAACTGTATGTAAGGTTTCATTTTGGATTATATATCTGTAACAGGGTATTGGTTTGGGTATGATGTAGATGGTAATAGAATAAGGGGTGGATTATGTCCTGGGGTAAAATGCAAAAATGTGTATTCTGTCACCATCTGTTAAAATGTGGGAGGGGTGGTGATCCTTATCTCTGTGGGAGATAGCCTCTGCTGATGTGCCATCTGATAAGATCAGGGGGATGATTATCGTTATCTTTTCACTACCCATCCTTCCTCCAGAAGATATATTCTGTTAATGGGCCATTAAGTCCTATTGTGTGACTGATAAGATTACATCATCCCATTGGGAGATGCTCCAGCCAGGGGGAGGAGCCAAACATTTCCTACCTAGATAAAAACTGAGATTGGGAACACCAAGGCAGTCCTTTCCACTGGATCCCAGAGGAAAGTCGGACCTTTTTCCACATCATCGCTGGATCTTCGGAGGAAAACTGCACCTTCTACAGGAGCACTGCATCAACTGAACCACATCTGTCATCCAGGAGGACTGCAGCCACCATTTATACAGACTGCTACCAACACCCTGACTGATAGGGTGTCAGGTTGTATTTCTGACTTTGGTGATGCTTTTTCTTTTATATTATTGCATGTATTTTATTTTTTCTCTTTTCTCCTATTAAACTGTATTACTGACTTGGAGTCTCGCACTGGTTTTACTTTCAAACAAACACAACCCCAAACCTCGCTACCCGGTATCCCCCAAAATTCCACAAATCCTCCCCCAAAATCAACCTGGGACCCCTCAAAACTCACCTGAATCTCCCCAAATCCCCCCCCGCCCCCAATTCACCTGGGAACCCCCAAATCCCCAGAATTCAACCCAAATTTCACCTGGGACCCCAAAAACCTCCAAATTCGCTCCAAAATGATAGGCAACTTTACACACTCCATTTTCCCACAAAAGGATCTAGAGCTGAATCATTAATCACTGAGAGAAGACCCTCTGACTAATTAAAGTTAGAAAGTGCTATGTTTATTCACCGGCGGGCGGCACGGGAGTCACCTCCAAAAGGCGTGACCGCCCTGTGCAGGGTTCTTTGCTATCTATTTATTCCCCAAGATCTTACATACAATACATATGCTTAACCCCACCACCTCCCATCCCATATTAAAATGAGCCCATTAGTCCTTCACGCGTGCAGAGCTCTTCTCTTGAATTGGGTCGGTGGTCTCGAAATGGGTCAGTGGTCTCGAAGGATGAAATCAGGAGAGTCTTCATCAGGTCTCAGTGACCCTCTGGCACTATCCAAGGCTCCGTGCTTCATGGTTAGCAGTTTACTTATTTTACGTCCATCTGTAAGTAAATTTATAATATAAGCATCTAGTAATTATTAACCTCCCATTTACCTACCTAACTTACATCTTGGTCATGGAAACTACTTCTACTCTTAGCAAAAACCTTAACTTTTTAAAACCATGATTCAGAGCCCTGGGTGCTTCATATACAAACTAAACCGAAAAAAACTTTCTATTCATTCTCAGCAAAAAGACTTCCTATTCCTCCTTCTTTTGGAGAAAACTGCCTTCACTTTCAAACTTATTCTCTTGCTCACTTACCTGCATAATGCTTAGTCCCTGTTCTGCATGCTCATTTTCTTCACTTTTACAAGGAATCCACGCCTCATCTTCTTCTTCCTCTGCTTCTTCCATTTCCTGTGCCTAGATCACCTGTTTCTCTGTTAGATTTGTTTCTCCAGCTGATTTTTGACAACTGTCCCTATCTTGTGGCACCGCTCGCTCGAGAGAGGTGATTGTCCTGCTCTGCTCTGGGCTGGGACTGCGCTCTCTTCAAGCCCTGGGGGCAATTTTGTATGCCACAACGTCAGAAAGACCTCAGGCTATTGGAGAAATGTCCAAAGGAGGGACACAGAGACCGTGAAGGAACTGGAGGGGAAGCCATACAAAGAGTGGCTGAGGGCATTTCGTTCAGCTGCAGAGAGGACACTGAGCTCACACCTCACTTGGGACCTCTCAGCCCCTCTCAAGGGCAGCACAGGGACAGCTTTGCTCTCTGCTCTCTGCGACTAGGGACAGGAGCCAAGGGAATGCCAGGAGCGGTGTCAGGGGATGATTAGGCTGGCTATCAGGGAAAGGCTTTTTTCCTCAGAGGCTGGTCAGGCACTGAATAGGTTCTCCAGGCAATGGGCACAGCCCCAAGGCTGCCAGAGATCCAGGAGCGTTTGGCCAATGCTCTCAGGGATGCAAAGGGTGGGACTGTTGGAGCGTCTGTGCAGGGCCAGGAGTTGGACTTTGACAATCCCTAGGGGTCCCTTCCGACTCAGGAAACTCTTACCATTTTCCCCTCTTTCCTCTCCTTGCACAATGATCTCAGCTTTCTGTTCCACCCTATGTTCCACTTCTGAAACCTCAGCTACTTCTTTCCAGTTCAAGCACAGTTCTACTGGTTATAATCCAAAGATATACAGATTGAAAAACAAGCAAAAAGAAACACCTGTTTGGAATGTCGTGGTCTTATTTGGTTATCACACTATGAAGTCGATTGTGCCTTGCAAGTTCTAAAAGCAAAACAACAACAAAAAACACCCACCACACCGTTTTAACATAGGGATTTGCTTTCTTCTAAGAAATCCATATCCCTTCTCAAAATGGATCTATTTCAGTTAGAGATCATCTTGAATAGATCACTTACTATCTAAAGAACCTGGAACACTCAAATCCATAATGATAAGCCTGTTAATTAGTCGTTTTCTGTTAAAAAGGCAAATGAATTTGCTCAAGTGCCGTTTGTAACAAGGACAGAGTTCAAAGTGCGGCTCTGAGAAATGTTTTGGTTTCCCTCTCCTATCGCTATCAAAAGCACTTTCCTCAATGGCTGAAACAATACTTGATATAGTCTGAATTTTAAAGGTCATGAAAATTTTCTCAAAAGTGAAAAATTAATATAGCAGTCAGGTTTTAAACCAACAGGAATTTTTGTTTTACCTGTTTGAAGATTTCCTTCACACTAAAATGCTGGCTGATGGATACCTAGAAGAAATCAATTCCCACAAAATGCTTCCGGGTAAGCCATTACGTCATCCATTGCTATTTGCTTCAGTGTCCCGTTCCTGTCCAATTGAAGGTCCCTGTTTAAGAGACTCAAGTAGGGAGAGAAATAAAATTAAATATGACTACTGTGCCTTTAAATCTAAATCGAACTTCCTGATCAATCTCATAAAACCTTTAGGCTAAATGTTGCCATTGATCTGTTTCTACTGAACACAATCACGTCCTGGCTTATTACAGATTAGTTCATTACAAAGAAAGAAATGCACAGAAGTTAAAATATTTCCAAAGAAGCATTTGACATCCTTCCTTTTGGATGCAGAACCATTCCAACACTGCTTACATAAGAGGTCAAATTACTGTCTTCCATGTTAGTTCTGCACTGTGCTCAGCAGAGCCTTTCTGGTTTATTGGCCTTTCACTTGGCCATAAAGCTGAGTCTTGATTCAAGAAAAATCAATATTCACACTTGTTTTCATTTACACGGACATTTGCTTGGTCTCCTAAACAAAGAGAATGATGGGGAATTTATGTAGGTGTTCAGATAGGTAACATTCTCTTTCCGCAACCTGGCATTGTATTTTCACTTGGTCTGTTACCTCTGGCTTTGTTTTAACGGCTAAAATTATTAGGAAGAGTATCAAACCTCCAGCTCTAACCACAGTCCCACTGCGATCTGTGAGAAGGTATGTGCATCTGCCCCTCAGGTCCATACTGCTCTTCTAATGTGCCTCTGATCGAGCAGATAGGAAAGACCTCCTGGGTGTGTGAACTGTGCTGCTTCCTCTATGGCTTCAGAGCTGCTGCTAAGATCTTCAGGAAGGAGAGCGGTATTGTACCAATTTCTAGATGGTTTTTAAAGTTGCAAGTGCTTGGCTATCTTAAACTTCTGAGTTCCTAGAACTTTGAATGAGATCAAATCTATGAGTGAAGTGATGATGGTGCAGACCAACTTCTGATTCCTGTGATCCAAGAATCTGCGCTACTGCTTTTACCTTCTGAATAAGGCATGGATGTGATGGTATGCACAGTAATACTGATGTGCTATGGTGTTTGAATGATAGCAGTCTTCCTTTGTCCCATTCCTAAACCGTGGGCATTATTTGCCTTAAACTTGTTCACGAGGGACATTATTCTATATTCTTACATGAAGTGAAAAGCACTCTTTTTCCATACCTTCACACAACAGCATTAAAACAAGGCCTAAGTAGTACAACCAATGTTCAAAGATGCTCTACCTTTTAAGGTGACCATACAAAATTCATACCTTGTTCTAATTTGATCTCAAGAAGAAAGGGTGTTCTCCAGATACTCCTTCAGCTCTTCCTCACAGCTCACCATTTTCCTTTTTTCTAAAATTGTATCCAGATCACTTTCATCATCTAAGGCCACATAAAAAAGCTCATAAAAATGGTTTCATAGCTACTAAAATCTCGCCCACTATTTAGGATTCAAGGAAGTTAATTATGCTCATATATTCTACACCCAGAAGAGAAAGCTACCTCAGCAAAACTCATCGCCTATGAAAATCTTCCTAGATAAAGAACACCTCTGACACTGCCACCCCAAGTTACTTGTTGAAACAATGAGAACCTCACATCCAATCAGACTCTAGACCTGCACAAGATCTCGTAATAGCAACTTGCAGCCACTTTCTACAGAAAGCAGCAGTGATCTCTATCACTGTTGCCATACCAAGAATAAGACAGGACTGTCCATTCAGCGTGAATCAAGCAGTTAGCAAAAATGCACCTGACAGAATGAAACTCAAGAGTAGAAATTCCCATCTAAAAGTCGAAGATTACATTTTTAATTTTATAGCAGGTATTTGGAATTTCAGAGGGCTCTTAGCATTAAGAAGTCCTGTCTTTATAGCACACCCTTGTTTTTATGTTTCTACTTGTATTATGGCCATTTAGCCGTCTCCTTAAAATCACTCCAAAGAAAAACATTCAAGTGAACAAGTTCTTTCTAAACTGCTGGAAGGTGAAATGAATAAGAGGATATGTAACATGATAAAAGGCTGCCTGGAATTTTACGACTGGTATCCAACATGGCGTCTTCTATCTGGAGAGTAAAAAAATCAGCCTCCAAGTAAACTGCTAAGAATGCGGATTATCAAAACTTCTGTTTATTCTGGCACCATAAAGCACCAAATCACATTCTATAATTTATTCCTTTAGAAACAACTGCCCGACTTTTTTTATCTATAGAAAAGATTAGAAGACATTTGGGAGATCATTTCCAGCTATTCCTAAAGTCTGATCTTAAGCAGGCTGGGCCATACGTCATTCATGGCTATCATATGTATTTCAGATAGAAATGATCATAAAAATACAATCTATTTATATTACAAATAATAAACACAAGAATTATGAGCACTTCCACATGAAACTCTTCCACACCAAACTGTTTCTTTGGAGTGTTTTGTCACACTATGGACCTCTTTCTAAGGTGACATCAGTAGCCTACCACACAGAAGGCATTGCAGGTGGGAGCACAGGAAGAACAGACTAATCCCAAGGAGTGATGAAAATATACGTCATCAAATAAAAGAAACGTATATCCACGTGCTCCACTTCTTCTTCAAACCTACATTATAGTTTCTCAGTCATCTGAAGCATGTTGGAGTGCACAACTTCAGCATCTTCTGCTGTGCAAATATTCATATCCGACAGGGTCATCTGAAGGAAAAGAAGAAGAAATTATTGACATGCACACAAGAAATACTGTGTGGCTTTCAGAGAGCCTGGCTTAATGTAGTGTTTCTTTTCTTGTGGTGGACAGAGATAGATTCAGCCTCCTACATGCCATCTTAGATTAGTAAACAATACCATCTGGTTGGACACAAAGGGAGAAATTGAGGCAGAGGTGGAATTTCTTTCCCACGATAAGGCAGATATAGCACAAGGGCTGAGGCTCCTTGCATCTTCCACATTCACGTAGGACAGCACTCCCTTCATTACTGGCATTTGTGACGGCTTTTCCACATATCATGTACAAATACCAACTACTACTGTGAAACCAAACGGATGGCTTACGTTTTGAACAGAGTAAGGCAGAGGTTAAAAACGAATTCCACTTGTTATCTCAATGTTTGGTGCATCCTCAGATGCATTTTACTCAAATGACACATTGGACCACGGCTATCACAGCCAAAAGCTGTGGCACTCAACTTGCACATCTGCCCTTTCTCCTGACATTTGCCCTCGACCAGCTCATACTGGATGCTCATTTTCTCCACGCACTCCACATTGGGGCTCTCTGAATGCTATGGAACAGACCACAGTCAATATTCCCATCTTTCATAGTGCAGTGTGACATGGAAACATGACAGAGGCCATGTGCTGAATCTCAGCACACGGAACAGATCCCAGCAGTGCCTACAGACCTTTGCCTACAGACACCAGACACTACCAGCCAAAGAAATCAAGACATTTTCATACACAGCTCTTTATCATTATGCTTCAAAGTCGCAAGGTACTTACAATCGCTACCAACTTCTTTGCTGCTATACAGGCTACAAACATCCCAACAGGATGTGCTCTGGAGCAAGAGAAGGCAGACACAGAGAGGGAAGGCATGCTGCAAGGACACAGAGAAAGGAAGTATCTCCAATACTTCCCCTCTTCTTCTCATACTTCCCCTCTTCTTCTGCAAGAGTTAAAAAGGAGTATTTTTGTATGATTGAGAAGGGATCCATGTCAAAATTAACTTTTGATTTCCCCCAGATTCATTCTAACCAAGCCAGTTCCTGCTAGATCTCACCATGCACAGGTGTTTGTACTGGCCAAAGGAAAGCCATGCCACAGGCAGCTTCTTTGGCTCTTACTGCCACCTCCAAGCAACTGAGAAGGTATGTGGGAACACACAGAACAAAGAATAGAGAAAACATGCACTCTCAAAGCAACTGTCTGCCTCATCGTTGCCCGGGAGAAAAGAAAATATTGCTTGAATTCCAGACTGTTCTTAGGATTTCCCGACCTACCTAGACTTTTGTTTCAATTCTCCAGAGTTCTGCACCATTCGCTTCCATCAGATTTGGCACGTGTTGGAGGCAACAAGGTGCTATCAAAGTAGGAAACAAGAGTCAGGTATCCTAAAATACAAACCACTCAGTACTTCAAATATAAAATCATGAATCAGAATATCCATACTACTGGGCTTTCTTTTATTTACAGCCATCTTGGCAATGAAAATAAACCTGAGATTGTTGTTGTTCAAGGCCAACTGTTTACTGCCCGATAAGGAACTAACTGTCATCTACCTTGTTCCTACATCCACCGTAAAAAACCTCCCTGTAATATCGTAATGCATTGCACCCACACCAATGTGTCTTGTGTTCAGGATGGATAGTCAAACGTAGCAAAGTTAGATTTCTATCCAGACTCCTCTCTTAATTTATTACGCAAATGA
This sequence comes from Sturnus vulgaris, assembly GCF_052056855.1. Lineage (NCBI taxonomy): Eukaryota > Metazoa > Chordata > Aves > Passeriformes > Sturnidae > Sturnus > Sturnus vulgaris. The sequence continues at coordinate 67,700,169 of NC_142282.1, forward strand.
AATCCCACGCCATGGAGGAAAAATGCCTTGACAAAAGCACCAACTTCTAGCTCTCCACCCATCTTTGCCCATTTCTACTATGTTTCAAGATTTACTTCTGCATTCCCCCATTTTTAGAGCCTGGTCGCCACCTAATAAGTGTAGCTGGGGCACTGAAAATCAGGAATGCATTTTCTCCATTCAAAAGAGCTGTACAAAAATAGATATAGACCCTGCCTTACTGCTGCATTTAGCAATCACACACTGACAGGAAGCAAAGTGCATTTTGTAGCCAAGTCCTTCATTAACTCCAGCAACAATTGTTTTCCTTTATGCTATACCCTCTTTTGCCATACCCGATATATTGCAAAACCTTCAGTCTGTGTTCACTGAGTGCCATCGGCTCCTTTATCAACTTTTCCATTTCCATATTCACAGTTGGGGGATTCTGTATTTCTTCACTTGCCATAAATTCTCTGCAGGATGGAAAGTAGATATGTCGAATGGATCACATGATATATGTGATATCATACGTGATATCACGTAGAAAGAAAAAATGACCAAGTATTACTTTGATAGAAACCAAAAGTGAACACTAGCCACTTTGTGTTGCTCATTGTCCAAAAGAAGACTGCCACATTTCTGACCTGAAACTATGAACTACACACTTCTTTTGCATGAGCTTCCAGTCCTTGACTCTCCCTTGCCATTTCAGTTGATGACATTTTTCTTTCTCAAGCTCTGATTTCATTCGATTCAAGAGTAGCTTGGCAGTTGACCTCTCATTATCCAGCAGTGCTCTCTTTACATTGTGTGTATTAAAAAAGAAGCCAGAAGTAGAAGCAGCATACGACATGCAAAAACAAAGAAAAAATGTCTCTTCTACAGAAAATGAGGGGAGAAAAGAACACAAATGATAACCAATACCCTGCCAAGTAGAAATTTCTTCTATATTTCAGTGATTGATAGGCAGAAAAAATGAAATTCATTTGGGGAAAGAAAGACATTCTAGGAATATTCAGACTGCCATCTTGCCCCAGGTAAAACATTTACCATGACCTTAGCGTTAATGAGCTTGTGAACATCAGCTGCCAAGAGGAAGGACATTTCCTCCAGTTTCACAGAATACTTGGTCAGTACATCTGCTATCTGTGCAATCAAAGAATACAGAAAAGAAACAACAATGAAAAGTAGAACTCAAATATCAATTTCCCAAGTTAAAATCTACATGAACAAGACAATTTTTCCATTCAAGTGAATTCGATTTAATTAATTCATTAACTACATAAGTATCATTCTCACGTTCAAGAATAGAATTCAAAGAATCAACGTTGCTTCTTCTGAGACATTGAAGCCTGAGTAGATCCCAACTTCAAATCTATTAGGACGGCATGAAAGCAATACCTGCTACATTTAGTACATGTAAACTACAAAGACATCTAGAACAGCTCTAAAAGATGAACAAACCCATGAACTTTGAAGGAGACGCTAGCAAGAAATGTGGAAATAGGCTTTATCTGCCCAATGCTTTTCCCAAAAGCTTGGGCACTCCTTGGCGTCAGTGAGAGTCTCTGTCTCATTATTCAGCAGCTGGCTTAGGGTAAGAAAGGATGCATGCAATCACTTCATTCCTGTTCATGACATAAACTTACTGCATCATCATGGGAGCCATTTGCTAGGAAATATAGCCTAAAAAATAGGTGTCAGAGTGGGTACATATCTAGATTGCTATGAGCAAAACCAATTTCTTTTTAACAGGAAAGCCATACAATATGCCTGCCATGGCAAATATTAGTCTACTAGCCCTGCACTTCAACGGGCAGCGAGCAGTTCATTACACCAAATTTACATTAGTCAAGGAGACAGTCTATTTATTACAAGCCCCTAGTTCTAGAACCAAGAATTCAGGAGTTGCTGATTCCCGATGAAAATCTGTCCATTTCATACCTTTGGGGTTTTATGCTTCTGTTCTTTACCTGTCTTGAGTGTGGCTTTCTTGTGAAGTCACTGATGGGTGATTTTCCAACAGATTTCTGCTGATTACACGGTATTTGCATGGCATCAGCAGACATCTCAGAATGTCTCTTTAAAGTATGCTTTTTACTCTTCTTAGAGGACCTTGTCTTCTTTTTTCCTTCACCCAAAAGGTGGGCTAAGTGAGCCTTCAAAGAACCATCATCTCAACAATTAGAATTCTTTCAAACCTACTGAATGGAGAACAGCAACAAAAAAAATTTAAAAAAAAACTAGTACGCGAAAGACAGCAGAAGAGAAAGGTAAAATAATGAATCCTACATGCCACATGCATAACTCTCTTCATTCCAGGCTATTTTCAAAATGAGAAAAAAAAAACAGAAAAAAAGACCATTCTTTCCTCAGAGAGGGAAAGTGGAGTAACTGGATTGTGTTGCCTTGCTTACAGTTACAAGAAAAGTCAACAGCAGAGTTGAAAACTCCTGAAGCTGGCTAACTGCACCTCTAAATGTTTTACTACTGTGTTATGATTCTGTCTTCAGTGTCCTAGGGTGATGTTATGGTGTTTGTATCGCCAATCGTGTGTCCTGATTATGTTTGGTATTATGTCCTGTGCTTCCAGGACTGACTCTGAGAGTGAAGCTTTGTTTTGTCTTGTTATCAGCCGGCTCACCTCCCCCATGGTCTATGTTTAGGAGAGGTTTTAGCTCGGTTTGCTTGCTTGCTTGCTTGCTTGCTTGCCTGCTTGCTCGCTTCTGCCTCTTTTTCTTTCCTTCGCTTTGCCCTTGCTTTTTGCTTTTTAGTTAGTTCAGCTAGGCAGTCCAACTTTTTCCCTGGACTGTTTTCTCTTCCACCCCGTCCCCTCCCTCTCCTGGATACCATCTGAACGGACGGGGACCTGGGAAACCCCAAGAAACACCGGGAGTCTACCCTTTGTCACCTGCAGCAGTCATCCCCAGCGCCAGAGACTGATAACTGAGCGACCACTCGCCAGAGAGACTGAACTTGTCATCCCTTCAGAACGGTGAAAGAGTTTTTTTGTCAGCTGGTGTTGTCTTTTTTTCCCTGTGCTGGGAAGTGTCTTGCTTGTTAAATAAACAGGTTTTTTCTCCCACTCTTCTCTGAGGAAATTCTTCCCGAACCCGGTGGGGGGGGGGGGGGGGGGGGAGGAGTCGTGGGGTTTGCTGTCTGGGGGCTCCTTCTGGAGGTTTTCCCCCAAATTTGGCCAAAACCAGGAAGTTAATAGAACCTGATATACAACAAAGAGATGGGAGCACATGGAGATGCATTGGAGAGCCTACGCTGGAGGTAACACATTCATTTTTTACTCAAACAAATCCAAATTAGAAATGTTGAAAATGACCTGGGGCCATTTCAACAGCCAGCAAACTGACTAACACAACCAACCTTTGGCTTTTATTCAATCCTTTGCTTGTTTTACCTGGGCCTTGAAGATCTGTCTGCAGCCTTCCTCTCTGCAAATATATCACACTTGTCCTATTGGGAACCCATGGCTCATCACAGCTGCTTGGCCAGGCCTGCTTCCAGAAGAACTGGCAACTACAAGCTGGGAGCCAAGAGATACAACACTTCACTTGGAAAAGGGCCTTCCATGAATCCTAGAATCCCAGAATGGTTTGGACTGGAAGCGACCTTAGAGATGATAGATTATCTTCTTCCCACATCCTGACATGGGCAGGGACACTTTTCCACTAGTCCAGGTTGCTCCATGTCCGCTCCAGCCTGGCCCTGGACACTTCCTGCCATGGGACTCCCACACAGCCTCTTTGAGCAACATGTGCCAGGCCTCAGCACCCACACAAGGAAGAATTCCTTTCCAATATCCCATCTACCCCAGCCCTCTGGCATTTTGAAGCTATTCCCCCTTGTCCTGCGAGTCCCGACCCTTTTCCAGAGTCCCTCCCCAGCTATCTTGGAGCCCCAGCAGGCACTGCAAGGGGCTCAAAGGTCTCCCTGGAGCCTTCTGTTCTCCACATTGGACACCCTCAGCTCTCCCAGTCTGTCCTAGAGCAGAGGAGCTCCAGCTTTAAAAGCAGCTTAGCAGCCTCCTACCCGTGAAACTCGACTCCACCGCTGGCCTTCCAGGCACTAAGGATATCGCTTCTGGTGTCTCCCAGGGTCACTCCCGCCTCTCTCCCCGCCCCCCATGTGGCCCTCAGGAGATGCTGGTCAGATGCCACTCCTGCCGCTGTCAGACCAACGAGGCGCAGGGGGCCAGCCCAGCCTCATCCACAATCCACAGTGTCCTGCGGGCTCATGGTCGCCCACACACCCGGAAGCAGATGTGACAATTGATAAAAGATTCATGTTAATCACAATAGCATTGGGTTTTGCATAAACCAGAATACTAAGCTCTGAAGTGAAGCATGGACACTTGATAAAGGAAATTATATGATTGAATAATACTGTTTAAAATCACCTTATTATGTTATGTTGTATTATGTTACATTATATTATGTTATATTATGTTATTTTTTTCAAATAAGTTGTATCGGCTGCCAGCTTGCGAAATCGGACTTCCCAAAAAGCCCTTGTAAAGTCCATTGTACCTTCCCACTTTCCCTGCAGCTGGTGCATGGTAGGGGATATGGTACACCCATTCAATGCCGTGTTCCCTAGCCCAGGTGTTGATAAGGCTATTCTTGAAATGAGTCCCATTGTCTGACTCAATCCTCTCAGGGGTACCATATTCAAAGGACCTGCTTTTCAAGGCCCAGGATGGTGTTACGGGCTGTAGCGTGAGACATAGGGTAGGTTTCCAACCATCCTGTGGTGGCTTCTACCATGGTGAGCACGTAGCGCTTGCCTTGGCGTGTCTGGGGCAGTGTGATGTAATCAATCTGCCAGGCCTCCCCATACTTGTACTTGGACCAACCCCCCCCATACCAGAGGGGCTTCACCCGCTTGGCTTGCTTGATGGCAGCGCACGTCTCACAATCATGGATAACTTGAGAAATACTGTCCATGGTTAGATCCACCCCTCGGTCTCGTGCCCACTTATAGGTGGCATCTCTACCCTGGTGGCCTGAGGCATCATGGGCCCATCGTGCTAGGAACAACTCTCCCTTGTGTTCCCAATCAAGGTCTATCTTCGACACCCCTATCTTTGCAGCCTGATCTCCCTACTGATTGTTTTGCTGCTCTTCATTAGCCCTACTTCTGGGAACATGGGCATCTACATGGCGAACCTTCACAGGTAGTTTTTCTAACGGGGTAGCAATATCTTTCCACTTTTCGGCAGCCCAAATTGATTTTCCTCTACGCTGCCAGTTAGCCTCTTTCCATCTCTCCAACCATCCCCACAGAGCATTGGCTACCATCCATGAATCGGTATAAAGGTAAAGCTTTGGTCACCTCTCTCTTTCTGCAATGTCTAAGGCCAGTTGAACTGCTTTGAGTTCAGCAAGTTGACTGGATCCACCCTCTCCTTCAGTGGCCTCTGCTACCCGTCGTGTGGGGCTCCATACAGCTGCTTTCCACCTCCGATTCATCCCCACAATGCGACAGGAACCGTCAGTGAATAGAGCATAGGGTGTTTCCTCTGCTGGCAGTTGGTTATATGGTGGAGCTTCTTCAGCCTGTGTCACCGGTTCTTGTTCCTCATCTGTGACACCAAAACTTTCACCTTCAGGCCAATTTGTAATTACTTCCAAAATCCCAGGGCGATTCAGTTTTCGAATTCGGGCGTGCTGTGTAATGAGGGCAATCCACTTGCTCCATGTAGCACTGGTGGCATGGTGGGTGGAGGGAACCTTTCCTGTGAACATCCACCCCAGCACCGGTAGTCGGGGTGCCAGAAGGAGTTGTGCTTCTGTGCCAACCACCTCTGAGGCTGCTTGGACTCCTTCGTAGGCGGACAAGATTCCCTTCTCTGTTGGGGTGTAGTTAGCTTCAGACCCTCTGTAGCTCCGACTCCAAAATCCTAATGGTCGGCCTCGAGTCTCACCAGGCACCTTCTGCCACAGGCTCCAGGACAGACCATGTTTCCCGGCTGCAGAGTAGAGCACGTTCTTCACATCTGGCCCTGTCCTAACTGAGCCAAGGGCTACTGCATGAGCAATTTCCTGCTTTGTCTGGGCAAAAGCTTGTTGCTGCTCAGGGCCCCAATGGAAATCGTTCTTCTTGCAGGTAACCAGGTAAAGATGGCTCACGATCTGACTGTACTCAGAAATGTGCATCCTCCAAAAAGCTATGGCGCCTAAGAAAGCTTGTGTCTCCTTCTTGTTGGTTGGTGGGGACATAGCTGTGATTTTGTTGATGACATCAGTAGGAATCTGGAGCCGTCCATCTTGCCACTTCACTCCCAGGAACTGGATCTCTCGAGCAGGTCCCTTAACTTTACTCTTCTTGATGGCGAAGCCAGCTTCCAGGAGGATTCGGATGATTCTCTCTCCTTTCTTGAACACTTCTGCTCCTGTGTTCCCCCACACAATGATATCATCAATATATTGTAAATGTTCTGGAGCCTCACCCTTTTCTAGTGTAGTCTGGATCAGTCCATGGCAGATGGTAGGACTGTGCTTCCACCCCTGGGGCAGTCGATTCCAGGTGTACTGCACTCCCCTCCATGTGAAAGCAAACTGAGGCCTGCATTCTGCTGCCAGAGGAATGGAGGAAAATGCATTGGCAATATAGATAGTGGCGTACCACTTTGCTGCCTTGGGCTCCAGCTCGTACTGCAGTTCCAGCATGTCCAGCACAGCAGCACTCAGTTCTGGAGTCACCTCATTCAACGCACGATAGTCTACGGTCAATCTCCATTCTCCTTCAGATTTACGCACAGGCCAGATGGGGCTGTTGAAGGGTGAGTGGGTTTTGCTGACCACCCCTTGGCTCTCCAGCTCACGGATCATTTTATGGATGGGAACCACAGCATCTCGAGTTGTTCTGTATTGTCGGCGATGCACTATGGAAGTGGCAATTGGTACCTTTTGCTCTTCTCCCTTCAGAAGTCCTACTGTACTTGGATTCTCAGACAGTCCAGACAAGGTGTTCAATTGCTGGATGCCCTCTGTCACCACAGCTGCTATCCCAAATGCCCACCTGAATCCTTTTGGATCTTTAAAATACCCCCTTTGGAGGTAATCTATTCCCAAAATGCATGGGGCCTCTGGGCCAGTCACAATAGGATGTTTTTTCCATTCATGTCCAGTCAAGCTCACATCAGCTTCCACCAAGGTAAAGTCCTGTGATCCACCTGTCACACCAGCAATAGAAACAGATTCTGCCCCCACATATCTTGATGGGACTAATGTGCATTGGGCACCAGTATCAACCAAAGCTTTATACTTTTGTGGTTCCGATGTGCCAGGCCAACGAATCCACACAGTCCAGAAAACACGATTTTCCCTCGCCTCTCCCTGGCTAGAGGCAGGGCCCCTCTAAGCCTGTTTATCCTTCTTTCCTTGGGCATATGTCTTAGAGGTTCCTTCAAGGGGATCAGACATATCATCATCATCATCATACTTGGCAGCTTGGCTACGGGCAACTGGAGCTGCTCTCCTTTTGGTGGAACTTCCTCTTTGAGTCTTGCCTTCCTTCAATTCACGCACCCGTTGTGCCAGAGCAGCAGTAGATTTTCCATCCCATCTCCTCATGTTTTCTCCGCAATCACGTAGGAAGAACCACAGCTCAGCTCGTAGGGTGTACCTCCTCACCCCATCAGGGGAACGTCTGCGTTGGATACCAGGGCCTCTAATTTGTACTGCTGAGATTTGGAGAAGGTCCTCTTTAATCTCCTCCCTGAGTCTTCTATGATTCTCCTCTATCTTGTCTTTTAATTTCTGCAGACGTGTTTCCACAGCTGCAATTCTGGCATGTGTTGGGCCATGCACGGCATCTGCATATGCTCGGAGCTTCTTCGCCATATCAAGCACGGTCTCATCCCTCTCGTCCCGCTTCATTATTGCTAAAGCAGAAGCGTATTCATGGGGCCCAAGCCGCACAAGTTTTCGCCACATCACAGATGTACACGGTACCAAGTCCGGATTCCTAGTTGTTATGTCATCTGAGAAGATAATCTCTGCCACTGCCATTTCTCTCAGGCGTTGGATCCCTTGTTCTATTGTCTTCCACTGGGTCTGCTGCATGTAAAGATAGTCTGCACACAGGTATCTTTGTGCTACACTGCCCAGGACCCGTGCCCAGAGGCTGTGAGGGTTAGGCCCCCTCATCATTCCTTGGTCGATGACAGGATCATGTGACAGGGATCCCAAATGCCTGGCTTCAGTGCCGTCCAGAATTGTAGCCTCGCCTGCAGCATCCCAAACACGGACCAACCAACTAATTATAGACTCATCAGGTTGTCGGGTGTAATCCTTTCTTAGGCCACGGAGGTCCTTTAGGGAAAAAGACTCAATATTGGCCTCTGATCTTGTACCAGTTGCTTTGACTCCTGGTTTTATGTCAGGAGGTGTTGAGGGTCCTTCTCCTGCATCATCATCATCATCATCGTCAGCCACTGGTCGATCAGTCTTGTCTGTGCACTTTCCACTTCTCGTGCTGGTAGCAACAGCCATTGGTTGAGGCTTACTGACTGTTTTAGCTGCTGGCTTAGGCTCACTGTCTGGTGTAGTTGTTGGCCTCGAGCCTGGGGTGTTGGCTATAGCCTGAGTGACTGGGATAGTGGCTGATTTATCTGCCTGTCCCCCTTCCTCTGTCTGCTGCCCTACAGTATCTAGCAGGGTACGGTAAGCATATGCCAGGGCCCAGCTCACTGCAATGATCTTCTTCTCCTTAGAATTACCATGGCACTTCTCTTTCAGGTACTTTGCCACCTCAGCTGGGTTCTGAATTTGTTCACATGGAAAATCCCAGGATGTAGGGTCAGAAAATTCCTTTAAGATTTGGCCCATATCCTCCCATTTCCCACACCACTCAGGATTTCTCATGCCTGGCTCTACTCTGGGGTCAGGGGTCTCAGCCCCTCTAGAAATCTCAGCTCTCATTCTAGAGAAACTGCAAACTGTATAGAGAAAGCTTACCATATTAAACACCAGAAAGATGGTCTCTTTAACATTCAGGGGGAACTGAACATTCTCCAATAAGGATGTAACAAATTCAGAGGAGAAGAAGGAAAACAAAGGCTGAAAAGCCTCATCCCCTGCTTCTCCTCAAACAAACTGAGTACGCAACCACAACCAAGAACCATACATTCCTGGAACAGACTCCAGCACCTTTATAAATCTCCTGCAGGCCATTAAAACCAAGCCCAGCCAGATGGATATTTTGGTCAATGCCCCTCTGCTACAGAAACTACGTATTAGGGACAATACCGGAGCTATTTCGGGATAAGCAAATAAACCTAGGGACCACAGAGGTATTAAGACCTCAGAAAACCCTAGGGACCAAAACCCATGCAGGCCTCCACCCCAAAAGACATGAAATCCAACAACATAGCCAATAACTGCTCTATACCAACACAAAAAAATTTGAACCAAATTATTATTAGAACAGGGTTTTTTTCCCACTTTCTCGAGCCCCGAGATGGGCGCCAATATATTTGTCCTGGTTTTGGCCAAATTTGGGGGAAAACCTCCAGAAGGAGCCCCCAGACAGCAAACCCCACGACTCCTCCCCCCCCCCCCCCCCACCGGGTTCGGGAAGAATTTCCTCAGAGAAGAGTGGGAGAAAAAACCTGTTTATTTAACAAGCAAGACACTCCCCAGTACAGGGAAAAAAAACCAACACCAGCTGACAAAAAAACTCTTTCACCGTTCTGAAGGGATGACAAACTCAGTCTCTCCGGCGAGTGGTCGCTCAGTTATCAGTCTCTGGCGCTGGGGAATGACTGCTGCAGGTGACAGAATGCAGACTCCCTGTGTTTCTTGAGGTTTCCCAGGTCCCCGTCCAGAACAGGTTCAGATGGTATCCAGGAGAGGGAGGGGACGGGGTGGAAAAGAAAACAGTCCAGGGAAAAAGTTGGACTGCCTAGCTGAACTAACTAAAAAGCAAAAAGCAAGGGCAAAGCGAAGGAAAGAAAAAGAGGCAGAAGCGAGCAAGCAGGCAAGCAAGCAAGCAAGCAAGCAAGCAAACCGAGCTAAAACCTCTCCTAAACATAGACCATGGGGGAGGTGAGCCGGCTGATAACAAGACAAAACAAAGCTTCACTCTCAGAGTCAGTCCTGGAAGCACAGGACATAATACCAAACATAATCAGAACACACGAGTGGAGATACAAAAACCATAACATCACCCTAGGACATAGGGCCACATCACAAGTGGTAGCCAAAATAATGTTGGAACACATAATCCCAAGGTATGGCCTGGTTCGAGCAATAGACTCAGACCAGGGGACGCACTTTACATCAAAGGTGCTTAAGTTACTGACCTCGGCGCTGGGCATCAGCTGGGAGTATCATACACCTTGGCACCCTCAGAGTTCTGGGAGGGTTGAAAGGATGAATCAAACATTAAAACAACAGCTGTCAAAATTAATGATTGAGACTAAAATGCCATGGACAAAGTGCCTCCCACTAGCCCTGTCTAATATACGAACAATGCCAAATTCAAAAACAGGGATTTCACCATATGAAATGCTGTATGGTATGCCTTACCCTAAAGGAGTACACCTTGATCCGACCTTAGTTCAGGACCCTTCTCTTCAGAATTACATAATAACAATCAGCAAAAACTTGGAAGAATTAAGAGAGAAGGGGATTTTAGCTCAAACTGTCCCTCTAGGATTTGCCATACATAAAATTAAGCCAGGACAACATGTGTTAATGAAAGTATGGAAAGAAGAAAATCTAGCTCCAAAATGGGAAGGACTGTATTTAGTTCTGTTAACGACTGAAACAGCTGCGAGGACAGCTGAAAAGGGATGGACACGTGAGTAGAGGCAAGGGTCCTGTAACCCCTCCTACTGCAGGTTGGACAGTGACATCTGAGCCTGGAGACCTCAAAGTGCGAATTTGGAAGACTTGATGTCAATACCGGATCAATTCGTCTCAAAGGTCTCCTAATCAGGACTGAAAGTCACCTGCCCCAAACCCGGGTGTAGCCTGTTCATCAAGAAAAGGTGTCCATATTGTACTGAGTTGTTGTGGTGTTATTCCTATGGTGGGTATCCCCCATTCGCATTATGTGTCCAGTGTAGAAGAAATGAATGTAAGGAAACTATTAAAGTATTAATACCCTATCAGCACAAGGAGAAATCGAAATTGATGATCATAACTGGTGGGAGGAATAAGGAAAAAAAAGAGAGCCAGAGCAGAGGTATTGACAAGAAAGTGTCAGAAGGGTTGTGTATACTGTGCTGTTACTGCTGTACCTTGTACTGGAATGTTAAAGCTAAAAGCTGGGACAAAATTAAGAAACACTACCAAAAGAGAAAGACAATGTGGGAGACCCCAGGACATATTCCCTGCTGCCGAGAAGATTAAACAAACCTCGGCTACTGGCAGCAACCCCGTAGGCCTTGAGGGAGGCAGAGGGATGAAAATGGTCATGGGAGTCATCCTATTGCTAATGATGATAAAAGGAAATAGTGCTGATGCTTGTTCCAAGTGTTACCAGACAATTAAGTATGGCAGACGCACGGTATCCACCCTTGCCTTCCATACACATATCAATTCGGCCTGCTATAATAAACACAACTTAGAAACTTGCACTATTATGGGAAGAAGTACTGGGTAGCCACAAATTTGGGAAAAGGAGGGTGGGCTCCATCAGCATACCAAAGTTATCCAGTAGGAGAGACACACCTCTGCTTCACAAACAAAGGTATGTGGGGATATTCAGATCAGGGAGGAGTGCAAGATCACTACAAGGAAGAATTGATAAAAAATATAACTAAGGTGTTCAAAGGAACAAAGACAAACCATGGGGGAAATTTTAACTTGTATGAGAAAATAAAACAACAACTCAGCGAACGGGACTTACCCACCTTGGGGAAAAATTTATTTGTAGAATTAATGAAAGAAATCCCTACTGAACTGAACTGAACTCACTGTTGGATCTGTGGAGGAATGCAAATGACTGAACAATGGCCATGGAGGGGGGAGGGATTGGGCCCAGAGCAGTTGTTACAGTGGAATCAAACGGAAATATCGAGGGGGTCAATAGACCTGAAGGGTGGGTTCTAAGTCATGAGGTAATAGGAGAGGTATGTATAACATGTCAGGGAACTAACTTTACCCAATATGTGAGGCACACCCCCTGTAAGACTATCCTGATTACAAATGCAAGTAAACAGTCTTGGTGGCCCAAAGCTCCGGAAGGATATTGGGGAAAGTTAAGTAAAGGTAACTGTATAAAGAACAATTTTACAGGACTATGCTGGTATAATAAAAATAGAGCCAACCCATATGAAGAAGTAAAAAGTGTAAGGACCTATTGGCAACAACCTGAATCAGTTAAACTAAGCTGGAAAGCCCCAGATGGAATATTTTGGATCTGTGGGAAAAAAGCTTATAATACCCTACCAAAAAGATGGAGAGGGACATGTACTCTAGGGATTATCCAGCCTGCGTTTTTTACATTACCAAAAGAAAAGGGTAATAGAGTGTTAGGAGTTCCCTTGTATGAAACTTTGTATCGAAATAAAAGGAGCACAGACATAGGGGGAACACAAATATGGAAGGATGATGAATGGCCCCCAGAACGAATTATTGAATATTATGGACCAGCTACCTGGGCTCAGGATGGGAGCTGGGGCTATCGCACTCCAATTTATATGCTAAATAGAATTATCAGGCTACAAGCCGTGGTAGAAATTACTTCAAACCGGACAGCTCGAGCAATGGAATTGATAGCTAAACGACTTACCCAAACTAGAGCAGCAGTATATCAAAACCGACTGGCTCTAGACTATCTGTTAGCTGAAGAAGGGGGAGTGTGTGGAAAGTTTAATAATTCTGAATGCTGCTTAGAAATTGATGAAAATGGTGAAGTAATTACTAAAATTGCAGAAGAAATAAAACGAATAGCCCATGTACCTGTACAAACCGGGAACTCTATGCTTAGTGATAATTGGTGGAATAACCTGTTGGGGGAAACTTGGTGGAAGAAATTAGGATTTATGTTAACATGTGCATTATTAGGACTACTGTTCATCCCTTGTCTTGTTCCATGCTTCATTCGACTAATCCAGTCGGTGGTTCAAGGAATGCAAGTTGTACAATACCAATAGACCCTGAGAAGGCAACAAAATTAATGACAGTACAAGAGGTACTGACAAAATTTGAAACCAGAACACGAATCAATGGGATAAAAAAAGAGAAGTGGGGAAATTGTGACAATTGATAAAAGATTCGTGTTAATCACAAAAGCATTGGGGTTTGCATAAACCAGAATACTAAGCTCTGAAGTGAAGCATGGACACTTGATAAAGGAAATTATATGATTAAAAAATTCTGTTTAAAATCACCTTGTTATGTTATATTATGTTGTATTATGTTACATTACATTATGTTATATTATGTTATGTTTATCAAATAAGTTGTATTGGCTACCAGCTTTCAAAATCGAACCACCCAAAAAGCCCTTCCTGTCTTTGTCTGATCAATACTGCTTATCTCAAGGACCAGACTTCCAGAACTTCTCTGGTGGTTATCTACAAGGTCCAGATGGCTATCTGTGACTGATTATCGCCCGGAGGCTTTGTGAATTTGTGTAAGGATGTTTATTCGACCACCACTGCTTACCTGGCAAAATTATGACAGCAAAAAAACCCAAAAATTATTGATTACAACGAGGAACCACAGTACAAGAAGAGGCTGCAAACCAAGGTTCGGTGGAGCGTGGAGTGGGCGGTGACCCCTCATGTTCCCCAGCGCGCTGCTTGCTCGTTCTATATCAAATAAAGCAATCCAAAATTTTGAGGAATATCGAGACTTTTGTCTCTCATTTATAACACAGAGGCCCAGAACAGAGGATAATAGCCACACATTTGTGTTTGTCTCTGCACAAGGCGGGCCAAAATTGCCATGCCCGGACTTTTAAGTTCAGGACGAGAATGAGAATACACCTGCGCCATGGGGGAGAAAACCGCTAAAGACTCCCTCATACGTGGTCTCTCAACTTAATGTCTAGGCAGTTGCCAATCCTGAGGCTACAGTAACACCTTTTTTACCTTGCAGGTAAGAAATGCCATTGTACTGGTGTGCAGCTAAAGGCGCAGCACAGGCAGGCCTAGGCAAAAGCTGGGGCAGTGCCCTTCCTCACACCTTTGCTGTGCTGTTCTCCCTGCAGCTAGAGGGAAGTGAGAAGGACGCGAGGAAGAAGAAGGCGTTCTTAAAGTAGCCCTCTGTCAAGCAGCCCTGAAAGGGCGCATATCACATGGCGTCTCGCTGCCCTCCATTCTACATACTCTCAGCTCCCTTTGCCAACCTGCAAAAGTTGCTACCAGAACTGAGGGGGCCAAATAGAAGCGGCAGTACCTAGGTTCACCTTTTACTTATTGCACTTAAGCCACGTCCAGCTCCTCGCTGCACTCTGTATTTCCCTTCTCCGCGGCATTTACCGTGGTGCTCTCTGCATCTTGGAGCCTAGAAGTGACCACCAATGTTTCCACAGCGGGATGCAAGGGAACCAAGGAGCAGCACAAGCAGCAGTGCTTCATTTTGCTACTTCCGACTGCTAAGGGCACTTGGGAAGGCAAGTGAGAGGCAGCCACCTAACACTCCTAGTAGCCTGTAACATGGTGCAAACAAGCACGGTACTTGTGCAGCTTCGTTCACCGCCCTCGCCCATGCCTGGCTCCGCTTTCACTTCTCAGCGGCCAGAAACCGCTGAAGCGGCGCCACACAGCCAGCGGTGTGCCAGCAGCCAAGCGCTCGAGAACGCTGCTTCTGCCCAAGCCCGCCTAGGGAGTGCACCTTTGTTCTCCGAGCTCCGTGCAACAGTCTGCCTCTCTCGCAGTTCGAATTGAAAACGAAAGCTTTTTGCCTACGCCCTTCACAGAGATCTGTTACCAGGACGAGAAGGTTTTGTGGCCAGAGCTCTCACCGGCCGCGAGGAAGCTGCTATTAGCACCGCATTGCAGGGGCACTTCTCGCTCCTTGACTACGTGCTCCGCGCTCTCCAAATTCGCTACTAGCTCCATGGTCCTTCTCAGCTGCAAGTAGCAGCGCTCACAGTATATAGAGCTTCGCAAGGACCGAAGTCCTGGAGGGACATATCGCACACGAAAATGTGCCAGGGCAGAGATGTTCTACACTGATTAGAGACAGAGACAGACAGAGAGTTCTACAGTGCCCCTTCTTGTCGGCCATCTCGTGCTCCTGCTCCCTCTGCTGTGACAAATCGTTCCTTGAATGACGACCGAGAGCTCCTCTCCAGGCACATTGCACTGAGTGACCGTTCCATAGGGACTTTTGGATATAAAACTTTTTCCCCCTCCAAAAATACATGGCTAAGTCCTAAAAGTTTGGGTTTTATTAAGAATAGTTTCACCCAAGTATTGCTCTTCTAAACACTCTTGGTTTCAGTCTGAAATTAACTTCTTGTTTCTGTCTTTTTGCCTAGTGGCAATCTAATTCTAAGGTAACTAGATGTGTTGCAAATCCATAAATTACATCTCAGGTTAGGTGGGATAATTGGCTCGGAAGAAAATGGATTTGAGAATTTGGAAAGAATCCAAAGTGAGCTGATGTCACCATCCGAGATTCCCTTGGGTTCCAAATCCTTTCATTTGTCTTTTTGTGGGCTTTTTTGAAGGCGGTGTACAGTTGAAGTCATGATTTAGCTGCGGTGAGACCTGCTCCGCTGTAAAAGCATCATTTTCTCAGTGAGCATGGACAACAGTTACAGTGTCGTCTTTTAAGATTCCCTGCACTCCACTTATGGTGGCAAAAGCAGTGCCTTGGCTGTAATCATAAAAATGATTATAGTTTCATTGCTTTGTCATCATGTAGGATGCTTCCTCCATCTGCTGTGGTCAGCATTAAGTAACAGATTTCTCAGTTTCTAGGAAGAGTCTAGCAAACAATCACCTTGCTCCTTCTCTTGTACTTATTCATCACTGCTATGCTGCTATACAGACAGATAGTCTGTTTATGATTCAAAAATTCAATGGGACATCAAGTAAATAGCAAAGGAAAACTAACTACCGAAAGCACTATAAGGGCCAGAGATAAGCTTGGATTAAAACAGGTATTCTCCTAGCATTGTTTGCAAACAAGTGAACATGTGAAACAGAAGGCACAATGTGGTTTGTGCCTTGTTTTGGGCATGCCCGGAAGAAGGAAATTCTGATTTCACATATGGGAAAAGAAATGTTGACATTTGAATGAGATTGTTCATACCCCAGAAAAGGTTGCTTTGAAAGGTTGTGGAAGTCCTGTTAGGAAACATGGCTTTACAAGTCCTTTCCACCAGGAGACAACAGCTGCAGAATATCTGGGTGTGCCAGTGTTGAGAGCACCAGCAAAGATCAAAGTGGAGAAGTTGGTGAACAATGGCAGTGGCCTGGGGGAGAGCAAGTGGGGTGCTGGCTGTGGGACCAGGGGTGTGCTGACTGATTTAGGAGGCGTGTGATGGTCTGTGCCAGCAAGCGGAGTAGTGCTGTGGCCTTGGGACACTGCGAATACTGGAAATCAGTGGGGTCACTGGGCAGGCTGAGTGTCTGAGCTGCTGGAGGGACCCAGTTTGCCCACATGTAAACATCCAGTCTCACTCCTGCCAGCCACAGAAAGGAGCAGGATGTGGCTGCTGGAGATGCCTGTCATGTATATGTAGTGTATATGTGTGCTATCCCAGCCTGCTGGGAACACTTCTTCTTTGTGACTGCTTGGGCTGAGGGAGAGAAAGCAGTGGTAGTTTCTGAGGTTTCGAGTTTGCTCGAGTTTCTCAGGCTGTTTCTGGAGCCACCTAGAGTTCTCTTCCTTGAAGCATTTCAATTCCTGGTAATTTTCAAAATTCAAACAGACACAGCCCTAAGCTAGTTGATCTGACTTCAGAGCTGTTCTTACACTGAGCTGTTGGATGATCTGATCTCTTGAGATGTCTTCCATCTCAGTTTATGACCTGGTTCTTGTGAAAAGTAGGATCTTTTAGCCTGGAGAAGAGAGGTTTCTGGAGAGACAGTATTGTGGCCCTTGAAAATGTAAAGAGGGTATAAGACAAATGGGAAAGACTTTTTAGGAAGGTTTGCAGAAACAGGACAAGGGGCCTTGCTTTCAAACTGAGACTAGGTTTAGATTGGCTGAAAGGAAAACCTTTTCTACAATGAAGCTGGTGAGACACTCAAACGGGTGTTCCAGAGAAGTTGTGGATGCCCCATCATTGAGAGTGTTCCTTATCAGTTTGCCTAGTCTTGAGCAATTTGATCTACTGTAAGATCTACTGGGCAAGGAAGTTGGACTAGATGATCTTTAATCACAGACTGTTGTATGATTCCGTGAAAGACAGAATGCAATAAAGTTCATATTTCAGATTTTGGCGCAGACATATTTATTATTTCTCACTTTATGCATCTTTGCAATGACAACTTGTTAGCTTCTGAAATGATGAGCTGAGATTGATTTCCTTCCTTAGTTTCATTTTCCCTGTTATTCCTTCACTCTTGGACTTTTTTTCACTAGATTTCCTCTTTCAGTAAACTGCCCTTAAGTATCACTTTGCTCCCCACCTGGCTTATTTTTTTTTTCCAATGACACCTTTTCACTGGTTCGTTTTGGGCCTTTGCTGCTTGAAGTCCAGCAGCCTCCTTGTCTGAGCATTACGGAGCTTTCTTTACAGCTTCATCACTATGCAAAAAGCCATAAATTACTGTGTTCCATCTCACATACCATCAAGTATCACACTAATATTCCCTCTGCTGAATAGCTGGTTGGCTTACATAGACCAGCCAAATACCAGGAAATCCAGATGGCAGCAAGAATCTTGTAGACTACTCCCGCTGTTCATTGAAATCCTGGAGAAGTCACGTGAGGTATCACATGCTCTTGAAAGAAGTGTATATCATCTCAGACATTCTAGAATGGGCTATTAATATTGTCATGAGTTTCTGGCAAGACTTTTTAGTATGCAAATTCAAATTCAAATGATCTGAAAGGATAGAACTTCAAGAATATTTTTTTCCCAGAATCGAAGTATGATGGAGTTAGATAGGGAGAATCTTAATCTTAGTTATTCTATTCCATCTCACATCATTGCTTGGGGTAGGGAGAAGGGAGTATCTTTGGGGGACAATGGGTTCTGGTGTAGTCAGTAAGCTGGGCAGAGGAGCCATCAGGTATTGTCTGTTGATGGGGGGGGATTCATGTGAACTCTTCCTTTCTTGTACCCTGCCACTAGTATTGTTGCTAAAATTGTTTGTTTTCTCATCCAAGTGACAAAATCAGCACACTTAATGAGGGATGAAGAGGGAGCAGCGACCTCAGAACAGGAGGAACAAGAAGCAGAGCCTGCTGTCCTCCAGAAGAAAAAAAAACAACCGGCCAACTTTGCATCATCTGTGAACTTCCTGGGAGTGTACTCTATCCCCTTGTCCAGATCACTGATAAAGATATTAAACAGGACTGGGCCCAAGACTGAGCATTGGGGACCAGCTGGATGAACTCTATTTCCCACCACTCTGTGGGCCTGGCCATCACCCAGTTTGTCACCCAGCAAACAGCCCACCCATCCAAACCATAAGCAGACAGTTTCTTCAGGAGAAGGATGTGAGACTCATTGCAAAAAGGATCAGGGAGATGCCTAGGAAGAGTCTCAGGTGAATCCAGGAGACTATAGTGGAGGACTATTCAGTTTTCCAATCAATTTGCTTAAAAACTCTACAAAACCTTAATAAAAAACCAAACAAGCAAACAAAGAAAAAAAGCAGACCAAACAAACACACAAAAAGCCCAACCAATAATCCCCAAAGAGACAAAAAAAGCCCATAAAAAAACCCACCCAAAACTGAAACAAAACCCCAAACCTAACACATCAAAAAATCAGGGTGAAGGTTTTCAGTAACTTTAAAAATAACAAAACAAACAAAAAAAAAACAACCCTGAAAGTCACATTTCTAAAGGTGCTGTCCCAGCCTCTTCTCTCAGCAGGGAGGACATCCTGAAGTGGAGCCAGTTGGAAGAAAATGGGACAGGGCAGCACCTGGGCCATTGTCACAGGACGGCCCTGTGGCTGCCCCATTGCCAAAACCTGGACACATAAATCAAACAAAGGTATGCACATGTGCTTAGACACAGCAAAAATATATTTGTCTGAAAAGAATACTGGTCCATTTATATCACTGGAAAGAGCATAATGCCTCGTCTCAGCTTTCGTTTCAGTCATTACAAATGTTTCAAAAATATAGGAGTGCAGAAAATGGAAATATCCAAGATCAACATGAGGACCAATAACAAAGATTCCATTTTTGAAACTGCATTGGGAATCCCCTGCAGAAATTGACTCAGAGGTCTAAGATTTACAAAAAAGACCAAGAGTATTGGAGTCAATACAACACAGTGTCTGGAGACTTCAGCTGGTTGCCTTGATTTCTCAAATATGATGGAGGAAGCACCTTAGCAACTACAGCTGCCAGTTGTCTCAGGGCCCTGACATGCCTCTGGGTGGGTCCCATGGTCCTGAATGCTCAGGTTCCTCAAGTGGTCTGAAAGCTGACCTGCTACTATGGCTTAGAATCAAGTCCACCAGTCCAATAACCTGAGAGATGAGGAAATAGTGACTGGCAGTAAAAATTGAGACCAACACTTGTTGAGTACCTCAGCCTTCTCATTGTCTGTTGTCACTAGTCCTGTCTGGCTAATGGGGGTGGGGGGGAGAGGGTAGGTGTGATAGGTTTCATCTTCCTTTTCCCACTGAAATACCCGTAGGTGCCTTTATTATTCTTATTTTTGGCATGCTTTTCCAAATTCAGCTTCAACTGAGACTTAGCTATACTGATCCCATCCTCACACACTCATGTGTTACCCGTGTATATATCCCATGATTTGTCTCGCTGTGTATTGTCTGCATATTGCCTTCGAGCATCACATCTATTAATTTTCAATAAACTTCTGGCTTTAACTTGTTTTCAAAAAAAACTTTTTGAACCTTTTCACCTCAGAAATTCACCTGGGAAACCCAAAATCCCCAAAATTCACCCCGAAGTCCCCCCGGGATGCCCAGCACTCACCTGGCAACTCCCAAAAATACACAAATTCACCCCAAAATTCACGGGGGACCCCCAAATATCAGGGTATTTCAGAAAATCCCACCTGCAACCCCAAAATCCCTCAAATCACCCCCAAGATCCAGTCCCCCCAACACCTCCCAAATTCACCCCAAAATGTCTCCAATCCCCCTCTAACCCAACCAAATACCCCCAAATCCACCAAATTCGCTCAAAGACCTATCTGGGACTCCCAAAAATCAGCAAAATTCTTTGGGAAATTGACATGCATCCCCCCAAATACATCACAGAATTCTCCCACGACTCCCAAATGCTCAGTTGGATAACCTAAAATCGACAGTGTTCACCCCAAAATCCACCTGGCATCCCCAAAACTCACCTGAGAAACCTAAAATTCACATGTATACCCTAAAATTCACCAAATTCCCCCCAAAATGCCCCTGAGATGCCTAGAATTCCACTAATTCTACCTAAAATTCAACTGGGACTCCCAACATTCTAGAAATTCACCCCTGTCCTGGGGTACAATGCAAAAATGTGTATTCTATCACCATCTGTTAAAATGTGGGAGGGGTGTTGGTCCTTATCTCTGTGGGAGATAGCCTCTGCTGATGTGCCATCTGATAAGATCAGGGGGATGATCATCGTTATCTTTTCACAACCCATCCTTCCTCCAGAAGATATATTCTGTTAATGGGCCATTAAGTCCTACTGTGTGACTGATAAGATTATATCATCCCATTGGGAGATGCTCCAGCCAGGGGGGGGAGCCAAACATTTCCTACCTAGATAAAAACTGAGATTTGGAACACCAAGGCAGTCCTTTCCACTGGATCCCAGAGGAAAGTTGGACCTTTTTTCACATCATCGCTGGATCTTCGGAGGAAAACTGCACCTTCTACAGGAGCACTGCTTCAACTGAACCACATCTGTCATCCAGGAGGACTGCAGCCACCATATATACGGACTGCTACCAACACCCTGACTGACAGGGTGTCAGGTTCTATTTCTGACTTTATTGGTGGTTTTTCTTTTATATTATTGCATGTATTTTATTTTTTCTCTTTTCTCCTATTAAATTGTATTACTGACTTGGAGTGTTGCACTGGTTTTACTTTCAAACCAACACAACCCCAAACCTCGCTACCCGGGATCCCCCAAAATTCCAAAAATTCTCCCCCAAAATCAACCTGGGACCCCTCAAAACTCACCTGGATCTCCCCAAATCGCCCCCCCCCAATTAACCTGGGAACCCCCAAATCCCCAGAATTCTACCCAAAATTCACCTGGGACCCCAAAAACCTCCAAATTCGCTCCGAAATGATTGGGAACTTTACACACTCCATTTTCCCACAAACGGATCTAGAGCTGAATCATTAAAAAAACCCTGTATAATCAAGGACAAAGAACCTCTAACTAATTAAGGTTATAAAGTGGTATGTTTGTTCACCGGCAGGCGGCACGGGAGTCACCTCCGAAAGGCGTGTCGGCCCTGAACAAGGTTCTTTGCCATCTATTTATTCCCCAAGATCTTACATACAATACATATGCTTAACCCCACCACCTCCCATCCCATATTAAAATGAGCCCATTAGTCCTTCACGCGTGCAGAGCTCTTCTCTTGAATTGGGTCGGTGGTCTCGAAATGGGTCAGTGGTCTCGAAGGCTGAAGTCAGGAGAGTCTTCATCAGGTCTCAGTGACCCTCTGGCACGATCCAAGGCTCCGTGCTTCATGGTTAGCAGTTTACTTACTTTACGTTATTCTGTACGTAAATTTTAATAGCAGA
The DNA here is from genome assembly GCF_052056855.1 of Sturnus vulgaris. Lineage (NCBI taxonomy): Eukaryota > Metazoa > Chordata > Aves > Passeriformes > Sturnidae > Sturnus > Sturnus vulgaris. The sequence continues at coordinate 67,721,994 of NC_142282.1, forward strand.
TAATTGTACCAATTAGCTCTAGCCTAAGCATCTAGTAATTATTAACCTACCATTTACCTACCTAACTTACATCTTGGTCATGGAAACTACTTCTACTCTTAGCAAAAATCTTAACTTTTTAAAACCATGATTCAGAGCCCTGGGTGCTTCATATACAAACTAAACCGAAAAAAACTTTCTATTCATTCTCAGCAAAAAGACTTCCTATTCCTCCTTCTTTTGGACAAAACTGCCTTCACTTTCAAACTCATTCTCTTGCTCACTTACCTGCGTAATGCTCATTTTCTTCACTTTTACAAGGAATCCTCTCTTCATCTTCTTCTTCCTCTGCTTCTTCCATTTCCTGTGCCTAGATCACCTGTTTCGCTGTTAGATTTGTTTCTCCAGCTGATTTTTGACAACTGTCCCTATCTTGTGGCACCGCTCGCTCGAGGGAGGTGATTGTCCTGCTCTGCTCTGGGCTGGGACTGCCCTCTCTTCAAGCCCTGGGGAGAATTTTGGCTGCCACAACCTCAGAAAGACCTCAGGCTATTGGAGAAATGTCCAAAGGAGGGACATAGAGACCGTGAAGGAACTGGAGGGGAAGCCATACAAAGAGTGGCTGAGGGCATTTGGTTCAGCTGCAGAGAGGACACTGAGCTCACACCTCACTTGGGACCTCTCAGCTCTCCTCAAGGGCAGCACAGGGACAGCTTTGCTCTCTGCGACCAGGGACAGGAGCCAAGGGAATGCCAGGAGCTGTGTCAGGGGACGATTAGGCTGGCTATCAGGGAAAGGTTTTTTTCCTCAGAGGCTGGTCAGGCACTGAATAGGTTCTCCAGGCAATGGGCACAGCCTCAAGGCTGCCAGAGATCCAGGAGCGTTTGGCCAATGCTCTCAGGGATGCAGAGGGTGGGACTGTTGGAGTGTCTGTGCAGGGCCAGGAGTTGGACATTGACAATCCCTAGGGGTCCCTTCCGACTCAGGAAACTCTTACCATTTTCCCCTCTTTCCTCTCCTTGCACAATGATCTCAGCTTACTGTTCCACTGTATGTTCCACTTCTGAAACCTCCGCTACTTCTTTCCAGTTCAAGTACAGTTCTACTGGTTATAATCCAAAGATATACAGATTGAAAAACAGCCAAAAAGAAACACCTGTTTGGAATGTCGTGGTCTTATTTGGTTATCACACTATGAAGTCGATTGTGCCTTGCAAGTTCTAAAAGCAAAACAACAACAAAAAGCACCCACCACACCGTTTTAACATAGGGATTTGCTTTCTTCTAAGAAAACAATATCCCTTCTCAAAATGGATCTATTTAAGTAAGAGGTCATCTTGAATAGATCAATTACTATCTGAAGAACCTGGAACACTCAAATCCGTAATGATAAGCCTGTTACCTTGCCGTTTTCTGTTCCAAAGGCAAATGAATTTGCTCAAGTGCCGTTTGTAACAAGGACAGAGTTCAAAGTGTGGCTCTGAGAAATGTTTTGGTTTCCCTCTCCTATCTCTATCAAAAGCACTTTCTTCAATGGCTGAAACAATACTTGATATAGTCTGAATTTTAAAGGTCATGAAAATTTTCTCAAAAGTGAAAAATTAATATAGCAGTCAGGTTTTAAACCAACGGGAACTTTTGTTTACCTGTTTGAAGATTTCCTTCACACTAAAATGCTGGCTGATGGATACCTAGAAGGAATCAATTCCCACAAAATGCTTCCCGGTAAGCCATTACGTCATCCATTACAATTTGCTTCAGTGTCCCGTTCCTGTCCAATTCAAGATCCCAGTTTAAGAGACTCAAGTAGGGAGAGAAATAAAATTAAATATGACTACAGTGCCTTTAAATCTAAATCAAACTTCCTGATCAATCTCATAAAACATTTGGCTAAATGTTGCAATTGATCTGTTTCTACTGAACACAATCACGTCCTGGATTGTTACAGGTTAGATCATAACAAAGAAAGAAATGCACAGAAGTTAAAATATTTCTACAGAAGCATTTGACATCATTCCTTCTGGATGCAGAACCATTCTAACACTGCTTACATAAGAGGACAAATTACCTTCTTCCATGTTAGTTCTGCACTGTGCTCAGCGGGGCCTTTCTGGTTTATTGGCCTCTGACTTGGACATAAAGCTGTGTCTTGTTCAGTAGGGACATTATTCTATATGCTTACATGAAATGAAAAGTACTCTTTTTCCATACCTTCACACAACAGCATTAAAACAAGGCCTAAGTAGTACAACCAATGTTCAAAGATGCTCTTCCTTTTAAGTTGACGATACAAAATTCATACCTTGTTCTAATTTGATCTCAAGAAGAAAGGATGTTCTCCAAATACTCCTTCAGCTCTTCCTCACAGCTCACCGTTTTGCTTTTATCTAAAATTGTATCCAGATCACTTTCATCATCTAAGGCCACATAAAAAAGCTCATAAAAATGGTTTCATAGCTACTAAAATCTCGCCCACTATTTAGGATTCAAGGAAGTTAATTATGCTCATATATTCTACACCCAGAAGAGAAAGCTACCTCAGCAAAACTCATCGCCTATGAAAATCTTCCTAGATAAAGAACACCTCTGACACTGCCACCCCAAGTTGCTTGTTGAAACAATGAGAACCTCACATCCAATCAGACTCTAGACCTGCACAAGATCTCGTAATAGCAACTTGCAGCCACTTTCTACAGAAAGCAGCAGTGATCTCTATCACTGTTGCCATACCAAGAATAAGACAGGACTGTCCATTCAGCGTGAATCAAGCAGTTAGCAAAAATGCACCTGACAGAATGAAACTCAAGAGTAGAAATTCCCATCTAAAAGTCGAAGATTACATTTTTAATTTTATAGCAGGTATTTGGAATTTCAGAGGGCTCTTAGCATTAAGAAGTCCTGTCTTTATAGCACACCCTTGTTTTTATGTTTCTACTTGTATTATGGCCATTTAGCCGTCTCCTTAAAATCACTCCAAAGAAAAACATTCAAGTGAACAAGTTCTTTCTAAACTGCTGGAAGGTGAAATGAATAAGAGGATATGTAACATGATAAAAGGCTGCCTGGAATTTTACGACTGGTATCCAACATGGCGTCTTCTATCTGGAGAGTAAAAAAAATCAGCCTCCAAGTAAACTGGTAAGAATGCGGATTATCAAAACTTCTGTTTATTCTGGCACCATAAAGCACCAAATCACATTCTATAATTTATCCCTTTAGAAACAACAGCCCGACTTTTTTTATGTATAGAATAGATTGGAAGACATTTGGGAGATCATTTCCAGCTATTCCTAAAGTCTGATCTTAAGCAGACTGGGCCATATGTAATTCATGGCTATCATATGTATTTCAGATAGAAATGATCATAAAAATACAATCTATTTATATTACAAATAATAAACACAAGAATTATGAGCACTTCCACATGAAACTCTTCCACACCAAACTGTTTCTTTGGAGTGTTTTGTCACACTATGGACCTCCTTCTAAGGTGATATCAATAGCCTACCACGCAGTAGGCATTGCAGGTGGGAGCACAGGAAGGACAGACTAATCCCAAGGAGTGATGAAAATATATGTCATCAAATAAAAGAAACGTACATCTGTTGTGTTGCCTTCTTTAATTTTAATATTCCTTCTGTGTTGATGGTTGGTCCCAGTTTCGTTCCCCTAAGTTAAGTACATAATGGTTTTTCCCATTCCCGCCTTTGCCCTAGTCAGTCATCCTAAACCCCACCCCTTTATCTGGAACCTTCCCTGTCCCTCACCCTAAACCCTGCCCCACTGGATGTCAATCCTTTGTAGGCCCTCCCTTTGTTCTAGAATATTCTGTGTCAAGCATTCCCTTTGGTATTCATGATTGGTTATATTGTATGTATCTGCAACCTCGGTTTGCCTTATTGGCTCAATCTACCCCTTTCCCCGCCTTCTGTACCTCCCCCCGTTTACCGTTATTGGACAGAGTTTTGTGCCCTCCCCTTGCTCCTCCCCCGTACTTAAGCCTGTGTAGAACCCCTCAAACTGCTTTTTGCTGTTCCCTCTCCCAACCTCCTGATCTGTTGCCTCTTCCTTCAATAATTCCCTTCCCCCAGAACCGTAAAAGGTCTCTCCTGCGCCTCTTTGTCCCTCCCTGATGACTCGCCCAGGCATAGCTGTAGCTACGCCTCTTCTGCAGCTCCCAGACTGGTGCCGGGGAGGGGCCACTCACCGACGCAGGCTTCCCGGAGCTAGCCGGTAGCCCAGGTGAGGTGGGCAGTGGGTGGAAGAAATGTCATACATCCACGGGCTCCACTTCTGCTTCAAACCTACATTTTAGTTTCTCAGTCATCTGAAGCATGCTGGAGTGCACAACTTCAGCATCTTCTGCTGTGCAAATGTTCATATCCAACAGGGTCATCTGAAGGAAAAGAAGAACAAATTATTGACATGCACAGAAAAAATACTGTGTGGCTTTCAGGGAGCCTGGCTAAACGTAGTGTTTCTTTTCTTGTGATGGACAGAGATAGATTCAGCCTCCTACATGCCATGTTATATTAGTAAACAATACCATCTGGTTGGATACAAAGGGAGAAATTGAGGCAGAGGTGGAATTTCTTTCCCAAGATAAGACAGATTTAGTACAAGGGCTGAGACTCCTTGCATCTTACACATTCACGTAGGACAGCACTCCATTTCCGACATTTGTTAGGGCTTTTCCACATTTCAAGTACAAATACCAACTACTACTGTGAAACCAAACAGATGGCTTACTTTTTGAACAGAGTAAGGCAGAGGTTAAAAAGGAATTCCACTTGTTATCTCAATGTTTGGTGCATCTTCAGACGCATTTTACTCTAATGACACATTGGACCACGGCTATCACAGCCAAAAGCTGTGGCACTCAACTTGCACATCTGCCCTTTCTCCTGACATTTGCCCTCGACCAGCTCATACAGGATGCTCATTTTCTCCACGCACTCCACATTAGGGCTGTCTGAATGCTATGGAAGAGACCACAGTCAAAATTCCCATCTTTCACACTGCAGTGTGACATGGAAACATGACAGAGGCCATGTGCTGAATCCCAGCACACGGAACAGATCCCAGCAGTGCCTACAGACCTTTGCCTACAGACACCAGACACTACCAGCCAAAGAAATTAAGACATTTTCATACACAGCTCTTTATCATTATGCTTCAAAGTAGCAAGGTACTTACATTCGCTACCAACTTCTTTGCTACCATAAAGGCTACAAACATCCCAACAGGATGTGCTCTGGAGCAAGAGAAGGCAGACAAAGAGAGGGAAGGCATGCTGCAAGGACACAGAGAAAGGATCTCCAATACTTCCCCTCTTCTTCTCATACTTCCCCTCTTCTTCTGCAAGAGTTAAAAAGGAGTATTTTTGTATGATTGAGAAGGGATCCATGTCAAAATTAACTTTTGATTTCCCCCAGATTCATTCTAACCAAGCCAGTTCCTGCTAGATCTCACCATGCACAGGTGTTTGTACTGGCCAAAGGAAAGCCATGCCGCAGGCAGCTTTTTTGGCTCTTACTGCCACCTCCAAGCAACTGAGAAGGTATGTGGGAACACACTGAACAAAGAATAGAGCAAACATGCACTCTCAAAGCAACTGTCTGCCACATCGTTGCCCGGGAAAAAAGAAAATATTGCTTGAATTCCAGACTATTCTTAGGATGTCCCGACCTACCTAGACTTTTGTTTCAATTCTCCAGAGTTCTGCACCATTCGCTTCCATCAGATTTGGCACGTGTTGGAGGCAACAAGGTGCTATCAAATAGGAAACAAGGGTCAGGTATCCTAAAATACAAACCAGTCAGTACTTCAAATATAAAATTATGAATCTGAATATCCATACTACTGGGCTTTCTTTTATTTACAGCCATCTTGGCAATGAAAATAAACCTGAGATTGTTGTTGTTCAAGGCCAACTGTTTACTGCCCGATAAGGAACTAACTGTCATCTACCTTGTTCCTACATCCACCGTAAAAAACCTCCCTGTAAAGATCGTAATGCATTGCACCCACTTCAATGCAACTTGTGTTCAGGATGGATATTCAAACGTAGCAACGTTCGATTTCTATCCAGACTCCTCTCTTAATTTATTGCGCAAATAAAATCCCACGCCATGGAGAAAAAATGCCTTGACAAAAGCACCAACTTCTAGCTCTCCACCCATCTTTGCCCATTTCTACTATGTTTCAAGATTTACTTCTGCATTCCCCCATTTTTAGAGCCTGATCGCCACCTATTAAGTGTAGCTGGGGCACTGAAAATCAAGAATGCATTTTTTCCATTCAAAAGAGCTGTACAGAAATAGATATAGACCCTGCCTTACCGCTGCATTTAGCAATCACACATTGACAGGAAGCAAAGTGCATTTTGTAGCCAAGTCCTTCATTAACTCCAGCAACAATTGTTTTCCTTTATGCTATACCCTCTTTTGCCATACCCGATATATTGCAAAACCTTCAGTCTCTGTTCACTGAGTACCATCTGCTCCTTTATCAACTTTTGCATTTCCATATTCACAGTTGGGGGATTCTGTATTTCTTCACTTGCCATAAATTCTCTGCAGGATGGAAAGTAGATATGTAGAATGGAATCACATGATATATGTGATACCATGCGTGATATCACGTAGAAAGAAAAAATGACCAAGTATTACTTTGATAGAAACCAAAAGTGAACACTAGCCACTTTGTGTTGCTCATTGTCCAAAAGAAGACTGCCACATTTCTGACCTGAAACTATGAACTACACACTTCTTTTGCATGAGCTTCCAGTCCTCGACACTCCCTTGCCATTTCAGTTGATGCCATTTTTCTTTCTCAAGCTCTGATTTCATTCGATTCAAGAGTAGCTTGGCAGTTGACCTCTCATTATCCAGCAGTGCTCTCTTTACATTCTGTGTATTAAAAAATAAAACCAGAAGTAGAAGCAGAATACGACATACAAAAACAAACAAAAAATTGTCTCTTCTACAGAAAATGAGGGGCGAAAAGAACACAAATGATAACCAATACCCTGCCAAGTAGAAATTTCTTCTATATTTCAGTGATTGATAGGCAGAAAAAGTGTATTTCATTTGGGGAAAGAAAGACATTCTAGGAATATTCAGAGTGCTATCTTGCCCCAGGTAAAACATTTACCATGACCTTAGCGTTAATGAGCTTGTGAACATCAGATGCCAAGAGGAAGGACATTTCCTCCAGTTTCACAGAATACTTGGTCAGTACATCTGCTATCTGTGCAATCAAAGAATACAGAAAAGAAACAACAATGAAAAGTAGAACTCAACTATCAATTTCCCAAGTTAAAACGTACATGAACAAGACAATTTTTCCATTCAAGTGAATTCGATTTAATTAATTAATTAACTACATAAGTATCATTCTCACGTTCAAGAATAGAATTCAAAGAATCAACGTTGCTTCTTCTGAGACATTGAAGCCTGAGTAGATCCCAACTTCAAATCTATTAGGACGGCATGAGAGCAATACCTGATACATTTAGTACATGTAAACTTCAAAGACATCTAGAACAGCTCTAAAAGATGAACAAACCCATGAACTTTGAAAAAGACGCTAGCAAGCAATGTGGAAATAGGCTTTATCGGCACACTGCTTTTCCCAAAAGCTTGGGCACTCCTTGGGATCAGTGAGAGTCTCTGTCTCATTATTCAGCAGCTGGCTTAGGGCAAAATAGGATGCATGCAATCACTTCATTCCTGTTCATGACATAAACTTACTGCATCATCACGGAAGCCATTTACTTGGAAATATAGCCTAAAAAATAGGTGTCAGAGTGGGTACATATCTAGGTTGCTATGAGCAAAACCAATTTCTTTTTAACAGGAAAGCCATACAATATGCCTGCCATGGCAAATATTAGTCTACTAGCCCTGCACTTCAACGGGCAGCGAGCAGTTCATTACACCAAATTTACATTAGTCAAGGAGACAGTCTATTTATTACAAGCCCCTAGTTCTAGAACCAAGAATTCAGGAGTTGCTGATTCCCGATGAAAATCTGTCCATTTCATACCTTTGGGGTTTTATGCTTCTGTTCTTTACCTGTCTTGAGTGTGGCTTTCTTGTGAAGTCACTGATGGGTGATTTTCCAACACATTTCTGCTGATTACACGGTAATTGCATGGCATCAGCAGACATCTCTGAATGTCTCTTTAAAGTATGCTTTTTACTCTTCTTAGAGGACCTTGTCTTCTTTTTTCCTTCACCCAAAAGGTGGGCTAAGTGAGCCTTCAAAGAACCATCATCTCAACAATTAGAATTCTTTCAAACCAACTGAATGGAGAACAGCCACAAAAAAAAAAACAAATAAAAAAAAAAAAAAACTAGTACGCGAAAGACAGCAGAAGAGAAAGGTAAAATAATGAAACCTGCATTCCACATGCATAACTCTCTTCATTCGAGGCTATTTTCAAAATGAGAAAAAAAAAAGTATCATCTTTTCCTCAGAGAGGAAAAGTGGAGTAACTGGATTGTGTTGCCTTGCTTACAGTTACCAGAAAAGTCAACAGCAGAGTTGAAAACTCCTGAAGCTGGCTAACTACACCTCTAAATGTTTTACTACTGTGTTATCATTCTGTCTTCAGTTAATAGAACCTGATATACAACAAAGAGATGGGATCACATGGAGATGCATTGGAGAGCCTATCCCGGAGTTAACACATTCATTTTTTACTCAGACTAAACCAAATTAGAAAATTTGAAAATGACCTGGGGCCATTTCAACAGCCAGCAAACTGACTAACACAACCAGCCTTTGGCTTTTATTCAATCCTTTGCTTGTTTTACCTGGGCCTTGAAGATCTGTCTGCAGCCTTCCTCTCTGCAAATATATCACAGTCGTCCTATTGAGAACCCATGGCTCATCACAGCTGCTTGGCCAGGCCTGCTTCCAGAAGAACTGGCAACTACAAGCTGGGAGCCAAGAGATACAACACTTCACTTGGAAAAGGGCCTTCCATGAATCCTGGAATCCCAGAATGGTTTGGACTGGAAGCGACCTTAGAGATGATAGATTATCTTCTTCCCACATCCTGACATGGGCAGGGACACTTTTCAAGTAGTCCAGGTTGCTCCATGTCCGCTCCAGCCTGGCCCTGGACACTTCCTGCCATGGGGCTCCCACACAGCCTCTTTGAGCAACATGTGCCAGGCCTCAGCACCCACACAAGGAAGAATTCCTTTCCAATATCCCATCTACCCCAGCCCTCTGGCATTTTGAAGCTATTCCCCCTTGTCCTGCGAATCCAGACCCTTTTCCAAAGTCCCTCCCCAGCTATCTTGGAGCCCCAGCAGGCACTGCAAGGGGCTCAAAGGTCTCCCTGGAGCCTTCTGTTCTCCACATTGGACACCCTCAGCTCTCCCAGTCTGTCCTAGAGCAGAGGAGCTCCAGCTTTCAAAGTAGCATAGCAGCCTCCTACCGGTGAAAATCGACGCCACCGCTGGCCTTCCAGGCCCAACAGATATTGCTTCTGGTGTTGCTTGGGGATACTCTCGGCTCTCTCCCCGCCCCCTATGTGGCCCTCAGGAGATGCTGGTCGGATGCCACTCCTGCCGCTGTCAGACCAACGAAGGGCGGGGGCCATCCCAGCCTCATCCACAATCCACTGTGTCCTCGGTGCCTGCTGCCGGCTCATGGCAGCCCACACACCAGGAAGCAGAGCTCCAGAACAGAGGATCATAGCCCCACATTTGTGTTCGTCTCTTCACAAGGCAGGCCAGAATTGCCATGCCCGGACTTTTCAGTTCAGCACGAGAATGAGAATACACCAGCACCATGGGGGAGGAAATGTCTAAATACTCCCTCATATGTGGTCTCTCAACTTAATGCCTAGGTATTTGCCATTCCTGAGGCTACGCTAACGCTTTTTTTACCTTGCGGGTAAGAAATGCCATTGTACTGGTGTGCAGCTAAAGGCGCAGCACAGGCAGGCCAGGGCAAAAACTGGGGCAGTGTCCTTCCTCACACCTTTGCTATGGTGTACTTCATGCAGCTAGAGAGAAGCGAGAAGGACGCGAGGAAGAAGAAGGCGTTCTTAAAGTAGCCCTCAGTCAAGCAGCCATGAAAGGGTGCATAACACACGGCGTCTCGCTGCCCTCCATTCTACATACTCTCAGCTCCCTTTGCCAACCTGCAAAAGTTGCTACCAGAGTAGAGGGGGCCAGATTGAAGAGGCAGTGCCTAGGTTCACCTTCTACTTATTACACATAAGCCACGTCCAGCTCCTCGCTGCACTCGGTAGTTCCCTTCTCCGTGGCATTTACTGTGGTGCTCTCTGCAACTTGGCACCTAGAAGTGACCGCCAATGTTTCCACAGCGGGCTGCAATGGAACCAAGGAGCAGCACAAGCAGCAGTGCTTCAGCTTGCTCCTTCCGACTGCTAAGGGCACTTGGAAAGGCAAGCGAGAGGCAGCCACCTTCCTCTCCTAAGAGCCTGTAACATAGTGCACACAAGCACGGTACTTGTACGATTTTGTTCACGGCCCTTGCCCATGCCTCGTGCCGCTTTCACTCCCCAGAGGCCAGAAGCCGCTGAAGCGGTGCCACACAACCAGCAGTGCGCTAGCAGCCAAGAGCTCGAGAACGCTGCTTCTGTCCAAGCCCGCCGAGGGCGTGCACCTTTGTTCTCAGAGCTCCGTGCAACAGTCTGCCTCTCTCGCAGTTCGAATGGAAAACGAAAGCTTTTCGCCCATGCCCTTCACAGAGATCTGTTGCCAGGACGAGAAGGTCTTGTGGCCGGAGCTCGCCCCTGATGCGAGGAAGCTGCTATTCGCACCGCATTGCAGGGGCACTTCTCACTCCCTGACTACGTGCCCAGAGCTCTCTGAATTCGCTGCTAGCTCCACGGTCCTTCTCAGCTGCAAGTAGCAGCGCTCACAGTACATAAAGCTTCGCAAGGACCGAGGACCTGGAGGGACATATCGCACACAAAAATGTGCCAGGACAGAGACGTGTTCTACATTGTCCCTTCTCGTCTTCCACTTTGTGCTTCTGCTACTTCTGCTCTTAGAAATCGCTCCTTGAAAGACGAGCGAAAGCATCTTTCTGGGTGCATTGCACTGAGTGTGAGCTCGCTAGGGACTTTGCACTCGGAGCCAAGGCAACAGGGCGTGCTTGCCCGCAGAACTGAGGACAAGCTGTTGGGCAGAGCTGAAACTGACTGCTGGAGTTCAGCACTGTCTGGAGGGCAGAAGACGAAGAACGAAGCCGCACGGCACCGGGCTTGCGAGCGCAGTGCAGCAAAGAGCACACGAGCAGCCAAAGAGCTCCTTCACAATCGCTTTCACTTCTCAGTGCACTTGCTGCTTGGAAAAGTAGCACACAGCTGTTGCACGACAGGGCAAAACCTGGGGCAGTGCCCTTCCTCACACCTTGGCTGTGGTGTCCTCCATTGTTTGGGGTCGAATTCTTCACTTTTCTTTCTGTGGCATTTCTCCCATTGTTATGCTAAGTGGCTACACATTAAGGTAATGTTCTCTCACAGGGAGGTGGGTGCAGGGAGCGGGGCGGGGGGGAAACCGGAAAAAGGAAAGGTGGGACGGGGGTCGGGAGCGGGCTGGAAAACTCTCTCGTTTGGCTCGTGGAGGGAGAGGATGCCCCGTGCTCAGATCTGGCATCTCCCTGCCACCCCAGTGTTTAGATCCACACTCCCCGCCACTGGACATCCCTCTCCTGCTCTCCCACCTCACCCTAATACCTCCGGACACTCTGCCGAGCACCACGACAGACACTGTGAGGGGGGAGTCACTTTCCCCATCCCTCTCACCCCTGGGCCGCTGCCACCGTCACTCCAGCCCTCTTCAGCTGCGCAGGACCTGCCCTGACCCCACAGCACCGGTAACTGAGCACAGGCAGACGGCCTGTGGCCAAAAGGGACTGGAGCTGAGCTATACTGTTCTGTTCTGTTGTCAATTTTTATAGCTGTTGTTGTTTTCTGCCTTGTTAGATATCAGTAGAGAACTGTTATTCTTATCCCCACATCTCCTGCCTGAAGGCTTCTGATTTGGACCTAAAATAATTAAAAGGGAGGGGGATTGCACTCTGCATCGCAGGAAAGGGGCTCTTGCCTTTCCTTAGACCATACCTGTCTTTCAAACCAAGACAGATTTTGGTGCCCGGAACGTGAGGCATTGCCTGCGGGCATTGAGAGAGGGGTAGAAAAGGGGATAACAGTTCATGGATTACCCAAGCTTGTGGTAGGTGACACCATGCTGTCCAGCTTACCCTGGATTGGCCTCCATGTGGTCAATGCTATATCTCTCCCATTTGCAAGCTCTTTTGTAAATATGAGTCTCATAACCAAGGTTACTGTGGCTATTATCTGGTTCATTTTGTGGGTTGATCAGTTGAGGAATTCATGGATTTTTAATTTTCTCTGGAAGATGGCCACATGGATTCAGAGCTATCGCACTCTAAGTGTGTGTTTCTGGGGCTACTTCAATAATGGTACTTATTGTGAGGAAGTGGCAGCAGGTGAAATCTTCTCCAAACCCATCACATGGTTGTTGAAGTTCACCCCACCAGTCTTCAAGGGGTTCAAATCCGCTTTAAATGCTAATGACATTATACTGTGGCTAGTGTTGCTTATATCCCTGTTAAACCTGTTCTATCTAACATTCAGAGATAAGGGGAGATTGACTTGGATAACGACCCTGATACCTACCGCAGAGACTCGGGAGGTTACCCCAGAGCCTGATCCTGTCCAAGAGACTAGGGATGTTGCCCCAGAGCCTGACCCTGTTCCAGAGACTAGGGATATTAACCCAGCGTTTGACCCTGCCCCACAGCCCACCTTGGAAAGGAACCACCCATAAGGGGTCGGGGTGCTAGCGAAGGAGATACATGAGATGGGCCAGATGCTGAAGGAGTACCTCTTCCCAGCTGGTGAGAAACCCTCCCCCTGCCTTAAAGAGGGAGACTCTGATGGTGCAGCAGTGGGACCCACAGATGTTACATCTGTCCAGGTTCCAGCTGAACTGCAAGGGCACTCAGCAGCAGCAGTTGTCCCTGTGGAAACTAGGAAGTCTAAGATGAAAACAAGGCACCTAGATAATAAGGGTCAGGAAGGGGGCCCCTCACAACCAGCAGGGGAGCCAGAAGTTGAGATCATCACTGAGTCCCTGTCATACGAGAGTCTCTGTAACCTGCGAAAAGTAATTGTACGACGGGGCCATGAGCCTTTTACAACCTGGTTACTGCGGGTCTGGGACCTTATGGGCACAGGTGTGCAACTGGATGGTACTGAGGCAAGGGATTTGGGAGCCTTGACCCAGGACTCAGGTGTGGACCAAGTATTTGTAAGGGAGACAGATCCATTCCCTCTGGGAGCGACTTTTAATGAGTGTGAGAGAGAGATTTGTCCACAGCGAAAGAATGTGGGAGCACCACCAGAGAACTCGTTGGAATACCCTTGAGGAAGGGATCCAACAGCTGAGAGAAGTGGCAGTACTGGAGGTGCTCTTTGGGAGGGATGGACAGCATGACAATGACCATGACAAGGTCAGGTGCACAGGGCAGAGGTTGTGGAATCTGGCAAACCTGGGCCCATCTCAATATACCCCCTTTATTGCAATGATTAATGCTGATACCAACCAAGTGACAGTGGGTTCTGTTGCCAACAGGCTCAGGAATTTTCAGAGTATGATGGCTGGCCCAATGCAGGCTCATGTCTCTGCTGTGGTTAAGGACCTCAGAGAGGACTTTAAGGAGGAGATGAAGGAGATAAGGGAAGAGGTGAGGAAGATCAGTGCAGCACCAGTGCGAGTCATGGACCCCAAAAGTAGAGCCCAACGCCCCCCAGCTAGGGAGAGAGGGTACACCCCACGTGCTGACCTGTGTTTTTTTCTACGTGACCACGGGGAAGACATGAGAAGGTGGGATGGGAAACGCACTTCTGTCCTGGCAGCACGGGTGCGCCAACTCAGGGAGGGGAACATTAACAGAGGGAACTCCACTAAAGTGAAGGTAGCCTCAGCCTCCCATGACCAAAGTGCAGGGTATTACAGAAGGGAGGATGATCTGTCAGATCCCCTTGAAGGAACCTCCACTATGTATGCCCAGGAGAGAAATAATAACCAGGGCTAGAGGGGCCCTGCCTCTAGCCAGGGAGAGGCACGGGAAAACCGGATCTTTTGGACGGTGTGGATCCGATGGCCTGGCACATCAGAGCCACAGGAACACAGTGCATTGGTTGACACTGGTTCACAGTGTACATTAATACCATCAGGACATGTCGGGGAGGAACCTGTTTCAATTGCTGGGGTTACAGGAGGAGCCTCAGGAATTGACTTTGATGGAGGCTGAGGTGAGCCTGACTGGGAAAGAGTGGCAGAAACATCCAATTGTGTCTGGCCCAGAGGCACCATGTATCCTAGGCATAGACTTCCTCAGGAACGGCTATTACAAAGACCCAAAGGGACTCAGGTGGGCTTTTGGAATAGCTGCTGTGGCGGCAGAGGTCATTAAGCAGTTGAACACCCTGCCTGGGCTATCAGGAAACCCATCTGCAGTGGGACACCTCAGGGTGAAAGAGCAACAGGTGCCAATTGCTACCTCAACAGCGCACCGCCGGCAGTACCGGACGAATCGAGATGCCGTGATCCCCATCCACAAGATGATCCATGAGCTGGAGAGCCAAGGGGTGGTCAGTAAAACCCACTCACCCTTCAACAGCCCCATCTGGCCTGTGCATAAATCTGAATGAGAATGGAGATTAACCGTGGACTATCGTGCATTGAATGAAATGACTCCTGTCACGATCCGCCATTAATGTAGAGCCGGGGTCGTGATGGTTCTTTTGATCTTAAAGGTGGAAACAGGCAAAGTGCAGGGGACAAAATTAGTTTATTCAACTGCAGAAAATCAGTTTATTCAACAACAGCAATGCATTTCATCAAATGCCAACAATTCAATTAAGGTAGAGGGCAGAGGTATAGGAAACAAAGTATAAGGAAAGGGGAAGGAAAGAAAGGGATGGGAAAATAGCTACCAACAGTCGAGACAGGCATCCTCAGGGGTCATCCGATAGACGAGTCTTCGTCCGTGGGGAGATCTCAGGGGTCTTCTCCAGGGGGTAGACAGGTCTTCATCAGTGGAGAGATCTCAAAGGGTCTTTCTCAGAGGATCGCTCTTTTCTAGTCCTTCTCCAAAGCGAGTAGCCTCTGGCCAAGAGGTGGGAAGATTTATGGACCATTGTGTGGTGCTGCAGGAGACAGGTACGGTCAAGCAGTCCTCAGTGTGTACAACACAAGCTCTGGATGGTGCCATGACAGCACAGTCCAGTGAGCACAATACACCAGCACAAAGTCACGAGCATCCACCTTGGCCGGGCCAGGAAACCATTGTTCGGAGTCAGCCTCGGTGGGGGGTCCTCGAGGTCTCCTTGCGACGGTCGAAAGGCAAAATCGAGGGGAACTTCGGACCTACCCTTACAACTCCACCACTGAGCGCTGCTGTGCCGGACATCCTGGAACTCCAGTACGAGCTGGAGTCCAAGGCAGCAAAGTGGTACGCCACCATTGACATCGCCAATGCATTTTTCTCCATTCCTCTGGCAGTAGAGTGCAGGCCTCAGTTCGCTTTCACCTGGAGGGGTGTGCAATACACGTGGAACCGACTGCCCCAGGGGTGGAAACACAGCCCCACCATCTGTCATGGACTGATCCAGGCTACACTGGAGAAGGGTGGAGCTCCAGAACATCTGCAGTACATTGATGACATCATTGTGTGGGGGGATACGGCAATGGAAGTATTTCAGAAAGGAGAAAAGATCACTGAGATTCTGCTGGGAGCCGGCTTCGCCATTCAAAAGAGCAAAGTCAAAGGGCCTGCCCAAGAGATCCAGTTCCTGGGAGTAAAGTGGCAAGATGGACGGCGCCAGATTCCCAGTGAGGTCATCAATAAGATCACTGCAATGTCTCCACCAACCAGCAAGAAGGAAACACAAGCCTTCATAGGTGCCATAGGCTTTTGGAGAATGCACATTCCTGAGTACAGCCAGATTGTGAGCCCTCATTACCTGGTCACCCGCAAGGAGAACGATTTCCACCTGGGCCCTGAGCAGCAGCAAGCCTTTACCCAGATCAAGCAGGAGATCGCTCATGCAGTAGCCCTTGGCCCAGTCAGGACGGGACCAGATGTGAAGAACATACACTACTCTGCAGCTGGGAACCATGGTCTGTCCTGGAGCCTGTGGCAGAAGGTGCCTGGTGAGACGCGAGGCCGACCACTGGGATTCTGGAGTCGAAGCTACCTAGGGTCCGAGGCCAACTATACTCCAATGGAGAGGGAGATCATGGCCGCCTATGAAGGGGTTCAAGCTGCCTCAGCGGTGCTTGGCACTGAAACACAACTCCTCCTGGCACCCCGACTGCCAGTGCTGGGGTCGATGTTTAAAGGAAAGCTTCCCTCAACCCACCATGCCACTGACGCCACATGGAGCAAATGAATTGCCCTCATCACACAACGCGCCCGTATTGGAAACCCGAATCGCCCTGGGATTTTGGAGATAATTGCCAACTGTCCGGAAGGGGAAGACTTTGGTCTTTCCGACGAAGAGGAATAGGAACAAGTGACCCGGGCTGAAGAAGCCCCACCGTATAACCAACTGCCAGCAGATGAAACATGCTATGCTCTTTTCACTGATTGTTCCTGCCGCATCGTGGGGATGAACCGGAAGTGGAAAGCAGCCGTATGGAGCCCCACATGACAGGTTGCACAAGCTACCGAAGGAGAAGGTGGATTGAGTCAACTTGCTGAACTCAAAGCTGTTCAGCTGGCCCTGGACATTGCTGAAAGAGACAAGTGGCCAAAACTCTACCTTTGCACTGATTCATGCATGGTAGCCAAAGCTCTGTGGGGTTGGGTGGAAAGGTGGAAAAACGCTAACTGGCAACGTAGGGGAAAGCCAATCTGGGCTGCCGATGAATGGAAAGACATTGTCACCCGGGTAGAGAAGCTGCCTGTGAAAGTCCGTCATGTAGATGCCCATGTCCCCAAGAGTCGGGCTAATGAGGAACACCTACACAATGAGCAGGTAGATCAGGCTGCACAGGTTGAGGTGTCGAAGATAGATTTAGATTGGCAGCACAAGGGAGAGTTGTTCCTGGCTCGATGGGCCCATGATGCCTCAGGTCATCAGGGCAGAGATTCCACATATAAGTGGGCATGAGACCAAGGGGTGGATCTAACCATGGACAGGATTTCTCAAGTTATCCATGACTGTGAGACGTGTGCTGCCATCAAGCAGGCCAAGCGGGTGAAGCCCCTCTGGTATGGGGGGATATGGGCCAAATATAAGTATGGAGAGGCCTGGCAGATTGACTACATCACACTGCCTCAAACCCGCCAGGGCAAGCGCTATGTACTGACCATGGTGGAAGCCACCACTGGATGGTTAGAGACCTTCCCTGTGCCTCATGCCACTGCTTGGAACACCATCTTGGGCCTGGAAAAAACTAGTTCTTGGGAGGCATGGTACCCCTGAGAGAACTGAGTCAGACAATGGGACTCATTTCAAGAACAGCCTTATACACACCTGGGCTAGAGAACACGGCATTGAGTGGGTGTACCATACCCCCTACCATGCACCAGCTGCAGGGAATGTTGAACGGTGCAATGGCCTGCTTAAAACGACCTTGAAGGCACTGGGTGGGGGAACTTTGAAGAACTGGGAGATTAATCTACAAAAGGCCACATGGTTAGTGAACACCCGAGGTTCCACTAACCGAGCAGGCCCTGCCCAGTCTGAGCCCTTGGGAATATCAGATGGAGATAAGGTTCCAGTGGTACACATGAGAGGTATGCTAGGAAAAACTGTTTGGGTGAATCCTGCCTCCAGCAAAGACAATCCCATCCGTGGAGTTGTATTCGCTCAGGGACCAGGTTGCACCTGGAGGGTGATGCAAAAGAGTGGGGAGACCCGATGCATACCCCAAGGAGACCTTGTTTTAAGGTGAAATACCTATAGTACTGTGCCTATGTCTCTAAGTGCATGTATGTATATATAATATAACGGTTTAATTTGATATAGCATATTAATATGGGAGAAATAAAGGGGTGGATAATGTTGGGGGTTGAATGCTTCCCTTTTCTTTCTGTGGAATTTCTCCCATTGTTATGCTAAGTGGCTACACATTAAGGTAATGTTCTCTCCAAGGGAGGTGTGTGGAGGTGGGGGGGGGGGGAAACCGAAAAAAAGGAAAGGTGGGACGGGGGTCCGGAGCGCGCTGGAAAACTCTCTCGTTTGGCTCGTGGAGGGAGAGGACGCCCCGTGCACGGATCTGGCATCTCCCCTGCCACCCCAGCGTTTAGATCCACACTCCCCCGCCATTGGACATCCCTCTGCTGCACTCCGACCTCACCCTACTACCTCCGGACACTCTGCCGAGCACCACAACCAAAACCATGAGGGGGGAGTCACTTTCCCATCCCTCTCACCCCTGGGCCGCTGCCACCGTCACTCCAGCCCTCTTCAGCTGCGCAGGACCTGCCCTGACCCCACAGCACCGGTAACTGAGCACAGGCAGACGGCCTGTGGCCAAAAGGGACTGGAGCTGAGCTATACTGTTCTGTTCTGTTGCCAATTTTTACACCTGTTGTTTTTTTTCTGCCTTGTTCGATATCAGTAAAGAACTGTTACCCTTATCCCCACACCTCCTGCCTGAAGGCTTCTAATTTGGACCTAAAATAATTAACAAGGATGGGGTTGCACTCTGCATCTCAGGAAAGGGGCTCTTGCCTTTCCTTAGACCATACCTGTCTTTCAAACCAAGACAGATTTTGGTGCCCGGAACGTGAGGCATTGCCTGAGGGCATTGAGAGACGAGTAGAAAAGGGGATAACAGTTCTTGGATTACCCAAGCTTGTGGTAGGTGACACCATGCTGTCCAGCTTACCCTGGATTGGCCTCCATGTGGTCACTGCTATATCTCTCCCATTTGCAAGGCCTTTTTTAAATATGAGTCTCATAACCAAGGTTACCGTGGCTATTATCTGGTTCATTTTGTGGGTTGATCAGTTGAGGAATTCATGGATTTTTAATTTTCTCTGGAAGATGGTGTCCTAGGGTGATGTTATGGTGTTTGTATCTCCAATCGTGTGTTCTGATTATGTTTGGTATTATGTCCTGTGCTTCCAGGACTGACTCTGAAAGTGAAGCTTTGTTTTGTCTTGTTATCAGCCGGCTCACCTCCCCCATGGTCTATGTTTAGGAGAGGTTTTAGCTCGGCTTGCTTGCCTGCTTGCTTGCCTGCTTGCTCGCTTCTGCCTCTTTTTCTTTCCTTCGCTTTGCCCTTGCTTTTTTGCTTATTAGTTAGTTCAGCTAGGCAGTCCAACTTTTTCCCTGGACTGTTTTCCACCCCGTCCCCTCCCTCTCCTGGATACCATCTGAATCTGTTCTGGACAGGGACCTGGGAAACCCCAAAAAACACTGGGAGTCTACACTCTGTCACCTGCAGCAGTCATTCCCCAGCGCCGGAGACTGATAACTGAGCGACCACTTGCCGGAGAGACTGAGTTTGTCATCCCTTCAGAACGGTGAAAGAGTTTTTTTGTCAGCTGGTGTGGTTTTTTTTCCCTGTGCTGGGGAATGTCTTGCTTGTTAAATAAACAGGTTTTTTTTCTCCCACTCTTCTCCGAGGAAATTCTTCCCGAACCCGGCGGTGGAGGGGGGGAGGAGTCGTGGGGTTTGCTGTCTGGGGACTCCTTCTGGATGTCAGGAAAATTAATCCACAAACACCAGAGGTTCATGTCCAAAAAGGAGACAGAGGAGTCCTTTTTGCTTTATTCGAATAAAGGGAGAGGCCATGGGACATTCCCCTGCGATCTCTCTAATTTTCGGAGGACGCAGCCTCCTTTTTATCCTATTTTCCCGGCCGCATTTCCCTCTCTCTTTCCCCATTGGCTTAGGTACTTGAGAGGCACAGACTTCCCGGAACGCCTGATACCTGAAATTCCCCTCTAATGTATAACCCTCCCTTTTAATTTTTAATTCTTATAGAATTCATAGTTTTCCCCCCGTTGCTTCTTTCATCTTTCGATATCCAATTTCATTTATCAGCAGCCCTACAGTTTGTTTGTAAAGGCAAATATCTCTTTCCATTCATCAATCAGTGGAATCCATCCCATTGTTTCTTTTATCTCTCAGTGCTAGCCTTATCTACAGGCTGATCCACAACTCATTTGTAAAGACAAATTCAACATTCCTCTCAATCCCTCCTCTTTTATTTTTAATAATTGTCTTTACAAACTTTAGCTATCATTTACTTAATTTTTTGTTCCTGAGTCTTTTTTTTTTTTTTTGGTTTTGTAATTATTTGGAGTGACATCAATTTCTATCCTTTTGTAATCATTTCTGGATCAGTAGGCATGGCTATTACCTGCATCCCTTTGATCACATGTTGAATAAGTTGTACTAAGCAAAGGATCGTGCATGGTAAAAAGATTAGAGTTGCTACAGCACATAAGAGGAAAAAAAGTAATTGTTTAACCTATAGTCCACCAGGTAGCCAAGAAAACATGTCCCATTCCCATAAAGGTTTTTGCTACTTTTTCTCCTAAGGTCAAAACAATTATTTTCCCATTTTTGGCTCCAACCTAACTGATAATATAAAGGTAACATTATTAAGAGAAACATTCTGATTGTGTAATCTAATTTCCTAACTTAATTTTTACTTTCACATTGTCTTTCACACCACTTGTGGCGAGTGAAGGCACAGAAACAGCTTAACATAAAGAAAACAATGACAGCAAGGGTTGGCCCCCAATGCCTGGAGATCTGAGAGGAGGGATGCCCACACAAAATATTTCAGCAGGCAGTCTGTGGGTGGGCACACGAGGCTTCCCCCGATGTCGACGCACTGGCTGCTGCTCCAGTCTACTCCTGACGAGTGTCAGTCGCGGCTTCCCGTCCTTCTCCTCCAGCTGAGATGTCCAAATCTCTGGGGCTGCAGAGACCTTGACCCGAGTGTGATGGGTCCACCCGTGTTCAGCTGTCTTGATGGCTGTTTCTGTGGTCAGCAACACCTGGAAAGGTCCACGCCACTTCGCCACCAGTGGTGCTTCTTCCCACTCCTTAACTAGGACCCAGTCTCCCGGTTGGATGTTGTGAACAGCAAAGTCCAAAGGCAGGGTCTGTGCCAGCTGAGCTTCCTGTCGAAGAGATTTCACAAGAGACAGTATCCGAGCCACATATTGTTTCAAATACACATCACTTATCTCTATCCCCGCACTCGGCTGAGAATTACAAGGGTAAGGAATTCCAAACATCAATTCAAAGGGAGATAATTTAATATCTCCCCTGGGTCTGGCCCTTATCCTTGCTAAAGCCAGGGGCAGGAGCCGTACCCATGGCATTTTAGTTTCTATCACCAGCTTCAGGAGATGTTTCTTTATTTCTCCATTCATCCTCTCAACCTGGCCCGAACTCTGTGGGTGCCAGGGGGTATGGAGGTTCCACCGTATTCCTAAAGCAGTCATAACTCCTTGAAGAATTTTTCCTGTAAAATGAGTTTCCCTATCTGAATCTATCACTTCCACCATCCCATATCTTGGAATTTTTTGTTCCAAAAATATTTTAACAACTGATCCTGTAGTTGCTGACACAGTTGGAAATGCTTCTGGCCACCCGGTTAATTGACATACTATTACCAGAAGATATTTAAATCTTGCCACTCGAGGCATTTCAGTAAAATCCACCTGGCATCTCTGGAAGGGACGTACTGCCCAACGCCTCCCTCCCCTGGCCAGTTTCTTTGTAACTTTGTTGTTGGTTTTAGCACAAGTCAAACAGCCTTCAGTGGCTCGCTTTGCCAGGCTAAAGAGACCAACAGCAGCGTACATTTTGAGGAAGGCTTCTGCCAGTCCTCGGGAGCCCCAATGACTTCTTTCATGAAGTTGTTTTAACAATTGTAAGGCTAGAGCTTTTGGTATCCACTGCTTACCATCCCTTGTAAACCAATTATTTTCTCTTTCCTCTGCCCCACTCTTTTTAATTATTTCAAGTTCTTCTGGTGGAAAAGAGAGTTTCTCTGGCAGCGGTGCAGTTACTGGGAGCATAGGCAGGATCTTAGAGACTTCTGGCAACAATGCAGCTTTCCGAGCTTCTTCATCAGCTAGTCGGTTTCCTATTGCCTCCTCCGACCACCCTGCCTGATGCCCTTTAATGTGGATTATCGCCACCTTTTTTTGGTAAATTCACTGCCTCCAATAGGCGAGAGATTAAGTTCTCGTGAGCTAATGTCGTTCCTTTGCAGCTTAATAAACCTCTTTCTTCCCATAGTTTTCCAAATGCATGTATTACCCCATATGCATATTTAGAATCAGTAAAGATATTTACTGTCTTGTCCTGGTATAATTCACAGGCTCTCACAAGCGCGTACAGCTCTGCTGTCTGAGCTGACCAGGTGGCTGGTAACCTCCCCCCTTCCTTTAATTGCTTCCCATTCACGATAGAGTATCCTGTAAATCGTTTCCCTTCTACCACCTTGGAGGACCCATCAATGAACACATTCTCTCCCTCAGGCCAGGGAATATCCCGTAGATCTTCCCTAACCCGTGTCTGGAGGTCTATAACCTGGATACAATCATGGATTTCTTCCTGGCCCCCCTTTTCTCCAGGGCCATTTAAATAAGAGGCTGGATTAAAAATTTCCCC
Organism: Sturnus vulgaris; assembly: GCF_052056855.1. Classification (NCBI taxonomy): domain Eukaryota; kingdom Metazoa; phylum Chordata; class Aves; order Passeriformes; family Sturnidae; genus Sturnus; species Sturnus vulgaris. The sequence continues at coordinate 67,744,660 of NC_142282.1, forward strand.
ACCTTTAAATTCTAAATCCTCCTGTTCCATTAAACAAGATTCATACTGTAATAATCGAGCACTCGTCATCCACTTAGAGGCTCTCTCAGTTAGCAAAGGTTTAATCTGATGTGGGACTTTAACAATGAGATACCCTCCCCTTGTCAGCTTTCGGGCTTCAGCCACCATCAGAGCTGTGGCTGCACAGTTCTGCAGACAATGGGGCCAGCCTCTGGCCACCGGGTCTAACAACTTAGAAAAATAGGCAACAGGCCTCCGTGTTCCCCCATGCTCTTGCACCAAAATTCCTTTAGCATGACCCTGTTTGACATCCACATATAGCTGAAATTCTTTTTCTGCATCTGGAAGAGCCAAGACTGGGGCCTTAACCAATTTGTCTTTTAATTTCTTAAAGCTTTTCTTTCCTTCTGGTGTCCATACCACAACATTCGGACTGTTTTGAGTTAAAAAGTTATATAAAGGTCTGGCCACCACAGAAAAATCCTCGATCCATGCTCTACAGTACCCCACCAACCCTAAAAACTGCCGTAACTCCTTTTTAGTCTGGGGTAATGGTACCTGTAAAATCCCTTGTATCCTTTCTGGATCAATACACCGTAACCCTTCGGACAGAATGTGTCCCAAATATTTGACCTTCTTTTCTACTAACTGTGCTTGCTTTTTGGATACTCTAAGTCCCTTTTTTGCAAGAAAATTAAGCAGCTTTACAGTAGCCTCTTCAACCACCTTTTCCTGTTCCCCTGATAAGAGCAAATCATCTACATACTGCAACAACTTGACTCCTAAGGGTGGGGTAAACTCTCTTAATATTTTCTGCAAAGCTTGCCCAAACAGAACTGGTGACTCTGTATATCCTTGAGGGAGTACTGTCCATGTCAATTGTTGTTTTATCATTTTCCCTCCTTCCTCCTGTTCCCACTCAAAAGCAAAATACTGTTTACTATCTTCTGTGATTGGACACCCCCAGAAAGCATCCTTCAAATCCAGTACAGAATAATACTGATGTGAAGAAGGGATTTGATTCAGGATTGTGTATGGATCTGGAACTGTAGGATGCCTTGGTTTGACAATATTATTGTCTTGGTTTAATTTTGACTTTCCCGGCCAACACACCAAATTAATGTCTTGAGTTTGAGTTGCCAATTTGAATAAACTTATTTTTCTTGTTGTGAGACAGAACCAGGAGCAAAAGAGCAAGGCAGGCCTAAAACTTGAGAGAGTATAAAAGAAAATTTATTAACTACACAAACAAAAAGAGAGGAAAAAAAAAATTTCAGAATAAGATTTTCTAGATCACTCCTTCCCTCCCTCTCCCAATCTTCATAACAACAAAACAAACATATAACAAATACTTCGGTCAGTGCCCAATTTAGTCTTTTTCAGTTCACTCCTGGAGAGAGAAGCTTCTTCTTGTTGAAGTTGTAGGGATTTTTCCCACAAGAAGGAAAAAAACCAGTTCTCTTGTGGTTTTATCTTTCACGATTTGCATCCGCCCGGGAACCTGCAACCGTGACGCTCCTCCCAAACTCTACAGCCGTCCCAAAGCTGTAGATGTGGGCCATGTCTGCTCCATGGGGTATTATTTTTAAGAATGAAATGTTCAACCGCAAAGATTCTCTCTGTCTCCTTTTTTTCTGCTCAGGCTTCATCTTCAGAAAACCAAAATCCCCTTCTCTTCTCAGGACAGAAATTCTCAACACAGGTGCTCTTTAGTCAAATCATCTATTAAATGGAACATTTCCATCCCCCCATGTCTCTTTCCATGGTTTATAGGAATATTGAGTACATCAGTTCATTCCTACAATTTCACAAAAAGATTTTCAGCCATTTCAGCATCTTCTCATTCTCCTTCCATCTTAAAAACTTAGCTCTTACATCACTGACTTCAGAAATCTTCTTATTCCCTTTCATATTCAAAGGAAAGGCTGGAGGCTTTGCAAATCTTATCTGAGCACTAAAGAGTTAAAGTTTAACACAACTACTAAAGTTGGGCCAGGCTCAGGCCGTGCTGGGGGGGGGCAGCTGAGGTGTCAATCAGCCTTTCTGGGGCTGGGCTGCAGCCCCACACTGCTCATGGCCACCCAGGCAGGGCCGGCCCGGCCGGCAGCAGCAAGAGTCGGCCTCCCCCCACGCCAGAGCCGCAGGCCCGTGGAGGAGGAAGCTGTGAAGGTCTCATCACACAACTTTTTCTCCCCCCGGCCATCGGGTCCCCCTCGTTGGCAAACGGGGCCCAAGCGGCCTCCCGAGCCTCCCCCCCCCCCCCCCGCATGGGGGAGAGGGAAGCTCGGGTTGATGTTACCTGCTCAGCCGCCGGAAGACAAAGAGGGTCAGTTCCGGACCACCCCCCTCAAAATGTGTGCTCACGGAGCGAACCAACCCCCTCTAATTGGCTGTTGCAGGTATCCCAACCCCCAGAGAGGAAACTCCCTTAGGACGAATCTCCCCTGAGTCTCCTCTTCCTAAGTCAACCCACCACAATTATTTATTATTTTTAAATCCTGCACCATTTTGTAGGTTCCATCTGGTTTCTTAACCGGCTGGATAGGAGTGTTATAGGGAGACATACACGGGTTTAAAAGACCTGCTTTTAGCAGGGACTCAATAACAGGCTGTAACCCCTTCTTTCCCTCCCTTGAAAGAGGGCATTGCTTTTTAGACACCACTTGTCCTGGTTGCTTCAAAGTAATTTGGAGAGGCTCTATGTCCAGTTTCCCATATTTCCCTGGAGCTGCCCATACTTCCGGATTTATTTTAGCATAAGCCTTTTCAGACATTTTACACAAAGATATCACAGTTTCGGACTCCGTGTCACTTCGTACAATACTAATTTGCATTCCCATTCTAGCCATCAAATCTCTTCCCAGTAAATTACAATCACAATTAGGAACAAACAAGAATTCATGCAGTTCAAATCTGTCCCCCACATCTATTAACAGCGGTTGAATAAAATGCACTCGCTCATCCTTCCCGCTTACTCCTTGAATAACCAAGGATCTTTTTGACAATTTCCCCCCCTTAGGTATAAAATTTAAGGTGGACCGAGACGCCCCCGTGTCTACCAAAAAACACACCTCCTCTCGATCCGGACCCACCTTAAAAGTTATCAAGGGCTCTTGAGTGGTGGGTCTTTGGTATAATAGGAGCCCCTGACACCCCTAACAATCCATTTCTATTATTCTCTGGACTTCCTCCTCCTGAGGGTCCAGTTGTTTTTGCAGACACTCGTTTTTCCAATGCCCTTCTGCCCTGCAGACAGCACACTGGTTCTTCCCCAGCAGCTGTTTGGGTCGGTTGTCCCCTGCCGAGGAGGGAATTCCTCTGCCACTTCCTTGTGGCCGACCCTGTCCCCTCTGTCCCTGGGGACCCCTTGGACCCTGCGGTTTATTCCTCCGGAGCTGCACAAACTCTGCCATCATCTTTGCTTTAGCTTCTGCCTTTTCCTCATCCCTTCTTACATATATCTGCTGTGTTTTTCTAACCAATTCCTCTAGAGGCTTATTCTGCCACTCTTTATCCTTCTGTACTCTTTTCCGTATATCAGGCCAGGCTTTAGTAACAAATTGTACTTTAAGCAATGTGTTGAAGGCTGGCCCTTCAGGATCAATCCCCCCTGCTTCCTCAAGGCATCTCTAATCCTCTCCAACCAATGAGAGGGGCTTTCCTGTTTCTCCTGTTCTAACGACATAGCCTTAGCTATGTTGTTAGTTCTGGGAGCCGCAGACTTGATTGCCCTAATCAAATAAGCACAGTAATCACGGTGAGCCAGACTGGCCTGGTTATTTGGGTCCCACTGGGGGTCTGCCTGGGGGATGGCATCATCCACCGTAGGTGCATTGGATCCAGCCCCCCCTGCTGCTTGTGGATGTTCATCCTCCCACAGCTGCCGAGCTTTCTGCAAAGTCATTCGTTTCTCTGATGACTCAAACAAAATTCCCAAAAGAAAATCCCAATCCTTCCATGTATAATCCGCATTTCCCAAATATTCCTCTATCTTTTCCCCCACCCCTATGGGATCATCCAAATATGGGGGTAATTCTTTTTTCAACCCTCTTATATCCTGGGTAGTAAGTGGTACAATTACAAACCCAAATCCTCCCCCTTGACCCCCCAAAGGAACTTGACGGAGTGGCATCTGGTGTACCCCTGTCTCTTGGGGGGCTTCTGATGCCCTAAACTGCGTTCCTCTTCTAGTTCTGGGGGGTGATACAACATGCTGCTCCCCTCCCCCTACACCATTATCCTTCTCAGGTGAGGCTGTAGGAATAACATTTCCCTGATCCCCTTGCTCTGAAAGTTGAGGATACAGACGACCTGCAGCTGGCTCTGGGTCAGCTAGCAACACTGGAGGACAAGACGGGGGAAGGTGCTGAAAAACATTCCAATCCTCACCACTTTCCTCTAAATACCTTCACAAAATTCGACACAAATGAATTTTATCTGTTCCATAAGTAGCCATATAAGTCCCCTTGCCAACTTATACTCTGGCCACACAAAATAACAATATTTTACCATAATTTCCATAGTTACTTCTGGGTGAATATACAATCTCTCCCAAGACGTCAGCATTCACCCCAAGGGACTCTCCGGGGGTATTATGGGATCGTCATCCCATTTACCGGGGCCCCTTCGCGGCTTCACCTTTCCAACCCTCTCTGGGTGCCCCGTTTTACCTGTGCTACCCTCCATGGGTGCCCTCTCAGGTTTACCTGTGCTACCCTCCATGGGTGCCCTCCCAGGTTTGCTCCCCGAAGGTCCCATTTTACTCACCGGTGAGAGTTTCAGTAGTCCTTCCCTGCGGACTCTTCACGGACCCCCCTGGTCCGCCACTCGTCTGTCTCCTGGACAGTCTCGGGAACTCAATCAATCGCCCGGTGCCGGCCGGCACCAAGGGGAGCTGATCACCGAAACTGGGTGAGGCGCGCCTTCAGCTCCACTCGCCGCTCTCCGCCCCGGACGGTGGAAAGATCCCGGACGAGCCCCCAAATTGTCAGGAAAATTAATCCACAAACACCAGAGGTTTATGTCCAAAAAGGAGACAGAGGAGTCCTTTTTGCTTTATTCGAATAAAGGGAGAGGCCATGGGACATTCCCCTGGGATCTCTCTAATTTTCGGAGGACGCAGCCTCCTTTTTATCCTATTTTCCCGGCCGCATTTCCCTCTCTCTTTCCCCATTGGCTTAGGTACTTGAGAGGCACAGACTTCCCGGAACGCCTGATACCTGAAATTCCCCTCTAATGTATAACCCTCCCTTTTAATTTTTAATTCTTATAGAATTCATAGTTTTCCCCCCGTTGCTTCTTTCATCTTTCGATATCCAATTTCATTTATCAGCAGCCCTACAGTTTGTTTGTAAAGGCAAATATCTCTTTCCATTCATCAATCAGTGGAATCCATCCCATTGTTTCTTTTATCTCTCAGTGCTAGCCTTATCTACAGGCTGATCCACAACTCATTTGTAAAGACAAATTCAACATTCCTCTCATGGAGGTTTTCCCCCAAATTTGCCAAAAACCAGGACAGATGGCCACATGGATTCAGAGCTATTGCACTCTAAGTGTGTGTTTCTGGGGCTACTTCAATAATGGTACTTATTGTGAGGAAGCGGCAACCGGTGAAATCTTCTCCCAACCCATCACACAAATTTTGAAGTTCACCCCACCAGTCTACAACGTGTTCAAATCGGCTTTAAATGCTAATGAAGGCAAAGAACAAAGCCGCAGGGCACCGGGATTGCGAGCGCCACACAGCGAAGAGCACACGAGCAGACAAAGAGCTCCTTCACAATCGCTTTCACTTCTCAGTGCTCTTGCTGCTTGGAAAAGTAGCACACAGCCGTTGCACGCCAGGGCAAAAACTGGGGCAGTGCCCTTCCTCACACCTTCGCTGTGGTGTACTCCATGCAGCTAGAGCGAAGCGAGAAGGACGCGAGGAAGAAGAAGGCGTTCTTAAAGTAGCCCTCTGTCAAGCAGCCCTGAAAGGGCACATGACACACGGCGTCTCACTGCCCTCCATTCTACATACTTGCAGCTCCCTTTGCCGACTTGCAAAAGTTCCTACCAGAGCAGAGGGGGCCAGATTGAAGCAGTGCCTAGGTTCACCTTCTACTTATTGCACGTGTGCCATGTCCAGCTCCTCGCTGCACTCAGTAGTTCCCTTCTCCACGGCATTTACTGTGGCGCTGTGTGCAACTCGGTGCCTAGAAGTGACCGCCAATGTTTCCACAGTGGGCTGGCTGCAAGGGAACCAAGGAGCAGCACAAGCAGCAGTGCTTAGGCTTGCTCCTTCCGACTGCTACGGGCACTTGGAAAGGCAAGCGAGAGGCAGCCACCTTCCTCTCCTAGTAGCCCGTATAGTGATGTACACAAGCACGGTACTTGTGCGGCTTCGATCAGCGCCCTCGCCCACGCCTTGTGCCGCTTTCACTCCATGGAGGCCAGAAGCCGCGCCACACAGCCAGCAGTTTGCCAGCAGCCAAGCGCTTGAGAATTCTGCTTCTGCCCAAGCCAGCCTAGGGCGTGCCCCTTTGTTCTCAGAGCTCCGTGCAACAGTCTGCCTCTCTCGCAGTTGGAATGCAAAACAAAAGCTTTTCGCCTACGCCCTTCACAGAAATCTGTTGCCAGGACGAGAAGGTCTTGTGGCCGGAACTAGCCCCCGCCGCGAGGAAGCTGCTATTAGCACCGCATTGCAGGGGCACTTCTCACTCCTTGACTACGTGCTCAGAGCTCTCCGAATTCACTGCTAGCTCCAAGGTCCTTCTCAACTGCAAGTAGCAGCGCTCACAGTATGTAGCGCTTCGCAAGGACCGAGGACCTGGAGGGACATATCGCACACAAAAATGTGCCAGGTCAGAGACGTGTTCTACATCGTCCCTAATTGTCATCCAGTTTGTGCTTCTGCTGCTTCTGCTCTTAGGAATCGCTCCTTGAAAGACGAGCGAGAGTGTCTTTCTGGGTGCATTGCACTGAGTGTGAGCTCGCTAGGGACTTTGCACTCGGAGCCAAGGCAACAGGGCGTGCGTGCCCGCAGAACTGAGGACAAGATCTTGGGCAGAGCTGAAACTGACCAGTGGAGTTCAGCTCTGTCCAGAAGGCAGAAGACGAAGAACAAAGCCGCACGGAACCGGGCTTGGGAGCGCCGTGCAGCGAAGAGCACAAGAGCAATCAAAGAGCTCCTTCACAATCGCTTTCACTTCTCAGTGCTCTTGCTGCTTGGAAAAGTAGCACACAGCCGTTGCACGCCAGGGCAAAAGCTGGGGCAGTGCCCTTCCTCACACCTTCGCTGTGGTGTACTCCATGCAGCTTGAGCGAAGCGAGAAGGACGCGTGGAAGAAGAAGGCGTTCTTAAAGTAGCCCTCTGTCAGCAGCCATGAAAGGGCGCATGACTCACGGCGTCTCGCTGCCCTCCATTCTACATACTTGCAGCTCCCTTTGCCGACGTGCAAAAGTTGCTACCAGAGCAGAGGGGGCCAGATTGGAGAGGCAGTGCCTAGGTTCACCTTCAAGTAGCAGCGCTCACAGTACATAGAGCTTCGCAAGGACCAATGACTTGGAGGGACATATCGCATGGGAAAATGTGCCACGGCAGAGACATTCTGCACTGAGTAGAGACAGAGACAGAGAGTTCTACACTGCCCCTTCTCGTCGACCATCTTGTGCTCCTGCTCCCTCTGCTGTGACAAATCGTTTTTTGAGTGACGAGCGAGAGCGCCTCTCCAGGCACATTGCACTGAGTGAGAGCTCCCTAGAAACTTCTGCATGTAAAGCTTTTTCCTCCTCCAAAAATACATGGCTAAGTCCTAAAAGTTTTGGTTTTATTAAGAATAGTTATGTCCAAGTATTGCTGTTCTGAACACCCTTGGTTTCAGTCTGAAATTAACTTCTTGTTTCTGTCTTTTTGCCTAGTGGCAATCTAATTCTAAGGTAACTAGATGTGTTGGAAATCCATAAATGACCTCTTAGGTTAGGTGGGATAATTGGCTTGGAAGAAAATGGAATTGAGAATTTGGAGAGAATCCAAAGTGAGCTGATGTCACCATCCGAGATTCCCTTGGGTTCCAAATCCTTTTATTTGTGTTTTTGTGGGCTTTTTTGAAGGCGGTGTACAGTTGAAGCCATGATTTAGCTGCGGTGAGACCTGCTCCACTGTAAAAGCATTATTTTCTCAGTGAGCATGGACAACAATTACAGTGTCGTCTTTTAAGATTCCCTGCATGTTGTGTTATTATGTTTAATGTTAATTTTCCTTCGGTGTTGATGGTTCATCCCAGTTTCTTTCCCCTAAGTTAAGCGCATAATGGTTTTTCCCTTTCCCACCCTTGTCCTAGTCAGTCATCCTAAACCCCTCCCCTTTATCTGGAACCTTCCCTGTCCCTCACCCCAAACCCTGCCCCACGGGATGTCAATCCTTTGTAGCCCCTCCCTTTGTTCTAGAAGATTCTGTGTCAAGCATTCCCTCTTGTATTCATGATTGGTTATATTGTATGTATCCCCACCCTCGGTTTGCCCTATTGGCTCAATGTGCCCCTTTCCCCACCTTCTGTACCTCCCCCCATTTCCCATTATTGGCCAGAGTTTTGTGCCATCCCCTTGCTCCTCCCCCATACTTAAGCCTGTGTAGAACCCTTTCTAACTGCCTTTTGCGGTTCCCCCTCCCAACCTCCGGACTTGTTGCCTTTTCCTTCACTAAATCCCCCATAACTGTAAAAGGTTTCTCCTGCGCCTCTTTGTCCCTCCCTGACGACTCGCCCAGGCGTAGCTGTTGCTACACCCCTTCTGCCGCTCCCAGAGTGGTGCCGGGGAGGGGCCACTCACCGACGCAGGCTTCCCAGAGCTAGCCGGTAGCCCAGGTGTGGTTGGCAGCGGGTGGAAGAAACGTCACCTGCACTCCAGTTATGGTGGGAGAAGCAGTGCCTTGACTGTAATCATAAAAGTGATTACAGTTTCATTGCTTTGACATCATGTAGGATGCTTCCTCCATCTGCTGTGGTCAGCATTAAGTAACAGATTTCTCAGTTTCTAGGAAGAGTCTAGCAAACAATCACCTTGCTCCTTCTCTTGCGTTTATTTATCACTGCTATGCTGCTATACAGACAGTCTGTTTATGATTCAACAATTCAATGGGACATCAAGTAAATAGCAAAGCAAAACTAACTACCGAAAGCACTATAAGGGCCAGAGATTAGCTTGGATCAAAACAGGTATTCTCCTAGCATTGTTTACAAACAAGTCAGCATGTGAAACAGAATGCGCAATGTAGTTTGTGCTTTGTTTTGGGCTTGCCCGGAAGAAGGAAATTCTGATTTCACATATGGGAAAAGAAATGTTGACATTTGAATGAGATGGTTCATACCCCAGAAAAGGTTGCTTTGAAAGGTTGTGGAAGTCCTGTTAGGAAACGTGGCTTTACAAGTCCTTTCCACGAGGAGACAACAGCTGCAGAACATCTGGGTGTGCCAGTGTTGAGAGCACCAGCAAAGATCAAAGTGGAGAAGTTGGTGAACAATGGCAGTGGCCTGGGGGAGAGCAAGTGGGGTGCTGGCTGTGGGACCAGGGGTGTCCTGACTGATTTAGGAGGCGTGTGATGGTCTGTGCCAGCAAGCGGAGTAGTGCTGTGGCCTTGGGACACTGCGAATACTGGAAATCAGTGGGGTCACTGGGCAGGCTGAGTGTCTGAGCTGCTGGAGGGACCCAGTTTGCCCACATGTAAACATCCAGTCTCACTCCTGCCAGCCACAGAAAGGAGCAGGATGTGGCTGCTGGCGATGCCTGTCATGTATATGTAGTGTATATGTGTGCTATCCCAGCCTGCTGGGAACACTTCTTCTTTGTGACTGCTTGGGCTGAGGGAGAGAAAGCAGTGGTAGTTTCTGAGGTTTCGAGTTTGCTCGAGTTTCTCAGGCTGTTTCTGGAGCCACCCAGAGTTCTCTTCCTTGAAGCATTTCAATTCCTGGTAATTTTCAAAATTCAAACAGACACAGCCCTAAGCTAGTTGATCTGACTTCAGAGCTGTTCTTACGCTGAGCTGTTGGATGATCTGATCTCCTGAGATGTCTTCCATCTCATTTTATGACCTGGTTCTTGTGAAAAGTAGGATCTTTTAGCCTGGAGAAGAGAGGTTTCTGGAGAGACAGTATTGTGGCCCTTGAAAATGTAAAGAGGGTATAAGACAAATGGGAAAGACTTTTTAGGAAGGTTTGCAGAAACAGGACAAGGGGCCTTGCTTTCAAACTGAGACTAGGTTTAGATTGGCTGAAAGGAAAACCTTTTCTACAATGAAGCTGGTGAGACACTCAAACGGGTGTTCCAGAGAAGTTGTGGATGCCCCATCATTGAGAGTGTTCCTTATCAGTTTGCCTAGTCTTGAGCAATTTGATCTACTGTAAGATCTACTGGGCAAGGAAGTTGGACTAGATGATCTTTAATCACAGACTGTTGTATGATTCCGTGAAAGACAGAATGCAATAAAGTTCATATTTCAGATTTTGGCGCAGACATATGTTGGAGGTTGAATTGTTTCCTTTTTCTTTCTGTGGAATTTTCTCCCATTGTTATGCTGAGTAATTGTGGCTACACCTTAAAACGACAGATAATGTTCTCTCCTAGGGTGGTGGCTGGAGGTGGAGGGAGGGGGGGATCCGGAAAAGGAAAGGTGGACGGGTGGCTGGAGGAGGGGGCTCTCTCTCGCTTGGCTAGTGGAGTGGGAGGACAGCCTGGGAACCGGTCTGGCATCTCCCCTGCCATCCCAGCACTGAGATCCTTGCTCCCTGCCGTTGGATATCGCTCTGCTGCTCTCCCACCTCACCCTACTACCACCTTACACTCTGCTGAGCACCACGACCGACACCGTGAGGGGGGGAGTCACTTTCCCATCCCTCTCACCCCTGGGCTGCTGCCGCCATCACTCCAGCCCTCTTCAACTGCGCGGGACCTGCGCTGCCCCCACAGCACCGGTAACTGCGGGCAGGGAGACGGCCTGCGGCCAAAAGGGACTGGAGCAGAGCTAGACTGTTCTGTTCTTTTGCCAATTTTTATACCTGATGTTGTTCTTTTTCTACCTTGTTGGATATCAGTAAACAACTGTTGCCCTTATCCCCACACCTCCTGCCTGAAGGCTTCTCATTTGGACCTAAAATAATTAACAGGGTGGGGGTTGCATTCCGCATCACAGGAAAGGGGCTCTTGCCTTTCTTTAGCAGATACCTGTCTTTCAAACCAAGATAGATTTTGGCGCCCGGAACGTGAGGCATTGCCTGAGGGCATTGAGAGACGAGTAGAAAAGGGGATAACAGTTCTTGAATTACCCAAGCTTGTGGTAGGTGACACCATGCTGTCCAGCTTACCCTGGATTGGCCTCCATGTGGTCACTGCTATATCTCTCCCATTTGCAAGCCCTTTTTTAAACATGAGTTTCATAACCAAGGTTACTGTAGCTATTATCTGGTTTATTGTGTGGGTTGATCAATTGAGGAATTCATGGATTTTTAATTTTCTCTGGAAGATGGCCACAGGGATTCCAAGCTATCGCACTCTAAGTGTGTGTTTCTGGGGCTACTTCAATAATGGTACTTACTGTGAGGAAGTGGAAGCAGGTGAAATTTTTTCCCAACCCATCACATGGTTTTTGAAGTTCACCCCACCAGTCTTCAAGGGGTTCCAATCCACTTTAAATGCTAATGACATTATATTGTGGCTAGTGTTGCTTATATCCCTGTTAAACCTGTTCTATCTAACATTCAGAGATAAGGGGAGATTGACTTGGATAACAACCCTGATACCTACCCCAGGGATTAGTGATGTTACCCCAGAGGCTGAACCTGTCCCAGAGACTGGGAAGGTTACCCCATAGCCTGATCCTGTCCCAGAGACTAGGGATATAACCCCAGAGTTTGACCCTGCCCCACAGCCCACCTTGGAAAGGAACCACCCAGAATGGGTGGGGGTGCTAGCAAAGGAGATACATGAGATGGGCCAGATGCTGAAGGAGTACCTCTCTCCAGCTGGTGAGAAACCCTCCCCCTGCCTTAAAGTGGGTGACTCTGATGGTGCAGCAGTGGGACCCACAGATGTTACATCTGTCCAGGTTCCAGCTGAACTGCAAGGGCACTCACAGCCAGCAGCAGTTGCCCCTGTGGAAACTAGGAAGTCTAAGATGAAAACAAGGCACCTAGATAATAAGGGTCAGGAAGGGGGCTCCTCACAACCAGCAGGGGAGCCAGAAGTTGAGATCATCACCGAGTCCCTGTCATACGAGAGTCTCCGTAAACTGCGAAAAGACGTTGTACAACGGGGCCGTGAGCCTTTTACAACCTGGTTACTGCGGGTCTGGGACCTTATGGGCACAGGTGTGCAACTGGATGGTACTGAGGCAAGGGATTTGGGAGCCTTGACCCAGGACTCAGGTGTGGACCAAGTATTTGTAAGGGAGACAGATCCATTCCCTCTGGGAGCGACTTTTAATGAGTGTGAGAGAGAGATTTGTCCACAGCGAAAGAATGTGGGAGCACCACCAGAGAACTCGTTGGAATACCCTTGAGGAAGGGATCCAAGAGCTGAGAGAAGTGGCAGTACTGGAGGTGCTCTTTGGGAAGGATGGACAGCATGACAATGACCATGACAAGGTCAGGTGCACAGGGCAGAGGCTGTGGAATCTGGCAAACATGGGCCCATCTCAATATACCCCCTTTATTGCAATGATTAATGCTGATACCAACCAAGTGACAGTGGGTTCTGTTGCCAACAGGCTCAGGAATTTTCAGAGTATGATGGCTGGCCCAATGCAGGCTCATGTCTCTGCTGTGGTTAAGGACCTAAGAGGGGAGTTTAAGGAGGAGATGAAGGAGATAAGGGAAGAGGTGAGGAAGATCAGTGCAGCACCAGTGCGAGTCATGGACCCCAAAAGTAGAGCCCAACGCCCCCCAGCTAGGGAGAGAGGGTACACCCCACGTGCTGACCTGTGGGTTTTTTCTACGTGACCACGGGGAAGACATGAGAAGGTGGGATGGGAAACGCACTTCTGTCCTGGCAGCACAGGTGAGCCAACTCAGGGAGGGGAACACCAACAGAGGGAACTCCACTAAAGTGAAGGTAGCCTCAGCCTCCCATGACCAAGGTGCAGGGTATTACAGAAGGGAAGATGATCTGTCAGATCCCCTTGAAGGAACCTCCACTATGTATGCCCAGGAGAGAAATAATAACCAGGGCTAGAGGGGCCCTGCCTCTAGCCAGGGAGAGGCACGGGAAAACCGGATCTTTTGGACGGTGTGGATCCGATGGCCTGGCACATCAGAGCCACAGGAACACAGTGCATTGGTTGACACTGGTTCACAGTGTACATTAATACCATCGGGGCATGTCGGGGAGGAACCTGTTTCAATTGCTGGTGTTACGGGGGGATCTCAGGAATTGACTTTGCTGGAGGCTGAGGTGAGCCTGACTGGGAAAGAGTGGCAGAAACATCCAGTTGTGACTGGCCCAGAGGCACCATGTATCCTAGGCATAGACTTCCTCAGGAACGGCTATTACAAAGACCCAAAGGGACTCAGGTGGGCTTTTGGAAGAGCTGCTCTGGCGGCAGAGGGCATTAAGAAGTTCAACACCCTGCCTGGGCTATCAGAAAACCCATCTGCAGTGGGACTCCTCAGGGTGAAAGAGCAACAGGTGCCAATTGCTACCTCAACAGTGCACCGCCGGCAGTACCGGACGAATCGAGATGCCGTGATCCCCATCCACAAGATGATCCGTGAGCTGGAGAGCCAAGGGGTGGTCAGCAAAACCCACTCACCCTTCAACAGCCCCATCTGGCCTGTGCATAAATCTGAAGGAGAATGGAGATTGACAGTGGACTATCGTGCATTGAATGAAATGACTTCACTACTGAGCGCTGCTGTGCCGGACATGCTGGAACTCCAGTACGAGCTGGAGACCAAGGCAGCAAAGTGGTACGCCACCTTTGACATCGCCAATGCATTTTTCTCCATTCCTCTGGCAGTAGAGTGCAGGCCTCAGTTCGCTTTCACCTGGAGGGGTGTGCAATACACGTGGAACCGACTGCTCCAGGGGTCGAAACACAGCCCCACCATCTGTCATGGATTGATCCTGGCTACACTGGAGAGTGGAGGATCTCCAGAACATCTGCAGTACATTGATGACATCATTCTGTGGGGAGACAGGGAAATATACGTATTTCAGAAAGGAGAAAAAATCATTGAGATTTTGCTGGGAGCCGGCTTCGCCATTCAAAAGAGCAAAGTCAAAGGGCCTGCCCAAGAGATCCAGTTCCTGGGAGTAAAGTGGCAAGATGGACGGCTCCAGATCCCCAGTGAGGTCATCAATAAGATCACTGCAATGTCTCCACCAACCAGCAAGAAGGAAACACAAGCCTTCGTAGGTGCCATAGGCTTTTGGAGAATGCACATTCCTGAGTACAGCCAGATTGTGAGCCCTCATTACCTGGTCACCCGCAAGGAGAACGATTTCCACCTGGGCCCTGAGCGCAGCAAGACTTTGCCCAGATCAAGCAGGAGATCGCTCATGCAGTAGCCCTTGGCCCAGTCAGGATGGGACCAGATGTGAAGAACGTTCTCTACTGTGCAGCCGGGAACCATGGTCTGTCCTGGAGCCTGTGGCAGAAGGTGCCTTGTGGGACGCGAGGTCGACCACTGGGATTCTGGAGTCGAACCAACAGAGGGTCCGAGGCCAACTATACTCCAACGGAGAGGGAGATCTTGGCCGCCTATGAAGGGGTTCAAGCTGCCTCAGAGGTGGTTGGCACGGAAACACAACTCCTGGCACCCCGACTGCCAGTGCTGGGGTCGAAGTTTAAAGGAAAGCTTCCCTCAACCCACCATGCCACTGACGCCACATGGAGCAAATGGATTGCCCTCATCACACAACGCGCCCGTATTGGAAACCCGAATCGCCCTGGGATTTTGGAGATAATTGCCAACTGTCCGGAAGGGGAAGACTTTGGTCTTTCCGACGAAGAGGAACAGGAACAAGTGACCCGGGCCGAAGAAGCCCCACCGTATAACCAACCGCCAGCAGATGAAACATGCTATGGTCTTTTCACTGATGGTTCCTGCCACATCGTGGGGATGAACCGGAAGTGGAATGCAGCCGTATGGAGCCCCACACGACAGGTTGCACAAGCTACCGAAGGAGAAGGTGGATCGAGTCAACTTGCTGAACTCAAAGCTGTTCAGCGGGCCCTGGACATTGCTGAAAGAGAGAAGCGGCCAAAATTCTACCTTTACACTGATTCATGGATGGTAGCCAATGCTCTGTGGGGTTGGCTGGAAAGGTGGAAAAAGGCTAACTGGCAACGTAGGGGAAAGCCAATCTGGGCTGCCGATGAATGGAAAGACATTTTCACCCAGGTAGAGAAGGTGCCTGTGAAAGTCCATCACGTAGATGCCCATGTCCTCAAGAGTTGGGCTAATGAGGAACACCGACACAATGAGCAGGTAGATCAGGCTGCACAGTTTGAGGTGTCGAAGATAGATTTAGATTGGCAGAACAAGGGAGAGTTGTTCCTGGCTCTATGGGCCCATGATGCCTCAGGTCATCAGGGCAGAGATGCCACCTATAAGTGGGCACGAGACCGAGGGGTGGATGTAACCATGGACAGGATTTCTCAAGTTATACATGACTGTGAGACTTGTGCTGCCATCAAGCAGGCCAAGCGGGTGAAGCCCCTCTGGTATGGGGGGATATGGGCCAAATATAAGTATGGAGAGGCCTGGCAGATTGACTACATCACACTGCCTCAAACCCGCCAGGGCAAGTGCTATGTACTGACCATGGTGGAAGCCACCACTGGATGGTTAGAGACCTTCCCTGTGCCTCATGCCACTGCTTGGAACACCATCTTGGGCCTGGAAAAAACTAGTTCTTGGGAGGCATGGTACCCCTGAGAGAACTGAGTCAGACAATGGGACTCATTTCAAGAACAGCCTTATACACACCTGGGCTAGAGAACACGGCATTGAGTGGGTGTACCATACCCCCTACCATGCAACAGCTGCAGGGAATGTTGAACGGTGCAATGGCCTGCTTAAAACGACCTTGAAGGCACTGGGTGGGGGAACTTTGAAGAACTGGGAGATTAATCTACAAAAGGCCACATGGTTAGTGAACACCCGAGGTTCCACTAACCGAGCAGGCCCTGCCCAGTCTGAGCCCTTGGGAATATCAGATGGAGATAAGGTTCCAGTGGTACACATGAGAGGTATGCTAGGAAAAACTGTTTGGGTGAATCCTGCCTCCAGCAAAGACAATCCCATCCGTGGAGTTGTATTCGCTCAGGGACCAGGTTGCACCTGGAGGGTGATGCAAAAGAGTGGGGAGACCCGATGCATACCCCAAGGAGACCTTGTTTTAAGGTGAAATACCTATAGTACTGTGCCTATGTCTCTAACTGCATGTATGTATTTATAATGCAATGGTTTAATTTGATATAGCATATTAGTATGGGAGAAATTCAGGGGTGGATAATGTTGGGGGTTGAATGCTTCCCTTTTCTTTCTGTGGAATTTCTCCCATTGTTATGCTAAGTGGCTACACCTTAAGGTAATGTTCTCTCGAAGGGAGGTGGGGGGGAGGGAGGAGGGGGGGAAATGGGAAAAGGAAAGGTGGGACAGGGGGTCTGGAGCGGGGGACTCTCTCTCGCTTGGCTGCTGGAGTGGGAGGACAGCCCGGGCTCCGGTCTGGCATCTCCCCTGCCATCCCAGCACTGAGATCCACACTCCCTGCCGTTGGACATCCCTCTGCTGCTCTCCCACCTCACCCTACTACCACCGGACACTCTGCTGAGCACCACAACCGACACCGTGAGGGGGGAGTCACTTTCCCATCCCGCTCACCCCTTGGCCGCCACCATCACTCCAGCCCTCTTAGACTGCGCAGAACCTGTCCTGCCTACAGCACCAGTAACTGAGCGCAGGGAGACGGCCTGTGGCCAAAAGGGACTGGAGCTGTGCTATGCTGTTCTGTTCTGTTGTCAATTTTTATAGCTGTTGTTGTTTTCTGCCTTGTTAGATATCAGTGAAGAACTGTTACCCTTATCCCCACATCTCCTGCTTGAAGGCCTCTGATTTGGACCTAAAATAATTAACAGGGACGGGGTTGCATTCTGCATCTCAGGAAGGGGGCTCTTGCCTTTCCTTAGACCATACCTGTCTTTCAAACCAAGACGGAGACTCATTGCAAAAAGGATCAGGGAGATGCCTAGGAAGAGTCTCAGGTGAATCCAGGAGACTATAGTGGAGGACTATTCAGTTTTCCTATCACTTTCCTTAAAAAACTCTACAAAACGGTCATAAAAAAACCAACAAACAAAAAAAACAGACCAAACAAACGCACAAAAAGCCCAAACAATTATCCCCAAAGGGACAAAAAAAAGCCCCAAAAAAGCACACAAAAAACCCCACGAAAACCTGAAAAAAAACCCCAAAACCAACACATCAAAAAATCAGGGTGAAGGTTTTTAGTAATTTTAAATATAACAAAACAAAACAAAACAAAAAAACCCAGAAAGTCACATTTCTAAAGGTGCTGTCCCTGGCTCTTCTCTCAGCAGGGAGGACATCCTGAAGTGGAGCCAGTTGGAAGACAGCTGGACAGGGCAGCACCTGGGCCATTGTCACAGGACTGCCCTGTGGCTGCCCCATTGCCAAAACCTGGACACATAAACACAGGTATGCACATGTGCTTAGACACAGTAAAAATATATTTGTCTGAAAAGAACACTGGTCCATTTATATCACTGGAAAGAGCATAATGCCTCGTCTCAGCTTTCTTTTCAGTCATTACAAATGTTTCGAAAATATAGGAGTGCAGAAAATGGAAATATCCAAGATCAACATGAGGACCAATAACAAAGATTCCATTTTTGAAACTGCATTGGGAATCCTCTGCAGAAATTGACTCAGAGCTCTAAGATTTATAAAAAAGACCAAGAGTATTGGAGTCAATACAACACAGTGTCTGGAGGCTTCAGCTGGTTGTCTTGATTTCTCAAATATGATGGAGGAAGCACCTTAGCAACTACAGCTGCCAGTTGTCTCAGGGCCCTGACATGCCTCTGGGTGGGTCCCATGGTCTTGCATGCTCAGGTTCCTCAAGTGGTCTGAAAGCTGACCTGCTACTATGGCTTAGAATCAAGTCCACCAGTCCAATAACCTGACAGATGTGGAAATAGTGACTGGCAGTAAAAATTGAGACCAACACTTGTTGAGTACCTCAGCCTTCTCCTTGTCTGTTGTCACTAGTCCTGTCTGGCTTAAGGGGGTGGGGGGGAGAGGGGAGGAGTGATAGGTTTCTTTTCATCTTCCTTTTCCCACTGAAATACCCGTAGGTGCCTTTATTATTCTTATTTTTGGCATGCTTTTCCAAATTTAACTTCAACTGAGCCTTAGCTATACTGATCCCATCCTCACACACTCATGTGTTACCACTGTATTTTTCCCATGATTTGTCTCCCTGTGTATTGTCTGCATATTACCTTCTTGCCTCACATCTATTAATTTTCAATAACCTTCGGGCTTTAATTTGTTTTCAAAAAACCCTTTTTGAACATTTTCACCTCAGAAATTCACCTGGGAAATCCAAAATCCCCAAAATTCACACCGAAGTCCCCACTGGGATGCCCAGCACTCACCTGGCAACTCCCAGAATTCCACAAATTCACCCCAAATTTCCTGGGGGACCACCAAATCCCAGGGCTTCACCCCAAAATCCCACCTGCAACACCCAAAATCCCTCAAATCACCCCCAAGCTCCAGTTCCCCCAACACCTCCCAAATTCACCCCAAAATGTCTCCAATCCCTCTCAAAACCCACCCAGATACCCCCAAATCCACCAAATTCACTCCTAGACCCAGCTGGGACTCCCAAAAACCACCAAAATTCCCGGGAAAATCCACCTGCATCCTCCCAAATTCATCCCAAAATTCTCCCACGACTCCCAAATGCTCACCTGGATACCCCAAAATCGACAGTGTTCATCCCAAAATCCACCTGGCATCCCCAAAACTCACCTGAGAACCCTAAAATTCACATGTATACCCTAAAATTCACCAAATTCCCCCCAAAATTCCCCTGAGATCACTAAAATTCCAGAAATTCCCCCTAAATTTCAACTGGGACTCACCACATTCTACAAATTCACTTCTGTCCTGGGCTACAGTGCAAAAATGTGTATTTTATCACCGTCTCTTAAAATGTGGGAGGGGTGGTGATCCTTATCTCTGTGGGAGATATCCTCTGCTGATGTATTGGGAATCCAAATTGCCCTGGGATTCTGGAAATAATTACAAACTGGTCTGAAGGTGAGACTTTTGGATTGTCTTCTGAAGAAGAAGAGGAGCAAGTGGCACGTGCTGAGGAAGCCCCACCATATAATGAGATACTGGAGACTGAAGGACGATATGCCCTCTTCACTGATGGTTCCTGCCAAATTGTAGGCACTAACCGGAAATGGAAAGCTGCAGTATGGAGCCCCACACTACAAGTTGCACAAGCTAACGAGGGATAAGGTGGATCGAGTCAGGTCGCAGAGCTAAAAGCCGTCCAGTTGGCTTTGGATATTGCTGAACGAGAGAAGTGGCCAAGGCTTTATCTCTACACTGACTCATGGACAGTAGCTAATGCTCTGTGGGGATGGCTGGATCGCTGGAAAAAGGCCAACTGGGAGCGCAAAGGGAAACCCATCTGGGCAGCTGAGATTTGGCAGGACATTGCTGCCCGAGTAGAGAAATTGACCATAAAGGTTTGACACGTGGATGCACATGTACCCAAAAGCCGGGCTAATGAAGAACATCACAACAACGAGCAGGTGGACCGAGCTGCCAAAGTGAAAGTATCACAGGTGGATCTAGACTGGCAGCACAAGGGAGAATCATTCCTAGCTCGTTGGGCCCATGATGCCTCTGGTCATCAGGGGAGAGATGCAACATACCCATGGGCCTGTGACCGAGGGGTGGACCTTACCATGGACAGCAACTCACAAATCATCCACGACTGTGAGACCTGTGCCGCAATCAAACAGGCCAAGTGAGTGAAGCCTCTGTGGTACGGTGGACGATGGTCAAAGTACAGGTATGGGGAAGCCTGGAAAATTGACTACATCACCCTTCCCCAAACCCACCAGGGCAAGCGCTACGTACTGAGCATGGTGGAAGCAACTACAGGATGGTTAGAAACCTACGCTGTGCCTCATGCCACTGCCTGGAACACCATCTTGGGCCTAGAAAAACAAGTCCTTTGGAGGCATGGTACCCCTGAGAGAATTGAATCAGACAACGGAACCCATTTCAAGAACGGCCTTATCAACACCTGGGCCAAAGAACATGGTATTGAATGGATATATCATATCCCTTACCACGCGCCAGCTGCTGGGAAAGTTGAACGGTCTAATGGACTCCTTAAGACTACTTTGAAAGCACCAGGTGGTGGAACCGTCAGAAATTGGGAAATGAACTTGGCCAAAGCCACCTGGATGGTTAACACCCGAGGGTCCATCAGTCAAGCCCGTCCTGCCCACTCTGAACCCCTGCAGACAGTGGATGGAATCAAGGTCCCTGTGGTACACATGAAAGGTACTTTAGGAAAGACTGTTTGGATTAATCCGACCACAGGCAAAGGCAAATCAATCCGTGAGATTGTTTTTGCTCAAGGACCTGTTTGCACTTGGTGGGTAATGCAGAATTATGGGGAAACCCTTTGTGTACAGCAAGGAGACCTAATTTTTAGTGAGAACTGTATGTAAGTTTTCATTTTGTATTATATATCTGTAACAGGGTATTGGCTTGGGTATGATGTAGACGGTAATAGAATAAGGGGTGGATTATGTCCTGGGGTACAATGCAAAAATGTGTATTCTATCACCATCTGTTAAAATGTGGGAGGGGTGGTGATCCTTATCTCTGTGGGAGATATCCCCTGCTGATCTGCCATCTGATAAGATCGGGGGTGGTCATCGTTACCTTTTCACAACCCATCCTTCCTCCAGAAGATATATTCTGTTAATGGGCCATTGTCCTCTTGTGTGACTGAAAAGATTACATCATCCCATTGGGAGATGCTCCAGACAGGGAGAGGAGCAAAACATTTCCTACCTAGATAAAAACTGAGATTGGGAACACCAAGGCAGTCCTTTCCACTGGATCCCAGAGGAAAGTCGGACCTTTTTCCACATCATTGCTGGATCTTCAGAGGAAAACTGCACCTTCTACAGGAGCACTGCTTCAACTGAACTGCTTCTGTCATCCAGGAGGACTGCAGCCACCATTTATACGGACTGCTACCAACACCCTGACTGACAGGGTGTCAGGCTGTGTTTCTGACTTTGTTGGTGGTTTTTCTTTTATATTATTGCATGTAATTTATTTTTTCTCTTTTCCCCGATTAAATTGTATTACTGACTTGGAGTCTCGCACTGGTTTTACTTTCAAACCAACACTACCCCAAACCTCGCTCCCCGGGATCCCCCAAAATTTCAAAAATTCTTCCTCAAAATCTACTTGGGACCCCTCAAAACTCACCTGGATCTCCCTAAATCCCCCCCACCCCCAATTCACCTGGGAATCCCCAAATCCCCAGAATTCAACCCAAAATTGACCTGGGACCCCAAAAACCTCTAAATTCGCTCCAAAATGATTGGCAACTTTACACACTCCATTTTCCCACAAAAGGATCTAGAGCTGCATCATTAAAAAACCCGGTATACTCACGGACAAAGACCCTCTAACTAATTAAAGTTAGAAAGTGGTATGTTTATTCACCGGCGGCCGGCACGGGAGTCACCTCCGAAAGGCGTGATGGCTCTGAACAAGGTTCTTTGCCATCTATTTATTCCCCAAGATCTTACATACAATACATATGCATAACCCCGGCACCTCCCATCCCCATTCCATATTAAAATGAGCCCATTAGTCTTTCACGCATGCACAGCTCCTCTCTTGAATTGGGTCGGTGGTCTAGAAATGGGTCAGTGGTCTCGAAGGATGAAGTCAGGAGAGTCTTCATCAGGTCTCAGTGACCCTCTGGCACAATGCAAGGCTCCTTGCTTCATGGTTAGCAGTTTACTTATTTTACGTTCTTCTGTACATAAATTTATAATAGCAGATAATTATACCAATTAGCTCTAGCCTAAGCATCTAGTAATTATTAACCTACCATTTACCTACCTAACCTACATCTTGGTCATGGAAACTACTTATACTCTTAGCAAAAATCTTAACTTTTTAAAACCATGATTCATTCCCCACTCCTTCTTCACAGTTAGTAAATTCTTTTCCTAATAACAATGCTTTGGTTACTTTTCATGCTTTGACAGTTTTGGTAGGGAAAGTTTCTGGCCACCCTGAAAAGGTACCTATTAATACCAATAGGTATTTTTACCCCCCTCTCCTGGGTAGTTCTGAAAAATCAATTTGCCATTGTTGCCCAGGCCCATAGCCTTTTTCAATTTGTCCAGGCTTTGGTTTAGGAATATTCTTGGGATTAGTTTGGAGGCAAGGCTACATTGGCGAGTCACCTGAATTACTGCACCTTGCAAGTTTCTGGCCATGATTTGATCTTTCAAATAATTGTACAGATCATCAATTCCTCAATGTGTTTTCTCATGGTTCTTTTTCACTAATAACCATAACATGTAAGAGGGGATCACAAGCCTACCTTTTCCTCTGTCTGTAATAGCCCACCCCTCTTGGTTATAACTCCTGTTTTCTTCTCTAATGAGCTTTTTGTCCCTTTTATTGTATCTTGGCTTACCTTCCATAGAAATTTGCCCATCTAGAATTAAAGCTGCCTCAATTGTTTTAATAATTACCTTACCTTTAGCTGTTTCTTTTGCCTTTCTGTCCACCAGCTCATTTCCTTTTTCCAATTCAGAGCTCACTTTTTGGTGTATACATGTTGATTTCTTTTCTTTTAGCTAGCTCTAAGGCCTGGGTTAAAGTGATTATTTCAGCCTTCTGTGCAGAGGTGTTTGTTGGCAATGGTCCAGACTCTATCACCTCTCTATTGTGGTAACCGCATACCCAGCATATCTTTTTCCACTGATGATGTAGATGCTCCCATCAGCGAACCAAGTTGCAGCGTCCTCGAGAGGGGTGTCCTTCATATCCAGGCGACTGGAGTAAGTGGCTTCAATGGTCTCCAGGCAGTCATGGATCACTGGTTCTCCCATACTCCTGCTGAGGAAAGAAGCTGGATTGACAGTGTTAGTTACCACAATTTCAACATCATCTTGTTCTACTAGTATGGCCTGGTACTTTAGAAATCTTTGTGGGGAAAGCCAATGTCTTCCTTTCACCTCCAGGACTGCAGCTTCTGGCCTAGGGTGAATTTGTGTGCCTCTTACTGCTGCAACAGCTCTGAGGCACCCTGGCCACCCCTTGGCTGCCGTGTCCAGCTGTTTGGAGAGCTAGGTGACTGCACTCCAGTACGGGTCCAGGTCTTGTGCTGGTATTCCCAGAGCAATCCCCTGCTTTTTGTGAGAAAACAGAAAGAATGGTTTACTCACATCTGGAAGTCCCAGGGCTGGAGCTGACATGAGAGCCTTCTTTAGTTGGTCAAAGGCTCATGTTGCTTCTTTCATCCGTGTTGCTTCTTTCATCAGTTGGAGATCTCTGCTTCCTTCCGTAATCAAGGTATATAGGGGTTTGACTAACAGCCCATAATTGTAAATCCACAGTCTGCACCACCCTGTCATGACCAAGAAGGTTCTCAGTTCTTTCACTGTTTGGGGTTTTGGGGTCTGGCATATTGTTTCCTTGCAATCCCGTCCCAAGGTTCTTTGTCCAGCACTAATCTCATAGCCCGGATAGACAACTGTTCGTCTCACCATCTGGGCTTTCTTCTGGGATACTCGATACCCCTGTAGACCCCCAAAAATTTAGGAGGCTTACCGTCCACTCCATACATGCTTCTTGAGTTTTACTAGCTATCAGGAGGTCCTCCACATACTGTAACAGCTGTCCTTCTCTTGATGGAGCTTCCCAGGATTCTAGATCTTTTGCCAGCTCTTCTCCAAATATGGTAGGGGAATTCTTGAACCCCTGGGGTAGTACACACCATGTGAGCTGAGTTTTACCTCCAGTTTTGGGATTTTCCCATTCAAATGCAAAAATTTTCTGGCTGGTTTCATGGAGAGGAAGGCAAAAGAAAGCATCCTTTAAATCTAAAACAGTAAACCAGGTTAGTTTGGATGTTAAACGAGTTAACAAGGTGTAGGGGTTGGCTACCGCTTGTAACAGCTCGCAAATCTTGTACTAACCTGTATGATCCATCGGGCTTTTTTACGGACAAAATAGGAGTATTAAAATCAGATTGACATTTTTTTAGTAGTCCTATTTGCAAAAAGTTCTTAATTACTGGACTAATCCCTTCCCTACTTTCCTTTTTAAGGGGTATTGTCTAATTTTAACTAGTTGTTTTCCTTCTTTAAGCAGGATTTGTACTGGTAGAGCATTCTTTGCTCTCGCTGGTATATTGGAGGCCCACACCCCAGGGAGCAGCTGATCTATTATTTTCTTAATAATTTCTTCTTTGTTTTCAGCCACAATATCTTTGGTTATTAGCATTACATTTAACAGTTCCACGTATTGCTGATCATTTACCTCCAAACTAATTTCCCCATTTTTGAGTATTATTTTTGTTTTTAATAGTTCCAATAGATTCTTACCCAAAAGTGCTAATGGAGCATTGGGCATTGTTAGGGGTTGAATTGTTCCCTTTTCTTTCTGTGGAATTTTCTCCCATTTTTATGCTAAGTTATTGTGGCTACAGACAGATAATGTTCTCTCCTATGGGGGTGGGTGGAGGGGGAGGGGGGGGAACTGGAAAAGGAAAGGTGGGACGCCGTGTCTGGAGCGGGGCAGTCTCTCTCGCTTGGCTCGTGGAGTGGGAGGACAGGCCGGGCTCCGATCTGTCATTTCCCCTGCCATCCCAGCACTGAGATCCACGCTCCCTGCCGTTGGACATCGCTCTGCTGCTCTTCCACCTCACCCTACTATCTCCAGACACCCTGCTGAGCACCATGACCGACACCGTGAGGGGGGGAGTCACTTTCCCATCCCTCTCACACCTGGGCCGCCGCCACCACCCAGCCCTCTTCAACTGCGTGAGACCTGCCCTGCCCCCACAGCACCGGCAAGTGAGAGCAGGGAGACGGCCTGCGGCCAAAAGGGACTGGAGCAGAGCTATACTTTTCTGTTCTGTTGCCAATTTTTATACCTGTTGTTTTTTTCTTTTTTTCTGCCTTGTTGGATATCAGTAAAGAACTGTTACCCTTATCCCCACACCTCCTGCCTGAAGGCTTCGGATTTGGACCTAAAATAATTAAAAGGGAGGGGGTTGCATTCAGCATCTTGGGAAGGGGGCACTTGCCTTTCCTTAGACCATACCTGTCTTTCAAACCAAGACAGATTTTTGCGCCCGGAACATGAGTCATTGCCTGAGGGCATTGAGTGAGGGGTAGAAAAGGGCATAAGTTTCTTGAATTACCCAAGCTTGTGGTAGGTGACACCATGCTTTCCAGTGTTGCGTTTCCTAGATACATTGTAAATGGTACATTCCGTGACCCCTGCTGTGCCCTGTATCTTGGTCCCTCTCCCCTCCTGGCCATACAGGCCTGGCCGGGATCCAATTTCTCTCCGCCCCCCCTTTCCAGACCCTAGAAAAGGTCAGTACCCTCTGGCCTCTCTCTCTTTTCCCCTCTTTTCCCCCTCCTTTTTCCCCTTCTCTCTTTCCCTCGCTACCCACGAGAAATAAACCCTGTAACTTTATAAGGGGAAAGAGCGTCTTTTGATATCTTATTTACGTCCATGAGGGAAGGGCCCAGAGAAACTTCACCCTAACACCTGAGCTAGACTGGAGGAAGGGTGAAAAACCCCATTTTTGGGGCTGAGAAAAAGCCTCAGTTGGCGCCCCTATGTGGTTAGTCTCTACAGAGCACCCCACCTTCAATTGTGACTCCTATTTTTGGGATTCAACAAGCCTGGGAGCTGATCAACTAGCTTAAATTTCTATAAGCTGCAGTTTGTGCAGTTCAAAGACTTTTCAGCATGAACCGGCAGCCTGTCAGGAGCCCAGAGAGGTCGGTTCTTGACGTAGACCCACTATAGTTACACAGACGCCTCTCCCTGCAAGAGAAAAGGTGAGTGAAAGCATCCTTTCGCAGCAGGTGGTTCCCGGAGCTCCGCGGGGGGGGTCTCACCAGTGGCATTTTGTCGGCCCGGCGCCGTTCTCGGAGGGAGAGGCGGGGCGGGTGTGTTTGCAGTGTGCCCGCGGCTCGGAAGCCCGAGGCCATGTGGTACGTGCGCACGGGCTGAGGGGGGGCTGGACGCAGTCACCCAGGCGCAACGCGGCAGGCAGACACCTTTGGTCAGTTTCAAAGCTGGGGCACAGATTTTTTTTTGCAGTTTTTGCGGTTTTTACGGGTTTTTGCGGAGAGGTCGGTCCCTACAGCGGCACTGGCACCACATAGGTTTTACCGAAATAAAAAAAAAACGGCGAAATTAACATCGGCTCCGCATCCAGTAAAGCCTAAAAACTGTAGAGTACCTAGCACATCTTAACAACTAACTCCTTTCCTGTGTTTTAACTGTAGTGGGGTGGATATAGTGCAAATTGCCAAACACCATGGGCTTACAGCAATCTGCCTTACAAAAGAGTATAAAAAAACAACTCAGGGAAATATTAAGTTCAGGAAATGTTTTAATATCTAAGAAAAAATTAGCCCGCTTTGCCACCTGGCTGTCTGTTGAAAAATCTGACCTTGAATTGCAAAATATAAATTCGATTTCATTTTGGGATGAAATAGGAAATTTATTAACTTTAAAAGTAGAAAATGGAGATAAAACTGCCTCTGTATTCCTCCCGATATTCTTACAAATTCAGAAACTTTTAATTCAGACAGAAAACAACAGACAGCAGCAGCAAAACGATTCAAACTCACCTTCCCTTTCCCCAAAACCCTATAACCCGGACCTGGAGGGGACCCACGGGTCTCCCTGGGGGGTGCAGGGCTCCCAGCACTGCTGTGGCTGCTCTGAGTCCCTGGGTCCTCCCCGGTGTCCCGGTTCTGACAATTTTTCGAAAATTATCAGCCCTCCATCCTTGTTTCCTTCCCCTCCGGGCCACGGACACGTGGCCATATCTGGACAGGTCAGGGTCGGGGTCCCAGATAGCTCTGGCCATGCGGTACAGGGAGGGGGGGGGGGGCCCCATATGGTGGCAGCCACGTGTCTCCTCCTTCATCCCGCAACCCCCTTCACCCTCCGGTCCCTGACCATAAGCCTGTCCCCTCCCATAACTCATCCCTGCCCTCAGCGCCACCGCCCCCTCCCCCCTCCAAGACCCAGCCCTGCACGGCACCCGGCGACCCCGCCCACAGGTGTTGCAACCCTGGATCCCACCACCCCTCCCCCGCTCCGGTTTCACATTCCTTCCCTCCAAGCTGCAGCTGGGTGGAGGAGGGCAGTGGAGCCCCTGCTGAGTTCAGTGCCGGTGGGGGTGGGGGTGGGGAGGGATCAGCTCACAGCCCCTGGGGGACGGAAGGTGTCACCATGGTGGGTGGGTGGGGGGGGTGGGCAGCCTCCCCGGCCGGGTGGGGAGGGGGTGCCCAACCCTGAAAGTCAACACCAGGAAAAAGAGTATATACCATCAGTTGCTCCTGTAGTTTATCTTGGTAAGAGGAATGGTAGAAGAAGTTATCAACCTTTGTCCTATCAAGATAAAAAAGGAAATTTGTAAAGTACAGAGAGAATTTGGTAGAAATAGTGAAATCTTTAAAGGCATGATGAGAGCCACCTTTAACTCAAACGAACTGGTTCCATATGATATCAAAGAGCTTTTCCGATGTCTGTTAACTCCTTCAGAATATGATCTATGGGAAAGCCTGTGGAAAAGATCTTTGAAAGTGCTTTTACTAGAGCTTTTAAAAAGCTCAGATGATGCAAAAGATGCTGATAATAATGACATAACATATGAATACCTATGTGGGGAAAAGGATTGGCATTGCCCTGAAAGCCAAACCAGAGTACTATCCAAGTCTGTCCTGGATAAAATATGCAATGTTGCAGAAAAGGCTTTTAATCAATTACCAACAGTAGATACTAAAGGCAGTTATGTTAACATTAAACAGTTTGATTCTGAGAATTTCTTACAGTTTGTGGACCGCCTTCGTACGCAAGTAGAAAGACAAGTGTCTGATCCAGTATTACAAGCTGAATTAATTAAAGAAATGGCTCAGAGGAATGCTAATGAAACCTGCCGTAGGGTTATTCTTGGCCTTCCCCTAGAGCCAGCACCTAGCTTAGCACAGATGATAGAAGCCTGCGCCAGGAAAGCAGAACTGCTCAGTGGATACGAGAGAAATCCAGGACTGGCACACCCAAAGACCACGGCAACTGTAACACCAGAAGCCAAGAAGCAACCAATGTCACCAGAGCAGCTGCAGCACATCATCTGCTTCCAGTGCAAGCAGCCAGGACACTTCACCAGAGACGGTCCACACAACCTGAAACAGAAGAAGACCAACAAACAAAAAAACTAGCTTTACTGCCCGTACCCGCCATTAACAAAATAGCGCGCTCAGCTATAAATGCAGTGGGCTCCACACTAGCAAAGGACTCTCTCTTAATAAACAAAAAGGGGGAGGATGGGAGAGAGGGTTTGGGCATGCACGGCAATCAAAATATTAAATGTTCAATTAACAAGGTTTGGAAGCCACTAGGCCGTTTTAGGCTTGTGACTACCAAAGGTTTTCATTTCAGGTCACCTGATTGGACAGTCATTACAGTGGACTTACCTAACAGTACACAGGACGTGACGTTAAACCACATGAAACTGGACAGTGAGTACTTTGTTGTCAGGGACACAGCACACACACCCCCAGAGATTGAGGTAGCTCCCATGACCATCAAGGGAAGCATAACTGGCCTCATTCTCCTGGCACGATGTCCTCTACCACCATATTACATGGTTGAGGGACAAATCCTCGCCCAGGCCATTCCTGTTCCTCAGGAGTTCCCAGCAGATGGAAAATCACCTGAAGTCTACTGGGCAGAAGTGGTGGGTGAGGACAAACCATCTCTGGCATGCAACCTAACCCGTGGATCAGATCACCTCCATGTGGAGGGGGTACTGGACACAGGTTCTGATGTGACTATCATACCCGAAAGGATGCGGACGTCACATTAGGAACTTCACCATGTGGCAGGCAAAATCCAAGGTGTAGGAGGAGTAAAATTGGCAAAAATATCAAAAAGCATGGTACAAATTGAAGGGCCGGATGGAAAATTGGCTAGCATCCGTCCATTTGTTACAGACTATAAATGCCCTCTATGGGGGAGAGACACCATGTGCCAGTGGGGGGTAAAATTGATTATTCCTAAGACTCCTCGGGATTTTTAGAGGCGGCCACTGTAGAGCACCCTACCCAAAAGTTGAAATGGCTAGATGATATCCCAAAGTGGGTAGCACAGTGGCCGATGAGTAAGGAAAAGCTCAGGGCGCTTGAGGAGCTTGTGGAAGAGCAATTGGCTAAAGGCCACATAGAGGAGACCACAAGTGCATGGAATTATCTGGTTTTTGTGATAAAGAAACCGGGGAAGGACAAGTGGAGGCTGCTCCACGACCTCCGGGAAATAAACAAAGTAATTGAGGACATGGGGTCTCTCCAACCTGGAATGCCTTCTCCAACAATGCTTCCTAAAGATTGTCAATTGGCTCTTCTAGACATCAAGGACTGTTTCTTCCACATTCCCCTACACCCAGAGGATGCCCCACGGTTCGCCTTCTCGGTTCCTACCATCAATCAAGAAGCTCCAATGAAGCGCTACCACTGGAAGGTTTTGCCCCAGGGATTAAAATGTAGTCCCTCCATCTGCCAGTGGCATGTGGCCTCATTGCTATCGCAGGTGCGTGCCCAGAGAGGGGAGGTCATCATCCTGCATTACATGGATGATGTGCTTCTGTGTGCCCCCGATAACTCTCTACTCCAAGACACACTTGACCTAGTGGTTAAAGTTTTAACCTCTGCTGGATTTGAATTGCAGGAGGACAAAGTCCAAAGGATGCCACCTTGGAAGTATGTGGGCCTGGAAATTACTGCACGGACCATTGTTCTGCAGAAATTGGAAATTAATTGTAATCCAAAAAGCTTAGCAGATCTCCATTCCCTGTGTGGGTCATTGAATTGGGTTAGGCCCTGGCTAGGCCTCACTAATGAGGACCTAGAACCTCTCTTCAATTTATTGAAAGGGGAGAGAGAGCTGCTTTCTCCCAGGGAACTGACCCCAGAGTCAAAGACGGCAATCGAAAAGGTACAAAACACCTTAGGAGAGAGGCAAGCTCACCGTTACCAGCCCGAGCTGCCCTTCAAATTCATTGTCCTAGGAAAACTGCCACACTTAGACGGGTTAATATTCCAATGGATCCAGGGGCAGAGAGAGTCACTCTTAATGATAGAGTGGGTCTTCCTCTCCCACCAAAGATCCAAAACTATCACTAAGCCACAAGAGTTAATAGCTCAGCTGATTCGGAAAGCAAGGATGAGACTGTATGAACTGGCTGGTTGTGACTTCACATGTATTCACCTCCCTGTTAAACTGTCTGAGGAGGGAAGGAACGCTCCTGAAAAATTGACTAAAGAGGTGTTGGAACACTTGCTCCAGAGCAATGCCAGTCTCCAATTAGCCCTGGACAACTACAGAGGACAAATATCAGTCCATGCCCCGTCTCACAAGTTGTTCAATGAGGAATTCCACCTCATTCCTCGTGAGGAGTCGGAGACCACTCAAAGCTCTCACAGTGTTCACGGATGCATCTGGGGTGTCCCACAAGTCGGTGATGACTTGGAGAAATCCTCAGACTCAGCATTGGGAAGCTGATGTTGAGTTTGTGGAAGGATCACCCCACTTTGAGAAGTTCTCAGAGCCAATAAACTTGGTGACAGACGCAGCCTATGTAGCGGGGGTAGTGTCCAGATTGGAGCAGGCAGTGCTCAGAGACAACGAAAATGAGCAGCTTTTCAGGTTGCTTTCCAAACTAATTTATTTGATTTCTCATAGAGAACACCCGTTCTATGTGATGCACGTGAGATCACACACAGATTTGCCAGGCGAAATTGCAGAAGGGAACCGTCAGGCAGACTCCCTTGCAACCCCAGCAGAACAAGCAACCCCAGCAGAACAAGCACGCCTTCCTGACATCTTCCAACAGGCAAAGCTGAGCCACCAGCAGTATCACCAGAATACACCAGGTCTAATGCGTCAGTTCCAGCTAACCCGGAGTCAAGCTCGAGCCATTGTGGCCACCTGTCCCAACTGTCAGCTGCACACCATGCCATCAATAGGCATGGGGGTTAACCCCCGAGGTCTTGCCAGTTGTGAAGTATGGCAGACAGACATCACACACATTCCTAGTTTTGGTCGCCTCAAATATGTGCATGTTAGCATAGACACGTATTCAGGCGCAGTCTGTGCCTCTGCCCATGCAGGAGAAAGGGCTGTGCACGCCAAACAACACCAAGTGCAAGCCTTTTCAGTGTTGGGGGTCCCTAAGCAAATCAAAACTGATAAGGGAGCAGCGTATAAGTCCAAGGAGTTCCTGGAATTCGTCCAGCAGTGGGGAGTGGAACATAAAACTGGCACCTTCCACTCCCCCACTGGCCAAGGTGTAGTTGAGCGAGCTAATCAGACACTCAAGCAGGTTTTGGCTAAACCGAGCAGTTCAACTGTGTGGATGTCTCCACAGCAGAAGCTCTGCAAAGCCATGTTTACTATCAATTTCCTGAATTGTTCATTTGAGAACATGAGTCCACCTGTGGTACGTCACTTTAACAGTGCTAAACAGTTCAAGTTATCCCAACATCCTCCAGTTTTGATTAGGGACCCAGAAACCTGGGAAATCAAAGGTCCCTATGAGCTCGTTACCTGGGGGCGTGGCTATGCGTGTGTATCCACTCCCTCAGGCCCTGGGTGGATTCCCCAAAAGTGGGTGAAACCGTATGTTCCCAAACATCCTGCTCCAACTGAAGGGAACGAGGAGCAGGTGGCTGTGGCTTCAAAAACAAGACGCCGCCGGGAAAAAGGAAAAGAAATCCTCATAGAGGGTGACATTCCTGCAGATAGAGACTTTTAATAGGTTTTATAATGTATGTCTTTCCTTCTAGAGAAAAGCTTCTCTTCTCTCAGTCCCGTGATGAACCCCATCCAAGCTGTCTTCCTGTTAACACTGAACAGTCTAGCAGCTGCATGGATCGTCCCTCAGCCATGTCAGAACATCTGGGTCACCCTGGCACAGACCCTCCTGCAAAAATCATGTGTCTCTCCACGGCAGCAATAGTAAACCCTATGTCCACCTGCCTGGTAGGAATCCCATTGAAGGCTGGAGAATATTCAGCCAGTTTTGAAACACACTTGTCCAATGAAATTCCTGAGTCACACACCATTTCATCACACAAAAATCATAGGCAGCAAGCTGGATTAAGTAAAAACCCCATAGAAGAGTTGCTGCCAAGTTTGCCCAAAACAGCTCAAGAACCCCAAGAATTAGAACTTTTAGGTTCCTACCCAGCACAATATTGCATTCACTTTAGGATCTTCCCAAAACCTTCTAGCATAAAGGAATTCCACAACATAATGCAACATCGTGGGGAATTCACTGCCAAAAGGTGGTGCAATACTATAAGTCATATTGCAGCTGATACCCCAACTTATTCAAGCCCCAAAAGCCTCCCAAAGGGATTGTTCTTAATTTGTGGAGACCGGGCGTGGGCAGGGATTCCTTCTCGGCTCTTAGGAGGGCCATGCACCTTCATTCGGTTGTCCCTGTTGGCACCCAACGAAACCTTAATTAGCGATTGGACTCACAAAAACAAATCAGGTAATAAAATCCAAAAATGAAGTGCAGACAATATGGACCCAAACTGTAATTCTGAAATTTTCCATTGGGCCAAGTCCAAAAGAATTGCTGTGTCACTATTTCTTCCGTGAGTTGCAGAAGTTAAAGCTCTAGGCCAATTGGGCCACCTAGAGTGTTGGGTAGTCAAACAGGCAAACTTAACATCCACCGCAATCAGCTCCCTCCTAGAAGACGAGGAAATTACCAGACAGGCCACACTACAAAATCGTGCTGCTTTAGATTTTCTCTTACTACTACACGGAAAGAGTGCCAGGAATTTGAAGGACTTTGCTGTATGGACCTGACCTCGAGAGCTCCTAACATCCATGCTGCCCTCCAAAACATGAACCACTTGATTGGACAAGTGAAGCAAGAATCTGAAGATTGGTTCAATGGACTGTTCAAAGGCTGGGGACTCACAGGGTGGTGGACATCTATAGTCAAAACAATTATGTTAAATTTTGTTATTCTTTTTCTTGTAATAACGGCCTTCGGGATCCTATGTCACTTAGTTTTTAAGGCCATTAATGGTCTCATTCCCTCTACCTCAGTAGTCAATCACATAGAAATGAAAAACTTGGAACAATCTAACCCTCCCACCAACTGCAAGTGGTGGGCAAAATCATAATTTGAATGAAACTAATATCCTTCTTTCAACTTTGTTAAACAAAAAATGGGGAGATGTTGCGTTTCCTAGATACATTGTAAATGGTACATTCCGTGACCCCTGCTGTGCCCTGTATCTTGGTCCCTCTCCCCTCCTGGCCATACAGGCCTGGCCGGGATCCAATTTCTCCCCGCCCCCCTTTCCAGACCCTAGAAAAGGTCAGTACCCCCTGACCTCTGTCTCTTTTCCCCTCTTTTTCCCCTCCTTTTTCCCCTTCCCTCTTTCCCTCGCTACCCACGAGAAATAAACCCTGTAACTTTATAAGGGGAAAGAGCCTCTTTTGATATCTTATTTACATCCATGAGGCAAGGGCCCAGGGAAACTTCACCCTAACACCTGAACTAGACCGGAGGAAGGGTGAAAAACCCCATTTTTGGGGTCCAGTAAAAGCCTCAGTCCAGCTTACCCTGGATTGGCCTCCATGTGGTCACTGCTATATCTCTCCCATTTGCAAGCCCTTTTTTAAACATGAGTCTCATAGCCAAGGTTACTGTGGCTATTATCCGGTTCATTTTGTGGGTTGATCAGTTGATGAATTAATGGATTTTTAATTTTCTCTGGAAGATGGCCACATGGATTCAGAGCTATCGCACTCTAAGTGTGTGTTTCTGTGGCTACTTCAATAATGGTACTTACTGTGAGGAAGTGGCAGCAAGTGAATTTTTTTCCCAACCCATCACAGGGTTTTTGAAGTTCACCCCTGTCCTAGGGTGATGTTATGGTGTTTGTATCTCCAATCGTGTGTCCTGATTATGTTTGGTATTATGTCCTGTGCTTCCAGGACTGACTCTGAGAGTGAAGCTTTGTTTTGTCTTGTTATCAGCCGGCTCACCTCCCCCATGGTCTATGTTTAGGAGAGGTTTTAGCTTGGCTTGCTTGCTTGCTTGCTTGCTTGCCTGCTTGCTCGCTTCTGCCTCTTTTTCTTTCCTTCGCTTTGCCCTTGCTTTTTGCTTATTAGTTAGTTCAGCTAGGCAGTCCAACTTTTTCCCTGGACTGTTTTCTCTTCCACCCCGTCCCCTCCCTCTCCTGGATACCACCTGAACCTGTTCCCGACGGGGACCTGGGAAACCCCAAGAAACACCGGGAGTCTGCATTCTCTCACCTGCAGCAGTCATTCCCCAGCGCCAGAGACTGATAACTGAGCGACCACTCGCCGGAGAGACTGAGTTTGTCATCCCTTCAGAACGGTGAAAGAGTTTTTTTGTCAGCTGGTGTTGATTTTTTCCCTGTGCTGGGGAGTGTCTTGCTTGTTAAATAAACAGGTTTTTTCTCCCACTCTTCTCTGAGGGAATTCTTCCCGATCCTGGTGGTGGGGGGGGGAGGAGTCGTGGGGTTTGCTGTCTGGGGGCTCCTTCTGGAGGTTTTCCCCCAAATTTGGCCAAAACCAGGACAAATATATTGGCGCCCAACGTGGGGCTCGAGAAAGTGTGAAAAAACCCTGTTCTAATAATAATTTGGTTCAAATTATTTTGTGTTGGTATAGAGCAGTTCTTGGCTATGTTGTTGGAATTCATGTCTTTTGGGGTGGAGGCCTGCATGGGTTTTTGGTCCCTAGGGATTTTTGAGGTCTTAATACCTCTGTGGTTCCTAGGTTTATTTGCTTATCCCGAAATAGCTCCGGTATTGTCCCTAATACGTAGTTTCTGTAGCAGAGGGGCATTGACCAAAATATCCATCTGGCTGGGCTTGGTTTTAATGGCCTGCAGGAGATTTATAAAGGTGCTGGAGTCTGTTCCAGGAATGTATGGTTCTTGGTTGTGGTTGCGTACTCAGTTTGTTTGAGGAGAAGCAGGGGATGAGGCTTTTCAGCCTTTGTTTTCCTTCTTCTCCTCTGAATTTGTTACATCCTTATTGGAGAATGTTCAGTTCCCCCTGAATGTTAAAGAGACCATCTTTCTGGTGTTTAATATGGTAAGCTTTCTCTATACAGTTTGCAGTTTCTCTAGAATGAGAGCTGAGATTTCTAGAGGGGCTGAGACCCCTGACCCCAGAGTAGAGCCAGGCATGAGAAATCCTGAGTGGTGTGGGAAATGGGAGGATATGGGCCAAATCTTAAAGGAATTTTCTGACCCTACATCCTGGGATTTTCCATGTGAACAAATTCAGAACCCAGCTGAGGTGGCAAAGTACCTGAAAGAGAAGTGCCATGGTAATTCTAAGGAGAAGAAGATCATTGCAGTGAGCTGGGCCCTGGCATATGCTTACCGTACCCTGCTAGATACTGTAGGGCAGCAGACAGAGGAAGGGGGACAGGCAGATAAATCAGCCACTATCCCAGTCACTCAGGCTATAGCCAACACCCCAGGCTCGAGGCCAACAACTACACCAGACAGTGAGCCTAAGCCAGCAGCTAAAACAGTCAGTAAGCCTCAACCAATGGCTGTTGCTACCAGCACGAGAAGTGGAAAGTGCACAGACAAGACTGATCGACCAGTGGCTGACGATGATGATGATGATGATGCAGGAGAAGGACCCTCAACACCTCCTGACATAAAAACAGGAGTCAAAGCAACTGGTACAAGATCAGAGGCCAATATTGAGTCTTTTTCCCTAAAGGACCTCCGTGGCCTAAGAAAGGATTACACCCGACAACCTGATGAGTCTATAATTAGTTGGTTGGTCCGTGTTTGGGATGCTGCAGGCGAGGCTACAATTCTGGACGGCACTGAAGCCAGGCATTTGGGATCCCTGTCACATGATCCTGTCATCGACCAAGGAATGATGAGGGGGCCTAACCCTCACAGCCTCTGGGCACGGGTCCTGGGCAGTGTAGCACAAAGATACCTGTGTGCAGACGATCTTTACATGCAGCAGACCCAGTGGAAGACAATAGAACAAGGGATCCAACGCCTGAGAGAAATGGCAGTGGCAGAGATTATCTTCTCAGATGACATAACAACTAGGAATCCGGACTTGGTACCGTGTACATCTGTGATGTGGCGAAAACTTGTGCGGCTTGGGCCCCATGAATACGCTTCTGCTTTAGCAATAATGAAGCGGGACGAGAGGGATGAGACCGTGCTTGATATGGCGAAGAAGCTCCGAGCATATGCAGATGCCGTGCATGGCCCAACACATGCCAGAATTGCAGCTGTGGAAACACGTCTGCAGAAATTAAAAGACAAGATAGAGGAGAATCATAGAAGACTCAGGGAGGAGATTAAAGAGGACCTTCTCCAAATCTCAGCAGTACAAATTAGAGGCCCTGGTATCCAACGCAGACCTTCCCCTGATGGGGAGAGGAGGTACACCCCACGAGCTGAGCTGTGGTTCTTCCTACGTGATTGTGGAGAAAACATGAGGAGATGGGATGGAAAATCTACTGCTGCTCTGGCACAACGGGTGCATGAATTGAAGGAAGGCAACACTCAAAGAGGAAGTTCCACCAAAAAGAGAGCAGCTCCAGTTGTCCGTAGCCAAGCTGCCAAGTATGATGATGATGATGATATGTCTGATCCCCTTGAAGGAACCTCTAAGACATATGCCCAAGGAAAGAAGGATAAACAGGCTTAGAGGGGCCCTGCCTCTAGCCAGGGAGAGGCGAGGGAAAATCGTGTTTTCTGGACTGTGTGGATTCGTTGGCCTGGCACATCGGAACCACAAAAGTATAAAGCTTTGGTTGATACTGGTGCCCAATGCACATTAGACCCATCAAGATATGTGGGAGCAGAATCTGTTTCTATTGCTGGTGTGACAGGTGGATCACAGGACTTTACCTTGGTGGAAGCTGATGTGAGCTTGACTGGACATGAATGGAAAAAACATCCTATTGTGACTGGCCCAGAGGCCCCATGCATTTTGGGAATAGATTACCTCCAAAGGGGGTATTTTAAAGATCCAAAAGGATTCAGGTGGGCATTTGGGATAGCAGCTGTGGTGACAGAGGGCATCCAGCAATTGAACACCTTGTCTGGACTGTCTGAGAATCCAAGTACAGTAGGACTTCTGAAGGGAGAAGAGCAAAAGGTACCAATTGCCACTTCCATAGTGCATCGCCGACAATACAGAACAACTTGAGATGCAGTGGTTCCCATCCATAAAATGATCCGTGAGCTGGAGAGCCAAGGGGTGGTCAGCAAAACCCACTCACCCTTCAACAGCCCCATCTGGCCTGTGCGTAAATCTGAAGGAGAATGGAGATTGACCGTAGACTATCGTGCATTGAATGAAGTGACTCCACCGCTGAGCGCTGCCGTGCCGGACATGCTGGAACTGCAGTACGAGCTGGAGTCCAAGGCAGCAAAGTGGTACGCCACTATCTATATTGCCAATGCATTTTTCTCCATTCCTCTGGCAGCAGAATGCAGGCCTCAGTTTGCTTTCACATGGAGGGGAGTGCAGTACACCTGGAATCGACTGCCCCAGGGGTGGAAGCACAGTCCTACCATCTGCCATGGACTGATCCAGACTACACTAGAAAAGGGTGAGGCTCCAGAACATTTACAATATATTGATGATATCATTGTGTGGGGGAACACAGGAGCAGAAGTGTTCAAGAAAGGAGAGAGAATCATCCGAATCCTCCTGGAAGCTGGCTTCGCCATCAAGAAGAGTAAAGTTAAGGGACCTGCTCGAGAGATCCAGTTCCTGGGAGTGAAGTGGCAAGATGGACGGTGTCAGATTCCTACTGATGTCATCAACAAAATCACAGCTATGTCCCCACCAACCAACAAGAAGGAGACACAAGCTTTCTTAGGCGCCATAGGTTTTTGGAGGATGCACATTCCTGAGTACAGTCAGATCGTGAGCCCTCTTTACCTGGTTACCCGCAAGAAGAACGATTTCCTTTGGGGCCCTGAGCAGCAACAAGCTTTTGCCCAGATAAAGCAGGAAATTGCTCATGCAGTAGCCCTTGGCCCAGTCAGGACGGGACCAGATGTGAAGAACGTGCTCTACTCTGCAGCCGGGAACCATGGTCTGTCCTGGAGCCTGTGGCAGAAGGTGCCTGGTGAGACTCGAGGCCGACCATTAGGATTTTGGAGTCGGAGCTACAGAGGGTCTGCAGCTAACTACACCCCAACAGAGAAGGAGATCTTGGCTGCCTACGAAGGAGTCCAAGCAGCCTCAGAGGTGGTTGGCACAGAAGCACAACTCCTTCTGGCACCCCGACTACCGGTGCTGGGGTGGATGTTCACAGGAAAGGTTCCCTCCACCCACCATGCCACCAGTGCTACATGGAGCAAGTGGATTGCCCTCATTACACAGCGCGCCCGGATTGGAAAACTGAATCGCCCTGGGATTTTGGAAGTAATTACAAATTGGCCTGAAGATGAAAGTTTTGGTGTCACAGATGAGGAACAAGAACCAGTGACACGGGCTGAAGAAGCTCCACCATATAAGCAACTGCCAGCAGAGGAAACACGCTATGCTCTATTCACCAATGGTTCCTGTCGCATTGTGGGGATGAATCGGAGGTGGAAAGCAGCTGTATGGAGCCCCACACGACGGGTAGCAGAGGCCACTGAAGGAGAGGGTGGATCCAGTCAACTTGCTGAACTCAAAGCAGTTCAACTGGCCTTAGACATTGCAGAAAGAGAGAAGTGGCCAAAGCTTTACCTTTATACCTATTCATGGATGGTAGCCAATGCTCTGTGGGGATGGTTGGAGAGATGGAAAGAGGCTAACTGGCAGCGTAGAGGAAAACCAATTTGGGCTACCGAAGAGTGGAATGATATGGCTACCCGGTTAGAGAAACTACCTGTGAAGGTTCGCCATGTAGATGCCCATGTTCCCAGAAGTAGGGCTAATGAAGAGCAGCAAAACAATCAGCAGGGAGATCAGGCTGCAAAGATAGGGGTGTCGAAAATAGACCTTGATTGGGAACACAAGGGAGAGTTGTTCCTAGCACAATGGGCCCATGATGCCTCAGGCCACCAGGGTAGAGATGCCACCTATAAGTGGGCACGAGAACGAGGGGTGGATCTAACCATGGACAGTATTTCTCAAGTTATCCATGACTGTGAGACGTGCGCTGCCATCAAGCAAGCCAAGCGGGTGAAGCCCCTCTGGTATGGGGGGCGGTGGTCCAAGTACAAGTATGGAGACGCCTGGAAAATTGATTACATCACACTGCCCCAGACAAGCCAAGGCAAGCGCTATGTACTGACCCATGGTGGAAGCCACCACAGGATGGTTGGAAACCTACCCTGTGTCTCATGCTACAGCCCGTAACACCATCCTGGGCCTTGAAAAGCAGGTCCTTTGGAGGCATGGTACCCCTGAGAGGATTGAGTCAGACAATGGGACTCATTTCAAGAATAGCCTTATCAACACCTGGGCTAGGGAACATGGCATTGAGTGGGTGTACCATATCCCCTACCATGCACCAGCTGCAGGGAAAGTGGAAAGGTACAATGGAGTGTTAAAAACCACCCTGAGAGCATTGGGTGCGGGATCTTTCAAAAACTGGGAGCAGCATTTAGCAAAGGCCACTTGGTTAGTTAACACCCGAGGTTCCACCAAGCGAGCGGGCCCTGCCCAGTCTGAGTCCCTGAATATAGTAGATGGAGACAAAGTCCCAGTGGCACATATCAGAGGTTTGTTAGGGAAGGCAGTTTGGATCAATTCTGCCCCGAGTACAGACAAACCCATTCGTGGGATTGTCTTTGCTCAAGGACCAGGTTGTACATGGTAGATAATGCAGAGAGATGGAACAACACGATGTGTACCTCAGGGAGATCTGATTGTGGGGTGAGGCAGCATAAGACAGAAGGAAATGTGTAAGTGTCGAAGGTCTGAGCAAGTGAGATGGAAGAAAATGTGTCCGAGTAAGTGAAAGATGGAAATTTCTACTTGCTGAAGTTTTTACATGCTGTTTAGTATGTTCACGATATGGAGATAAGGGGTGGAATGTCCTAGGGTGATGTTATGGTGTTTGTATCTCCACTCGTGTGTTCTGATTATGTTTGGTATTATGTCCTGTGCTTCCAGGACTGACTCTGAGAGTGAAGCTTTGTTTTGTCTTGTTATCAGCCGGCTCACCTCCCCCATGGTCTATGTTTAGGAGAGGTTTTAGCTTGGCTTGCTTGCTTGCTTGCTTGCCTGCTTGCTTGCCTGCTTGCTCGCTTCTGCCTCTTTTTCTTTCCTTCGCTTTGCCCTTGCTTTTTGCTTATTAGTTAGTTCAGCTAGGCAGTCCAACTTTTTCCCTGGACTGTTTTCCACCCCGTCCCCTCCCTCTCCTGGATACCACCTGAACCTGTTCCCGACGGGGACCTGGGAAACCCCAAGAAACACCGGGAGTCTGCATTCTGTCACCTGCAGCAGTCATTCCCCAGCGCCAGAGACTGATAACTGAGCGACCACTCGCCGGAGAGACTGAGTTTGTCATCCCTTCAGAAAGGTGAAAGAGTTTTTTTGTCAGCTGGTGTTGATTTTTTCCCTGTGCTGGGGAGTGTCTTGCTTGTTAAATAAACAGGTTTTTTCTCCCACTCTTCTCTGAGGGAATTCTTCCCGATCCTGGTGGTGGGGGGGGGGGGTGAGGAGTCATGGGGTTTGCTCTCTGGGGGCTCCTTCTGGAGGTTTTCCCCCAAATTTGCCCAAAACCAGGACAACCCCACTAGTCTTCAAGGGGTTCCAATCTGCTTTAAATGCTAATGACATTATATTGTGGCTACTGTTGTTTATATACCTGTTAAACCTGTTCTATCTAACATTCAGAGATACGGGGAGATTGACTTGGATAACAACCCTGATACCTACTGCAAGGCACTAGTGATGTTACCCCAGAGCCTGATCCTGTCCAAGA
This sequence comes from Sturnus vulgaris, assembly GCF_052056855.1. Taxonomy (NCBI): domain Eukaryota; kingdom Metazoa; phylum Chordata; class Aves; order Passeriformes; family Sturnidae; genus Sturnus; species Sturnus vulgaris. Next base: position 67,785,981 of record NC_142282.1, read on the forward strand.
GACTAGGGAGGTTACCACAGAGACTGATCCGGTCCTAGAGACTAGGAAGGTTACCCCAGAGCCTGATCCTGTCCCAGAGACTAGGGATATTACCCCAGAGTTTGACCCTGTCCCACAGCCCACCTTGGAAAGGAACCACCCAGAATGGGTGGGGGTGCTAGCGAACGAGATACATGAGATGGGCCAGATGCTGAAGGAGTACCTCTTCCCAGCTGGTGAGAAACCCTCCCCCTGCCTTAAAGAGGGAGACTCTGATGGTGCAGCAGTGGGACCCACAGATGTTACATCTGTCCAGATTCCAGCTGAACTGCAGGGGCACTCGGCAGCAGCAGTTGCCCCTGTGGAAACTAGGAAGTCTAAGATGAAAACAAGGCACCTAAATAATAAGGGTCAGGAAGGGGGCCCCTCACAACCAGCAGGGGAGCCAGAAGTGGAGATCATCACTGAGTCCCTGTCATACGAGAGTCTCCGTAAACTGCGAAAAGACGTTGTACAACGGGGCCGTGAGCCTTTTACAACCTGGTTACTGCGGGTCTGGGACCTTATGGGCACAGGTGTGCAACTGGATGGTACTGAGGCAAGGAATTTGGGAGCCTTGACCCAGGACTCAGGTGTGGACCAAGTATTTGTAAGGGAGACAGGTCTCCTTTCCCTCTGGGAGCGACTTTTAATGAGTGTGAGAGAGAGATTTGTCCACAGGGAAAGAATGCAGGAGCACCACCAGAGAACGTGTTGGAATACCCTTGAGGAAGGGATCCAACAGCTGAGAGAAGTGGCAGTACTGGAGGTGCTCTTTGGGAGGGATGGACAGCATGACAATGACCATGACAAGGTCAGGTGCACAGGGCAGAGGTTGTGGAATCTGGCAAACCTGGGCCCATCTCAATATACCCCCTTTATTGCATTGATTGATTCTGATACCAACCAAGTGAGAGTGGGTTCTGTTGCCAACAGGCTCAGGAATTTTCAGAGTATGATGGCTGGCCCAATGCAGGCTCATGTCTCTGCTGTGGTTAAGGACCTCAAAGAGGAGTTTAAGGAGGAGATGAAGGAGATAAGGGAAGAGGTGAGGAAGATCAGTGCAGCACCAGTGCGAGTCATGGACCCCAAAAGTAGAGCCCAACGCCCCCCAGCTAGGGAGAGAGGGTACACCCCACGTGCTGACCTGTGTTTTTTTCTACGTGACCACGGGGAAGACATGAGAAGGTGGGATGGGAAACCCACTTCTGTCCTGGAAGCACAGGTGTGCCAACTCAGGGAGGGGAACATTAACAGAGGGAACTCCACTAAAGCGAAGGTAGCCTCAGCCTCCCATGACCAAGGTGCAGGGTATTACAGAAGGGAAGATGATCTGTCAGATCCCCTTGAAAGAACCTCCACTATGTATGCCCAGGAGAGAAATAATAACCAGGGCTAGAGGGGCCCTGCCTCTAGCCAGGGAGAGGCACGGGAAAACCGGATCTTTTGGACGGTGTGCATCCGATGGCCTGGCACATCAGAGCCACAGGAACACAGTGCATTGGTTGACACTGGTTCACAGTGTACATTAATACCATCAGGACATGTCGGGGAGGAACCTGTTTCAATTGCTGGGGTTACAGGAGGAGCCTCAGGAATTGACTTTGATGGAGGCTGAGGTGAGCCTGACTGGGAAAGAGTGGCAGAAACATCCAGTTGTGACTGGCCCAGAGGCACCATGTATCCTAGGCATAGACTTCCTCAGGAGTGGCTATTACAAAGACCCAAAGGGACTCAGGTGGGCTTTTGGAATAGCTGCTGTGGCGGCAGAGGGCATTAAGCAGTTGAACACCCTGCCTGGTCTATCAGAAAACCCATCTGCAGTGGGACTCCTCAGGGTGAAAGAGCAACAGGTGCCAATTGCTACCTCAACAGTGCACCGCCGGCAGTACCGGACGAATCGAGATGCCGTGATCCCCATCCAGAAGATGATCCGTGAGCTGGAGAGCTAAGGGGTGGTCAGTAAAACCCACTCACCCTTCAACAGCCCCATCTGGCCTGTGCGTAAATCTGAAGGAGAATGGAGATTAACCGTGGACTATTGTGCATTGAATGAAATGACTCCACCACTGAGCGCTGCTGTGCCGGACATGCTGGAACTCCAGTACAAGCTGGAGTCCAAGGCAGCCAAGTGGTACGCCACCCTTGACATTGCCAATGCATTTTTCTCCATTCCTCTGGCAGCAGAGTGCAGGCCTCAGTTCGCTTTCACATGGAGGGGTGTGCAATACACGTGGAACCGACTGCCCCGGGGGTGGAAACACAGCCCCACCATCTGTCATGGAGTGATCCAGGCTACACTGGAGAGGGGTGGATCTCCAGAACATCTGCAGTACATTGATGACATCATTCTGTGCGGGGACAGGGAAATGGAGGTATTTCAGAAAGGAGAAAAGATCATTGAGATTCTGCTGGGAGCCGGCTTCTCCATTAAAAAGAGCAAAGTCAAAGGGCCTGCCCAAGAGATCCAGTTCCTGGGAGTAAAGTGGCAAGATGGACTGCGCCAGATTCCCAGTGAGGTCATCAATAAGATCACTGCAATGTCTCCACCAACCAGCAAGAAGGAAACACAAACCTTACTAGGTGCCATAGGCTTTTGGAGAATGCACATTTCAGAGTACAGCCAGATTGTGAGCCCTCTTTACCTGGTCACCCACAAGAACGATTTCCACTGGGGCCCTGAGGAGCAGCAAGCCTTTGCCCAGATCAAGCAGGAGATCGCTCACGCGGTAGCCCTTGGCCCAGTCAGGACAGGACCAGATGTGAAGAACGTGCTCTACTCTGCAGCCGGGAACCATGGTCTCTCCTGGAGCCTGTGGCAGAAGGTGCCTGGTGAGACGCGAGGCCAACCACTGGGGTTCTGGAGTCGAAGCTACAGAGGGTCCGAGGCCAACTACAATCCAACGGAGAGGAAGATCTTGGCCGCCTGTGAAGGGGTTCAAGCTGCCTCTGAGGTGGTTGGCACGGAAACACAACTCCTCCTGGCACCCCGACTGCCAGTGCTGGGGTGGATGTTTAAAGGAAAGGTTCCCTCTATCTACCATGCCACTGACGCCACATGGAGTAAATGGATTGTCCTCATCACACAACGCAACCGTATTGGAAACCCGAATTGCCCTGGGATTTTGGAGATAGTTACCAACTGGCCGGAAGGGGAAGACTTTGGCCTTGCCGAAGAAGAGAAACAGGAACAAGTGACCCGGGCCGAAGAAGCCCCACCGTATAACCAACTGCCAGCAGATGAAACATGCTATGCTCTTTTCACTGATGGTTCCTGCCCCATCGTGGGGATGAACCGGAAGTGGAAAGCAGCCGTATGGAGCCCCACACGATAGGTTGCACAAGCTACCGAAGGAGAAGGTGGATGGAGTCAACTTGCTGAACTCAAAGCTGTTCAGCTGGCCCTGGACATTGCTGAAAGAGAGAAGTGGCCAAAACTCTAGCTTTACACTGATTCATGGATGGTAGCTAATGCTCTGTGGGGATGGCTGGTTAGGTGGAAAAAGGCTAACTGGCAACGTAGGGGAAATCCAATCTGAGCTGCCGATTAATGGAAAGACATTGCCACCCGTGTAGAGAAGCTGCCTGTGAAAGTCCGTCATGTAGATGCCCATGTTCCAAAGAGTCGGGCTAATGAAGAACACCGACACAATGAGCTGGTAGATCAGGCTGCACAGATAGAGGTGTCGAAGATAGATTTAGACTGGCAGCACAAGGGAGAGTTGTTCCTGGCTCGATGGGCCCATGATGCCTCAGGTCATCAGGGCAGAGATGCCGCCTATAAGTGGGCACGAGAACGAGGGGTGGATGTAACCATGGACAGTATTTCCCAAGTTATCCATGACTGTGAGACATGCGCTGCCATCAAGCAAGCCAAGCGGGTGAAGCCCCTCTGGTATGGGGGGCGATGGGCCAAATATAAGTATGGAGAGGCCTGGCAGATTGACTACATCACACTGCCTCAAACCCGCCAGGGCAAGCGCTATGTTCTGACCATGGTGGAAGCCACCACTGGATGGTTAGAGATGTACCCTGTGCCTCATGCCACTGCTCGGAACACCATCCTGGGCCTTGAAAAACAAGTTCTTTGAAGGCATGGTACCCCTGAGAGAATTGAGTCAGATAATGGGACTCATTTCAAGAACAGCCTTATGAACACCTGGGCTAGAGAACACGGCATTGAGTGGGTGTACCATATCCCCTACCATGCACCAGCTGCAGGGAAACTTGAACGGTGCAATGGCCCGCTTAAAACCACCTTGAAGGCACTGGGTGGGGGAACTTTCAAGAACTGGGAGATTAATCTACCAAAGGCCACCTGGTTAGTGAACACCCGAGGTTCCACTAACCGAGCAGGCCCTGCCCAGTCTGAGTCCCTGAATATCAGATGGAGATAAGGTTCCAGTGGTACACATGAGAGGTATGCTAGGAAAAACTGTTTGGGTAAATCCTGCCTCCAGCAAAGACAATCCCATCCGTGGAGTTGTATTCGCTGAGGGACCAGGTTGCACCTGGAGGGTGATGCAAAAGAGTGGAGAGACGCGATGCATACCCCAAGGAGACCTTGTTTTAGGGTGAAATACCTATAGTACTGTGCCTATGTCTCTAACTGCATGTATGTATATATAATCTAACAGTTTAATTTGATATAGCATATTAGTATGGGAGAAATTCAGGGGTGGATAATGTTGGAGGTTGAACTATTCCCTTTTCTTACAGTGGAATTTTCTCCCATTGTTATGCTAAGTAATTGTGGCTACACCTTGAAACGACAGATAATGCTCTCTCGTAAGGGGGTGGCTGGAGGGGGAGGGGGGGGGAACCGGAAAAGGAAAGGTGGGATGGGGGGTCTGGAGCAGGGCTTCTCTCTCTCGCTTGGCTCGGGAGTGGGAAGACAACCTGGGCTCCCCTCTGGCATCTTCCCCTGCCATCCCAGCACTGAGATCCAAGCTCCCTGCCTTTGGACATTGCTCTGCTGCTCTCCCAGCTCACCCTACTATCTCCGGACACTCTGATGAGCACCACGACCGACACCGTGAGGGGGGAGTCACTTTCCCATCCCTCTCACCCCTGGGCCGCGGCCGCCATCACCCAGCCCACTTCAACCGCGCGGGACCTGCCCTGCCCCCACAGCACCGGTAACAGCACAGGGAGACGACCTGCAGCCAGAAGGGACTGGAGCGGAGCTAGACTGTTCTGTTGCCAATTTTTATAGCTGTCGTTGTTTTCTGACTTGTTAGATACCAGTAAAGAACTGTTATTCTTATCCCCATATCTCCTGCCTGAAGGTGTCTGAATTGGACCTAAAATAATTAAAAGGGAGGGGGGTTGCACCCTGCATCGCAGAAAAGGGGCTCCTGCCTTTCCTTAGACCATACCTGTCTTTCAAACCAAGACAATAAAGAACAATTTTACAGGACTATGCTGGTATAATAAAAATAGAGCCAACCCATATTAAGAAGTAAAAAGTGTAAGGACCTATTGGCAACAACCTGAATCAGTTAAACTAAGCTGGAAAGCCCCAGATGGAATATTTTGGATCTGTGGGAAAAAAGCTTATAATACCCTACCAAAAAGATGGAGAGGGACATGGACTTTAGGGATTATCCAGACTGCGTTTTTTACATTACCAAAGGAAAAGGGTAATAGAGTGTTAGGAGTTCCCTTGTATGAAACTTTGTATCGAAATAAAAGGAGCACAGACATAGGGGGAACACAAATATGGAAGGATGATGAATGGCCCCCAGAACGAATTATTGAATATTATGGACCAGCTACCTGGGCTCAGGATGGGAGCTGGGGCTATCGCACTCCAATTTATATGCTAAATAGAATTATCAGGCTACAAGCCGTGGTAGAAATTACTTCAAACCGGACAGCCGGAGCAATGGAATTGATAGCTAAACAACTTACCCAAACTAGAGCAGCAGTATATCAAAACCGACTGGCTTCTAGACTATCTGTTAGCTGAAGAAGGGGGAGTGAGTGGAAAGTTTAATAATTCTGAATGCTGCTTAGAAATTGATGATAATGGTGAAGTAATTACTAAAATTGCAGAAGAAATAAAACGAATAGCCCATGTACCTCTACAAACCAGGAACTCTATGCTTAGTGATAATTGGTGGAATAACCTGTTGGGGGAAACTTGGTGGAAGAAATTAGGATTTATGTTAACATGTGCATTATTAGGACTACTGTTCATCCCTTGTCTTGTTCCATGCTTCATTCGACTAATCCAGTCGGTGGTTCAAGGAATGCAAGTTGTACAATACCAATAGACCCTGAGAAGGCAACAAAATTAATGACAGTACAAGAGGTACTGACAAAATTTGAAACCAGAACATGAATGAATGGGATAAAAAAAGAGAAGTGGGGAAATTGTGACAATTGATAAAAGATTCATGTTAATCACAAAAGCATTGGGGTTTGCATAAACCAGAATACTAAGCTCTGAAGTGAAGCATGGACACTTGATAAAGGAAATTATATGATTAAAAAATTCTGTTTAAAATCACCTTGTTATGTTATATTATGTTGTATTATGTTACATTACATTATGTTATATTATGTTATGTTTATCAAATAAATTGTATCGACTACCAGCTTGCGAAATCGGACTACCCAAAAAGCCCTTCCTGTCTTTGTCTGATCAATACTGCTTATCTCAAGGACCAGACTTCCAGAACTTCTCTGGTGGTTATCTACAAGGACCAGATGGCTATCTGTGAATGATTATCGCTCGGAAGCTTTGTGAATTTGTGTAAGGATGTTTATTCGACCATCACGGCTTACCTGGCAAAATTATGACAGCAAAAAAAACCTAAAAATTATTGATTACAACGAGGAACCACAGTACAAGAAGAGGCTGCAAACCAAGGTCCGGTGGAGCGTGGTGTGGGCGGTGACCCCTCGTGTTCCCCAGCGCGCTGCTTGCTCTTTCTAGATCAAATAAAGCAATCCAAAATTTTGAGGAATATGAATACTTTTGTCTCTCATTTATAACACAGAGGTCCGGTACAGAGGATAATAGCCACACATTTGTGTTCATCTCTGCACAAGGCAGGCCAGAATTGCCATGCCCGGACTATTCAGTTCAGCACGAGAATGAGAATACACCTGCGCCATGGGGGAGGAAACCGCTAAAGACTCCCTCATACGTGGTCTCTCAACTTAATGTCTAGGCACTTGCCAATACTGAGGCTAGACTAACTTTTTTACCTTGCGGGTAAGAAATGCCATTGTTCTGGTGTGCAGCTAAAGGCGCAGCACAGGCAGGCGAGGCCAAAAGCTGAGGCAGTGCCCTTCCTCACACCTTTGCTGTGGTGCACTCCATGCAGCTAGAGCGAAGCAAGAAGGACGCTAGGAAGAAGAAGGGGTTCTTCAACTAGCCCTCTGTCAGCAGCCCTGAAAGGGCGCATAACACACGTCGTCTCGCTGCCCTCCATTCTACATACTCGCAGCTCCCTTTGCTGACTTGCAAAAATGCTACCAGAGTAGAGAGGGGCAGATTGAAGAGGCAGTGCCTAGGTTCACCTTCTACTTATAGCACGTAAGCCACGTCCAGGTCCTCGCTGCACTCTGCATTTCCCTTCTCCGCGGCATTTACCGTGGTGCTCTCTGCAACTCGGCGCCTAGAAGTGACCGCCAATGTTTCCACAGCTGCTGCAAGGGACCCAAGGAGCAGCACAAGCAGCAGTGCTTCAGCTTGCTCGTTCTGACTCCTAAGGGCACGTGGGAAGGCAAGTGAGAGGCAGCCACCTTCCCCTCCTAGTAGCCTGTTACGTGGTACAAACAAGCACGGTACTTGTGCGGCTTCGTTCACCGCCCTCGACCACTCCTGGCGCCGCATTCACTCCCCGGCGGTCAGAAGCCGCTGAAGCGGCGCCACACAGCCAGCAGTGTGCCGGCAGCCAAGCGCTCGAGAACGCTGCTTCTGCCCAAGCCCGCCTAGGGCGTGCACCTTTGTTCTCAGAGCTCCGTGCAACAGTCTGCCTCTCTCGCAGTTCGAATGGAAAACGAAAGCTTTTGCCTACGCCCTTCACAGAGAGCTGTTGCCAGGACGAGAAGGTCTAGTGGCCGGAGGTCGCCACCGACCCGATGAAGCTGCTATTAGCACCGCATTGCAGGGGCACTTCTCGCTCCTTGACTACGTGCTTAGCGCTCTCCGAATTCGCTGCTAGCTCCACGGTCCTTCTCAGCTGCAAGTAGCAGTGCTCACAATACATAGAGTTTCGCAGGGACCGAGGACATGGAGGGACATATCACACACAAAAATTTGCCAGGACAGAGACGTTCTACACTGAGTAGTGACTGAGACAGACAGAGAGTTCTACACTGCCCCTTCTCGTTGGCCATCTTGTGCTCCTGACGCCTCTGCTGTGACAAATCTTTCCTTGAAAGACGGGCGAGAGCGCCTCTCCAGGCACATTGCACAGAGTGAGAGCTCCCTAGGGACTTTTGGATGTAAAACTTTTTCCACCTCCAAAAATACATGGGTAAGTCCTACAAGTTTTAGTTTTATTCAGATAAGTTATGTCCAAGTATTGCTGTTCTAAACACCCTTGGTTTCAGTCTGAAATTAACTGCTTCTTTCTGTCTTTTTGCATAGTGGAAATCTAATACCAAGGTAACTAGATGTGTTGGAAATCCATAAATTACATCTCAGGTTAGGTGGGATAATTGGCTTGGAAGAAAATGGAATTGAGAATTTGGAGAGAATCCAAAGTGAGCTGATGTCACAATCCGAGATTCCCTTGGGTTCCAAATCCTTTCATTTGTGCTTTTGTGGGCTTTTTTGAAGGTGGTGTACAGTTGAAGCCATGATTTAGCTGCGGTGAGACCTGCTCCGCTGTAAAAGCATTATTTTCTCAGTGAGCATGGACAACAGTTACAGTGTCGTCTTTTAAGATTCCCTAGACTCCACTTATGGGGGCAAAAGCAGAGCCTTGACTATAATCATAAAAGTGATTACAGTTTCATTGCTTTGACAACATGTACGATGTTTCCTCCTTCTACTGTGGACAGCATTAAGTAACAGATTTCTCAGTTTCTAGGAAGACTCTAGCAAACAATCACCTTGCTCCTTCTCTTGCATTTATTCATCACTGCTATGCTGCTATACAGACAGATAGTCTGTTTATGATTCAACAATTCAATGGGACATCAAGTAAATAGCAAAGCAAAACTAACTACCGAAAGCACTATAAGGGCCAGAGATTAGCTTGGATCAAAACAGGTATTCTCCTAGCATTGTTTACAAACAAGTCAGCATGTGAAACAGAAGGCATAATGTAGTTTGTGCCTTGTTTTGGGCATGCCCGGAAGAAGGACATTCTGATTTCACATATGGGAAAAGAAATGTTTACATTTGAATGAGATTGTTCATACCCCAGAAAAGGTTGCTTTGAAAGGTTGTGGAAGTCCTGTTAGGAAACATGGCTTTACAAGTCCTTTCCACCAGGAGACAACAGCTGCAGAACATCTGGCTGTGCCAGTGTTGAGAGCACCAGCAAAGATCAAAGTGGAGAAGTTGGTGAACAATGGCAGTGGCCTGGGGGAGAGCAAGTGGGGTGCTGGCTGTGGGACCAGGGGAGTCCTGACTGATTTAGCAGGTAGTAGTGCTGTGGCCTTGGGACTGTGCAAATACTGGAATTTAGTGGGGTCACTGGGCAGGCTGAGTGTCTGAGCTGCTGGAGGGACCCAGTTTGCTCACATGTAAACATCCAGTCTCACTCTTGCCAGCCACAGAAAGGAGCAGGATGTGGCTGCTGGTGATGCCTGTCATGTATATGTAGTGTATATGTGTGCTATCCCAGCCTGCTGGGAACACTTCTTCTTTGTGACTGCTTGGGCTGAGGGAGAGAAAGCAGTGGTAGTTTCTGAGGTTTCGAGTTTGCTCGAGTTTCTCAGGCTGTTTCTGGAGCCACCCAGAGTTCTCTTCCTTGAAGCATTTCAATTCCTGGTAATTTTCAAAATTCAAACAGACACAGCCCTAGGCTAGTTGATCTGACTTCAGAGCTGTTCTTACGCTGAGCTGTTGGATGATCTGATCTCCTGAGATGTCTTCCATCTCATTTTATGACCTGGTTCTTGTGAAAAGTAGGATCTTTTAGCCTGGAGAAGAGAGGTTTCTGGAGAGACAGTATTGTGGCCTTTGAATATGTAAAGAGGGTATAAGACAAATGGAGAAAGACTTTTTAGGAAGGTTTGCAGAGACAGGACAAGGGGCCATGCTTTCAAACTGAGACTAGGTTTAGATTGGCTAAAAGGAAAAACTTTTCAACAATGAAGCTGGTGAGACACTCAAACGGGTGTTCCAGAGAAGTTGTGGATGCCCCATCATTGAGAGTGCTCCTTATCAGTTTGGCTAGTCTTGAGCAATTTGTTCTACTGTAAGATCTACCTGGCAAGGAAGTTGGACTAGATGATCTTTAATCACAGACTGTTCTATGATTCCGTGAAAGACAGAAGGCAATAAAGTCCATATTTCAGATTTTGGCGCAGACATATTTATTATTTCTCACTTTATGCATCATTGCAATGACAACTTGTTAGCTTCTGAAATGATGAGCTGAGATTGATTTCTTTCCTTAGTTTCATTTTCCCTGTTATTCCTTCACGCTTGGACTTTTTTTTTTCACTAGGTTTCCTCTTTTAGTAAACTGCCCTGAAGTATCACATTGCTTCCCACCTGGCTTTTTTTTTTTCAATGCCACTTTTTCACTGGTTCGTTTTGGGCCTTTGCTGCTTGAAGTCCAGCAGCCCCCTTGCCTGAGCTTTATGGAGCTTTCTTTACAGCTTCATCACTATGCAAAAAGCCATCAATTACTGTGTTCCATCTCACATACCATCAAGTATCACACTAATATTCCCTCTGCTGAATAGCTTATTAGCTTACATAGAGCAGCCAAATACCAGGAAATCCAGATGGCAGCAAGAATCTTGTAGACTACTCAAGCTGTTCATTGAAAATCGGGAGAAGTCACGTGAGGTATCACATGCTCTTGAAAGAAGTGTATATCATCTCAGACATTCTAGAATGGGCTATTAATATTGTCATGAGTTTCTGGCAAGACTTTTTAGTATGCAAATTCAAATTCAAATGATCTGAAATGATAGAACTGCAAGAAATTTTTTTTCCCAGAATCGAAGTATGATGGAGTTACATAGGGAGAATCTTATTCTTAGTTATTCTATTCCATCTCACATCATGGCTGGTGGCAGGGAGAAGGGAGTATCTTTGGGGGACAGTGGGTTCTGGTGTAGTCAGTAAGCTGGGCAGAGGAGCCTTCAGGTATTGTCTGTTGCTGGGGGGGATTCATGTGAACTCTTCCTTTCTTGTACCCTGCCACTAGTATTGTTGCTAAAATTGTTTGTTTTCTCATCCAAGTGACAAAATCAGCATACTTAATGAGGGATGAAGAGGGAGCAGCGACCTCAGAACAGGAGGAAGAAGAAGCAGAGCCTGCTGTCCTCCAGAAGAAAAAAACACTACCAGTCAACTTTGCATCATCTGTGAACTTCCTGGGCGTGTACTCTATCCCCTTGTCCAGATCACTGATAAAGATATTAAACAGGACTGGGCCCAAGACTGAGCCTTGGGGACCAGCTGGATGAACTCTATTTCCCACCACTCTGTGGGCCTGGCCATCACCCAGTTTGTCACCCAGCAAACAGCCCACCCATCCAAACCATAAGCAGACAGTTTCCTCAGGAGAATGATGTGAGACTCATTGCAAAAAGGATCAGGGAGATGCCTAGGAAGAGTCTCAGGTGAATCCAGGAGACTATAGTGGAGGACTATTCAGTTTTCCAATCAATTTGCTTAAAAAACTCGAAAAAACCGTAATAAAAAAACAAACAAACAAAAAAAGCAGACCAAACAAACACACAAAAAACCCCAACCAATAATCCCCAAAGAGACCAAAAAGGCCACAAAAAAAGCTTACAAAAAACCTCCCATACTGGAAAAAAACCCCAAACCCAACACATGAAAAAATCAGGATGAAGGTTTTCAGTAACTTTAAAAATAACAAAACAAAACAAAACAAAACAAAAAAACCCAGAAAGTCACATTTCTAAAGGTGCTGTCCCAACCTTTTCTCTCAGCAGGGAGGACATCCTGAAGTGGAGCCAGTTGGAAGAAAATGGGACAGGGCAGCGCCTGGGCCATTGTCACAGGAATTTGCTCAAGTGCCGTTTGTAACAAGGACAGAGTTGAAAGTGAGGCTCTGAGAAATGTTTTGGTTTCCCGCTCCTATCTCTATCCAAAGCACTTTCTTCAATGGCTGAAACAATACTTGTTGTAGTCTGAATTTTAAAGCTCATGAAAATTTTCTCAAATGTGAAAAACTATTATAGCAGTCAGGTTTTAAACAAACGGGAAATCCTGTAACTTCATCAGGGGAAAGAGCCTCTTTTGTTATCTTATTTACGTCCATGAGGCAAGGACCCCGGGAGCCATCACCCTAACACCTGAGCTAGACCAGAGGAAGGGCGAAGAACCACATTTTAGGGCCGAGAAAAAGCCTCAGTTGGCACCCTACGTGAATGGTCTCTACAGAACACCCCACGTTCGGCTGTGACTCCTGTTTTCAGGATTGAAGAATCCTTGGTGCTGATCAACCCGCTTAAATTTCTTTTAGCTGCATTTTGTGCAGTTCAAAGACTTTTAAGCACGAACCGGGAGCCTGTCTGAAGCCCAGGCTGGTCGGTTCTGGACGTAGACCCACTACAGTTACTCAGACGCCTCTGCCTGCAAGAAAAAAAAAGGTGAGTGGAAGCCTCCTTTCGCGCAGAGGGAGGCAGCTTTGATCGGTTTCAAAGTGGTGGCGCAGAGGTTTTTTTGAGGTTTTTTGCGGTTTTTGTGGGTTTTTGCGGCGGGATCGGTCCCTACAGCGGCGCGGGCGCCATGTGGGTTTTATCAACAGAAACAGCGAAATTAACATCGGCTCCGCATCCAGTAAAGCCTGAAAACCATGGTGTACCTGGCACGTTTTAACAACTAACTCCTTTCCTGTGTTTTCAACTGTAGTGGGGTAGATATAGTGGCAAATTGCTAATCATCATGCGCTTAGAGCAATCTGCCTTACAAAAGAGTATAAGAAACCAACTCAGGGAGATATTAAGTTCAGGAAATGTTTTAATATCTAAGAAAAAGTTAGCCCGTTTTGCCACCTGGCTGTCTGTTGAAAAATCTGACCTTGAATTGCAAAATGTAAATTCCATTTAATTTTTAGATGAATTAGGGGATTTATTAACTTTAAAAGTGGAAAATGGAGATAAAACAGCTTCTGTATTCCTCCCGAATTTTTTACAAATTTGGAAACTTTTAATTCAGACAGAAAACAACAGACAGCAGCAGCAAAACAGTTCAGACTCACCTTCCCTTTCCCCAAAACCCTATAACCCGGACCTGGAGGGGACCCACGGGTCTCCCTGGGGGGTGCAGGGCTCCCAGCACTGCTGTGGCTGCTCTGAGTCCCTGGGTCCTCCCCGGTATCCCGGTTCTGATAATTTTTCGAAAATTGTCAGCACTCCTTTCTTGTTCCCTTCCCCTCTGGGCAACGGTCATGTGGCTACAACTGAAGGTGTCGGGGTCCCAGATAGCTCTGGCCATGCGATACAGCCCGTAGGGGGGGGTCCCATATGGTGGCAGCCACGTGTCTCCTCCTTCATCCCGCAACCCCCTTCACCCTCCGGTCCCTGCCCCTAAGCCTGTCCCCTCCCATAACTCATCCCTGCCCTCGGCTCCACTGCCCCCTCCCCCCTCCAAGACCCAGCCCTGCATGGCACCCGGCGACCCCGCCCACAGGTGTTGCAACCCTGAATCCCACCACCCCTCCCCCGCTCCGGTTTCACATTCCTTCCCTCCAAGCTGCAGCTGGGTGGAGGAGGGCAGTGGAGCCCCTGCTGAGTTCAGTGCCGGTGGGGGTGGGGAGGGATCAGCTCACAGCCCCTGGGGGACTGATGGTGTCACCGTGGTGAAGGGGGTGGGCAGCCTCCCGGTCTGGGTGGGGGGGGATGCCCAGCCCTGAAAGTCAACACCAGGAAAAAGAGTATATACCATCAGTTGCTCCTGTAGTTTATCTTGGTAAGAGGAATGGTAGAAGAAGTTATCAACCTTTGTCCTATCAAGATAAAAAAGGAAATTTGTAAAGTACAGAGAGAATTTGGTAGAAATAGTGAAATCTTTAAAGGCATGATGAGAGCCACCTTTAACTCAAACGAACTGGTTCCATATGATATCAAATAGCTTTTCCGATGTCTGTTAACTCCTTCAGAATATGATCTATGGGAAAGCCTGTGGAAAAGATCTTTGAAAGTGCTTTTACTAGAGCTTTTAAAAAGCTCAGATGATGCAAAAGATGCTGATAATAATGACATAACATATGAATACCTATGTGGGGAAAAGGATTGGCATTGCCCTGAAAGCCAAACCAGAGTACTATCCAAGTCTGTCCTGGATAAAATATGCAATGTTGCAGAAAAGGCTTTTAATCAATTACCAACAGTAGATACTAAAGGCAGTTATGTTAACATTAAACAGTTTGATTCTGAGAATTTCTTACAGTTTGTGGACCGCCTTCGTACGCAAGTAGAAAGACAAGTGTCTGATCCAGTATTACAAGCTGAATTAATTAAAGAAATGGCTCAGAGGAATGCTAATGAAACCTGCCGTAGGGTTATTCTTGGCCTTCCCCTAGAGCCAGCACCTAGCTTAGCACAGATGATAGAAGCCTGCGCCAGGAAAGCAGAACTGCTCAGTGGACAGGAGAGAAATCCAGGACTGGCACGCCCAAAGACCACTGCAACTGTAACACCAGAAGCCAAGAAGCAACCAATGTCACCAGAGCAACTGCAGCACATCATCTGCTTCCAGTGCAAGCAGCCAGGACACTTCACCAGAGACGGTCCACACAACCTGAAACAGAAGAAGACCAACAAACAAAAAAACTAGCTTTACTGCCCGTACCCGCCATTAACAAAATAGCGCGCTCAGCTATAAATGCAGTGGGCTCCACACTAGCAAAGGACTCTCTCTTAATAAACAAAAAGGGGGAGGATGGGAGAGAGGGTTTGGGCATGCACGGCAATCAAAATATTAAATGTTCAATTAACAAGGTTTGGAAGCCACTAGGCCGTTTTAGGCTTGTGACTACCAAAGGTTTTCATTTCAGGTCACCTGATTGGACAGTCATTACAGTGGACTTACCTAACAGTACACAGGACGTGACGTTAAACCACATGAAACTGGACAGTGAGTACTTTGTTGTCAGGGACACAGCACACACACCCCCAGAGATTGAGGTAGCTCCCATGACCATCAAGGGAAGCATAACTGGCCTCATTCTCCTGGCACGATGTCCTCTACCACCATATTACATGGTTGAGGGACAAATCCTCGCCCAGGCCATTCCTGTTCCTCAGGAGTTCCCAGCAGATGGAAAATCACCTGAAGTCTACTGGGCAGAAGTGGTGGGTGAGGACAAACCATCTCTGGCATGCAACCTAACCCGTGGATCAGATCACCTCCATGTGGAGGGGGTACTGGACACAGGTTCTGATGTGACTATCATACCCGAAAGGATGCGGACGTCACATTAGGAACTTCACCATGTGGCAGGCAAAATCCAAGGTGTAGGAGGAGTAAAATTGGCAAAAATATCAAAAAGCATGGTACAAATTGAAGGGCCGGATGGAAAATTGGCTAGCATCCGTCCATTTGTTACAGACTATAAATGCCCTCTATGGGGGAGAGACACCATGTGCCAGTGGGGGGTAAAATTGATTATTCCTAAGACTCCTCGGGATTTTTAGAGGCGGCCACTGTAGAGCACCCTACCCAAAAGTTGAAATGGCTAGATGATATCCCAAAGTGGGTAGCACAGTGGCCGATGAGTAAGGAAAAGCTCAGGGCGCTTGAGGAGCTTGTGGAAGAGCAATTGGCTAAAGGCCACATAGAGGAGACCACAAGTGCATGGAATTATCTGGTTTTTGTGATAAAGAAACCGGGGAAGGACAAGTGGAGGCTGCTCCACGACCTCCGGGAAATAAACAAAGTAATTGAGGACATGGGGTCTCTCCAACCTGGAATGCCTTCTCCAACAATGCTTCCTAAAGATTGTCAATTGGCTCTTCTAGACATCAAGGACTGTTTCTTCCACATTCCCCTACACCCAGAGGATGCCCCACGGTTCGCCTTCTCGGTTCCTACCATCAATCAAGAAGCTCCAATGAAGCGCTACCACTGGAAGGTTTTGCCCCAGGGATTAAAATGTAGTCCCTCCATCTGCCAGTGGCATGTGGCCTCATTGCTATCGCAGGTGCGTGCCCAGAGAGCGGAGGTCATCATCCTGCATTACATGGATGATGTGCTTCTGTGTGCCCCCGATAACTCTCTACTCCAAGACACACTTGACCTAGTGGTTAAAGTTTTAACCTCTGCTGGATTTGAATTGCAGGAGGACAAAGTCCAAAGGATGCCACCTTGGAAGTATGTGGGCCTGGAAATTACTGCACGGACCATTGTTCTGCAGAAATTGGAAATTAATTGTAATCCAAAAAGCTTAGCAGATCTCCATTCCCTGTGTGGGTCATTGAATTGGGTTAGGCCCTGGCTAGGCCTCACTAATGAGGACCTAGAACCTCTCTTCAATTTATTGAAAGGGGAGAGAGAGCTGCTTTCTCCCAGGGAACTGACCCCAGAGTCAAAGACGGCAATCGAAAAGGTACAAAACACCTTAGGAGAGAGGCAAGCTCACCGTTACCAGCCCGAGCTGCCCTTCAAATTCATTGTCCTAGGAAAACTGCCACACTTAGACGGGTTAATATTCCAATGGATCCAGGGGCAGAGAGAGTCACTCTTAATGATAGAGTGGGTCTTCCTCTCCCACCAAAGATCCAAAACTATCACTAAGCCACAAGAGTTAATAGCTCAGCTGATTCGGAAAGCAAGGATGAGACTGTATGAACTGGCTGGTTGTGACTTCACATGTATTCACCTCCCTGTTAAACTGTCTGAGGAGGGAAGGAACGCTCCTGAAAAATTGACTAAAGAGGTGTTGGAACACTTGCTCCAGAGCAATGCCAGTCTCCAATTAGCCCTGGACAACTACAGAGGACAAATATCAGTCCATGCCCCGTCTCACAAGTTGTTCAATGAGGAATTCCACCTCATTCCTCGTGAGGAGTCGGAGACCACTCAAAGCTCTCACAGTGTTCACGGATGCATCTGGGGTGTCCCACAAGTCGGTGATGACTTGGAGAAATCCTCAGACTCAGCATTGGGAAGCTGATGTTGAGTTTGTGGAAGGATCACCCCACTTTGAGAAGTTCTCAGAGCCAATAAACTTGGTGACAGACGCAGCCTATGTAGCGGGGGTAGTGTCCAGATTGGAGCAGGCAGTGCTCAGAGACAACGAAAATGAGCAGCTTTTCAGGTTGCTTTCCAAACTAATTTATTTGATTTCTCATAGAGAACACCCGTTCTATGTGATGCACGTGAGATCACACACAGATTTGCCAGGCGAAATTGCAGAAGGGAACCGTCAGGCAGACTCCCTTGCAACCCCAGCAGAACAAGCAACCCCAGCAGAACAAGCACGCCTTCCTGACATCTTCCAACAGGCAAAGCTGAGCCACCAGCAGTATCACCAGAATACACCAGGTCTAATGCGTCAGTTCCAGCTAACCCGGAGTCAAGCTCGAGCCATTGTGGCCACCTGTCCCAACTGTCAGCTGCACACCATGCCATCAATAGGCATGGGGGTTAACCCCCGAGGTCTTGCCAGTTGTGAAGTATGGCAGACAGACATCACACACATTCCTAGTTTTGGTCGCCTCAAATATGTGCATGTTAGCATAGACACGTATTCAGGCGCAGTCTGTGCCTCTGCCCATGCAGGAGAAAGGGCAGTGCACGCCAAACAACACCAAGTGCAAGGCTTTTCAGTGTTGGGGGTCCCTAAGCAAATCAAAACTGATAAGGGAGCCGCGTATAAGTCCAAGGAGTTCCTGGAATTCGTCCAGCAGTGGGGAGTGGAACATAAAACTGGCACCTTCCACTCCCCCACTGGCCAATGTGTAGTTGAGCGAGCTAATCAGACACTCAAGCAGGTTTTGGCTAAACAGAGCAGTTCAACTGTGTGGATGTCTCCACAGCAGAAGCTCTGCAAAGCCATGTTTACTATCAATTTCCTGAATTGTTCATTTGAGAACATGAGTCCACCTGTGGTACGTCACTTTAACAGTGCTAAACAGTTCAAGTTATCCCAACATCCTCCAGTTTTGATTAGGGACCCAGAAACCTGGGAAATCAAAGGTCCCTATGAGCTCGTTACCTGGGGGCGTGGCTATGCATGTGTATCCACTCCCTCAGGCCCTGGGTGGATTCCCCAAAAGTGGGTGAAACCGTATGTTCCCAAACATCCTGCTCCAACTGAAGGGAACGAGGAGCAGGTGGCTGTGGCTTCAAAAAGAAGACGCAGCCGGAAAAAAGGAAAAGAAATCCTCATAGAGGGTGGCATTCCTGCAGATAGAGACTTTTAATAGGTCTTATAATGTTTGTCTTTCCTTTTAGAGAAAAGCTTCCCTTCTCTAGGTCCTGTGATGAAACCCATTCAAGTTGTCTTCCTGTTAACACTGAACAGTCTAGCAGCTGCATGAATTGTCCTTCAGCCAGATCAAAACATGTAGATCAACCTGGCACACACTCTCCAGAATCGTGCTGCTATAGATTTTCTCCTACTACTGCACCAACGTGAGTGACAGGAATTTGAAGGGCTTTGCTGTATGGACCTGACCTCAAGAGCTCCTAACATCCATGCTACCCTAATCTGAAGATTGGTTCAATGGACTGTTCAAAGGCTGGGGATTCACAGGGTGGTGGGCAAAGCCATAATTTAAATGAAACTAATATCCTTCTTTCAGCTTTGTAAAACAAAAAATGGGGAGATATTGCATTTCCTAGGTGCATTGTAAATGGCATATTCCGTGACCCCTGCTATGCCCTGTAGCTTGGTCCCTCTCCCCTCCTGGCCATACAGGGCTGGCTGGGATCCAATTTCTCCCCGCCCCCCTTTTCAGACCCTAGAAAAGATCCGTACCCCCTGACCTCTGTCTCTTTCTCCCTCTATTTCTCCCACTTTTCCTTGCTACCCACGAGAAATAAACCCTGCAACTTCATCAGGGAAATAAGCCTCTTTTGTTATCTAATTTAGGTACATGAGGCGAGGGCCCAGGAGGCTTCATCCTAACACCTGAGCTAGACCGGAGGAAAAGTTGAAGACCCCATTTTTAGGGCCGAGAAAAAGCCTCAGCACTGCTGCTTTGCTGCTGCTTGGTTCCCTTGCAGCCCACCGTGGAAATATTGGCGGTAACTTCTAGGCGCCGAGTTGCAGAGAGCACCACTGTAAATGCCGCGGAGAAGGGAAATACAGAGTGCAGAGAGGAGCTGGACATGGCTTACGTGCAATAAGTACAAGGTGAACCTAGGCACTGTCTCTTCAATCTGGCCCTCTCAGTCCTGGCAGCAACTTTTGCAAGTCGGCAAAGGGAGCTGCAAGTATGTAGAATGGAGGGCAGCGAGACGACGTGTGTTATGCGCCCTTTCAGGGCTGCTGACAGAGGGCTACTTTAAGAATGCCTTCTTCTTCCTCGCGTCCTTCTCGCTTCGCTCTAGCTGCATGGAGTACACCACAGCGAAGGTGTGAGGAAGGGCAGTGCCCCAGCTTTTGCCATGGCGTGCAATGGCTGGGTGCTACTTTTCCAAACAGCAAGAGCACTGAGAAGTGAAAGTGATTGTGTAGGAGATCTTTGGCAGCTCGTGTGGTCTTCGCTGCACTGCGCTCGCAAGCGGCTTCGTTCTTCGCCTTCTGCCTTCCGGACAGAGCTGAATTCCAGCTGTCCGTTTCAGCTCTGCCCAGCAGCTTGTCCTCAGTTCTGCGTGAAAGCACTCCCTGTTGCCTTGGCTCCGAGTGCAAAGTCCCTAGCGAGCTCTCACTCAGTGCAATGCACCTAGAAAGACGCTCTCGCTCGTCTTTCAAGGAGCCATTCCTAACAGCAGAAGCAGCAGAAGCACAAACTGGATCACGAGAAGTGAAATGTAGAACACATCTCTGTCCTGGCACATTTTCGTGTGCGATATGTCCCTCCAGGTCGTCGGTCCATGCGAAGGTCTATGTACTGTGAGCCCTGCTACTTGCAGCTGAGAAGGACCATGGAGCTAGCAGCGAATTCGGAGAGCGCTGAGCACGTAGGCAAGGAGCGAGAAGTACCCCTGCAATGCGGTGCTAATTGCAGCGTCCTCGCGTCGGGGGCTGTAAGGGTTGGTCCGAAGTTCCCCTCGATTTTGCCTCCCGCCCGTCGCAAGGAGAACTCGAGGACCCCCACCCAGGCTGACTCCGAACAATGGTTTCCTGGCCCGGCCAAGGTGGATGCCCGTGACTGTGTGCTGTTGTATTGTGTTCACTGGACTGTGCTGTCATGGCACAAACCAGAGTTTGTGTTGTACCACCAAATGAGGAGTGCTTGACCGTACCTGTCTCCTGCAGCACCACACAATGGTCCATAAATCTTCCCGCCGCATGGCCAGAGGCCACTCGCTTTGGAGAAGGAATATAAAAGAGCAACTCTCTGAGAAAGACCCTTTGAGATCTCTCCACTGATGAAGACCCATCTACCCCCTGAAGAAGACCCCTGAGATGTCCCAACCGACGAAGACTCGTCTATCGGTTGACCCGTGAGGAAGCCCGTCTCGTCTGTTGGTAGCTATTTCCCCATCCCTTTCTTTCCTTCCCCTCTCCCTATACTTTGTTTCCTATATCTCTCCCCCTTACCATAACTGAGTTGTTGGCATTTGATGAAATGCATTGCTGCTGTTGAATAAACTGATTTTGTCCCCTGCACTTTGCCTGTTTGCACCTTTAAGATGAAAAGAACCATCATGACCCCCGCTCTGTATTAATAGTGGATCGTGAAAGCTGCGCCAGGCGTGGGCGAGGGCGGTGAACGAAGCCGCACAAGTACCGTGCTTGTGTGCACCACGTTACAGGCTACTGGGAGAGGAAGGTGGCTGACTCTCGCTTCCCTTCCCAAGTGCCCTTAGCAGTTGGAAGGAGCAAGCTGAAGCACTGCTGCTTGTGCTGCTCCTTGGGTCCCTTGCAGCCTGCTGTGGAAACATTGGCGGTCACTTCCAGGCACCAAGTTGCAGAGAGCACCACTGTAAATGCCGCGGAGAAGGGAAATACAGAGAGCAGAGAGGAGCTGGATGTGGCTTACGTGCAATAAGTAGAAGGTGAACCCAGGCACTGCCTCTTCAATCTGGCCCCCTCTGCTCTGGAAGCAACTTTTGCAAGGTTGCAAAGGGAGCTGCAAGTATGTAGAATGGAGGGAAGCGAGACGCTGTGTGTTATGCGCCCTTTCAGGGCTGCTTGACAGAGGGCTACTTATGAATGCCTTCTTCTTCCTCGCGTCCTTCTCGCTTCGCTCTAGCTGCATGGAGTACACCACAGCGAAGGTGTGAGGAAGGGCAGTGCCCCAGCTTTTGCCATGGCGTGCAATGGCTGGGTGCTACTTTTCCAAATAGCAAGAGCACTGAGAAGTGAAAGTGATTGTGTAGGAGATCTTTGGCAGCTCGTGTGGTCTTCGCTGCACTGCGCTCGCAAGCGGCTTCGTTCTTCGCCTTCTGCCTTCCGGACAGAGCTGAATTCCAGCTGTCCGTTTCAGCTCTGCCCAGCAGCTTGTCCTCAGTTCTGCGTGAAAGCACTCCCTGTTGCCTTGGCTCCGAGTGCAAAGTCCCTAGCGAGCTCTCACTCAGTGCAATGCACCTAGAAAGACGCTCTCGCTCGTCTTTCAAGGAGCCATTCCTAACAGCAGAAGCAGCAGAAGCACAAACTGGATCACGAGAAGTGACAATGTAGAACACGTCTCTGTCCTGGCACATTTTCGTGTGCGATATGTCCCTCCAGGTCGTCGGTCCATGCGAAGCTCTATGTACTGTGAGCCCTGCTACTTGCAGCTGAGAAGGACCGTGGAGCTAGCAGCGAATTTGGAGAGCGCTGAGCACGTAGTCAAGGAGCGAGAAGTGCCCCTGCAAGGCGGTGTTAATACCAGCTTCCTCGCGGCGGGGGCGAGCTCCGGCCACAAGACCTTCTCGTCCTGGCGACAGATCTCTGTGAAGGGCGTAGGCAGAAAGCTTTCATTTTCCATTCGAACTGCGAGAGAGGCAGACTGTTGCATGGAGCTCAGAGAACAAACGTTCATGCCCTAGGCGGGCTTGGGCAGAAGCAGCGTTCTCGAGCGCTTGTCTGCCGGCACACTGCTGGCTGTATGGCGCCGCTTCAGCGGCTTCTGGCTGCGGGGGAGTGAATGCGGCGCCAGGCGCGGGCGCGGGCAGTGAACGAAGCGGCACAAGTACCGTGCTTGTGTGCAGCACTGTTGGAGTCAGTAAGTCAGGAGTTTCTCTGAGTCCTTCAGGGAGAGATCAGAATGCAGGGATTGTGTTGAATCCTTTGGATGGATTGAAGTATATTAGGCCTCTTATAAGGCAGAGGTGTAGACGTAAGCTATAACATAAGAGAAGGAAAATAAGTAAGTAAATGGAATAAGTTTTAAGTGCTTTTAGTGAGCAAAAGGTCTTAGATGCCTAAGAAGTACTACATGTTCTAGTGAAGGTTGAAAAACATACTAGTGTTTTCTTAGAGGCTCCAAGAATTTAGCTATAGACATAATAGAGTTAGAGTTAAGAAAATTGCTGACATTTTCCAGTTAGAACAAGATAGGCCATGAACGTAATTTATACGTAGCTTGGCGTGTTAAGAAATTAGAATTCTAATAGGTTAAGAAGTAGTGGTCCGAGTCTGCTCCGATTCTACGTCTTAGTTTGCTCATAAGTTTCTATAAAAGAAGAGGCTTGGAAAGAGACATTGCTTTTAGCCATTGCTTTTATGGCACAGCTTTTGCTCCGCTTTTGTTTTCGCCGCTGAAATCAAGACCCGAGAAGAAGATAGGAGCTGCCCGGCTCCTCCGGCCCTGCTGGGACCACGGGGAGCTTCTGCTTCTGTTTGGGACTTTGAGCTAGAACCTGGAATGGACTTTGTTAGCTTTGACTCTGCATTTGAGACTGATGTGCTTCTGCAATAAATAACTTTACAGCTACTATTAGCTGCTTTGCTTTTTACATAAAAGAAGAAGTAGCCTGAGAGTGTGGGTGCACAAGAGGCACCCGGAGGTCCCCAGAAACCTCACATTTGGTGCCCCGTGTTTGGTGCCATGCTTTCACCTCGCTGTGCAAGGCTTTATATCTACTGTCGGGCCTCCCTGGAACCCTCATTTGAGTGTGGTAAGAAGAAGGCTGGACACCCCACCGGTTGCTGAGAGGAGCAAGCACCCCTAAAAAGTGGATGAAGGGGGCTGTGTCTGGACCTTCTCATTGCCTGTCTTATATTGAGGTGAGCTTTGGGGTGAAGAGTAGTGCCATTTAGAATTAGAGAAATGCGAAATAATATGCCAAAAGAGCAGAAATATGTCTTTGATTACTTAAAATTCTTTTTAAGAAAGCATGGTTTTAACGTTTCTGAAAAAAAGTTGAAAGAGCTTTTAGTATATGCTCATAGTGTGTTTCCTGATATAGATCTTGATTCTGCCTTAAGTGATTCTTATTGGGATCAGATAGGATTTATGCTTTTTGAAGATATTACTCGAGGTGATAAGACAGCCCCGTTGCTGTTACCAACTTGGAAGTATGTTAGTGATTCTCTGTTAATGCATAATCTTGTCGATACAGAGGTTTCCTCTCTCCCTTCTGTGATGCCGTTGCGAGCCTTTGAGGGAAATTCTGGTACCGAGCCCCCCCCACCGCGATCTCGGGCAGCCACCCCACCGCGGTCTCCTGCAGCTAGGGAGGATGGCCCTGAATGAGATCTCGGGGTCTCGCCGCCACGATTGTTACACAGTGAGCCCTGTTTTGCGAGTGCGGGACCTGGTTCTGTCCCACCGGCCCCCGAATGGAGTTTCGAGGGCGAAAGAGCTGCGGGTCCTGTACCGGGTTCCGGTGTCGGGGATTCGGGTGATTGTCAGTTTCCCTCCCCTCCGCGGTTGAGTCGAGCGGCAGCGCCAGTTTTGGCTGCGCTGGAAGCACGTCGCGATTTTTACGGCATGACTGCGGGTGCTAGGTACCTGCCGTGCGGGCCGCTTCCTTTAACTGTAGCTGCTCCGCCGTTTTTTTCTACCTTGCACCGGGACGATGCAGGCTTTGCTGCATTTTACGGGCCTTTTCCACAAATGATTCAGTCGGCTTTCATACCTTATGCCGCGAGTTTGAATTCGGAGCGCATTCGGCGAGTTTTCCATCTCTGCATACTTATCGGGACCGCGCGGAAGTTTTCGAACAAGTGCTGCCTCATGACGTCTGTCCTTTGCATCGGGCAGCCGTCGCATCTTCTGCGCCTGCGGGTCCCCAACCCGGCCCTCGTTGCTGTGTTCATTGTGCACCTACGGAGGCGGAGTTGCCGGTCCCCGCCCACAGCCGGACCGGCAATGTGATCGGGAGATCGGTTTCCCCGCCTCCCCCCCCCGCGTAGCCGCGGTGCTGCGGTTTCTGTGCCTGCATGGGACAACCCTCCTTCTGTGTCCATAGATGAGGCAGAGTTGGCAAAGAAGAGGGGGAATTGGAGGGAGGAGGGGCAGGAAGGCGTGACTGAGGGTGAGAGGGATCAGTGGGCTGTTGAGAAAAAGAGAGGAGTTGATTGTCCCGTTCCAGGGAGATCAGAGGTTCCAACATCAAAGCCAGAAAACTCAAGCGGGGAAAGAAGTTCGTCTGTTTTTAAGCCTGAGGATTCTCAGTCAAAGACTCCACAGCATGTTTCTGTAAATTGGACAGCAATGAGGCACCAAGCAATTAAAGAGAAAGATTTTCATTTAGCTACTGAACCGTTATTAGCTCTGCCTGTTAGATACGGCAGAGGAGGAGCGAACCCTAGATGGGAACCAATAGATCATCAAGATGTTAAGGAGCTGAGGAAGGTATTGAAGGAGGATGGATTGGGCTCACCATATTTTAGGCAATTATTGAGAGGAATGTTTAACAGTGTGGATTTGACGCTGCATGATTGCCGTTGTATTGCTGGAGCATTGTTGACAGAATCACAATTAATTTTGTGGGAAGGAAGGTGGAAAAGGTTTTAAAATCAATTAATTGAAGGATATGCTGGGGGTCCCAATGCTCAGTTTACACTGGCAGATTTAGCAGGAGAAGCCCCACATGATAGAACTGAAGACCAAGCAGTAGATTTGCCTAGAGCAGTGCTCAATGATATTAAGAGGGCTGCCTGCAAAGCCTTGCTTCTGACTCAGCCAGCGGGGACCCCAGTGGGAGATTTTGTGCAAATTAAACAAGGGCCAACAGAACCCTATGCAACATTTGTTGACCGCCTATCACAGGCCCTGGACAGGCAATGTGAAGATGATAGAATCCGTACACTGATGCTTCAAACTCTTGCTTTCATGAATGCTAATAGTGAGTGTAAAAAAAGGTATTCAAAGCCTGCCAGATTCTAACCCTGATCTCTCACGGATGCTAGAGGCTTGCAGTAAGATTGGCACTCCCCAACATATAGCTACTCTTCCAGCAGATACTATGGGAGAGAAGATTGGGGAAAAACTTAAAGAGAATAATGATTACCTTGCAAAGGCTCTTGATAATCTTAGTTCAGCACTTTTGCAAAATAATAAGTTTCAGAAAGATGGTGCTTCTAAAGGATCATGTTATAGATGTGGAAAATCAGGACATTTGATAAAGAATTGCCCAGACCCAGCAGAGAGCAAAAAGTCAACTGGTCATTGCCCAAGATGCAGAAAGGGGAAGCATCAAGCTAGCCAATGTCGTTCTAAATATGATATTGAAGGGAATCTGTTGACGGGAATCGGGAGAGTGAGCGCGCCCCACCGCGTGCCGAAACAAATAGTGGCTTTCCAGCAGCCAGGAGGCTTCCCTGGGGCAGGATACATGAATTATCCGGCCCCATCATACCCTGGGTGGCCAGTCAGTTACCCAACGATCCCACCCTTTTACCCCCAGGGGCACAATGCGAGCTGGCAACTTGCAAATTAACCTGCTTTTTACAGAATTGTCATGCAGTTGTTTCTACAGGAGTGACGGGAACTTCACAAAGGAGACAAGATTTTCTAATTATAGGTAAAGAAAGGAATAGTATTTTGGGACTTGTGGTTTTTCCGACTATTGTTTCAGCAAATTGTAATGAAGAATTGACAGTTTTAGTTCAAGCCTGGTGCCTTCCACTTGCCATTCCAGCAGGAACTCCAATAGCTACAGCTGTTGCTTTGCCACCTAATATAGAGGAGTAGCTTGTTGAAGGTCAACGGATGTCAACTGGGAACATGAATATAGCTTTGCATGTTTTTTGGGTGGAACATATAGGCCGCAACCGACCAAAACTGACTTGCAGCCTAACTCATAATAACAAAACTATTGAAATTACAGGTCTCCTGGACACTGGTGCTGATGTTACAGTGATTTCTTATTTGCTTTGGCCAAAGGACTGGACTTTAATTACTCCTTTAGATCCTATTACAGGTATCGGAGGGGCCACTGTTTGTCAACGAAGTGAATACGTGATCACAGTCAGAGGACCAGCGGGGAAGACAGTGGCCATCTGTCCCTTTGTGGTGCAAAGACCCATCACAGCCTGGGGAAGGGACCTGCTGTCTCAGTGGGGAGCAAGGCTGGAAGTGGATTTTTGTGAAAAGCCATGACAGCATTTATCACTCCAAAATTATCCTGGAAAACTAATAATCCTGTATGGGTGAGTCAATGGCCTCTGGAGGAAGAGAAATTGAGTGCTCTTAAAGAACTGATTAGAGAACAACTAAGAAAAGGCCACATTAGAGTGACGAAGAGTCCGTGGAATTCACCAGTGTTTGTCATTCGCAAGAAAGCATCTGGTGCCTGGAGGCTGCTTCAAGACCTCAGGAAGATCAATGAGGTAATAGAAGACATGGGACCACTACAACCGGGTCTCCCTTCGCTCTCAATGATCCCGAGAGACTGGCCTCTTGTTATTATTGACTTAAAAGACTGTTTTTTCAATATCCCACTTCATCCAGATGACACTCCACGGTTTGCTTTTTCTATTGCAAGTATCAACAGACAAGAACCCCTGCAAAGATACCACTGGGTGGTTCTGCCACATGGAATGAAGAACTCTCCTACTATATGTCAATGGTTTGTGGCTCAGGCTTTGGCCCCTGTGCAGCAAAAGCATCCTCGAGCAATGATTTTACATTACATGGACGATTTACTTATTTCAGCTTTGACTCAAAAGGAAGTAAAAGAGGTTTGTGATAATGTTGTTGCAGCAGTTCAGGAAGCAGGACTTGAAATCTCCACTGAAAAAATATGAGAAGTTTCACCATGGAAGTATTTAGGGTGGAGAATGACAGAGCATTCCATCAAGCCTCAGAAAATTCAGCTCCAAACTAAGGTCAACACCTTACAAGATCTGCAGCAACTTTTGGGGGAAATCAACTGGATCAGAGTTACTTTAGGGATTACCAATGATGAACTTGCTCCGGTTTTTGACTTGCTTAGAGGGAATTGTGACATCACTTCTCCGAGATCTTTGACACCTGAAGCTCAGAAAGCCCTTGAAAAGGTCACTGAAGCCCTTCAATCTAGACAAGCTCATCGATGTGTGCATTCATTGCCTTATTTTCTTGCAATTTTGGGGGGAAACAAACATTTATATGGACTGATATTTCAGTGGGACTTTCTGAAAGGGGACCCTTTGTTGATAATAGAATGGGGTTTTTTATCTTCTAGGTCTCCCAAGACAATTTTTACCACGATGGAAATGTTGGCTCAGATTGTAATTAGAGCCAGGGAAAGGTTAATGGCCATTGCAGGTCGGGATTTTACCATAATCTACTTGCCTTTGAGGAGAGAGTATTTTGATTGGGCATTGCAAAAGTCAGAGGATTTGCAGATTGTGTTGTTAAATTTTTCGGGTATTTGTTCTCTACATTTCCTAAGTCACAAGTTATTGCAAGCAAAATTAAATTTTAGGGAAAAGCCCATTTTAAGTCAAGTGCCTCTGGAAGCTATTAGTGTTTACTGATGGTTCAGGGAGAACCCATAAGTCAGTTATTACGTGGCAAAACGAAAAAACTAAAGACTGGGAGTCAGATATTCAGTCAGTGGAAGGTTCACATCAAGTTGTGGAGTTAGCAGCTGTAGTTAGAACGTTTCAACTTTTTCCAGAACCTTTTAATTTGATCACAGATTCTGCATATGTAGCAAATATAGTAAACAGAATAGAGGGATCAATTCTAAAAGATGTCAATAATGATGATTTATATCGATACCTTGCATGTCTTTATACTATCTTGCAAAATAGAACTAATCCATATTTTGTTTCCCATATTAGGGCTCATTCTTCACTTCCAGGGTTTCTGGCAGAAAGGAATGCTAGGGCTGATGAGCTGACAGTGGCTGCTGTTAATACTTTGCCCAACATTTTTGGGCAAGCAAAATTGAGTCATGCCTTCTTTCACCAAAATGCTCAAGCACTTGTGCGGACCTTTCACCTTTCTAAAGATCAGGCGAAGGCAATTATAAGTGCCTGTCCTGACTGTCAATTGGTGCAACCTCCTGTCTCCACAGGAGCAGTCAGTCCACGAGGGTTACACAGCCTTGAATTGTGGCAAACAGATATTACTAAGTACCCATCATTTGGGAAGTTTAAAAACATCCATGTGTCAGTGGACACTTTTTCAGGTGCAGTTTATGCCTCCCTTCATACAGGGGAGACAGCTAACCAGGTGTGTCAACATTTTTTGCAAGCTTTTGCTTCATTGGGTGTGCCTCAGGAGATAAAAACTGACAATGGCCCAGCATATAAGGCCAAAAGATTGTCTGATTTTTTGATGGATTGGGCTGTTCGACATGTTTTTGGTATCGCTCATTCTTCCACAGGTCAAGGAATTGTTGAAAGAACGCATCGCTCTTTAAAACGTATCTTAGATCAGCAGGAAGGAGGATTGGCACAAGCCACACCACAAATGAGATTGAGTCAAGCTTTGTATGTTTATAATTTTTTTAATAGCTCTCCTACAGAGCCTGACCCACCAATTTTTAGGCATTTCTATAACAATACACGGGCAAAATTGAAAGAAAATCCTCCAGTTTTGATCAAAAATTAAGAAACTGGGAAAATTGAAGGCCCATTTCCTTTAATAACTTGGGGCAAGGGTTTTGCTTGTATTTCCACAGATTCAGGACCCAAGTGGATTCCAGATAAGAACGTGAAACCTTTCCAAGAGCAAGAAAGCACTACCCACTCCTCCAGTGAAGAAGCGGGCACACAAACGTGAACTGTTAAAGATCTTTACTTACACCTGATATCTCATGCTTCATCTAAAGAAGACTGTGTGCTCTGTTCTTTTTTTTTTTTTTTTTTTTTAAAGAGGGGGAATCAGTAGTATTGTTTTGTATTAGTTTAGGGAAATATGGGTTTTCATTTTATGCTGTGCTTTTATTGCTTTGCTTTGTTTACTATTAGTAGTACAGATTTGCCAATTAGCCAGACTAAGACGAATGTTTGGGTGACATTAGCTAATGTGACCGGTCTGGATACTATATGTCTGTCCAACACAACCCCGGAGAAGCCATTTTCAACTTGTTTAGTTGGTGTGACTGTGGATGTTTGGCCAATTCCCATAGAAGTTGATAGAGCTATACGAGGACCTTTGGCAGGAACGCCAAAATGGGACCTTCAAACCCCTGTTAGTACGTGGGAGTGGTGGGTTCCCCATCTTCCTGAAACAATTTCAGAACCACAAGAATTGGACATTTTTGGTTCTGTGAAAATGAACTTTTGTGCTGTGTTTAACTACACAGAAGAAAATCGAGCTTTAGTTAAAGATGTTTCTTCCCATCATGTTATTTATAAAAATCAAACTTTTTGGTGTAATCAGACTTATTGGGTCCAATTGACGTTTAATAATGTTACTTATCAGTTGCCACGAGGGATGTTTTTTATTTGTGGGGACAGAGTTTGGCCTGCCATCCCGGCGCACATCAAAGGTGGACCATGTAGTATTGGAAAACTTACTTTGCTAGCACACAAAATGAAGAAGTCTATGAAGTATAGAGTGAGGAGATTTACCCATCTTTACAAACCAGACTGCAAGGATGATTTTACACCTTGGGGTCTGGGGAAGAGACTTCCATCATCTCTTCTTTTGCCACAACTTAGTTCGGCAGTGGCATTGAAGCAATTAGATCGATTGGGGTGCTGGTTGAGTAAAGAGACCAGTGCTACTTCCCTTGCAATGAGTGATATGTTAACGGATGTTAGCAGTAATAGACATGCAACTTTGCAAAATAGAGCTGCAATTGATTTCCTTTTGTTAGCCCATGGCCATGGATGTGAAGATTTTGATGGAATGTGTTGCATGAATTTATCTGATCATTCAGAATCCATTCATAAAAGTATACAACTTCTTAGTGAAGGTATGGCAAAGATCAAAATTGATGATGGAACTTGGTTAGATGATTTCTTTAATGGATTAGACCTGATGTCGTAGGCAAAGAAGCTTTTAAAAATGGGTTTATATGTTTTAGTTATTATAATAGTGGTACTAATTATGGTGGCCCATTTTTTCCGATGTATTCGGCGGATAATTGAAAGATCTGTTGAGGGGATCTTTATGGTCGAAAGAGGAGGGGGAGATGTTG
Source organism: Sturnus vulgaris (assembly GCF_052056855.1). Classification (NCBI taxonomy): domain Eukaryota; kingdom Metazoa; phylum Chordata; class Aves; order Passeriformes; family Sturnidae; genus Sturnus; species Sturnus vulgaris. Next base: position 67,816,753 of record NC_142282.1, read on the forward strand.
GAGTCAGTAAGTCAGGAGTTTCTCTGAATCCTTCAGGGAGAGATCAGAATGCAGGGATTGAGTTGAATCCTTTGGATGGATTGAAGTATATTAGGCCTCTTACTTATAAGGCAGAGGTGTAGACTTAAGCTATAACATAAGAGAAAGAAAAAAAGTAAGTAAATGGAATAAGTTTTAAGTGCTTTTAGTGAGCAAAAGGTCTTAGATGCCTAAGAAGTACTACATGTTCTAGTGAAGGTTGAAAAACATGCTAGTGTTTTCTTAGAGGCTCCAAGAATTTAGCTATAGACATAATAGAGTTAGAGTTAAGAAAATTGCTGACATTTTCCAGTTAGAACAAGATAGGCCATGAACGTAATTTATACGTAGCTTGGCGTGTTAAGAAATTAGAATTCTAATAGGTTAAGAAGTAGTGGTCCGAGTCTGCTCCGATTCTACGTCTTAGTTTGCTCATAAGTTTCTATAAAAAGAAGAGGCTTGGAAAGAGACATTGCTTTTAGCCATTGCTTTTATGGCACAGCTTTTGCTCCGCTTTTGTTTTCGCCGCTGAAATCAAGACCCGAGAAGAAGATAGGAGCTGCCCGGCTCCTCCGGCCCTGCTGGGACCACGGGGAGCTTCTGCTTCTGTTTGGGACTTTGAGCTAGAACCTGGAATGGACTTTGTTAGCTTTGACTCTGCATTTGAGACTGATGTGCTTCTGCAATAAATAACTTTACAGCTACTATTAGCTGCTTTGCTTTTTACATAAAAGAAGAAGTAGCCTGAGAGTGTGGGTGCACAAGAGGCACCCGGAGGTCCCCAGAAACCTCACACACCACGTTACAGGCTACTAGGAGACGACTGTGGCTGCCTCTCGCTTGCCTTCCCAAGTGCCCTTAGCAGTCGGAAGGAGCAAGCTGAAGCACTGCTGCTTGTGCTGCTCCTTGGTTCCCTTGCTGCCCTCTGTGGAAACATTGGAGGTCACTTCTAGGCTCCGAGTTGCAGACAGAACCACGGTAAATGCCGCGGAGAAGGGAAATACAGAGTGCAGAGAGGAGCTGGACGTGGCTTACATGCAATAAGTAGAAGGTAAACCTAGGCACTGCCTCTTCAATCTGGCCCCCTCTGCTCTTGTAGCAACTTTTGCAAGTCGGCAAAGGGAGCTGCAAGTATGTAGAATGGAGGGCAGCGAGACGCAGGGTGTTATGCACCCTTTCAGGGCTGCTGACAGAGGGCTACTTTAAGAACGCCTTCTTCTTCCTCGCGTCCTTCTCACATCTCTCTAGTTGCATGGAGAACACCATAGCGAAGAGATGAGGAAGGGCACTGCCCCAGCTTTTGGCCTGGCCTGCCTCTGCTGCGCCTTTAGCTGCACACCAGAACAATGGCATTTCTTACCCAAAAGGTAAAATAAGTGTTAGTAGCCTCAGTATTGGCAAGTGCCTAGGCATTAACTTGAGAGACCACATATGAGGGAGTCTTTAGAGATTTCCTCCCCCATGGAGCAGGTGTATTCTCATTCTCATGATGAACTGAAAAGTCCGGGCATGGCAATTCTGGCCGGCCTTGTGCAGAGACGAATACAAATGTGGGGCTACGATCCTCTGTTCTGGACCTCTGGTTCCGGGTGTGCGGTCCGCCATGAGCCAGCAGCAGCCGCAGAGGACACTGTGGATTGTGGATGAGGCTGAGCTGGCCCAGCGCCCCCCGTTGGTGTGACAGCGGCAGGAGTGACGTCCGAGCGGCATCACCTGAGGGCCCCATGGGGGGCGGGGAGAAAGCCAGGAGTGACCCTGAGCGACACTGGAAGCTATATCCGTCGCGCGCAGAAGGCCTGAGGTGCATCGAATTTCACGGGTAGGAGGCTGCTATGCTGCTTTGAAAGCTGGAGCTCCTCTGCTCTAGGACAGACTGGGAGAGCTGAGGGTGTCCAATGTGGAGAACAGAAGGCTCCAGGGAGACCTTTGAGCCCCTTGCAGTGCCTGCTGGGGCTCCAAGATAGCTGGGGAGGGACTTTGGAAAAGGGTCTGGACTCGCAGGACAAGGGGGAATAGCTCCAAACTGCCAGAGGTCTGGGGTAGATGGGATATTGGAAAGGAATTCTTCCTTGTGTGGGTGCTGAGGCCTGGCACATGTTGCTCAAAGAGGCTGTGTGGGAGCCCCATGGCAGGAAGTGTCCAGGGCCAGGCTGGAGCAGATATGGAGCAACCTAGACTAGAGGAAAAGTGTCCCTGCCCATGTCAGGATATGGGAAGAAGATAATCTATCATCTCTAAGGTCGCTTCCAGTCCAAACCATTCTGTGATTCTAGGATTCATGCAAGGCCCTTTTCCAAGTGAAGTGTTGTATCTCTTGGCTCCCAGCTTGTAGTTGCCAGTTCTTCTGGAAGCAGGCCTGGCCAAGCAGCTGTGATGAGCCATGGCTTCTCAATAGGACGAGTGTGATATATTTGCAGAGAGGAAGGCTGCAGACAGATCTTCAAGGCCCAGGTAAAACAAGCAAAGGATTGAATAAAAGCCAAAGGTTGGTTGTGTTAGTCAGTTTGCTGGCTGTTGAAATGGCCCCAGGTCATTTTCAACATTTCTAATTTGGATTTGTTTGAGAAAAAAATGAATGTGCTACCTCCAGCGTAGGCTCTCCAATGCATCTCCATGTGCTCCCATCTCTTTGTTGTATATCAGGTTCTATTAACTGAAGACAGAATCATAACACAGTAGTAAAACATTTAGAGGTGTAGTTAGCCAGCTTCAGGAGTTTTCAACTCTGCTGTTGACTTTTCTGGTAACTGTAAGCAACGCAACACAATCCAGTTACTCCACTTTTCCTCTCTGAGGAAAAGATGTTTTGTTTTTTTTTTTCTCGTTTTAAAAATAGCCTCGAATGAAGAGAGTTACGCATGTGGCATGTAGGATTCATTATTTTAACTTTCTTTTCTGCTGTCTTTCGCGTACTAGTTTTTTTAAATTTTTTTTGTGGCTGTTCTCCATTCAGTAGGTTTGAAAGGTTTCTAAGTGTTGAGATGATGCTTCTTTGAAGGCTCACTTAGCCCACCTTTTGGGTGAAGGAAAGAAGAAGACAAGGTCCTCTAAGAAGAGTAAAAAGCATACTTTAAAGAGACATTCAGAGATGTCTGCTGATGCCATGCAAATACCGTGTAATCAGCAGAAATGTGTTGTAAAGACACCCATCAGTGACTTCACAAGAAAGCCACACTCAAGACAGGTAAAGAACAGAAGCATAAAACCCCAAAGGTATGAAATGGACAGATTTTCATTGGGAATGAGCAACTCCTGAATTCTTGGTTTTAGAACTAGGGGCTCGTAATAAATAGACTTTCTCCTTGACAAACGTAAATTTGGTGTAATGAACTGCTCACTGCCCTTTGAAATGCAGGGCTAGTAGACTAATATTTGCCATGGCAGGCATATTGTATGGCTTTCCTGTTAAAAAGAAATTGGTTTTGCTCATAGCAACCTAGATATGTACCCACTCTGACACCTATTTTTTAGGCTATATTTCCATGTAAATGGCTTCCATGATGATGCACTAAGTTTATGTCATGAACAGGAATGAAGTGATTGCATGCATCCTTCTTTACCCTAAGCCAGCTGCTGAATAATGAGCCAGAGACTCTCACTGATGCCAAGGAGTGCCCAAGCTTTTGGGAAAAGCACTGGGCAGATAAAGCCTATTTCCACATTTCTTGCTAGCGTCTCCTTCAAAGTTCATGGGTTTGTTCATCTTTTGGAGCTGTTCTAGATGTCTTTGTAGTTTACATGTACTAAATGTAGCAGGTATTGCTTTCATGCCGTCCTAATAGATTTGAAGTTGGGATCTACTCAGGCTTCAATGTCTCAGAAGAAGCAACGTTGATTCTTTGAATTCTATTCTTGAACATGAGAATGATACTTATGTAGTTAATGAATTAATTAAATCGAATTCACTTGAATGGAAAAATTGTCTTGTTCATGTAGATTTTAACTTGGGAAATTGATATTTGAGTTCTACTTTTCATTGTTGTTGCTTTTCTGTATACTTTGATTGCACAGATAGCAGATGTACTGACCAAGTATTCTGTGAAACTGGAGGAAATGTCTTTCCTCTTGGCAGCTGATGTTCACAAGCTCATTAACGCTAAGGCCATGGTAAATGTTTTACCTGGGGCAAGATAACAGTCTGAATATTCCTAGAATGTCTTTCTTTCCCCAAATGAAATTCAATTTTTACGCCTATCAGTCACTGAAATATAAAATAAATTTCTACTTGGCAGGGTATTGGTTATCATTTGTCTTCTTTTCTCCCCTCATTTTCTGTAGAAGAGACAATTTTTTGTTTGTTTTTGTATGTCGTATTCTGCTTCTACTTCTGGTTTTATTTTTTAATACACTGAATATAAAGACAGCACTGCAGGATAATGAGAGGGCAATTGCTAAGCTACTCTTGAATCGAATGAAATCAGAGCTTGAGAAAGAAGAATGGCATCAACTGAAACGGCAAGGGAGAGTCAAGGACTGGAAGCTCATGCAAAAGAAGTGTGTAGTTCAGAGTTTCAGGTCAGAAATGTGGCAGTCTTCTTTTGGACAATGAGCAACACAAAGTGGCTAGTGTTCACTTTTGGTTTCTATCAAAGTAATACTTGATCATTTTTTCTTTCTACGTGATATCGCATATGATATCACATATATCATGTGATTCCATTCTACATATCTACTTTCCATCCTGCAGAGAATTTATGGCAAGTGAAGAAATACAGAATCCCCCAACTGTGAATATGGAAAAGTTGATAAAGGAGCAGATGGTACTCAGTGAACAGAGACTGAGGGCTTTGCGATATATTGGGTATGGCCAAAGAGGGTATAGCATAAAGGAAAACAATTGTTGCTGGAGTTAATGAAGGACTTGGCTACAAAATGCACTTTGCTTCCTGTCAATGTGTGATTGCTAAATGCAGCAGTAAGGCTTGGTCTACATCTATTTCTGTACAGCTCTTTTGAATGGAAAGAATGCATTCTTGATTTTCAGTGCCCCAGCTACACTTAATAGGTGGCGATCAGGCTCTAAAAATGGAGGAATGCAGAAGTAAATCTTGAAACATAGTAGAAATGGGCAAATATGGGTGGAGAGCTAGAAGCTGGTGCTTTTGTCAAGGCATATTTTCTCCATGGCGTGGGATTTTATTTGCGTAATAAATTAAGAGAGGAGTCTGGATAGAAATCTAACGTTGCTACATTTGAATATCCATCCTGAGCACAAGACGCATTGGTCTGGGTGCAATGCATTACGATCTTTACAGGGAGGTTTCTTACGGTGGATGTAGGAACAAGGTAGATGACAGTTAGTTCCTTATCGGGGAGTAAGCTGTTGGCCTTGAACAACAACAATCTCAGGTTTATTTTCATTGCCAAGATGGCTGTAAATAAAAGAAAGCCCAGTAGTATGGATATTCGAATTCATAATTTTATATTTGAAGTACTGAGTGGTTTGTATTTTAGGATACCTGACTCTTGTTGCCTACTTTGATAGCACCTTGTTGCCTCCAACACGTGCCAAATCTGATGGAAACGAATGGTGCAGAACTCTGGCGAATTTAAACAAAAGTCTAGGTGTAGAGAGCCTGGTGCAGGAATGGGTGGAAGAAAAAGGCCATAGTCAGATCAACTTAGTGAAGCTAGCAAAGTGGGCTTCAGTCTCAAGAATACAGTGTCCTTGAGATAAGGAAGGCACGCAGAATTGAGAAAAACATGAATGCCGAAGTGCTTAGCTAAGCAGCACATCTAGACCAATAAGGAGCTAAGATTTTGCACTATGCATGAGCTAATTAAGCATTGTATTTAATCGCCACTCCGCGTATCAATAAACGAGACTTTGCTGATGACCATATGGTGTCCGCGTCTCCCTTCTCCGACAAATGGTGAACCCCGACGTCCCTCCGTCGCTGAAAAGAAAACGGGAGAGAACGCGCCACGGTCGGTGAAGTAGAGTTGGGGCCTGCTGCAACCGGGTCGGTGTCAAACGACGTAGGGAAGACACCCCCAGGAGCTACAAAGGTGGTCCTGGGCCATACGTGCTGCCGAAGCCGGAGAGTTGCAACAGCGCTGACGACAAAAAATGGACAGGCAAGCAGCATATGATTTATTTATAGTACATATAGATAAGTTAGGGCTAAAAGAAATTAATCCCAGGAAGGACATACCGGGGTTGTTAGCCTGGGGTTATGCTAAAGGTTTATTCTCTAATCCTCACACCGTGCATGATTTGAATGAGTGGCGTAAGTTAGGGGATGCACTGTGGGAGGCGGTATTAGAGGATGATAAAACAGCAAAAAAGCTGGGAAAGATCTGGCGGGTAGTTCATAACGCGCTACTGAAGCAGCAGGCAGAGAGAAGGGCGGCTCGGGAGGCAGTAGAGGCATATAAAAGAAATGCTCAGTATGGCGATAATGAGCCCCGAGCACCCAGCACGACCAGAGTAGAAATACCTATCTCTGGGGAGACAGCAGGAATGACAGACATGGCTAGCTGCGCTTGGCCCTCGGCACCCCCCTTAGAAGAGCTTGAGGAGGATTCCGCCGCGGCGGCGGAGACAATTGCAGAAGGCGGAGTAACCCCGCCTTCCGAGGGCGAAGGGCCCCAGTCCAGCGGCGAAAAATCCCCTTGCCGGTCTGAGCCTAGCGCCCCTAAGCCCGCCGTGGAGCCAGCTCCGGTCCCTGGGGCGGAAAGCAACCTGTGGGAGGAGATGGCAAGACGGCGGGGGGAGGCGTGGAGTATGCTAGCCAGACACGGCTTGGAGACTGGGGACGAGGGCACTGTTGACGCAGCAAAAGCCTGGGCTTTTCCCGTCACGTATACACAGGGAATAAATCAACAGGGACAAGCCGTCCAAGTGGGAGCGTATTCGCCTCCCGACTGGAAGCTGCTAGCCCAGCTGAGACAAACAGTGAGTCAGTTTGGTTTCCGGAGCGAGCCAGCTAAGCAGATGCTAGATTTCTTGTTTGATACATACCTGCTGTTGCCAAATGATATGAGAAGTATAGTGAAACTGATTTTCACGCAACATCAGCAGTTGCTATTTAACGCGCATTGGCAGGCTCTTGTTCAGGAGTCAGTTGCAGCACAGAGGGGCCCGGGAGATCCGTTAGCTGGAATTACCATAGACGAACTAATGGGATTGGGTCAATACCGCAGGACAGAAGCTCAAATGATTTCGGGACCCGACAAGGTTAGGGAAGCCATGCGTCTAGTAAGGAGTGCCATCAATCAGGTCAAGGATAGCTCAGGCATACCCATGTATATGGGGATAAAACAGGGAAGAAATGAATCCTTTGGGGACTTTGTAGATAAGGCTGCTGCTGCTATTGAAAAGGCAGGAGTCCCAGAGTATATGAGAGGGGCGATGCTAAAGCAATGTGCGTTGCAGAATAGCAATGAGGCAACAAAAAGGGTATTATCAACTTTGGGGGCCAATTGGACGATAGAAGAAGCATTGGAAAGGATGGCTCTACAGCCGACAGGGGCGCAGGTTTTCTTAGTTAATGCACTAAAAGAATTAGGCTTGGGGCTACAAAAGCAAGCCGAGTCCACACAGTCACAGGTGCTAGCCGCTCTTGCTCCGCTCCGTGCTTCTACAGCAGCCCCGGCCACATCGAGCGACCACCGGCCTCCTTCGGCGCGATGCTATAGATGCGGAAGCGGAGGCCACTTCCGACGGGACTGCCGTGCCCCAGGAGTATGGTGCCAAAACTGCCAGAGCAACACGCATAACACGTCAGCTTGTCGCCGCAAGTCGGGAAACTCCCGGCGGAGCGCGCCCGGCAGCCGCGCCCGGACACAAGTAGCCGCCGTGACACCAGCGCCATCTCCTGTCTACAACCAGCCACAACAGGGAGCCTGGGACTCGACCTGGCAGCCGCAGTAAAAACATCTTTGATGACAGCTCGCCCCGTCAAAGTCCCAACTGGAGTTTATGGCCCGATAAATATCAAAGGACAAGCTCATGGAGGACTAATAGTGGGACGCTCGTCGAGCTCCGTTGTAGGGCTGTTTGTGCTTCCAGGCGTCATTGATGCAGACTACACCGGGGAAATACAAATAATGGTATATACTCCTTTCCCTCCTATTACGATTGAAAAGGGCCAGCGTGTTGCTCAATTTATTCCACTTCCACAGTTGAGCCGGGGTGTTCAACCACAAAGACAAACCCCACGCGGAGACCAAGGATTCGGATCATCAGGTATTGCTATGCTCACAATGGATCTCCATACCAGACCCAAAAAGAAGGTGAAACTAACCTATGCAGGACAGACAATAGAAATGATGGGACTCCTAGACACTGGAGCAGATACCAGCATTGTCTCTCAAAAAAAATGGCCCCACAACTGGCCATCGGTGCAAACTACGGATACCGTCACGGGCGTCGGGGGATTCACCCTCGCTAGAAAAACACCTCCAGTAAGGGTCACTATAGATGGGCAAAATTTAGTGACTGTGCTGTCGGTAGTTGCGTTACCACCATCAGTACACTGTTTAATCGGGAGAGACGTTCTAGCCCAGCTTGGGGTTGTGCTATCCAATGAGCACCCTTTGGGGTAATTGCCATTGCTTGGACTTTCCCGATCCCAATCACCTGGACTACCAATGAACCGGTAATGGTTAAGCAATGGCCTCTAAAAAGGGAAAGTCTAATACAAGCACATCAACTCGTAAAAGAACAATTCCAACAAGGACATTTGAAACTCTCGACAAGCCCATGGAACACGCCAATTTTTGTGATCAAAAAGAAGTCAGGAAAATATCGTCTTCTGCACAATTTAAGAGCAGTAAATGATCAGATGGAGGCGATGGGGGCATTACAGCCAGGCCTCCCCAACCCAGCAATGCTCCCACAGCATTGGCCTCTTCTGATCATTGATCTAAAGGACTGCTTCTTCACTATAGCCTTACACCCTCAAGATACTAAAAGATTTGCGTTCACCCTACCAGCAATAAACAGAGAAGAACCTGATAAACGGTATGAATGGACTGTTCTTCCACAAGGAATGAAGAACTCGCCTACCCTGTGCCAACTGTATGTTGATGCCGCATTACAACCATTGAGAATACAGTGGCCCAACACAATTATTTATGATTATATGGATGATATCCTCTTTGCTCAAGAATCAGCATTTACAGACACTCAGATGCAGGAGATTCAAAGCGCCCTAACAAAGGCATCCCTCATAATAGCTCAAGAAAAAATACAGCGATCCACACCATAGAGGTACTTGGGGTGGTCTATCACAGGCCAGATCGTACGGCCGCAGAAGCTCCAGCTTGCAACAAAGATCACCACTCTAAATGAGGCACAGCGACTACTAGGAGATCTGCAATGGCTCAAGCCGATTGTTGGGATACCCAACTCCTTGCTAGACTCCCTCAGGCCACTACTTAAAGGAACTGACCCAACCGCACCCGTAACCGTAACCCCGCAACAACATGAAGCCCTCAAGGGTATTATACGCTGCATCGATGAAGGGTTTGTCTCTCGCCGAGATATCTCCTCGCCCATCGATCTTACCATCTGGAGTACTGCCAACCACCTACTCGGTGCACTCACACAGCTACAAAAGAAAACGCGGGAGACACGGGTACTAGAATGGATAACCCCACCTTTACAAGCAAAAAGGACAATCAGCACAAAAATCGAACAAGTAGCCACCTTGATTCGTAAGGGTCGCGTAAGGATCATGGAAATCACCGGAACGAGCCCAACAACAATTTATCTGCCCATGAAAAAGGAGGACTTAGATTGGTACCTCCTCAATTCAGGAGATCTACAAACGGCCTTGCTGGAAGTCGGAGCAGCCATCCACACCGGACCGCTGATGCCACGTCACCTTCAGTGGCTAGGAAATTGGGACTGGATAGCGAAGCCACTACGATCGGAGCAGCCGATAGCGGGCGCCACCACAGCCTTCACGGATGCCGGGAAAAAGACGAGAAGAGCAGCGATCACCTGGAAAGAAGGCCCTCGGTGGAGGAATAAAACAATAGATGCAGCCCCAGAGGACAGCTTACAAACATTGGAATTGCTTGCCGTTGTGTGGGCACTAAGTGAACTGCAAGGGCCTTTGAATGTGGTCACTGACTCATTTTATGTAGCAGGAGTAGCACAGAGAATTGAAGACGCCTCTGTGAAAGAGGTGCAGAACAAGAGACTCTATGAACTCTTGCTGCAGCTAAAGCGAGCAGTAAGAGCAAGGTTCAAGCCTTATTGTATAATACACGTCAGGAGTCATAAGTGGGACGTAGGCTTGGGAGAAGGCAACGCCAGGGCGGATAGACTGGTTATGAATGTAGCTGATGACAGGGGGATTGAAGCAAGGGAGTCACACACACGGTTTCATCAAAATGCTAAAGGGTTGGTGCGCGAGTTTAGAATAGGCATACAGGAGGCAAAGGCAATAGTGAGAGCCTGCCCCACCTGCAGTCATCACAATAGTGGGGTAGGCCTTGGGTGTGGGGTAAATCCTCGGGGTCTGGAGAGTAATGAAATTTGGCAAATGGACATCACACATGTGGCAGAGTTTGGTAGACTCAAATATGTGCACGTTGCCATAGACACTTATAGTAAGTATATCTGGGCCACAGCACAGACAGGGGAAAAGGCAATCCATGTAATTAGACACCTGACAAGTTGCTTTGCAGTTATGGGAACGCCTAGGGAGGTAAAGACCGACAACGGACCTGCATATGTCAGTGGGAAAGTAAGTCAGTTTATGAGACTCTAGGGAATCAGACATATTACAGGAGTACCACACTCACCCACGGGACAGGCCATAGTAGAAAGGGCCAATGGTACACTCAAGCTATATCTACTCAAACACAAATCCATAGACGATCCGCAAGAAAGACTAGCTAAAGCTCTTTATGTAATGAATTACTTGTGTGTGTTTGGGGATGAATCTGAGCCGCCTGCAATCAGGCATAGAGGGAAAAGGGAAGGTAACAGAGGAGAGCACATGAAGGCATGGGTAAAGTACCGGGATCCAAAGACAGGAATATGGAATGGCCCAGCGGAAGTGGTATATTGGGGGAGAGGCTATGTTTGTGTTTCTACCCCCACAGGAACACTTTGGGTCCCTGCTAGGTGGGTGAAGCCCGTTCTAAATGACCGAACTGGTAGAAAGATTCCTGAGGAGGCGGCTGGCTCCAGTCGACCAAGAGCGGATCCAACAGAGGTTGACGGTGACCTTACGGCCCTATTTACAGAAGTTGGGACGCTATAACAGCGCTGCCCGTGAGGCACTAAGGCAGCCACCACCGAATTGGGCTGATTGGATTGAGAGCCACGCCCACCAAGAAGAACAACCTCTCAGCAGCCGTCCTTGTTGTGCGTGTGGGGGGTCATGGTGTGAAGCCTGGGTAGCCCTAAAGTGCGGGGGCTGTGGGGACTGCTCGTGGGTGGAACAGAGAACAGTGTTTAGTTTGTGGTGCTGGAGGTGTCAAAGTGACGACCTAAGAGATTCAAATTGGGGTCGGGCCCTAGAAAAAGAAGCAGGAGTGCCATATGCCCAGGTACGAAACCTATACGAGACACCAAAACAGCTCCTGTTAGCTTGGGCCCGGTGGGAACTTACCAACTGGATTAAGAGGCAGCACATCTATGCAAATTCGCACATTATCGCTGCAAGATGCAGACATAAAGTCCCACACCTACCTTGGCCTCGGGTAAGACCAGTTAAGCCCGGTACAGACCCAGAGGAGGTATTAAATCAGAGTATAGAAAAGGTGAAACAACTGCAGATAACAGGGAGCAATACAGGGCGTAAAAAGAATAGGCCGCCAAAGAAATCAAAATGATGATCATTACACTGCTTATGCTTGCTAACTTTGCTCGCACAAAATCTTTTCCAATGCAGCATGCACCTCGAGAGAACATATGGGTAACATTCGCTAACATAACAAAACAAGAATCAATCTGCTTAAGTCTAGGGGAAGTACAAAATCCTTTTAGAACCTGCCTAGTAGGGTTGCCAGTATGGTTGCGAGGAGTTCGAGGGAATGTGCTGCATGAATTTATCTGACCACTCTGAGTCCATCCACAAAAAGATACAAAACATGCAGCAGGAATTACACAACCTAAAAGAAGAAGATGGTTGGGGCATTGACGAGTGGTTAAAAAGCCTAGGTCTTGGGGGATGGATTCGAACCGTTATTAAGTATGCTATTATGGTGTTAGGTATATTCTTGTGCTTAGCTTTATTGCTACCTTGCTTGATAACTTGCTTACAAAATTTTATTCAAAAGACTGTTAGCAAAGCTTGGCATGCCACTCTTCTAGCTCAAAAAGAAAACGGGGGAAGTGTAGAGAGCCTGGTGCAGGAATGGCTGGAAGAAAAAGGCCATAGTCAGATCAACTTAGTGAAGCTAGCAAAGTGGGCTTCAGTCTCAAGAATACAGTGTCCTTGAGATAAGGAAGGCACGCAGAATTGAGAAAAACATGAATGCCGAAGTGCTTAGCTAAGCAGCACATCTAGACCAATAAGGAGCTAAGATTTTGCACTATGCATGAGCTAATTAAGCATTGTATTTAATCGCCACTCTGCATATCAATAAACGAGACTTTGCTGATGACCATATGGTGTCCGCGTCTCCCTTCTCCGACATCTAGGTAGGTCTGGAAATCCTAAGAACAGTCTGGAATTCAAGCAATATTTTCTTTTCTCCCGGGCAACGACGAGGCAGGCAGTTGCTTTGAGCGTGCATGTTTGCTCTATTCTTTGTTCCGTGTGTTCCCACATACCTTCTCAGTTGCTTGGAGGTGGCAGTAAGAACCAAAGAAGCTGCCTGTGGCATGGCTTTCCTTTGGCCAGTACAAACACCTGTGCATGGTGAGATCTAGCAGGAACTGGCTTGGTTAGAATGAATCTGGGGGAAATCAAAAGTTAATTTTGACATGGATCCCTTCGCAATCATACAAAAATACTCCTATTTAACTCTTGCAGAAGAAGAGGGGAAGTGTGAGACGAAGAGGGGAAGTATTGGAGATACTTCCTTTCTCTGTGTCCTTGCAGCATGCCTTCCCTCTCTGTGTCTGCCTTCTCTTGCTCCAGAGCACATCCTGTTGGGATGTTTGTAGCCTGTATGGTAGCAAAGAAGTTGGTAGTGGTTGTAAGTACCTTGCTACTTTGAAGCATAATGATAAAGAGCTGTGTATGAAAATGTCTTGATTTCTTTGGCTGGTAGTGTCTGGTGTCTGTAGGCAAAGGTCTGTAGGCACTGCTGGGATCTGTTCCGTGTGCTGAGATTCAGCACATGGCCTCTGTCATGTTTCCATGTCACACTGCACTATGAAAGATGGGAATATTGACTGTGGTCTCTTCCATAGCATTCAGACAGCCCTAATGTGGAGTGCGTGGAGAAAATGAGCATCCTGTATGAGCTGGTCGAGGGCAAATGTCAGGAGAAAGGGCAGATGTGCAAGTTGAGTGCCACAGCTTTTGGCTGTGATAGCCGTGGTCCAATGTGTCATTAGAGTGAAATGCGTCTGAGGACGCACCAAACATTGAGATAACAAGTGGAATTCGTTTTTAACCTCTGCCATACTCTGTTCAAAAAGTAAGCCATCCGTTTGGTTTCACAGCAGTAGTTGGTATTTGTACTTGAAATGTGGTAAAGCTGTAACAAATGCCCGTAATGAAGGGAGTGCTGTCCTACGTGAATGTGGAAGATGCAAGGGGCCTCAGCCCTTGTGCTAAATGTGTCCTATCTAGGGGAAGAAATTCCACCTCTGCCTCAATTTCTCCCTTTGTGTCCAACCAGATGGTATTGTTTACTAATCTAATATGGCATGTAGGAGGCTGAATCTATCTCTGTCCATCACAAGAAAAGAAACACTACGTTTAGCCAGGATCTCTGAAAGCCACACAGTATTTCTTCTGTGCATGTCAATAATTTGTTCTTCTTTTCCTTCAGATGACCCTGTTGGATATGAACATTTGCACAGCAGAAGATGCTGAAGTTGTGCACTCCAACATGCTTCAGATGACTGAGAAACCAAAATGTGGATTTGAAGAAGAAGTGGAGCACGTCGATGTATGTTTCTTTTATTTGATGACATATATTTTCATCACTCCTTGGGATTAGTCTGTTCTACCTGTGCACCCATCTGGAATGCCTTCTGCGTGGTAGGCTATTGATGTCTCCTTAGAAAGAGGTCCATAATGTGACAAAACACTCCAAAGAAACAGTTTGGTGTGGAAGAGTTTCATGTGGAAGTGTTCATAATTCTTGTGTTTATTATTTGTAATATAAATAGATTGTATTTTTATGATCATTTCTATCTGAAATACATATGATAGCGATGAACGACGTATGGCCCAGTCTGCTTAAGATCAGACTTTAGGAATAGCTGGAAATGATCTCCCAAATGTCTTCCAATATTTTCTCTACATAAAAAAGTCGGGAAGTCGTTTCTAAAGGGATAAATTATAGAATGTGATTTGGTGCTGTATGGTGCCAGAATAAACAGAAGTTTTGATAATCCGCATTCTTAGCAGTTTACTTGGAAACTGTTGTTTTTTACTCTCCAGATAGAAGATGCCATGTTGGATACCAGTCGTAAAATTCCAGGCAGCCTTTTATCAGGTTACATATCCTCTTACTCATTCATTACACCTTCCAGCAGTTTAGAAAGAACTTGTTCACTTGAATGTTTTTCTTTGGAGTGATTTTAAGGAGACGGCTAAATGGCCATCATACAGGTAGAAACATAAAAACAAGGGTGTGCTATAAAGACAGGACTTCTTAATGCAAAGAGCCCTCTGAAATTCAAAATACCTGCTATAAAATTGAAAATGTGATCTTTGACTTTTAGATGGGAATTTCTACTCTTCAGTTTCATTCTGTCAGGTGCATTTTTGCTAACTGCTTGATTCACGCTGAATGGACAGTCCTGTCTTATTCTTGTTATGGCAACAGTGATAGAGATCACTGCTGCTTTCTGTAGAAAGTGGCTGCAAGTTGCTATTACGAGATCTTGTGCAGGTCTAGAGTCTGATTGGATGTGAGGTTCTCATTATTTCAACAAGCAACTTGGGGTGGCAGTGTCAGAGGTGTTCATTATCTAGGAAGATTTTCATAGGCGATGAGTTTTGCTGAGGTAGCTTTCTCTTCTGGGTGTAGAATATATGTGCATAATTAACTTCCCTGAATCCTAAATAGTTGGGGAGATGTTAGTATCTACGAAACCATTTTTACTAGCTTTTTTATGTGGCCTTAGATGATGAAAGAGATCTGGATACAATTTTAGAAAAAACGAAAACGGTTAGCTGTGAGGAAGAGCTGAAGGAGTATTTGGAGAACACCCTTTCTTCTTGAGATCAAATTAGAACAAGGTATGAATTTTGTATCGTCAACTTAAAAGGAAGAGCATCTTTGAACATTGGTTGTACTACTTAGGCCTTGTTTTAATGCTGTTCAGTGAAGGTATGGAAAAAGAGTGGTTTTCACTTCATGTAAAAATACAGAATAATGTCCCTACTGAACAAGGTTAAGGCAAATAATGCCCACGGTTTAGGAATGGGACAAAGGAAGACTGCTATCATTCAAAAACCATAGCACATCAGTATTACTGTGCATACCATCACATTCATGCCTTATTCAGAAGGTAAAAGTAGTAGCACAGATTCTTGGATCACCAGAATCAGAAGTTGGTCTGCACCATCATCTCTTCACTCATAGATTTGATCTCATTCAAAGTTCTAGGAACTCAGAAGTTTAAGATAGCCAAGCACTTGCAACTTTAAATATAATCTAAAAATTGGTACTATACCGCTCTCCTTCCTGAAGTTATTAGCAGCAGCTCCGAAGCCATAGAGGA
Organism: Sturnus vulgaris; assembly: GCF_052056855.1. Lineage (NCBI taxonomy): Eukaryota > Metazoa > Chordata > Aves > Passeriformes > Sturnidae > Sturnus > Sturnus vulgaris. Next base: position 67,832,591 of record NC_142282.1, read on the forward strand.
AGCTGCACTGTTTTCACACAGCCAGGAGGTCTTTCTTACCTGCTCGATCAGAGGCACATTAGAAGAGCAATATGGACCTGAGGGGCAGATGCATGCACCTTGACACACCTAGCAGTGGGACTTTGGTTAGAGCTGGAGGTTTGATATTCTTCCTAATAATTTGAGCAGTTAAAACAAAGCCAGAGGTAACAGACCAAGTGAAAATACAATGCCAGGTTGCAGAAAGAGAATGTTACCTATCTGAACACCTACATAAATTCCCCATCATTCTCTTTGTTTAGGAGACCGAGCCAATGTCCGTGTAAATGAAAACAAGTGTGAATATTGATTTTTCTTGAATCAAGACTCAGCTTTATGTCCAAGTCAAAGGCAAATAAACCAGATAGGCTCCGCTGAGCACAGTGCACAACTAACATGGAAGATAGTAATTTGACCTCTTATGTAAGCAGTGTTGGAATGGCTCCCCATCCAAAAGGAAGGATGTCAAATGCTTCTTTGGAAATATTTTAACTTCTGTGCCTTTCTTTCGTTGTAATCAACTAATCTCTAACAAGCCAGGACTTGATTGTGTTCAGTAGAAACAGATCAATGGCAACATTTAGCCTAAAGGTTTTATGAGATTGATCAGGAAGTTCGATTTAGATTTAAAGGCACTGTAGTCATATTTAATTTTATTTCTCTCCGTACTTGAGCCTCTTAAACAGGGACCTTCAATTGGACAGGAACGGGACACTGAAGCAAATTGTAATGGATGACGTAATGGCTTACCCGGTGGCATTTTGTGGGAATTGATTTCTTCTAGGTATCCATCAGCCAGCATTTTAATGTGAAGGAAATCTTCAAACAGGTAAAACAAAAATTCACGTTGGTGTAAAACCTGACTGCTATATTAATTTTTCACTTTTGAGAAAATGTTCATGACCTTTAAAATTCAGACTATATCAAGTATTGTTTCAGCCATTGAAGAAAGTGCTTTTGATAGAGATAGGAGAGGGAAACCAAAACATTTCTCAGAGCCACACTTTGAACTCTGTCCTTGTTAAAAACGGCACTTGAGCAACTTCATTTGCCTTTGGAACAGAAAACGACAAGGTAACAGGCTTATCATTACGGATTTGAGTGTTCCAGGTTCTTTAGATAGTAAGTGATCTATTCAAGATAATCTCTTACTGAAATAGATCCATTTTGAGAAGGGGTATGGATTTCTTAGAAGAAAGCAAATCCCTATGTTAAAACGGTGTGGTGGGTGTTTTTTGTTGTTGTTTTGCTTTTAGAACTTGCAAGGCACAATCGACTTCATAGTTCGAGATCCAAATAAGACCACGACATTCCAAACAGGTGTTTCTTTTTGGTTGTTTTTCAATCTGTATATTTTTGGATTGTAACCAGTAGAACTGTGCTTGAACTGGAAAGAAGTAGCGGAGGTTTCAGAAGTGGAACATACAGTGGAACAGTAAGCTGAGAGCATTGTGCAAGGAGAGGAAAGAGGGGAAAATGGTAAGAGTTTCTTGAGTCGGAAGGGACCCCTAGGGATCGTCAAAGTCCAACTCCTGGCCCTGCACAGACACTCCAACAGTCCCACCCTCTGCATCCCTGAGAGCATTGGCCAAACGCTCCTGGATCTCTGGCAGCCTTGGGGCTGTGCCCATTGCCTGGAGAACCTATTCAGTGCCTGACCAGCCTCTGAGGAAAAAAACCTTTCCCTGATAGCCAGCCTAATCATCCCCTGACACAGCTCCCGGCATTCCCTTGGCTCCTGTCCCTGGTCGCAGAGAGCAGAGAGCAAAGCTGTCCCTGTGCTGCCCTTGAGAGGAGCTGAGAGGTCCCAAGTGAGGTGTGAGCTCAGTGTCCTCTCTGCAGCTGAACCAAATGCCCTCAGCCACTCTTTGTATGGCTTCCCCTCCAGCCTCTTCACTATCTCTGTGTCCTTCCTTTGGCCATTTCTCCAATAGCCTGAGGTCTTTCTGACACTGTGGCATCCAAAACTGCCCCCAGGGCTTGAAGAGAGCGCAGTCCCAGCCCACAGCAGAGCAGGACAATCACCTCTCTCGAGTGAGCGGTGCCACAACATAGGGACAGTTGTCAAAAATCAGCTGGAGAAACAAATCTAACAGAAAAACAGGTGATCTAGGCACAGGAAATGGAAGAAGCAGAGGAAGAAGAAGATGAGGAGAGGATTCCTTGTAAAAGTGAAGAAAATGAGCATGCAGAACAGGGACTAAGCATTATGCAGGCAAGTGAGCAAGAGAATAAGTTTGAAAGTGAAGGCAGTTTTCTCCAAAAGAAGGAGGAATAGGAAGTCTTTTTGCTGAGAATGAATAGAAAGTTTTGTTCCATTTCATTTATATATGAAGCACCCAGGGCTCTGAATCATGGTTTTAAAAAGTTAAGATTTTTGCTAAGAGTAGAAGTGGTTTCCATGACCAAGATGTAAGTTAGATAGGTAAATGGTGGGTTAATAATTAATAGATGCTTAGGCCAGAGCTAATCGGTATAATTATCTGCTATTATAAATTTACGTACAGAAGAATGTAAAATAAGTAAACTGCTAACCATGAAGCACGGAGCCTTGGATAGTGCCCGAGGGACACTGAGACCTGATGAAGACTCTCCTGACTTCATCCTTCGAGACCACTGACCCAATTCAAGAGAAGAGCTGTGCACGCCTGAAAGACTAATGGGCTCATTTTAATATGGGATGGGGATGGGAGGTGCTGGGGTTATGCATATGTATTGTATGTAAGATCTTGGGGAATAAATAGATGGCAAAGAAACTTGTTCAGAGCCATCACGCCTTTCGGAGGTGACTCCCGTGCCGGCCGCCGGTGAATAAACATACCACTTTCTAACTTTAATTAGTTAGAGGGTCTTTGTCCGTGATTATACCGGGTTTTTTAATGATTCAGCTCTAGATCCTTTTGTGGGAAAATGGAGTGTGTAAAGTTGCCAATCATTTTGGAGCGAATTTAGAGGTTTTTGGGGTCCCAGGTCAATTTTGGGTTGAATTCTGGGGATTTGGGGATTCCCAGGTGAATTAGGGATGGGGTAGGGGAGATTTGGGGCGATTCAGGTGAGTTTTGAGGGGTCCCAGGTTGATTTTGGGGGAGAATTTGTGGAATTTTGGGGGATCCCGGGGAGCGAGGTTTGGGGTTGTGTTGATTTGAAAGTAAAACCAGTGCGAGACTCCAAGTCACTAATAAAATTTAATAGGAGAAAAGAGAAAAAAAAAATACATGCAATAATATAAAAGAAAAAAACACCAACAAAGTCAGAAATAGAACCTGACACCCTGTCAGTCAGGGTGTTGGTAGCATTTCATATAAATGGTGGCTGCAGTCCTCCTGGATGACAGATGTGGTTCAATTGAAGCAGTGCTCCTGTAGAAGGTGCAGTTTTCCTCCGAAGATCCAGCGATGATGTGGAAAAAGGTCCAACTTTCCTCTGGGATCCAGTGGAAACGACTGTCTTGGTGTTCCAAATCTCACTTTTTATCTAGGTAGGAAATGTTTGGCTCCTCCCCCTGTCTGGAGTATCTCCCAATGGGATGATGTAGTCTTGTCAGTCACACAATAGGACTTAATGGCCCATTAACAAAATATATCTTCTGGAGGAAGGATGGGTTGTGAAAAGATAACGATGATCATCCCCCTGATCTTATCAGATGACACATCAGCAGAGGATATCTCCCACAGAGATAAGGATCACCACCCCTCCCACATTTTAACAGATGGTGATAGAATACACATTTTTGCATTGCACACCAGGACAGGGGTGAATTTGTGGAATGTGGGGAGTCCCGGTTGAATTTTAAAAGGAATTTGTGGAATTCTCGGGATCTCAGGGGAATTTTGGGGGGAATTTGGTGAATTTTAGAGTATACATGTGAATTTTAGGGTTCTCAGGTGAGTTGTGGTGATGCCAGGCAGATTTTGGGGTGAATTCTGTCGATTTTGGGGTATCCAGGTGAGCATTTGGGAGTCGTGGGGGAATTTTGGGATGAATTTGGGGGGATGCAGGTGGATTTTCCCGGGAATTTTGGTGATTTTTGGGAGTCCCAGATGGGTCTTGGAGTGAATTTGGTGGATTTGGGGGTATCTGGGTGGGTTTTGAGGGGGATTGGAGACATTTTGGGGTGAATTTGGAGGTGTTGGGGGGACTGGGTCTTGGGGGTGATTTGAGGGATTTTGGGGGTTGCAGGTGGGATTTTGGGGTGAAGCCCTGGGATTTGGGGGTCCCCCGTGAATTTTGGGGTGAATTTGTGGAATTCTGGGAGTTGCCAGTTGAGTGCTGGGCATCCCAGGGGGGACTTCGGGGTGAATTTTGGGGATTTTGGGTTTCCCAGGTGAATTTCTGAGACGACAAGTTTCAAAAAGGTTTTTTTTGAAAACAAGTTAAAGCCAGAAGGTTATTAAAAATTAATAGATGTGATGCAAGTAGTTAATATGCAGACAATACACAGCGAGACAAATCATGGGAAAAATACAGTGGTAACACATGAGTGTGTGAGGATGGGATCAGTATAGCTAAGGCTCAGTTGAAGCTGAATTTGGAAAAGCATGCCAAAAATAAGAATAATAAAGGCACCTACGGGTATTTCAGTGGGAAAAGGAAGATGAAAAGAAACCTATCACAACTCCCCTATTCCCCCCCACCCCCATAAGCCAGACAGGACTAGTGACAACAGACAAGGAGAAGGCTGAGGTACTCAACAAGTGTTGGTCTCAGTTTTTACTGCCAGTCACTATTTCCACATCTGTCAGGTTATTGAACTGGTGGACTTGATTCTAAGCCATAGTAGCAGGTCAGCTTTCAGACCACTTGGGGAACCTGAGCATGCAAGACCATGGGACCCACCCAGAGGCATGTCAGGGCCCTGAGAGAACTGGCAGCTGTAGTTGCTAAGGTGCTTCCTCCATCATATTTGAGAAATCAAGGCAACCAGCTGAAGTCTCCAGACACTGTGTTGTATTGACTCCAATACTCTTGGTCTTTTTTATAAATCTTAGAGCTCTGAGTCAATTTCTGCAGAGGATTCCCAATGCAGTTTCAAAAATGGAATCTTTGTTATTGGTCCTCATGTTGATCTTGGATATTTCCATTTTCTGCACTCCTATATTTTCGAAAGATTTGTAATGACTGAAAAGAAAGCTGAGACGAGGCATTATGCTCTTTCCAGTGATATAAATGGACCAGTATTCTTTTCAGACAAATATATTTTTGCTGTGTCTAAGCACATGTGCATACCTGTGTTTGATTTATGAGTCCAGGTTTTGGCATTGGGGCAGCCAAAGGGCCGTCCTGTGACAATGGCCCAGGTGCTGCCCTGTCCCATTTTCTTCCAACTGGCTCCACTTCAGGATGTCCTCCCTGCTGAGAGAAGAGGTTGGGACAGCACCTTTAGAAATGTGACTTTCTGGGTTTTTTTTTTTGTTTTGTTTTGTTATTTTTAAAGTTACTAAAAACATTCACCCTGATTTTTTGATGAGTTGGGTTTGAAGTTTTTTCAGTTTTGGGTGGGGTTTTTGGTGGGCTTTTTTGTCTCTTTGGGGATTTTTGGATGGGGTTTTTTCTGTGTTTGATTGGTCTGCTTTTCTTGTTTGACAACAAACAATTTTAGCAACAATACTCGTGGCAGGGTACAAGAAAGGAAGAGGTCACATGAATCCCCCCCCAACAACAGACAATACCTGATGGCTCCTCTGCCCAGCTTACTGACTACACCGGAACCCACTGTCCCCCAAAGATACTCCTTTCTCCCTGCCCCCAGCCATGATGTGAGATGGAATAGAATAACTAAGATTAAGATTCTCCCTATGTAACTCCATCATACTTTGATTCTGGGAAAAATATTTCTTGAAGTTCTATCATTTCAGATCATTTGAATTTGAATTTGCATACTAACAAGTCTAGCTAGAAACTCTTGACAATATTAATAGCCCATTCTAGAATGTCCGAGATGATATACACTTCTTTCAAGAGAATGTGATACCTCACGTGACTTCTCCAGAATTTCAATGAACAGCTTGAGTAGTCTACAAGATTCTTGCTGCCATCTGGATTTCCTGGTATTTGGCTGGTCTATGTAAGCCAATCAGCTATTCAGCAGAGGGAATATTAGTGTGATACTTGATGGTATGCGAGATGGAACACAGTAATTTATGGCTTTTTGCATAGTGATGAAGCTGTAAAGAAAGCTCCATAATGCTCAGAGAAGGGGGCTGCTGGACTTCAAGCAGCAAAGGCCGAAAACGAACCAGTGAAAAGTTGTCATTGAAAAAAAAAAAGCCAGGTGGTGAGCAAAGTGATACTTCAGGGCAGTTTACTGAAAGAGGAAATCTAGCGAAAAAAAAAGTCCAAGAGTGAAGGAATAACAGGGAAAATGAAACTAAGGAAGGAAATCAATCTCAGCTCATCATTTCAGAAGCTAACAAGTTGTCATTGCAATGATGCATAAAGTGAGAAATAATAAATATGTCTGCGCCAAAATCTGAAATATGAACTTTCTTGCATTCTGTCTTTCACAGAATCATACAACAGTCTGTGATTAAAGATCATCTAGTCCAACTTCCTTGCCAGGTAGATCTTACAGTAGATCAAATTGCTCTAGACTAGCCAAACTGATAAGGAGCACTCTCAATGATGGGGCATCCACAGCTTCTCTGGAACACCCGTTTGAGTGTCTCACCAGCTTCATTGTAGAAAAGTTTTTCCTTTTAGCCAATCTAAACCTAGTCTCAGTTTGAAAGCATGGCCCTTTTTCCTGTCTCTGCAAACCTTGCTAAAAAGTCTTTCTCCATTTTTCTTATACCCTCTTTAAATATTCAAAGGCCACAATACTGTCCCTCCAGAAACCTCTCTTCTCCAGGCTAAAATATCCTACTTTTCACAAGAACCAGGTCATAAACTGAGATGGGAGACATCTCAGGAGATCAGATCATCCAACAGCTCAGCGTAAGAATAGCTCTGAAGTCAGATCAACTAGCTTAGGGCTGTGTCTGTTTGAATTTTGAAAATTACCAGGAATTGAAATGCTTCAAGGAAGAGAACTCTGGGTGGCTCCAGAAACAGCCTGAGAAACTCAAGCAAACTCGAAACCTCAGAAACTACCACTGCTTTCTCTCCCTCAGCCCAAGCAGTCAAAAAAAAAGTGTTCCCAGCAGGCTGGGATAGCACACATATACACTACATATACATGACAGGCATCGCAGCAGCCACATCCTGCTCCTTTCTGTGGCTGGCAAGAGTGAGACTGGATGTTTACATGTGGGCAAACTGGGTCCCTCCAGCAGCTCAGACACTCAGCCTGCCCAGTGACCCCACTGAATTCCAGTATTCGCAGTGTCCCAAGGCCACAGCACTACTCCGCTTGCTGGCACAGACAATCACACGCCTCCTAAATCAGTCAGGACACCCCTGGTCCCACAGCCAGCAGCTCACGTGCTCTCCCCCAGGCCACTGCCATTGTTCACCAACTTCTCCACTTTGATCTTTGCTGGTGCTCTCAACACTGGCACAGCCAGATGTTCTGCAGCTGTTGTCTCCTGGTGGAAAGGACTTGTAAAGCCATGTTAACAAACAGGACTTCCACAACCTTTCAAAGCAACCTTTCCGGGCGTATGAACAATCTCATTCAAATGTCAACATTTCTTTTCCCATATGTGAAATCAGAATTTCCTTCTTCCGGGCATGCCCAAAACAAGGCACAAACTACATTGCGCCTTCTGTTTTACATGCTGACTTGTTTGTAAACAATGCTAGGAGAATACCTGTTTTGATCCAAGCTAATCTCTGGCCCTTATAGTGCTTTCGGTAGTTAGCTTTGCTTTGCTATTTACTTGATGTCCCATTGAATTGTTGAATCATAAACAGACTATCTGTCTGTATAGCAGCATAGCAGTGATGAATAAATGCAAGAGAAGGAGCAAGGTGATTGTTTGCTAGAGTCTTCCTAGAAACTGAGAAATCTGTTACTTAATGCTGACCACAGCAGATGGAGGAAGCATCCTACATGATGTCAAAGCAATGAAACTGTAATCACTTTTATGATTACAGTCAAGGCACTGCTTTTGCCACCATAAGTGGAGTGCAGGGAATCTTAAAAGACGACACTGTAACTGTTGTCCATGCTCACTGAGAAAATAATGCTTTTACAGCGGAGCAGGTCTCACCGCAGCTAAATCATGGCTTCAACTGTACACCGCCTTCAAAAAAGCCCACAAAAACACAAATGAAAGGATTTGGAACCCAAGGGAATCTCAGATGGTGACATCAGGTCACTTTGGTTTCTTTCCAAATTCTCAATTCCATTTTCTTCCGAGCCAATTATCCCACCTAATCTGAGATGTAATTTATGGATTTCCAAAACATCTAGATACCTTAGAATTAGATTGCCACTATGCAAAAAGACAGAAAGAAGCAGTTAATTTCAGACTGAAACGAAGGGTGTTTGGAACAGCAATATTTGGACATAACTATTTTTAATAAAACAAAAACTTTTAGGACTTAGCCATATATTTTTGGAGGTTGAAAAAGTTTTACACACAAAAGTCCCTAGGGAGCTCTCACTCAATGCAATATGCCTGGAGAGGCGCTCTCGCTCATCTTTCAAGGAACGCTTTGTCACAGCAGAGGCACCCAGAGCACAAGACGGTTGACGAAAAGGGGCAGTGTAGAACTCTCTGTCTCTGTCTCTACTCAGTGTAGAACGCCTGTGCCCTGGCACATTTTCCTGTGCGATATGTTCCTCCAGGACTTTGGTCCTTGCGAAGCCTTATGTACTGTGAGCGCTGCTACTTGCAGCTGAGAAGGACCGTGGAGCTAGCAGCGAATTCGGAGAGCGCTAAGCACGAAGTCAAGAAGCGAGAAGTGCCCCTGCGATGCCGTGCTAATAGCAGCTTCCCCGCGGCGGGGGCGAGTTCCTGCCACAAGACCTTCTCGTCCTGGCAACAGATCTCTGTGAAGGGCGTAGGCAAAAGCTTTCGATTTCCATTCGAACTGCGAGAGAGGCAGACTGTTGCACGGAGCTCTGAGAACAAAGGTGCACGCCCTAGGCGGGCTTGGGCAGAAGCAGCGTTCTCGAGCGCTAGGCTGCCGGCACACTGCCGGCTGCGTGGCCCCGCTTCAGAGGCTTCTGGCCACCAGGGAGTGAAAGCGGCTCCAGGCGTGGCTGAGGGCAGTGCACGAAGCAGCACAAGTACCGTGCTTGTGTGCACCACGTTACAGGCTACTAGGAGAGGAAGGTGGCTGCCCATCGCTTGCCTTCCCTAGTGCCCTGAGCAGTCGGAAGGAGCAAGCTGAAGCACTGCTGCTTGTGCTGCTCCTTGGTTCCACTTGCAGCAGGCTGTGGAAACATTGGCGGTCACTTCTAGGCACCTAGTTGCAGAGAGCACCACGGTAAATGTCGCCGAGAAGGGAAATACACAATGCAACAAGGAGCTGCACATGGCTTATGTGCAATAAGTTGAAGGTGAACCTAGGCACTGCCTCTTCAATCTGGCCCTCTCAGTTCTGGCAGCCACTTTTGCAAGTCGGCAAAGGGAGCTGCGAGTATGTGGAATGGAGGGCAGCGAGACGCCCTGTTGTATGCGCCCTATCAGGGCTGCTGACAGGGAGCTACTTTAAGAATGCCTTCTTCTTCCTCGCGTCCTTCTCGCTTCGCTCTAGCTGCATGGAGTACACCACAGAGAAGGAGTGAGGAACGGCACTATGCCAGCTTTTGCCCTTGGCTTGCATTGGCTGTGTACTACTTTTCCAAGCAGCAGGAGCACTGAGAAGTGAAAGTGATTATGAAGGAGCTCTTTGGCTGCTCATGTTCTCTTCGCTGCACTGTGCTTGCAAGTCCGGTGCCCTGTGGCTTCTTTCTTTGCCTTCATTATCATTTAAAGCGGATTTGAAGCCCTTGAAGACTGGTGGGGTGAACTTCAAAAACCCTGTGATGGGTTGGGGGATTTCACTTGCTGCCACTTCCTCACAGTAAGGACCATTATTGAAGTAGCCCCAGAAACACACACTTAGAGTGCGATAGCTCTGAATCCATGTGGCCGTCTTCCAGAGAAAATAAAAAATCCATGAATTCCTCAACTGATCAACCCACAAAATTAACCGGATAATAGCCACAGTAACCTTGTTTATGAGACTCATGTTTAAAAAAGGCCTTGCAAATGGGAGAGATATAGCAGTTACCACATGGAGGCCAATCCAGGGTAAGCTGGACAGCATGGTGTCACCTACCACAAGCTTGGGTAATTCAAGAACTGTTATCCCCTTTTCTAACCCTCTCTTAATTCCCCCCAGGCAATGCCTCACGTTCCGGGCACCAAAATCTGTCGTGGTTTGGAAGACAGGTATGGTCTAAGGAAAGGCAAGAGCCCCTTTTCTGCGATGCAGAGTGCAACCCCCCTCCCTTTTAATTATTTAAGGTCCCAATCAGGGGCCTTCAGGCAGGAGATGTGGGGATAAGAATAACAGTTTTTACTGATATCTAACAAGGCAGAAAACAACAACAGCTATAAAAATTGACAATAGACCTGAACAGTATGACTCTGCTCCAGTCCCTTTTGGCCGCAGGCCGTCTCCCTGCCCGCAGTTACTGGTGCTGTGGGGGCAGGGCAGGTCCCGGGCAGTTTAAGAGGGCTGGAGTGACGGCGACAGCGGTCCAGGGGTGAGAGGGATGGGGAAAGTGACTCCCCCCTCACGGTGTCGGTCGTGGTGCTTGGCAGAGTGTCCGGAGGTATTAGGGTGAGGTGGGAGAGCAGTAGAGCAATGTCCAAAGGCAGGGAGTGTGGATCTCAGCGCTGGGGTGGCAGGGGAGATGCCAGATCCGAGCACGGGGAGTCCTCTCCCTCCAAGAGCCAAACGAGAGAGTTTTCCAGCCCCCTCCCGACCCCCGTCCCACCTTTCCTTTTTCCGGTTTCCCCCCCCCCTCCCTCCACCCACCTCCCTGCGAGAGAACATTACCTTAAGGTGCAGCCACTTAGCATAACAAGGGGCGAAATTCCACAGAAAGAAAAGGGAAGCATTCAACCGCCAACAATGGAGTACACCACAGCGAAGGTGTGAGGAAGGGCACTGGCGTGCAACGGCTGTGTGCTACTTTTCCAAGCAGCAAGAGCACTGAGAAGTGAAAGAGATTGTGAAGGGGCTCTTTGACTGCTCGTGTGCTCTTTGCTGCACTGCACTGGGAAGCGGCTTCGTCCTTTGCCTTCTGCCGACCGGACCGAGCTGAACTCCAGCGCTCAGTTTCAGCTCTGCCCAACAGCTTGTCTGAGGCTTTTACTTGGCCCCAAAATGGGGTTTTTCACCCTTCCTCCCGTCTAGCTCAGGTGTTAGGGTGAAGTTCCCCTGGGCCCTTGCCTCATGGATGTAAATAAGATATCAAAAGAGGCTCTTTCCCCTAATAAAGTTACAGGTTTATTTCTCGTGGGTAGCGAGGGAAAAAGGGAAGGGAAAAGACTGAAAAAGAGAGAAAAAGAGAGGGAAAAGAGGGAAAAAGATAGAAAAGAGAGAGAGGCCAGGGGGTACTGACCTTTTCTAGGGTCTGGAAAGGGGGGCGGGGAGAAATTGGATCCCAGCCAGCTCTGTGTGGCCAGGAGGGGAGAGGGACCAAGCTACAGGGCACAGCAGGGGTCACGGAATGTACCATTTACAATGTATCTAGGAAACGCAACATCTCCCCATTTTTTGGTTTAACAAAGTTGAAAGAAGAATATTGGTATCATTCAAATTAGGATTTTGCCCACCACTTGTAGTTGGTGGGAGGGTTAGATTGTTCCAAGTTTTTCATTTCTATGTGATTGACTACTGAGGTAGAGGGAATGAGACTATTAATGGCTTTGAAAACTAAGTGACGTAGGATCCCGAACGCCGTTATTACAAGAAAAAGAATAACAAAAATTAACATAATTGTTTTGACTATAGATGTCCACCACCCTGTGAGTCCCCAGCCTTTGAACAGTCCATTGAACCAATCTTCAGATTCTTGCTTCACTTGTCCGATCAAGTTGTTCATGTTTCGGAGGGCAGCATGGATGTTAGGAGCTTTTGAGGTCAGGTCCATACAGCAAAGTCCTTCAAACACCTGGCACTCATGTCCGCGCAGTAGCAAGAGAAAATCTATAGCAGCACGATTTTGTAGTGTGGCCTGCCTGGTAATTTCCTCGTTTTCTAGGAGGGAGCCGATTGCGGTGGATGTTAAGTTTGCCTGTTTGACTACCCAACACTCTAGGTGGCCCAATTCGCCTAGAGCTTTAGCTGCTGCAACCCATGGAAGAAACAGTGACACAGCAATTCTTTTGGACTTGGCCCAATGGAAAATTTCAGAATTACAGTTTGGGTCCATATTGTCTGCACTTCATTTTTGGATTTTATTACCTGATTTGTTTTTGTGAGTCCAATCGCTAATTAAGGTTTCGTTGGGTGCCAACAGGGACAACCGACCAAAGGTGCATGGCCCTCCTAAGAGTCGAGAAGAAATTCCTGCCCACGCCCGGTCTCCACAAATTAAGAACAATCCCTTTGGGAGGCTTTTGTGGCTTGAATAAGTTGGGGTATCAGCTGCAATATGGCTTATAGTATTGCACCACCTTTTGGCAGTGAATTCCCCACGATGTTGCATTATGTTGTAGAATTCCTTTATGCTAGAAGGTTTTGGGAAGATTGTAAAGTGAATGCAATATTGTGCTGGGTAGGAACCTAAAAGTTCTAATTCTTGGGGTTCTTGAGCTGTTTTGGGCAAACTTGGCAGCAACTCTTCTATGGGGTTTTTATCTACTCCAGCTTGCTGCCTATGATTTTTGTGTGATGAAATGGTGTGTGACTCAGGAATTTCACTGGACATTTGTGTTTCAAAACTGGCTGAATATTCTCCAGCCTTCAATGGGATTCCTACCAGGCAGGTGGACATAGGGTTTGCTGTTGCTGCTGTGGACAGACATATGTTTTCTTGTTGGAGCGTCTGTGCCAGGGTCACCCAGATGTTCTGACGTGGCTGAGGGACGATCCATGCAGCTGCTAGACTGTTCAGTGTTAACAGGAAGACAGCTTGGATGGGGTTCATCACGGGACTGAGAGAAGAGAAGCTTTTCTCTAGAAGGAAAGACAAACATTATAAAACCTATTAAAAGTCTCTATCTGCCGGAATGCCACCTTCTATGAGGATTTCTTTTCCTTTTTTCCGGTGGCGTCTTGTTTTTGAAGCCACAGCTACCTGCTCCTCGTTCTCCTTAGTTGGAGCAGGATGTTTGGGAACATACGGTTTCACCCACTTTTGGGGAATCCACCCAGGGCCTGAGGGAGTGGATACACATGCATAGCCACGCCCCCAGGTAACGAGCTCATAGGGACCTTTGATTTCCCAGGTTTCTGGGTCCCTAATCAAAACTGGAGGATGTTGGGATAACTTGAACTGTTTAGCACTGTTAAAGTGACGTACCACAGGTGGACTCATGTTCTCAAATGAACAATTCAGGAAATTGATAGTAAACATGGCTTTGCAGAGCTTCTGCTGTGGAGACATCCACACAGTTGAACTGCTCTGTTTAGCCAAAACCTGCTTGAGTGTCTGATTAGCTCGCTCAACCACACCTTGGCCTGTGGGGGAGTGGAAGGTGCCAGTTGTATGTTCCACTCCCCACTGCTGGACGAATTCTAGGAACTCCTTGGACTTATACGCTGCGCCCTTATCAGTTTTGATTTCCTTAGGGATCCCCAATACTGAAAAGGCTTGCACTAGGTGTTATTTTGCGTGCACTGCCCTTTCTCCTGCATGGGCAGAGGCATAGACTGCGCCTGAATATGTGTCTATGCTAACATGCACATATTTGAGGCGACCAAAACTAGGAATGTGTGTGATGTCTGTTTGCCATACCTCACAACTGCCAAAACCTCGGGGGTTAACCCCCATGCCTATTGAGGGCATGGTGTGCAGCTGACAGTTGGGACAGGTGGCCACAATGGCTCGAGCCTGACTCCGTGTTAGCTGGGACTGATGCATTAGACCTGGTGTATTCTGGTGATACTGCTGGTGGCTCAGCTTTGCCCGTTGGAAGATGTCAGGAAGGTGTGCTTGTTCTGCTGGGGTTGCTTGTTCTTCTGGGGTTGTAAGGGAGTCTGCCTGACGGTTCCCTTCTGCAATTTCGCCTGGCAAATCTGTGTGTGATCTCACATGCATCACATAGAATGGGTGTTCTCTATGAGAAATCAAATAAATTAGTTTGGAAAGCAACCTGAAAAGCTGCTCATTTTCGATGTCTCTGAGCACTGCCTGCTCTGCCCTGGACACTATCCCCGCTACATAGGCTGAGTCTGTCACCAAGTTTATTGGCTCTGAGAACTTTTCAAAGGCTCTCACGACTGCTGCCAATTCAGCTACCTGGGGCGATCCTTCCAGAAACTCAACATCAGCTTCCCAATGCTGACTCTGAGGATCTCTCCAAGTCATCAGCGACTTGTGGGACGCCCCAGATGCATCCGTGAACACTGTGAGAGCTTTGAGTGGTCTCCGACTCCTCTTCTCAAGAGGAATGAGGTGGAATTCCTCATTAAACAGCTTGTGAGACGGGGCATGGACTGATATTTGTCCTGTATAGCTGTCCAGGGCTAATTGGAGACTGGCATTGCTCTGGAGCAAATGCTCAAACATCTCTTTAGTCAATTTTTTAGGAGAGTTCTTTCCCTCCTCAGACAGTTTAACAGGGAGGTGAATACATGTGAAGTCACAACCAGCTAGTTCATACAGTCTGATCCTTGCTTTCCGAATCAGCTGTGCTATTAACTCTTGTGGGTTAGCGATAGTTTTGGATCTTTGGTGGGAGAGGAAGACCCACTCTATGATTAAGAGTGACTCTCTCTGCTCCTTGATCCATTGGAATATTAACCCATGTAAGTGTGGCAGTTTTCCTAGGACAATGAATTTGAAGGGCAGCTCGGGCTGGTAACAGTGAGCTTGCCTCTCTCCTAAGGTGTTTTGTACCTTTTCGATTGCAGTCTTTGCCTCTGGGGTCAGTTCCCTGGGAGAAAGCAGCTCTCTCTCCCCTTTCAATAAACTGAAGAGAGGTTCTAGGTCCTCATTAGTGAGGCCTAGCCGGGGCCTAACCCAATTCAATGACCACCCACACAGGGAATGGAGATCTGCTAAGCTTTTTGGATTACAATTAATTTCCAATTTCTGCGGAACAATGGTCCGTGCAGTAATTTCCAGGCCCAGGTACTTCCAAGGTGGCATCCTTTGGACTTGATCCTCCTGCAATTCAAATCCAGCAGAGGTTAAATCTTTAACCACTAGGTCAAGTGTGTCTTGGAGTAGAGAGTTATCGGGTGCACACAGAAGCACATCATCCATGTAATGCAAGATGATGGCCTCCCCTCTCTGGGCACGCACCTGGGACAGCAATGAGGCCACATGCCACGGGCAGATGGAGGGACTACATTTTAATCCCTGGGGCAAAACTCTCCAGTGCTAGCGCTTCATTGGGGCTTCTCGGTTGATGGTAGTAACGGAGAAAGTGAACCTTGGGGCATCCTCTGGGTGTAGTGGAATGTGGAAGAAACATTCCTTGATGTCTAGAACAGCCAATTGCCAATCTCTGGGAAGCATTGTTGGAGAAGGCATTCCTGGTTGGAGAGACCCCATGTCCTCAATTACTTTGTTTATTTCCCGGAGGTCGTGGAGCAGCCTCCACTTGTCTTTCCCTGGTTACTTTATCACAAAAACCGGGAAATTCCAAGCACTTGTGGTCTCTTCTATGTGGCCTTTAGCCAATTTTTCCTCCACAAACTCCTCAAGTGCCCTGAGCTTCTCCTTACTCATCGGCCACTGTGCTACCCACTTTGGGGTATCATCTAGCCATTTCAACTTTTGGGTAGGGCGCCCCACAGTGGCTGCCTCTAAAAATCCCAAGGAGTTTTAGGAATAATCAATTTCACCCCCCACTGGGACATGGTGTCTCTCCCCCATAGAGGGCATTTATAATCTGTAAGAAATGGACGGATGCTAGCCAATTTTCCATCCGGCCCCTCAATTTGCATGATGCTTTTTGATATTTTTGCCAATTTGACTCCTCCTACACCCTGGATTCTGCCTGCCACAGGCTGAAGTTCCCAATGTGACGGCCACATCCTTTCAGGTATGATAGTCACATCAGCACCTGTGTCCAGTACCCCCTCCACATACAGGTGATCTGATGCACGGGTTAGGTTGCATGCCAGAGAAGGCTTGTCCTCACCCACCACTTCTGCCCAGTAGACTTCAGGTGATTTTCCATCTACTGGGACCTCCGCTGGAACAGGAATGGCCTGGGCAAGGATTTGTCCCTCAACCAGGTAATATGGTGGTAGAGGACATCGTGCCAGGAGAATTAGGCCAGTTATGGTTCCCTTGACGGTCATGGGAGCTACCTCAATCTCTGGGGGTGTGTGTGCTGTGTCCCCGACAACAAAGTACTCACTGTCCAGTTTCATGTGGTTTAACGTCACGTCCTGTGTACTGTTAGGTAGGTCCACTGTTATGACTGTCCAATCAGGTGACCTGAAATGAAAACCTTTGGTAGTCACAAGACTAAAACGGCCTAGTGGCTTCCAAACCTTGTTATTTGAACATTTGATATTTTCATTGCCATACATCTCCACACCCTCTATCCCATCCTCCCCCTTTTTGTTTATTAAGAGAGAGTCCTTTGCGAGTGTGGAGCCCGCAGTATTTATAGCCGAGCGCGCTATTGTGTTAATGGCAGGTACACGCTGTAAAGCTAGTTTTTTTGTTTGTTGGTCTTCTTCTGTTTTTGGTTGTGTGGACAGTCTGTGGTGAAGTGTCATGGCTGCTTGCACTGGAAGCAGATGATGTGCTGCAGTTGCTCTGGTGACATTGGTTGCTTCTTGGCTTCTGGTGTTACAGCTGCCATGGTTTTTGGGTGTGCCAGTCCTGGATTTCTTTCGTGTCCACTGAGCAGTTCTGCTTTTCTGGCGCAGGCTTCTATCATCTGTGCTAAGCTAGGTGCTGGCTCCAGGGGAAGGCCAAAGATAACCCTACGGCAGGTTTCATTAGCATTCCTCTGAGCCATTTCTTTAATTAATTCAGCTTGTAATACTGGATCAGACACTTGTCTTTCTACTTGCGTACGAAGGCGGTCCACAAACTGTAAGAAATTCTCAGAAGTAAACTGTTTAATGTTAATATAACTGCCTTTAGTATCTACTGTTGGTAATTGATTAAAGGCTATTTCTGCAACATTGCATATTTTATCTAAGACAGACTTGGATAGTACTCTGGTTTGGCTTTCAGGGCAATGCCAATCTTTTTCCCCACATAGGTGTTCATATGTCATATCATTATTATCAGCATCTTTTGCCTTCTCTGAGCTTTTTAAAAGCTCTAGTAAAAGCACTTTTAAAAATCTTTTCCAGAGACTTTCCCATAGATCCTATTCTGAAGGAGTTAACAGACATCGGAAAAGCTCTTTGATATCATATGGAACCAGTTCGTTTGAGTTATAAGTGGCTCTCATCATGCCTTTAAAGATTTCATTATTTCTACCAAATTCTCTTTGTATCTTACAAATTTCTTTTTTATCTTGATAGGACAAAGGTTGATAACTTCTTCTACCATTCCTCTTACCAAGATAAACTACAGGAGCAACTGATGGTATATACTTTTTTTCCTGGTGTTGACTTTCAGGGTTGGGCATCCCCCCCCACCCGGACCAGGGGGCTGCCCACCCCCCCCCACCACGGGAGCACCATCCATCCCCCAGGGGCTGTGAGCTGATCCTTCCCAACCCCCACCCTCACTGTCACGGAAACTAGCAGGGGGTCCACTGCCCTCCCCCACCCCGCAGCAGCTTGGAGGGAAGGAATGTGAAACCGGAGAGGGGGAGGGGTGGTGGAATCCAGGGTTGCAACACCTGTGGGCGGGGTCGCCGAGTGCCGTGCAGGGCAGGGTCTTGGAGGGGGGAGGGGGCGGTGGAGCTGAGGGCAGGGATGAGATATGGGAGGGGACAGGCTTATGGGCTGGGACCGGAGGGTAAAGGGGTTTGCGGGATGAAGGAGGAGACAGGTGGCTGCCACCATATGGGGGACCCCCCCCTCTCCCTGTACCGCATGTCCAATGCTATCTGGGACCCCGATCCTGACCTGTCGAGATACGGCCACGTGTCCGTGGCCCGGAGGGGAAGGGAACAAGGAAGGAGAGCTGATAATTTTTGAAAAATTGTCAGAACCGGGATACTGGGGAGGATTCGGGGATTCAGAACAGTTACAGCAGTGCTGGGCACCCTACATTTCCAAGGGAGACCCGAGGGTGCTTTCCAGGTTCTGGTTATAGGGTTTTTGGGGAAGGGAAGGTGAGTTTGAATCATTTTGCTGCTGCTGTCTGTTGTTTTCTGTCTGAATTAAAAGTTTCTGAATTTGTAAGAATATTGGGAGGAATACAGAGGCAGTTTTATCTCCATTTTCTACTTTTAAAGTTAATAAATCCCCTATTTCATCCCAAAATGAAATCGAATTTATATTTTGCAATTCAAGGTCAGATTTTTCAACAGACAGCCAGCTGGCAAAACGGGCTAATTTTTTATTAGATATTAAAACATTTCCTGAACTTAATATTTCCTTGAGTTGTTTTTTTATACTCTTTTGTAACGCAGATTGCTGTAAGCCCATGGTGTTAGCAATTTGCACTATATCCACCCCACTACAGTTAAAACACAGGAAAGGAGTTAGTTGTTAAGATGTACTAGGTACTCTACGGTTTTTAGGCTTTACTGGATGCGGAGCCCATATTAATTTCGCCGGTTTTTGTCAGTAAAACCTACGTGGCACCCGCACCTCTGTAGGGATCGACCCCGCCGCAAAAAACCCGTAAAAAACGCAAAAACTGCAAAAAAAAAAAGCTTTGAAACCGACCAAAGCTGTCTGCCTGCCGCGCCCGGCCTGGGGTGGCCACGTCCAGCCCCCCCCCCCCAAGCCCCCGCGCCGCACGACGTGGCCGCGAGCTCCCAAGCCGCGCGCGCTGCAAACGCCCGCCACGCCTCTCCTCCCGAGAACGGCTCTGGGCCGGCAAAATGCCACTGGTGAGACCCCCCCGAGGAGCTCCGGGAACCACCCGCCACGAAAGGACTCTTTCACTCACCTTTCCTCTTGCAGGCAGAGACGTCTGTGTAACTCTAGTGGATCCACGTCCAGAACGGACCTGTCTGGGCTCCTGACAGGCTGCCGGTTCGTGCTGAAAAGTCTTCGAACTGCATAAAATGCAGCTTAAAGAAATTTAAGCTAGTTGGTCAGCTCCCAGGCTTGTTGAATCCCGAAAATAGGAGTCACAGCGGAATGTGGGTGCTCTGTAGAGACCACGCACTTGGAGTGCCAACTGAGGTTTTTACTTGGCCCCAAAAATGGGGTTTTTCACCCTTCCTCCGGTCTAGCTCAGGTGTTAGGGTGAAGTTCCCCTAGGCCCTTGCCTCAGGGACGTAAATAAGATATCAAAAGAGGCTCTTTCCCCTAATAAAGTTACAGGTTTATTTCTCATGGGTAGCGAGGGAAAAAGGGAAGGGAAAAGACGGAAAAAGAGAGAAAAAGAGAGGGAAAAGAGGGAAAAAGATAGAAAAGAGAGAGAGGCCAGGGGGTACTGACCTTTTCTAGGGTCTGGAAAGGGGGGCGGGGAGAAATTGGATCCCAGCCAGCTCTGTGTGGCCAGGAGGGGAGAGGGACCAAGCTACAGGGCACAGCAGGGGTCACGGAATGTACCATTTACAATGTATCTAGGAAACGCAACACTTGTCCTCAGTTCTGCGGGCAAGCACGCCCTGTTGACTTGGCTCCAACTGCAAAGTCCCTAGCGAGCTCTCACTCAGTGCAATGCACCCGGAAAGACGCTCTCGCTCGTCTTTCAAGGAGTGATTCCTAACAGGTGAAGCAGCAGAAGCACAAACTGGATGATGAGAAGGGACAATATAGAAGACGTTGTTGTTTTTTATGATGTTTTTGATACTTGGTGTAGTGAAGAGACAACCTGGTGTTTTGTAACTAAGGAGTGCCTCCCAAGTAGTTTGGTCTCTTCACACGCACAGGGAAGCGAAGGGGTGCACACAGTGAAAGCTGTTTCGTTGTGTGTGGTAACTTAAGCAATAGACCTCCCTGTTGTGGTTTTTACTTATCCCTTCACAAAATGACTGAGAATTCCACCGTAACAGATAAAGCTGCATTTTATGCTCTTTTAGCTAAGTGTAGCGCCAGACCGTCCCAAGGTGGGCAGGAATGGGCGAACAGTAATTGGTTTAATCTGGAGAATGTGACTGATAGAATATATTCTTTGCAACATGAATCAAAGTTCAAACTGGGCAAAAATAAAACCATACTCTGCTCAGTTTTGGGAGCTTGTCTTACGGCAACCATAGAAACTCGCTCTAAGCGAGTTAGTGATGAAAGTACAATTATAGATTCTTTGCAAAATCTTGTTCAAATTCTGCAAAAACAATTAGATCCAGAAAGGAATGAGAACCGTTTGTTGTGAGATGAAAATCATTTGCTACAGGCTGCCCTAAGAGAAGAAAGTACCAAAAAAGTAAAGCAGAATGAAACACACGCAGAAACAGAAGAGAAGGTGATTGTTCACATTGATCAAATTTATCCCCAAAAGGAGTTAACTATAATGAAAAATCTTGGGGAACACTGCTGTCCGAAGTTGAGACCTATGGTTAAAACACAATATACTTATCTTGGTCCTGATGATTTTGTACCAAACACTTCTACAAAAGAAATCCCATATTCTGCCACTGAATTAGCAAAACTGACAAAGGAATATGGGCGACTCCCTCATGAAACAGAGACTGAATATGTATTTCGAGTGTCTCTTACTGGGGGAGATCAGATTGGATTATCAGAAAGTGAAGCTAGTGGGTATTGGGGACATGGGGTCTTCTTAACAACCGGAGATAAGAGCTACCCATGGTCCTTGACCCAACGTGCAGCTTTTTGGGCAGGGGGCTTAACCCCTCGGAAAGGGGAGACCCTATAGCTTTAGTTGGTACTCCCGACCAACTTTTGGAAAACATTCACAAAGCTGCTTGCCTGCAAATGATACATGAGAGAAAACTGACTACCACCTATGAATCACCAATGCAATTGCCTGTAATGTCTGAAATCATGACCCCTTTAATTCGTGGTCTCCCAGAAACACTCAAATCTACCACAATTCTCCTTCAAAAAACTATCGCATCCATGACACCTGTAGAAAGATTAGATAGATTTCTTGGAAACTCATGTGAGCGATCTGGTTCCGTGGACTCTTTCCCTCCCTATGAATCCCCCTCTAGACGGACTCCAGAGTCTCCTGACAATAACCGTAAAGTTTGGACATGGAGCGAAGTTGCAGAGGAATTGTTGAATTACAGCAGGAAATATGGACCCGTAAAAGTCCCAGAGGATAAAGTGGAGAAAACTAAAGGTGTTAGACACATTGTTTCTCCTAGTGATAAGCCAGAAAGGGGGAAATTGATTACTTCTCGTCAGTACTGGTGGTCGTTTGGGTTAAAGAAACAAATTCCTAAAGATGTTATGGATGGCCTGCCACTTGACAAGTTGATAAAAATTGTTGTGAATTGCCATTGCCCTAAGATCCTTACATCAAACTCTCCTACTGTCCAGCCTAGTGCACCTCCTCCTTGTTGGGGGTTGAATGCTTCGCTTTTCTTTCTGTGGAATTTCTCCCATTGTTATGCTAAGTAATTGTGGCTACACCTTAAAACGACAGATAATGTTCTCTCGTAGGGGGGTGGCTGGAGGGGGAGGGGGGGGGGGAACCGGAAAAGGAAAGGTGGGATAGGGGGGTCTGGAGCGGGGGACTGGCTCTCGCTTGGCTCGTGGAGTGGGAAGACAACCTGGGCTCTGCTCTGGCATCTTCCCCTGTCATCCCAGCGCTGAGATCCACGCTCCCTGCCTTTGGACATCGCTCCGCGGCTCTCCCAGCTCACCCTACTACCTCCGGACACTCTGCTGAGCACCACGACCGACACCGTGAGGGGGGAGTAACTTTCCCCATCCTCTCTCCCCCCTGGGCCGCGGCCGCCATCACCCAGCCCTCTTCAACTGCGCGGGACCTGCCCTGCCCCCACAGCACCGGTAAGAGCACAGGGAGACGGCCTGCGGCCAGAAGGGACTGGAGTGGAGCTAGACTGTTTCTGTTGCCAATTTTTATAGCTGTTGTTGTTTTTTTCTGCTTTTGTTAAATACCAGTAAAGAACTGTTATTCTCATCCCCATATCTCCTGCCTGAAGGTGTCTGAATTGGACCTAAAATAATTAAAAGGGAGGGGGATTGCACTCTGCATCGCAGAAAAGGGGCTCCTGCCTTTCCTTAGACCATACCTGTCTTTCAAACCGAGACACTCCTCCACCGGTTGTGGTCAGTGAGTCAAACTTAACCCCTCCACAGATTCTGGGCAGTGAGCCAAATCAATCTCCTCCACAGGTTCTGAGAGCTGAGTCAGAGTTTCCTCCTTCTCAGTTTTTGGGAATGGAACTGAAACGGCTTCAGAAGCAGGGAAACTAGAAACCCCGTCTCTCGTGGGTGGGCAGAGGGATGGGGGGGGGGGGAACTGGTTATTCATTAGAACGCTCACCAGAAATCCTAATACTGGGGACCTCCTGATAACAGCAATGGTTGGCCCTAAAAGGTCACCTGTTACCTTTGTGGTTGACACTGGAGCCCAAATTTCTGCACTAACAAGAAAAGCTGCTCAGAAATGTGGAGTTGTTCCAACAAGGAGACAATGCTTTGTTCTCAATGCCTTGGGGACCACAGAAGCTATGGATATAGTTCTGATAAAAATCTTACTACCTGGAGAGGAGAATTTGTTACTTATCAAAATTGTAATTGGAGATATTCCAAATGATTTATTGGGAATGGATGTCCTTGCTGGAAGACAGTGGGAAGACGAGGAGGGTTGTCTCTGGTCCTTTGGCACACCACGTTTTAATATTAATCTGCTTCAATCCGCACCTTCCTTACCTTTCAGTAAAATTACTAATGTGAAACAATACCCACTTCCCACTGGTGCCAAAGAAGGAATCAAGCCAGTTATTCAGGACCTGAGAGATCAGGGAGTGATAATTGACACTCATTCTCCCTTTAACTCTCCAGTGTGGCCAGTCCGTAAACCTAACGGAAAGTGGAGGCTGAGAGTAGATTTTCGCAGACTAAATGCAAGCACAGATCCTCTCACAGCAGCTGTCCCAAATTTAGCTGAACTTATAACTTCAATTCAGGAGAAGGCTCATACAATCATGGCAACTATAGATGTCAAAGACATGTTCTTTATGATACCTATACAGCCAGAGGACATGGACTGTTTTGCCTTCACGTGGGAAGGACAGCAATACACCTTCACTAGGCTTCCTCAAGGGTGCTGCCTGAAACCCCAAGTAAAACACAAACTAACAGAGTGTCAGTTTATGCGGTGCTTTATTCAGGGCCCGGGGACCTGCGGACTCGCGTCCTAAGTCAGGATCCCACTGGTTCCCTTTTTAGAGGGTTTTTTATACCCTTTTTACAAATGGTTTATGTGCAGAAGTACACATTCTTCTGTAGATACATTCACCTTGAAGATAGCATTTTGGCGTCATAAATCTTACATGGTTGCTTATCTTAGGTCTATAGTGTTCTCCTCCTCAATCTCTCTCTGGCGCCACTGCCTTAGGACTATAGTGTTCTCCCCCTCAATCTCTCTCTTATGCCACTGCCCACCACCAGTACTTTATTTATGTTTATACTTTAACCTTATCACTAACGGTTCTGCATGCTCTTAGCACAGCACATTCTTAAGTTAGTTTCCCAGGGCCTACTCTGGGGACTGCAGTCTTCAAGCCTTAGCATTACTACTACTATTATGGTTTATACACTTTATATTCTAATATTCAGGAATTCTAGTCCATACGGTAACAAGGGTACAAACACTCCCCTACTCTAGCCCACCATGCTTTAGCACAGGAATTAGAAAAGATACCCAAACCTGACAATGTTGCTGTCTATCAATACATTGATGATATTCTGGTGGGGGGAGATGAAATAGAAGTAGTGGGGGATACCCAACAGAAAATAATCTCTCATCTAGAAAGCCCTGACTTACAAATTCCCCCAGAGAAAATTCAGAAACCTTCTCAGGAGGTGAAGTTTTTGGGGATTTGGTGGAAAGGAGGTATGACATGCATTCCACCTGATACCCTAACCTCCCTAGATCAAATTAAAATGCCTGGATCCAGGAAAGACTTTCAACAAGCTCTGGGATTATTAGTGTTTTGGAGAAAACACATCCCTCATTTTTCAATTATTGCTAGACCTCTTTATGACTTGCTGAGGAAAAGGGTAAAATGGGATTGGACTCCTTCTCAGGAGGAAGCATTACAACTGCTGATTTTTGAAGCAACTGCACATCAAGCTCTAGGCCCTATTCACCCCACAGATCCTTTCCAGGTAGAATGGGGATTTGCCACCTCGGGGTTGTCAGTGCACATATGGCAACGAGGCCCAGAGGGCCCTACAAGGCCTGTTGGTTTTTATTCTCGTGGTTTTAAAGATGCTGAAAAAAGATACACTACCTGGGAAAAGGGGCTTTTTGTTGTCAGCATAGCTCTCATAGAAGTGGAGAAAATTACACGTCAGCAACCAATTGTATTAAGAGGCCCTTTTAAAGTTATTAAAACAGTCACCAGTGGGACCCCTCCCCCTGACGGGGTGGCCCAGAGATCCTCAGTTAGGAAGTGGTATGCCCAGATAGAACATTACTGTAACATCTTCTCTGTAACAGAAGGAGCTGTAAAAAATCTGGCTATACAAGAAACTGAGAACTTGGCTAGCAGCCATGATAAACCTGCCTCAGTAATTAAAGTGGCCCCTCCTTTCTCCCCTGAACAATCAGTGAATTCTTGGTTTACTGATGCTTCTGCTAGACGAGAAGGAAAGGTGTGGAAATACAGGGCAGTAGCTCTCCATACTTCATCTGGTGAACGAATTATTACTGAGGGAGAAGGCAGTGCTCAGGTTGGTGAGCTGATTGCTGTATGGAGTGTTTTCAAGCATGAGGTACATAATACCTCTCTTGTTTGTATTTACACTGACTCCTATGCTGTGTTTAAAGGATGTACAGAGTGGCTTCCTTTCTGGCAGCAAAATGATTGGGAAGTTAACAGGATCCCAGTATGGCATAAGGAAAAATGGCAAGAAATTCTAGATATAGCCAATCAAGGAAACTTTGCTGTGGGGTGGGCGGCTTCTCATCAGACAGATGGAAATTTAGCTGGTGAGTGGAATAATGCTGCTGATGAGTTAGCAAGACTAAGTCCCCTGAAAAAGGAACAAATTACAGAGGATTGGGAGCACCTGCTAGAATGGCTGCATATAAAAAGACCACATACAGGTGCGAAAGATTTGTACAAAGAAGCCCTTGCTCGTGGCTGGCCTGTCACCAGGGAAATGTGTAAAACATGCATATCAGCTTGTGAACAATGCCACAGACGACTAGAAAGGCATCCTTTGGAAGATGACCCTTTGCACTTAAGGAAAGGTAAAGGCTTATGGGACGCGTGGCAGGTAGATTATATCGGTCCCTTTAAGAAGTCTGGTGGTAAACATTTCGTGCTGGTAGGAGTGGAAATAATATCAGGGTTAGCTCAAGCTGAAGCCTTTAACAGAGCTACGGGAGAAAACACTGTTAAGGCATTACAAGAATGGTTTGGAACTTTTCCAAAGCCACAGGAGATTCAATCTGATAATGGGTCTCACTTTACTGCTAAAGTAGTACAGGAATGGGCAAGGGAGGAAGGAATAAAGTGGACTTTTCACACCCCCTATTACCCTCAAGCCAACGGAATTGTAGAAAGGACAAATGGCCTTCTGAAGCGACTCCTAAAACCACATGAGGGAAGTTGGGATCTTCGATTATGGCAAGCTGTAAAAGGTATAAATGATAGATGGGGGGTAAACGGGTGTCTCAAAATAACTGCTTTTTGTCCAAAAGCCCCAAGCATAATTCCTGCACTACAGGGACCTAATGATCCTAAAAATCCAGCCCATTACCCTGGGCAACCTGTTTTAGTAAACCTCCCTACTGTAGGTTAGTACCACTGGTACTAAGAACTCCTCTGAATAAATATGCATGGGTAGCCACCAATGCTCTGGGAAAGGAGCATCGGATAAGTACCCGTTGGATTGTTCCATCATTTTGACCTCCTGCCTCTTGGTGGCAGACTCTGTTGTGTTTACTTTTCACAGAAGAAGGCCCAGGGACATGGGAACCAGACAAACCATGATCACCTTTTTGATACTTCTCTGTATCCTACCACAACACCATGGCCAAAACTCGGCCGAGTGGCCGTGGTCTGAAGCTTCCATCAGATATACCAGTGCTTCAGGACCCTACCCCAGAGATCGTCACCCAAGCCTTGCGACCGTAGTACTGCACGATTCTGAGGTATACCGTTCAAGTGACTGGGGTTGGGACAAAAAGGACTGGGCTAGGCTACTAATAGGAGCAATTAGTGAAGAAATCAAGGTAGGATGCAGAAAAGTGGAGAAATCCCTTCATGAGAAAGCCACTACCATTGCAATCACCGGGAATTACTTAAAATCAGATATAACTAGTAGCTTGCACCCTAACATCACGGCGAGTCTCTGCCCCACGACAGTATGGACATGTAAAAAGCAAGTCCCCCTAATACTGTGCTGTGGCCAAAGGAAGGTTGTTAACTATACCTTGGACCCTGACGCCAACAACGTCAAAGTTACAAAGCTTTGTGCGGATGAACTTATTGACTGTTGGCATAACTTTACTTTAACCAGACCAACCTATGTAACATGCTCCAGGCAGAATAACACAACAGATGAGTCCAGCTTGAAAGGTCTGACCTATAGGTTCAAAATAAATGCCATAGAAAAACCCACACTGACCGCAGTAGTTGCATACCATGGTGTAAGCACCCCCTTAGTGTTGGATGACAAAACCAAGGTTTTCCCTCTTTTCGTGGTGATGCAAGGTGATGACGTCGCAATAACTTGTAAATTAGTGGCTGGATCCCTCACCGAACCTGCATACAGTTATGGCATAAGACCCCATGGCTGGACTTTATATTGTAGACACCAAAATCAAGACTGTTGGCTAAATTTAACTGCTAGACAATTTTCATATAAAGTCATGTGTGGAAAAAACAATACAAAATACTGGGGGGAACTTGATGTTAATATTGTAACACCTACCACCCAACCACCGGTTGTGTTGAGCCCTACAATTTTCCAATTTGGGCCATACGTAATTAGAAAAACTGGTCAACAACAAATATTGTTTAATCCGGCATGGTCTCTCAAACAAATCAAATTGCTGATGCAAAATAATGTCTCAGAAGTTCAGCCAGCTTGTTCACACTTTCTACAGACTTCTTTTGAGGGATGGACAACCTGGTTGCGGAAACGGAATCCTTCCAAAAAATGAATGGCAAGAGACATAACCGGTGTTGTGGGAACAGGATTGGGAATTTTGAATAGCATCGATTCAGAAGTACTAATGAATAAATTGGCTACCACAGCTGGAGATGTAACCAAATTACAACGGCCCCTGCAAACAACCTTAACAGCTTTGGGGACTCAACAGTGGTTGTTATCAAACATATTACCAAGTTGGGAAAAGGTAAATGTAAATGACCACAAATTGATAATCGATGCACTTGGTGCTACACAAAATAACATCTCTTTGGCTCTCAGTTGTATCCAGGCCCAGTTGTGGATGCAGTCGGTTGCTGCTTTAATTATAAGAGAAGGTGAGGAAGGCACTTTTCCCACTGAAATTCGAAAGATAGTCTGGGACAGTGCCACTGATTTTGAAAAAGAATTCCAGTCCTGGTGGAACTTAGTAAATTTTACCTATGATCCCAGCACAAACACAGCCACAGCCTTTGTACTGACAATTCGTAATGCTTCAGTGCATTCAATATTCCCCATCATTGCATTAGGGTTGAACCATGACGGAGCTATTCTCTGTCCTTTCGAGCATAGGGAATGGGCCCGTCAAATTGGTGGTAGGTGGCAAACTGTCAATTTGGAAACTTGCATTGTCCGGGAACAACAAGGCTTTATCTGTGAAAATAATGCAATTAGAGCTCAAGATATCTGCTTGGACACAGAACAGAACGTTTGTAACTTTGAAATTCATCCAAAAGAGATTCCTGAAACAGTACTGGTATATGTAGGCAATGGATGTGCATGCTTTAGAGCTGCTTGTGATAGTGTTTTCATAGAAAATTTGGTAGTGAATATGGTAGTGAATACTAAGAATCATTCAAACTTTTGTGTCTGTAACTTTACTAGGATTTCAGGATGTGATTTTTCCTATGTAGCCCCAGTTACTTCTCACCATCTTTTGCAGTCAAATTACACACTGATCCACCATCTATTGCCCACTCCAACTGGAATGAACCTCTCTCTGGTGAAGCAATTGATGCTCCACCAAGATATGATCGAAATTTTGGAGAAGATCAAGAAAAACGGACAGAAAATTCTAATAGCTGTTCATCACAATGTGGAAAAAATACATCATGTTTTGGAAAGGGTAAAGACAGATGCTGAACACAGGTGGTGGGATACTCTATTTGGGTGGTCACCTACTGCTACAGGTGTCCTGAACAAATTGTGTCATCCCACCATTGTTCTCTTGATTTTGGTTTTAATTGGTTTTGTTTTATCAGCAATCCTATACATTATGAGTTGGAGAATAATGAAACGGTTAGCACAATTGGCATCTGTGACAAATGTATCCAGATCGGTTACTGTTGGCATCCCTAGGGTTATTGACACAAGGTTTTAAATAGGATAAAATATGATTTTTAACTAGAATTCGTTATCTTCAAATTGCAATTAAAATTCTTTAATCAAAATTTTGCTTTAAAAATTTATTTCTAATCAAAAATTGAAAAATTAAAGAATTGAACAAATTGTTTAAGATTGATAGTAATCAAAAATTAAATATAATTGATCTGTTTTGTTTTCCTTTTTTCTCCTTTTCCTTATCCTGTCCCTTATCTTTTTCCTACTTCCCTGTCTCTGTTTTCCGGGATATGCTACCAACTTGGACGAGTCCTGAAGACACCACAACTGAAGACTCCACCACGACTCTACAAAGGGGTGCTCTTGACGACGATCATGAGTCACGGGGTGGTGTAAGGGTCGGTCCGAAGTTCCCCTCGATTTTGCCTCCCGACCATCGCAAGGAGACCTCGAGGACCCCCACCAAGGCTGACTCTGGACAATGGTTTCCTGGCCTGGCCAAGGTGGGTGCTCGTGATTGTGTGCTGGTGTATTGTGTTCACTGGACTGTGCTGTCGTGGCACAAACCAGAGGTTGTGTTGTACCACCAGCTGAGGACTGCTTGACCATACCTGTCTCCTGCAGCACCACACAATGGTCCATAAATCTTCCCACCTCTTGGCCAGAGGCCACTCGCTTTGGAGAAGGACTATGAAAGAGGGATCCTCTGAGAAAGACCCTTTGAGATCTCTCCACTGATGAAGACCCATCTACCCCCTGGAGAAGACCCCTGAGATCTCCCCATGGACGAAGACTCCTCTATCTGATGACCCATGAGGACGCCCATCTCATCTGTTGGTAGCTATTTCCCGATCCCTTTCCTTCCTTCCCCTCTCCCTATACTTTGTTTCGTATACCTCTCCCCCTTACAGTAACTGAGTTGTTGGCATTTGATGAAATGCATTGCTGTTGTTGAATAAACTGATTTTCTGCTGTTGAATAAACTGATTTTGTCCCCTGCACTTTGTCTGTTTGCACCTTTAAGATCAAAACAACCATCACCACCCCCGCTCTGTATTAATAGTGGATCGTGACAGGGGCGACCTCCGGCCCCAAGACCTTCTCGTCCTGGCAACAGATCTCTGTGAAGGGCGCAGGCGAAAAGCTTTCATTTTCCATTTGAACTGCGAGAGAGGCAGACTGTTGCACGGAGCTCTGAGAACAAAGGTGCACGCCCTAGGCGGGCTTGGGCAGAAGCATCGTTCTTGAGAATTGGCTGCCAGCCCACTGCTGGCTCTGTGGCACCGCTTCAGCGGCTTCTGGCCGTGGGGGAGTGAAAGCTGCGCCAAGAGTGGGCGAGGGCCGTGAACAAAGCCGTACAAGTACTGTGCTTGTGTGCACTACGATACAGGCTACTAGGAGAGGAAGGTGGCTGCCTCTCGCTTGCCTTCCCACATGACCCTAGCAGTCAAAAGGAGCAAGCTGAAGCTCTGCTGCTTGTGCTGCTCCTTGGTTCCACTTGCAGCAGGCTGTGGACACATTGGCGGTCACTTCTAGGCTCCGAGTTGCAGTGAGCACCACGGTAAATGCCACGGAGAAGGGAAATGCAGAGTGCAGCGAGGAGCTGGACGGGGCTTACGTGCAATAAGTAGAAGGTGAACCTAGTCACTGCCTCTTCAATCTGGCCCCCTCTGCTCTTGTAGCAACTTTTGCCAGTCGGCAAAGGGAGCTGCGAGTATGTAGAATGGAGGGCAGCGAGACGCTGTGTGTTATGCGCCCTTTCAGGGCTGCTTGACAGAGGGCTACTTTAAGAATGCTTTCTTCTTCCTGTCGTCCTTCTCGCTTCGCTCTAACTGCATGGAGTACACCACAGGGAAGGTGTGAAGAAGGGCACAGCCCAAGCTTTTGCCCTGCCCTGCCTGGGCTGCGCCTTTAGCTGCACACCAGTACAATGGCATTTCTTACCCGCAAGGTAAAAAAGGCGTTAGTGTATCCTCAGGAATGGCAAGTGCCTGGGCATTAAATTGAGAGACCACGTATGAGGGAGTCTTTAGAGGATTCCTCCCCCATGGAGATGTTGTATTCTCATTCTTGTGCTGAACTGAAAAGTCCAGGCATGGCAAGTCCGGCCTGCCTTGTGCAGGGACAAACACAAATGTGGGGCTATGATCCTCTGTTCCGGAGCTCTGGTTCCGGGTGTGTATGCCGCCATGAGCCGGTGGGCCACCGTGGACACTGTGGATTGTGGATGAGGCTGGGCTGGCCCCCTGGCTCCCGTTGGTCTGAGAGCAGCAAGAGTGGCGTCCGAGTGGCATCGCCTCAGGCCCCATGGGGGGCGGGGAGAGAGCCGGGAGTGACCCTGAGTGACACCGGAAGCGATATCCGTAGGGCCCGGATGGCCCGCGGTGGCGTCGAGTTTCACGCGTAGGAGACTGCTAAGCTGCTTTGAATGCTGGAGCTCCACTGCTCTAGGACAGACTGGAAGAGCTGAGGGTGTCCAATCTGGAGAACCGAAGGTTCCAGGGAAACCTTCAAGCCCCTTGCAGTGTCTGCTGGGGCTCCAAGATAGCTGGAGAGGGACTGTAGAAAAGGGTCTGGACTCGGAGGACACTGGGGAATAGCTCCAAACTGCCAGAGGGCTGGGGTAGATGGGATATTGGAAAGGAATTCTTCCTTGTGTGGGTGCTGAGGCCTGGCACATGTTGCTCAAAGAGGCTGTGTGGGAGCCCCATGGCAGGAAGTGTCCAGGGCCAGGCTGGAGCGGACATGGAGCAACCTGGACTAGTGGAAAAGTGTTCCTGCCCATGTCAGGACGTGGGAAGAAGATAATCTATCTCTAAGGTCGCTTCCAGTCCAATCCATTCTGGGATTCTACGATTCATGGAAGGCACTTTTCCAAGTGAAGTGTTGTATCTCTTGGCTCCCAGCTTGTAGTTGCCAGTTCTTCTGGAAGCAGGCCTCGCCAAGCAGCTGTGATGAGCCATGGGTTCTCAATAGGACGACTGTGATATATTTGCAGAGAGGAAGGCTGCAGACAGATCTTCAAGTCCCAGGTAAAACAAGCAAAGGATTGAATAAAAGCCAAAGGTTGGTTGTGTTAGTCAGTTTGCTGGCTGTTGAAATGGCCCCAGGTCATTTTCAACATTTCTAATTTGGATTTGTTTGAGAAAAAAATCAATGTGTTACCTCCAGCGTGGGCTCTCCAATGCATCTCCATGTGCTCCCATCTCTTTGTTGTATATCAGGTTCTATTAAGTGAAGAAAGAATCATAACACAGTAGTAAAACATTTAGAGGTGTAGTTAGCCAGCTTCAGGAGTTTTCAACTCTGCTGTTGACTTTTCTGGTAACTGTAAGCAAGGCAACACAATCCAGTTACTCCACTTTTCCTCTCTGAGGAAAAGATGATCATTTTTCTTTTTTTTCTCATTTTGAAAATAGCTTAGAATGAAGAGCGTTATTCATGTGGCATGTAGGATTCCTTATTTCACCTTTCTCTTCAGCTGCCTTTTGCGTACTAGTTTTTTTTAAATTCTTTTTTGTCGCTGCTCTCCATTCAGTAGGTTTGAAAGAATTCTAATTGTTGAGATGATGGTTCTTTGAAGGCTCACTTAGCCCACCTTTTGGGTGAAGGAAAGAAGAAGACAAGGACCCCTAAGAAGAGTAAAAAGCATACTTTAAAGAGACATTCAGAGATGTCTGCTGATGCCATGCAATTATCGTGTAATCAGCAGAAATGTGTTGGAAAAACACCCATCAGTGACTTCACAAGAAAGCCACACTCAAGACAGGTAAAGAACAGAAGCATAAAACCCCAAAGGTATGAAATGGACAGATTTTCATTGGGAATGAGCAACTCCTGAATTCTTGGTTCTAGAACTAGGGGCTTGTAATAAATAGACTGTCTCCTTGCCAAACGTAAATTTGGTGTAATGAACTGCTCACTGCCCGTTGAAGTGCAGGGCTAGTAGACTAATATTTGCCATGGCAGGCATATTGTATGGCTTTCCTGTTAAAAAGAAATTGGTTTCGCCCATAGCAACCTAGATATGTACCCAGTCTGACACCTATTTCTTAGGCTATATTTCCAAGTAAATGGCTTTTGTGACGATGCAGTAAGTTTATGTCATGAACAGGAATGAAGTGATTGCATGCATCCTTTTTTTCCCCAAGCCAGCTGCTGAATAATGAGACAGAGACTCTCACTGACGCCAAGGAGTGCCCAAGCTTTTGGGAAAAGCACTGGGCAGATAAAGCCTATTTCCACATTTCTTGCTAGCGTCTCCTTCAAAGTTCATGGGTTTGTTCATCTTTTAGAGCTGTTCTAGATGTCTTTGTAGTTTACATGTACTAAATGTAGCAGGTATTGCTTTCATGCCGTCCTAATAGATTTGAAGTTGGGATCTACTCAGGCTTCAATGTCTCAGAAGAAGCAACGTTGATTCTTTGAATTCTATTCTTGAACGTGAGAATGATACTTCTGTAGTTAATGAATTAATTAAATCGAATTCACTTGAATGGAAAAATTGTCTTGTTCATGTAGATTTTAACTTGGGAAATTGATATTTGAGTTCTACTTTTCATTGTTGTTGCTTTTCTGTATTCTTTGATTGCACAGATAGCAGATGTACTGACCAAGTATTCTGTGAAACTGGAGGAAATGTCCTTCCTCTTGGCAGCTGATATTCACAAGCTCATTAACGCTAAGGTCATGGTAAATGTTTTACCTGGGGCAAGATAGCAGTCTGAATATTCCTAGAATGTCTTTCTTTCCCCAAATGAAATTCACTTTTTCTGCCTATCAATCACTGAAATATAGAAGAAATTTCTACTTGGCAGGGTATTGATTATCATTTGCATTCTTTTCTCCCCTCATTTTCTGTAGAAGAGACAATTTTTTGTTTGTTTTTGCATATTGTATGCTGCTTCTACTTCTGGTATTATTTTTTAATACACAGAATGTAAAGAGAGCACTGCTGGATAATGAGAGGGCAACTGCCAAGCTACTCTTGAATCGAATGAAATCAGAGCTTGAGAAAGAAGAATGGCATCAACTGAAATGGCAAGGGAGAGTCAAGGACTGGAAGCTCATGCAAAAGAAGTGTGTAGTTCAGAGTTTCAGGTCAGAAATGTGGCAGTCTTCTTTTGGACAATGAGCAACACAAAGTGGCTAGTGTTCACTTTTGGTTTCTATCAAATAATAATTGATCATTTTTTCTTTCTACGTGATATCACGTATGATATCACATATATCATGTGATTCCATTCTACATATCTGCTTTCCATCCTGCAGAGAATTTATGGCAAGTGAAGAAATACAGAATCCCCCAACTGTGAATATGGAAAAGTTGATAAAGGAGCAGATGGTACTCAGTGAACAGAGACTGAGGGCTTTGCGATATATTGGGTATGGCCAAAGAGGGTATAGCATAAAGGAAAACAATTGTTGCTGGAGTTAATGAAGGACTTGGCTACAAAATGCACTTTGCTTCCTGTCAATGTGTGATTGCTAAATGCAGCAGTAAGGCTTGGTCTACATCTATTTCTGTACAGCTCTTTTGAATGGAAAGAATGCATTCTTGATTTTGAGTGCCCCAGCTACACTTAATAGGTGGCGATCAGGCTCTAAAAATGGAGGAATGCAGAAGTAAATCTTGAAACATAGTAGAAATGGGCAAATATGGGTGGAGAGCTAGAAGCTGGTGCTTTTGTCAAGGCATATTTTCTCCATGGCGTGGGATTTTATTTGCGTAATAAATTAAGAGAGGAGTCTGGATAGAAATCTAACGTTGCTACATTTGAATATCCATCCTGAGCACAAG
The DNA here is from genome assembly GCF_052056855.1 of Sturnus vulgaris. Classification (NCBI taxonomy): domain Eukaryota; kingdom Metazoa; phylum Chordata; class Aves; order Passeriformes; family Sturnidae; genus Sturnus; species Sturnus vulgaris. The sequence continues at coordinate 67,867,179 of NC_142282.1, forward strand.
ACGCATTGGTGTGGGTGCAATGCATTACGATCTTTACAGGGAGGTTTCTTACGGTGGATGTAGGAACAAGGTAGATGACAGTTAGTTCCTTATCGGGCAGTAAACTGTTGGCCTTGAACAACAACAATCTCAGGTTTATTTTCATTGCCAAGATGGCTGTAAATAAAAGAAAGCCCAGTAGTATGGATATTCTGATTCATAATTTTATATTTGAAGTACTGAGTGGTTTGTATTTTAGGATACCTGACTCTTGTTGCCTACTTTGATAGCACCTTGTTGCCTCCAACACGTGCCAAATCTGATGGAAGCGAATAGTGCAGAACTCTGGAGAATTGAAACAAAAGTCTAGGTAGGTCCGGAAATCCTTGGAACAGTCTGGAATTCAAGCAATATTTTCTTTTCTCCCGGGCAACGATGAGGCGGACAGTTGCTTTGAGAGTGCATGTTTGCTCTATTCTTTGTTCCGTGTGTTCCCACATACCTTCTCACTTGCTTGGAGGTGTCAGTAAGGGCCAAAGAAGCTGCCTGTGGCATGGCTTTCCTTTGGCCAGTACAAACACCTGTGCATGGTGAGATCTAGCAGGAACTGGCTTGGTTAGAATGAATCTGGGGGAAATCAAAAGTTCATTTTGACATGGATCCCTTCGCAATCATACAAAAATACTCCTATTTAACTCTTGCAGAAGAAGAGGGGAAGTATGAGAAGAAGAGGGGAAGTATTGGAGATACTTCCTTTCTGTGTGTCCTTGCAGCATGCCTTCCCTCTCTGGGCCTGCCTTCTCTTGCTCCAGATCACATCCTGTTGGGATGTTTGTAGACTGTATAGCAGCAAAGAAGTTGGTAGCGATTGTAAGTACCTTGCTACTTTCAAGCATAATGATAAAGAGCCGTGTATGAAAATGTCTTGATTTCTTTGGCTGGTAGTGTCTGGTGTCTGTAGGCAAAGGTCTGTAGGCACTGCTGGGATCTGTTCCGTGTGCTGGGTTTCAGCACATGGCCTCTGTCATGTTTCCATGTCACACTGCATTATGAAAGATGGGAATTTTGACTGTGGCCAGTTCCATAGCATTCAGACAGCCCTAATGTGGAGTGCGTGGAGAAAATGAGCATCCAGTATGAGCTGGTCGAGGGCAAATGTCAGGAGAAAGGGCAGATGTGCAAGTTGAGTGCCACAGCTTTTGGCTGTGATAGCCATGGTCCAATGTGTCATTCGACTAAAATGCTCCTTGATCGAGCTGATAAGTGGAAAGTTACATTTAGTACCTGAGCTGTGGGCTGTAAGAAAAAGTCTAGGAAAAGACTGACTTTTCACTTGCTGAGTGAAAAGCAGGGCAAGAAGCAATGGACAAGATAATAAGAATTAAAGCATAGTACCAGTTTTGTTAAGGAGGGATGACAGGAACTAACCAGAGTAAAGAGATCCCTAAAACTTGTCCTTTGGGGTGCGTTTTGGCACATTGGAAGGAGCTAGTGGGGTATGGAGACTCAGAGAACCAAAAGACCCTTGTAAAGTTTTGTACACAATTGTGGCCACTTTATAAACTTGAGGGGGGAGCCAGGTGGCCCTCACTTGGATATTTACATTATGAAACTTTGTTGCAGCTTATGCTATTTTTCAGACACAGAAATGGGAGGAGGTGACTTACTCTGACTGTTCTGGATTTTGGGGTTTTTTTTCTCCTGAATCACCTTGAGTGGCAGAAAGATTGTGGACTCAGAGCCCCCTCTGACCCCTTGGTATTGGTCTTAGAAAAAGACAACGAGGCTAAGTTAAAATAATGTTGTAGTACGTGCTCCACCCTGATAAGGTGTATCCAGCTAACCCTCTGGAATAAGAATTGGGGAATTTGTTTGAACCACCCGCTAAAAGGCAAAGCGGGGTGAGAGGGGAAGCAAATTTGAGACGGTTATTAACCTCAACTCCCGCTTTACCTTCTACTTCTGAAAAAAAGCCAGCTCGCGTTACTTCAGCTCCTCTTCCCTCATTCCACCTCCTGAAATTTCTATGTCCCATCCCCCACTCCAGTCCCATTCCACCTCCTGAGATTTCTTCTTCTATCCAGACTCCAGCCTATGTTCCATCCCCCACTCTAGTTAAAGCAATTTCTATTTCAACTCCAGTATCCAGAAGGAAGAAAAGGTGATGATCAAAGAAGAGGAGATTGAAAAGAGGAATGGAGCAGAGGATCTTACCCTAGGAGACCCTCTGGTTATCATAAAAGTAGGGAACAAAGAAAAAAAAAAAATGATAAACACAGGAGCAACATATTGGATGTTAAATAAAGCCTTAATACCAATAACAGATGATTATGTCATGGTAAAGGGGGCAACTGACCAATCTGAAAGGGCTTATTTTTGCAGCCCATTGAAATATAAGTTTGGGAAACAATGGGGAATTCACAGGTTTTTATATATGCCCAATGCTCCATTAGCACTTTTGGGTAAGAATCTATTGGAAGTATTAAAAACAAAAATAATACTCAAAAATGGGGAAATTAGTTTGGAGGTAAATGATCAGCAATACGTGGAACTGTTAAATGTAATGCTAATAACCAAAGATATTGTGGCTGAAAACAAAGAAGAAATTATTAAGAAAATAATAGATCAGCTGCTCCCTGGGGTGTGGGCCTCCAATATACCAGCGAGAGCAAAGAATGCTCTACCAGTACAAATCCGGCTTAAAGAAGGAAAACAACCAGTTAAAATTAGACAATACCCCTTAAAAAAGAAAAGTAGGGAAGGGATTAGTCCAGTAATTAAGAACTTTTTGCAAATAGGACTACTAAAAAATGTCAATCTGATTTTAATACTCCTATTTTGTCCGTAAAAAAGCCTGATGGATCATACAGGTTACTACAAGATTTGCGAGCTGTTACCGGCGGTAGCCAACCCCTACACCTTGTTAACTCGTTTAACATCCAAACTAACCTGGTTTACTGTTTTAGATTTAAAGGATGCTTTCTTTTGCCTTCCTCTCCATGAAACCAGCCAGAAAATTTTTGCATTTGAATGGGAAAATCCCAAAACTGGAGGTAAAACTCAGCTCACATGGTGTGTACTACCCCAGGGGTTCAAGAATTCCCCTACCATATTTGGAGAAGAGCTGGCAAAAGATCTAGAATCCTGGGAAGCTCCATCAAGAGAAGGACAGCTGTTACAGTATGTGGAGGACCTCCTGATAGCTAGTAAAACTCAAGAAGCATGTATGGAGTGGACGGTAAGCCTCCTAAATTTTTGGGGGTCTACAGGGGTATCGAGTATCCCAGAAGAAAGCCCAGATGGTGAGACGAACAGTTGTCTATCCGGGCTATGAGATTAGTGCTGGACAAAGAACCTTGGGACGGGATTGCAAGGAAACAATATGCCAGACCCCAAAACCCCAAACAGTGAAAGAACTGAGAACCTTCTTGGGCATGACAGGGTGGTGCAGACTGTGGATTTACAATTATGGGCTGTTAGTCAAACCCCTATATACCTTGATTACGGAAGGAAGCAGAGATCTCCAACGGATGAAAGAAGCAACATGAGCCTTTGACCAACTAAAGAAGGCTCTCATGTCAGCTCCAGCCCTGGGACTTCCAGATGTGAGTAAACCATTCTTTCTGTTTTCCCACAAAAAGCAGGGGATTGCTCTGGGAATACCAGCACAAGACCTGGGCCCGTACTGGAGGGCAGTCGCCTACCTCTCCAAACAGCTGGACACGGCAGCCAAGGGGTGGCCAGGGTGCCTCAGAGCTGTTGCAGCAGTAAGAGGCACACAAATTCACCCTAGGCCAGAAGCTGCAGTCCTGGAGGTGAAAGGAAGACATTGGCTTTCCCCACAAAGATTTCTAAAGTACCAGGCCATACTAGTAGAAAAAGACGATGTTGAAATTGTGGTAACTAACACTGTCAATACAGCTTCTTTCCTCAGCGGGAGTATGGGACAACCAGTGATCCATGACTGCCTGGAGACCATTGAAGACACTTACTCCAGTCGCCTGGATATGAAGGACACCCCTCTCGAGGACGCTGCAACTTGGTTCACTGATGGGAGCATCTACATCATCAGTGGAAAAAGATATGCTGGGTATGCGGTTACCACAATAGAGAGGTGATAGTCTGGACCATTGCCAACAAACACCTGTGCACAGAAGGCTGAAATAATCACTTTAATCCAGGCCTTAGAGCTAGCTAAAAGAAAAGAAATCAACATGAATACACCAAAAAGTGAGCTCTGAATTGGAAAAAGGAAATGAGCTGGTGGACAGAAAGGCAAAAGAAACAGCTAAAGGTAAGGTAATTATTAAAACAATTGAGGCAGCTTTAATTCTAGATGGGCAAATTTCTATGGAAGGTAAGCCAAGATACAATAAAAGGGACAAAAAGCTCATTAGAGAAGAAAACAGGAGTTATAACCAAGAGGGGTGGGCTATTACAGACAGAGGAAAAGGTAGGCTTGTGATCCTCTCTTACATGTTATGGTTATTAGTGAAAAAGGACCATGAGAAAACACATTGGGGAATTGATGCTCTGTGCAATTATTTGAAAGATCAAATCATGGCCAGAAACTTGCAAGGTGCAGTAATTCAGGTGACTCGCCAATGTAGCCTTGCCTCCAAACTAATCTCAAGAATATTCCTAAACCAAAGCCTGGACAAATTGAAAAAGGCTATGGGCCTGGGCAACAATGGCAAATTGATTTTTCAGAACTACCCAGGAGAGGGGGGTAACAATACCTATTGGTATTAATAGGTACCTTTTCAGGGTGGCCAGAAACTTTCCCTACCAAAACTGTCAAAGCATGAAAAGTAACCAAAGCATTGTTATTAGGAAAAGAATTTACTAACTGTGAAGAAGGAGTGGGGAATGAATCATGGTTTTAAAAAGTTAAGATTTTTGCTAAGAGTAGAAGTAGTTTCCATGACCAAGATGTAAGTTAGATAGGTAAATGGTAGGTTAATAATTACTAGATGCTTAGGCTAGAGCTAATTGGTATAATTATCTGCTATTATAAATTTACGTAGAGAAGAACGTAAAATAAGTAAACTGCTAACCATGAAGCACGGAGCCTTGGATCGTGCCAGAGGGTCACTGAGACCTGATGAAGACTCTCCTGACTTCATCCTTCGAGACCACTGACCCATTTCGAGACCACTGACCCAATTCAAGATAAGAGCTGTGCACGCCTGAAAGACTAATGGGCTCATTTTAATATGGGATGGGGATGGGAGGTGCCGGGGTTATGCATATGTATTGTATGTAAGATCTTGGGGAATAAATAGATGGCAAAGAACCTTGTTCAGAGCCGTCACGCCTTTCGGAGGTGACTCCCGTGCCGGCCGCCGGTGAATAAACATACCACTTTCTAACTTTAATTAGTTAGAGGGTCTTTGTCCGTGATTATACCGGGTTTTTTAATGATTCAGCTCTAGATCCTTTTGTGGGAAAATGGAGTGTGTAAAGTTGCCAATCATTTTGGAGCGAATTTGGAGGTTTTTGGGGTCCCAGGTGAATTTTGGGTTGAATTCTGGGGATTTGGGGGTTCCCAGGTGAATTGGGGGAGGGGGGGATTTGGGGAGATCCAGGTGAGTTTTGAGGGGTCCCAGGTTGATTTTGGGGGAGAATTTGTGGAATTTTGGGGGATCCCGGGGAGCGAGGTTTGGGGTTCTGTTGGTTTGAAAGTAAAACCAGTGCGAGACTCCAAGTCAGTAATACAATTTAATAGGAGAAAAAAGAAAAAAATAAAATACATGCAATAATATAAAAGAAAAACCACCAACAAAGTCAGAAATACAACCTGACACCCTGTCAGTCAGGGTGTTGGTAGCATTTCATATAAATGGTGGCTGCAGTCCTCCTGGATGACAGATGTGGTTCAGTTGAAGCAGTGCTCCTGTAGAAGGTGCAGTTTTCCTCTGAAGATCCAGCGATGATGTGGAAAAAGGTCCGACCTTCCTCTGGGATCCAGTGGAAAGGACTGCCTTGGTGTTCCAAATCTCAGTTTTTATCTAGGTAGGAAATGTTTGGCTCCTCCCCCTGGCTGGAGCACCTCCCAGTGAGATGATGTAATCTTATCAGTCACACAATAGGACTTAATGGCCCATTAACAGAATATATCTTCTGGAGGAAGGATGGGTTGTGAAAAGATAAAGATGATCATCTCCCTGATCTTATCAGATGGCACATCAGCAGAGGATATCTCCCACAGAGATAAGGATCACCACCCCTCCCACATTTTAACAGATGGTGATAGAATACACATTTTTGCATTGTACCCCAGGACATAATCCACCCCTTATTCTATTACCATCTACATCATACCCAAACAAATACCCTGTTACAGATATATAATACAAAATTAAACCTTACCTACAATTCTCACTAAAAATTAGGTCTCCTTGCAGTACACAACGGGTTTCCCCATCTTTCTGCATTACCCACCAACTGCAAGCAGGTCCTTGAGCAAAAACAATCCCACGGATTGGTTTGCCTTTGCCTGTGGTGGGATTAATCCAAACAGTCTTTCCTAAAATACCTTTCCGGTGTGCCAAAGGGACCTTGTCCCCATCCACTGTGTGCAGGGGTTCAGAGTGGGCAGGACCGGCTCGATTGATGGACCCTCGGGTGTTAACCATCCGGGTGGCTTTGGCCAAGTTCATTTCCCAATTTCTGACGGTTCCATCACCTGGTGCTTTCAAAGTCATCTTAAGGAGTCCATTAGACCGTTCAAATTTCCCGGCAGCTGGCACGTGGTAAGGGATATGATATATCCATTCAATACCATGTTCTTTGGCCCAGGTGTTGATAAGGCCATTCTTGAAATGGGTTCCCTGGTCTGATTCAATTCTCTCAGGGATACCATGCCTCCAAAGGGCTTGTTTTTCTTGCCCCAAGATGGTGTTCTGGGCAGTGGCATGAGGCACAGGGTAGGTTTCTAACCATCCTGTAGTTGCTTCCACCATGGTCAGTAATAGCGCTTGCCCTGGTGAGTTTGGGGAAGGGTGATGTAGTCAATTTGCCAGGCTTCCCCATACCTGTACTTTGACCATCATCCACCGTACCACAGAGGCTTCACCCACTTGGCCTGTTTGATTGCAGCACAGTTCTTGCAGTCGTGGATGACCTGTGAGATGCTGTCCATGGTAAGGTCCACCCCTCGGTCACGGGCCCATCGGTATGTTGCATCTCTCCCCTGATGACCAGAGGCATCATGGGCCCAATGAGCTAGGAATGATTCTCCCTTGTGCTGCCAGTCTAGATCTACCTGTGATAGTTTCACTTTGGCAGCTCGGTCCACCTGCTCTTTGTTGTGATGTTCTTCATTAGCCCGGCTTTTGGGTACATGTGCATACACGTGTCAAACCTTTATGGTCAATTTCTCTACTCGGGCAGCAATGTCCTGCCAAATCTCAGCTGCCCAGATGGGTTTCCCTCTGCGCTGCCAGTTGGCCTTTTTCCAGCGATCCAGCCATCCCCACAGAGCATTAGCTACCATCCATGAGTCAGTGTAGAGATAAAGCCTTGGCCACTTCTCTCGTTCAGCAATATCCAAAGCCAACGGGACGGCTTTTATCTCTGTGACCTGACTCGATCCACCTTGTCCCTCGGTAGCTTGTGCAACTTGTCGTGTGGGGCTCCATACTGCAGCTTTCCATTTCCGGTTAGTGCCTGCAATTCGGCAGGAACCATCAGTGAAGAGGGCATATCGTCTTTCAGTCTCCGGTAGCTCATTATATGGTGGGGCTTCCTCAGCACGTGCCACTTGCTCCTCTTCTTCTTCAGAAGACAATCCAAAACTCTCACCTTCAGGCCAGTTTGTAATTATTTCCAGAATCCCAGGGCGATTTGGATTCCCAGTACATCAGCAGAGGATATCTCCCACAGAGATAAGGATCACCACCCCTCCCAGATTTTAAGAGATTGTGATAGAATACACATTTTTGCATTGTAGCCCAGGACTGGGGTGAATTTGTAGAATGTGGGGAGTCCCAGTTGAATTTTAGGGGGAATTTGTGGAATTCTAGGGATCTCAGGGGAATTTTGGGGGGAATTTGGTGAATTTTAGGGTATACATGTGAATTTTAGGGTACTCAGGTGAGTTTTGGGGATGCCAGGTGGATTTTGGGGTGAATTCTGTCGATTTTGGGGTATCCAGGTGAGCATTTGGGAGTCATGGGAGAATTCTGGGATGAATTTGAGGGGATGCAGGTGGATTTTCCAGGGAATTTGGGTGATTTTTGGGAGTCCCAGATGGGTCTTGGAGTGAATTTGATGGATTTGGGGTATCTGGGTGGGTTTTGAGGGGGATTTGAGAGATTTTGGGGTGAATTTGGGAGGTGTTGGGGGGACTGGGTCTTGGGGGTGATTTGAGGGATTTTGGGGGTTGCTGGTGGGATTTTGGGGTGAAGCCCTGGGATTTGGGGGTCCCCCGTGAATTTTGGGGTGAATTTGTGGAATTCTGGGAGTTGCCAGGTGAGTGCTGGGCATCCCAGGGAGGACTGCGGGGTGAATTTTGGGGATTTTGGGTTTTCCAGGTGAATTTCTGAGGTGAAAAGGTTCAAAAGGTTTTTTTTTGAAAACAAGTTAAAGCCAGAAGGTTATTGAAAATTAATAGATGTGATGCAAGTAGGTAATATGCAGACAATACACAGGGAGACAAATCATGGGGAAAATACAGTGGTAACACATGAGTTTGTGAGGACTGGATCAGTATAGCTAAGGCTCAGTCGAAGCTGAATTTGGAAAAGCATGCCAAAAATAAGAATAATAAAGGCACCTACGGGTATTTCAGTGGGAAAAGGAAGATGACAAGAAACATATCACACCTCCCCTATTCCCCCCCACCCCCATAAGCCAGACAGGACTAGTAACAACAGGCAAGGAGAAGGCTGAGGTACTCAACAAGTGTTGGTCTCAATTTTTACTGCCAGTCACTATTTCCACATCTGTCAGGTTTTTGGACTGGTGGACTTGATTCTAAGCCATAGTAGCAGGTGAGCTTTCAGACCACTTGAGGAACCTGAGCATGCAAGACCATGGGACCCACCCAGAGGCATGTCAGGGCCCTGAGAGAACTGGCAGCTGTAGTTGCTAAGGTGCGTCCGCCATCATATTTGAGAAACCAAGGCAACCAGCTGAAGTCTCCAGACACTGTGTTTTATTGACTCCAATACTCTTGGTCTTTTTTTGTAAATCTTAGAGCTATGAGTCAATTTCTGCAGAGGATTCCCAATGCACTTTCAAAAATGGAATCTTTGTTATTGGTCCTCATGTTGATCTTGGATATTTCCATTTTCTGCACTCCTATATTTTCGAAAGATTTGTAATGACTGAAAAGAAAGCTGAGACGAGGCATTATGCTCTTTCCAGTGATATAAATGGACCAGTATTCTTTTCAAATATATTTTTACTGTGTCTAAGCACATGTGCATACCTGTGTTTGATTTATGTGTCCAGGTTTTGGCAATGGGGCAGCCACAGGGCCGTCCTGTGACAATGGCCCAGGTGCTGCCCTGTCCCGCTTTCTTCCAACTGGCTCCACTCCAGCATGTCCTCCCTGCTGAGAGAAGAGGCTGGGACAGCACCTTTAGAAATGTGACTTTCTGGTTTTTTTTTGTTTTTTTTTTTTTTTGTTTTGTTATTTCTAAAGTTACTAGAAACATTCACCCTGATTTTTTGATGTGTTGGGTTTGGGGTTTTTTTTTTCAGTTTTGGGTGGGTTTTTTCGCGGGCTTTTTTTTTTTTTTTTTTGTCTCTTTGGGGATTATCGGTTGGGGTTTTTGGTGTGTTTGTTTGGTCTGCCTTTTTTGTTTGTTTGTTTGTTTGTTTGCTTTTTTATTACGGCTTTATAGGGTTTTTTAAGCAAATTGATTGGAAAACTGAATAGTCCTCCACTCTAGTCTCCTGGATTCACCTGAGACTCTTCCTAGGCATCTCCCTGATCCTTTTTGCAATGAGTCTCACATCATTCTCCTGAGGAAACTGTCTGCTTATGGTTTGGATGGGTGGGCTGTTTGCTGGGTGACAAACTGGGTGATGGCCAGGCCCACAGAGTGGTGGGAAATAGAGTTCATCCAGCTGGTCGCAAGGCTCAGTCTTGGGCCCAGTCCTGTTTAATATCTTTATCAGTGATCTGGACAAGGGGATAGAGTACACACCCAGGAATTTCAGAGATGATGCAAAGTTGGGTGGTAGTGTTTTTTCCTTCTGGAGGACAGCAGGCTCTGCTTCTTCTTCTTCCTGTTCTGAGGTCGCTGCTCCCTCTTCATCCCTCATTAAGTGTGCTGATTTTGTCACTTGGATGAGAAAACAAACAATTTTAGCAACAATACTAGTGGCAGGGTACAAGAAAGGAAGAGTTCACATTAATCGCCCCCCCCAACAACAGACAATACCTGAAGGATCCTCTGAGCCTGCGTTCTGACTACACCGGAACCCACTGTCCCCCAAAGATACTCCCTTCTCCCTGCCCCCAGCCATGATGTGAGATGGAATAGAATAACTAAGATTAAGATTCTCCCTATGTAACTCCATCATACTTCGATTCTGGGAAAGAATATTTCTTGAAGTTCTATCCTTTCAGATCATTTGAATTTGAATTTGCATACTAAAAAGTCTAGGCAGAAACTCATGGCAGTATTAATAGCCCATTCTAGAATGTCTGAGATGATAGACACTTCTTTCAAGAGAATGTGTTACCTCATGTGACTTCTCCAGAATTTAAATGAACAGCGGGAGTAGTCTACAAGATTCTTGCAGCCATCTGGATTTCCTGGTATTTGGCTGGTCTATGTAAGCCAACCAGCTATTCAGCAGAGGGAATATTAGTGTGATACTTGATGGTATGTGAGATGGAACACAGTAATTTATGGCTTTTTGCATAGTGATGAAGCTGTAAAGAAAGCTCCATAATGCTCAGACAAGGAGGCTGCTGGACTTCAAGCAGCAAAGGCCCAAAACGAACCAGTGAAATGGTGTCATTGAAAAAAAAAAAGCCAGGTGGGGAGCAAAGTGATACTTAAGGGCAGTTTACTAAAAGAGGAAATCTAGTGAAAAAAAAGTCCAAGAGTGAAGGAGTAACAGGGAAAATGAAACTAAGGAAGGAAATCAATCTCAGCTCATCATTTCAGAAGCTAACAAGTTGTCAATGCAATGATGCATAAAGTGAGAAATAATAAATATGTCTGCGCCAAAATCGGAAATATGAACTTTATTGCATTCTGTCTTTCACGGAATCATACAACAGTCTGTGATTAAAGATCATCTAGTCCAACTTTCTTGCCCGGCAGATCTTACAGTCGATCAAATTGCTCAAGACTAGCCAAACTGATAGGGAGCACTCTCAATGATGGGGCATCCACAGCTTCTCTGGAACACCGGTGTGAGTGTCTCACCAGCTTCATTGTAGAAAAGTTTTTCCTTTTATCCAATCTAAACCTAGTCTCAGTTTGAAAGCATGGCCCCTTGTCCTGTCTCTGCAAACCTTCCTAAAAAGTCTTTCTCCATTTGTCTTATAGCCTCTTTACATATTCAAAGGCCACAATACTGTCTCTCCAGAAACCTCTCTTCTCCAGGCTAAAAGATCCTACTTTTCACAAGAACCAGGTCATAAACTGAGATGGAAGTCATCTCAGGAGATCAGATCATCCAACAGCTCAGCGTAAGAATAGCTCTGAAGTCAGATCAATTAGCTTAGGGCTGTGTCTGTTTAAATTTTGAAAATTACCAGGAATTGAAATGCTTCAAGGAAGAGAACTCTGGGTGGCTCCAGAAACAGCCTGAGAAACTCGAGCAAACTCGAAACCTCAGAAACTACCACTGCTTTCTCTTCCTCAGCCCAAGCAGTCACAAAGAAGAAGTGTTCCCAGCAGGCTGGGATAGCACACATATACACTACATATACATGACAGGCATCGCCAGCAGCCACATCCTGCTCCTTTCTGTGGCTGGCAAGAGTGAGACTGGATGTTTACATGTGGGCAAACTGGGTCCCTCCAGCAGCTCAGACACTCAGCCTGCCCAGTGACCCCACTGAATTCCAGTATTCGCAGTGTCCCAAGGCCACAGCACTACTCCGCTTGCTGGCACAGACAATCACACGCCTCCTAAATCAGTCAGGACTCCCCTGGTCCCACAGCCAGCAGCTCACTTGTTCTCCCCCAGGCCACTGCCATTGTTCACCAACTTCTCCACTTTGATCTTTGCTGGTGCTCTCAACACTGGCACAGCCAGATGTTCTGCAGCTGTTGTCTCCTGGTGGAAAGGACTTGTAAAGCCATGTTTCCTAACAGGATTTCCACAACCTTTCAAAGCAACCTTTTCTGGGGTATGAACACTCTCATTCAAATGTCAACATTTCTTTTCCCATATGTGAAATCAGAATTTCCTTCTTCCGGGCATGCCCAAAACAAGACACAAACCACATTGTGCCTTATGTTTCACATGTCGACTTGTTTGTAAACAATGCTAGGAGAATGTCTGTTTTGATCCAAGCTAATGTCTGGCCCTTATAGTGCTTTCAGTAGTTAGTTTTGCTTTGCTATTTGCTTGATGTCGCATTGAATTCTTGAATCATAAACAGACTATCTGTCTGTATAGCAGCATAGCAGTGATGAATAAATGCAAGTACCATCTACTCCTTTAGCAACTTTTCCATTTCCATATTCATAGTTGGGGGGTTCTGTATTTCTTCACTTGCCATAAATTCTCCACAGGATGGAAAGTATATATGCAGAATGGAATCACATGATATATGTGATATCATACGTGATATCACGTAGAAAGAAAAAATGATCAAGTATTACTTTGATAGAAACCAAAAGTGAACACGAGCCACTTTGTGTTGCTCATTGTCCAAAAGAAGACTGCCACATTTCTGACCTGAAACTCTGAACTACACACTTCTTTTGCATGAGCTTCCAGTCCTTGACTCTCCCTTGCCATTTCAGTTGATGCCATTTTTCTTTCTCAAGCTCTGATTTCATTCAATTCAAGAGTAGCTTGGCAGTTGCCCTCTCATTATCCAGCAGTGCTCTCTTTACATTCTGTGTATTAAAAAATAAAACCAGAAGTCGAAGCTGCATGCGACATGCAAAAACAAACAAAAAATTGTCTCTTCTACAGAAAATGAGGGGAGAAAAGAACACAAATGATAACCAATACCCTGCCAAGTAGAAATTTCTTCTATATTTCAATGATTGATAGGCAGAAGAAATGAATTTCATTTGGGGAAAGAAAGACATGCTAGGAATATTCAGACCGCTATCTTGCCCCAGGTAAAACATTTACCATGGCCTTTGCGTTAATGAGCTTGTGAATATCAGCTGCCAAGAAGAAGGACATTTCCTCCAGTTTCACAGAATACTTGGTCAGTACATCTGCTGTCTGTACAATGAAAGAAAACAGAAAAGCAACAACAATGAAAAGTAGAACTCAAATATCAATTTCCCAAGTTAAAATCTACATGAACAAGACAATTTTTCCATTCAAGTGAATTCGATTTAATTAATTCATTAACTACAGAAGTATCATTCTCACGTTCAAGAATAGAATTCAAAGAATCAACGTTGCTTCTTCTGAGACATTGAAGCCTGAGTAGATCCCAACTTCAAATCTATTAGGACGGCATGAAAGCAATACCTGCTACATTTAGTACATGTAAACTACAAAGACATCTAGAACAGCTCTAAAAGATGAACAAACCCATGAACTTTGAAGGAGACGCTAGCAAGAAATGTGGAAATGGGCTTTATCTGCCCAGTGCTTTTCCCAAAAGCTTGGGCACTCCTTGGCGTCAGTGAGAGTCTCTGTCTCATTATTCAGCAGCTGGCTTGGGGAAAAAAAAGGATGCATGCAATCACTTCATTCCTGTTCATGACATAAACTTACTGCATCATCATGGAAGCCATTTACTTGGAAATATAGCTTAAAAAATAGGTGTCAGACTGGGTACATATCTAGGTTGCTATGGGCGAAACCAATTTCTTTTTAACAGGAAAGCCATACAATATGCCTGCCATGGCAAATATTAGTCTACTAGCCCTGCACTTCAACAGGCAGTGAGCAGTTCATTACACCAAATTTACGTTTGGCAAGGAGACAGTCTATTTATTACAAGCCCCTAGTTCTAGAACCAAGAATTCAGGAGTTGCTCATTCCCAATGAAAATCTGTCCATTTCATACCTTTGGGGTTTTATGCTTCTGTTCTTTACCTGTCTTGAGTGTGGCTTTCTTGTGAAGTCACTGATGGGTGTTTTTCCAACACATTTCTGCTGATTACACGATAATTGCATGGCATCAGCAGACATCTCTGTATGTCTCTTTAAAGTATGCTTTTTACTCTTCTTAGGGGTCCTTGTCTTCTTCTTTCCTTCACCCAAAAGGTGGGCTATGTGAGCCTTCAAAGAACCATCATCTCAACAATTAGAAACCTTTCAAACCTACTGAATGGAGAACAGCCACAAAAAATTAAAAAAAAAACCTAGTAGGCGAAAGACAGCAGAATAGAAAGGTAAAATAATGAATCCTACATGCCACATGCATAACTCTCTTCATTCAAGGCTATTTTTAAAATGAGAAAAAAAAAAAAATATCATCTTTTCCTCAGAGAGGAAAAGTGGAGTAACTGGATTGTGTTGCGTTGCTTACAGTTACCAGAAAAGTCAACAGCAGATTTGAAAACTCCTGAAGCTGGCTAACTACACCTCTAAATGTTTTACTACTGTGTTATGATTTTGTCTTCAGTTAATAGAACCTGATATACAACAAAGAGATGGAAGCACATGGAGATGAATTGGAGAGCCCAAGCTGGAGGTAACACATTTATTTTTTACTCAAACAAATCCAAATTAGAAATGTTGAAAATGACCTGGGGCCATTTCAACAGACAGCAAACTGACTAACACAACCAACCTTTGGCTTTTATTCAATCCTTTGCTTGTTTTACCTGGGACTTGAAGATCTGTCTGCAGCCTTCCTCTCTGCAAATATATCACAGTCGTCCTATTGAGAACCCATGGCTCATCACAGCTGCTTGGCGAGGCCTGCTTCCAGAAGAACTGGCAACTACAAGCTGGGAGCCAAGAGATACAACACTTCACTTGGAAAAGGGCCTTCCATGAAACCTAGAATCCCAGAATGGTTTGGACTGGAAGCGACCTTAGAGATGATAGATTATCTTCTTCCCACGTCCTGACATGGGCAGGAACACTTTTCCACTAGTCCAGGTTGCTCCATGTCCGCTCCAGCCTGGCCCTGGACACTTCCTGCCATGGGGCTCCCACACAGCCTCTTTGAGCAACATGTGCCAGGCCTCAGCACCCACACAAGGAAGAATTCCTTTCCAATATCCCATCTACCCCAGCTCTCTGGACGTTTGAAGCTATTCCCCAGTGTCCTCCGAGTCCAGACCCTTTTCCAAAGTCCCTCCCCAGCTATCTTGGAGCCCCAGCAGGCACTGCAAGGGGCTCGAATGGCTCCCTGGAGCCTTCTGTTCTCCAGATTGGACACCCTCAGCTCTCCCAGTCTGTCCTAGAGCAGAGGAGCTCCAGCTTTCCAAGCAGCTTAGCAGGCTCCTCCCCGTGAAACTCGATGCCACCGCAGGCCTTCGGAGCCCTACGGATATCGCTTCAGGTGTCACTCGGGGTCCCTCCCTTCTCTTTCCCCTCCCCCCATGGGGTCCTCAGGCGATGCCGCTCCGACGCCACTCTTGCTGCTCTCAGACCAATGGGGGCTGGGGGGCCAGCCCAGCCTCATCCACAATCCACAGTGTCCTCGGCGGCTGCTGCAGGCTCATGGCGCCCCACACACCCGGAAGCAGAGTTCCGGAACAGAGGATCATAGCCCCATATTTGTGTTCCTCTCTGCACAAGGCAGGCCAGAATTGCCGTGCCCGCACTTTTCAGTTCAGCACCAGAATGAGAATACATCAGCACCACGGGGGAGGGATCCTCTAAAGACTCCCTCATACGTGGTCTCTCATCTTAATGCCTCCGCACTTGTCAATACTGAGGCTACACTAACGCCTTTTTTACCTTGAGGGTAAGAAATGCCATTGTTTTGGTGTGCAGCTAAAGGCGCAGCACAGGCAGGGCAGGGCAAAAGCTTGGGCTGTGCCCTTCCTCACACCTTTGCTGTGGTGTACTCCATGCAGCTAGAGCGAAGCAAGAAGGACGCGAGGAAGAAGCAGGCATTCTTGAAGTAGCCCTCTGTCAAGCAGCCCTGAAATGGCGCATACCACACGGCGTCTTGCTGCCCTACATTCTACACACTCGCAGCCCCTTTTGCTGACTTGCAAAACTTGCTCCCTGTTATGAATGGTTTTCTATTTTTCCAATTAAACAAACAACAAAGATTAAAAGTAACAACAAGTTTTAATAGTAACAATTATAAATGAATACAATCAGAAGTATTAAAGATGATTACAAAAATTATTGAAACTAAATACCATCCAAGTAAAGTATTACAATTGTATAATTTGGGATGGATAAAATTTGAGAGTAAGTGTTTTAGTATAACTGAGGTTTGTATAAAGCATAAGCAAAACCGACCGGGGGTACGGGGAGGGGCCTGCCCTTCCTCTCGTACCAAAGCATTTGGGCTAACAATCCCACTTATATACTATAGGCTACAAAAGTTTCTAGGAAGCTCCTCCTAGTTTCTATTCCTAAGATCTACATAACTATACTGCACGGCGCATGCTCTACTAATGGGTTTGGGGGTCTCTTATCCTTTTAAGGGTCTTATTTCCGGTGAAGGCTCATCATCTTCATCAGTGAACTAGGTGTGACCTGCAGGTAGCGCAGGCGCCCTGTGTGACTGAGCAGATGTTTTCCATAACATGACTTTAATTAAGTCCCATGCTTGGAATCATTCCATTTTTGACAGCTTCAAGGTTGAAGCTGTATTTCTAGATGCCGCTTATCAGACCTCCGTCCTTCTGCTATTCTTATCTGACTTTCTTCTAACCTCCTTCTTCGACTCCCAACATCTGGGAGATGTCTTTTATCCTGTATCACCCATCTCCCCCCCTTTCACTCGGTAACAATAGTCTTTTATTGATCTAAATACAATTTTGTTAATACAGTTACAATTTAATTAGCACGAATCACATTTATCACAATTCCCCAATTTCTTTTTTTTTTTTAAATCATTTTGATTCGTGCTTTAGAAGGTTGTTACTTGGTATTGTCTATGTTCCTTCATACTAGCCTCCATTTTTTCTAACATTTTTCGTGCGGTTTCCAGCTTTTCACACTCCTTTTCAAATTTGATTAACATTTCCCGTGCCAGGGTATTCTCTTTGCATTCAGTCACTACTTTTTCGACCTCTTTTCCTTGCGTGCGATTAGATTGCGCTTTCAGTACCATTAAGGAGTTTATTTTTCCTTTTGTTGTTAATTCTGGATCTATAGGCATGGCTGTAAGTTGCATTCCTTGAATTACTGAGTGTATTAGTCTGATTAGACATGGTATCATGCAAGGCAGAAACAATAGACCTAAAACAGAACACAATAGCATGAATCCTAATTTTTTCCACCACACACCCCCAAAAAGATTATCCCACCAGTCAGCTTTCAGGATAGAATTCCATTTTTGAACTGGTACATGTGCCACTCTTTTAATTTCGTCAGCAAGTCTGGTGATGGCTTCCCCGTGGTCATCTATTTCCACACAACACTCAGATTCATTAAACCTCCCACAAACTCCTCCTTCTTCTGCCAATAGGTAGTCTAGGGCAATTCTGTTTTGATATACAAATGCTCGCATTTGTGAATGCTGTTTGGCCAACAACTTTAAAGCATCTGCTGTGTGGTTTGAGATGACTTCTACTACAGCCTGGAGCCTTATCAACCGGTTTAATGGGTAAATTGGAGTTCTATATCCCCAAGACCCATCCTGAGCCCAAGTAGCAGGTTCATAGTATGCTATAATTCTTTCTGCAGGCCATTCTTCATCTTTCCATTTTTGGTTTCCTCCCGCCATTGGAAAGTCGAGATTTAATTCTCTTTTTTTTCTTTCTAAGGTTTCATAAAGTGGTGTTCCTAGTACATCGCCCTTAGACCTTGGTATGACAAAGAAGGAGGGTCGTATAATCCCTAAGGTACAAGTTCCCTCCCATTTTCGGGGTAGTTCACTGTATGCTCGTTGCCCACAAATCCAATATATTCCATCAGGGGCTTTCCATCTTTCTTTTGTATTTTCTGGTTGTTCCCAATAAGATTTCAAGTCTTTTATGGATTGGTAGGGGTTAGCTCCAGAACTGTTATGCCAGCACAAATTAGTTTGATTATTCCACTCGCAATTCATTTCTTTTGCTATTCCCCAATATCCAGTAGGACTCTTGGGTCGCCAGGTCTTTGTGTTATTGTCTGAATTTACTACTAAAGTAGATAGGCAAGGAGTATATCCCACCACTTCAATGTATTTTCTCCCTTCCCGAGTTATACAAACTGTTCCAATGACTTGATGACTCAGGACCCAGCCTTCAGGCCGTCTTAGGGTCTTAGAAATGTGTGTATGATTCCATTTTAAAAATTGTTCTGGAGCCAAACCCTCACCTCTCCATGGCCATCTTTCAGCCATCCTAAGTCCTCCACAAACAAAACATTTAGATAATCCTAATTCGGTGGCAATTTCTTGCATCAGATCTACAAACAAATTTTTGTTTGAAGTTGGCAAATCCCAGTCGCTATAGTGCTGTTTTAATTGTTTATACAGCTCATCCAGTTCTTCTAACTCTTTCCTTTTGATTATTTCCCTATCCTTCATTGTTTCTTTTTGTTTTCCAATTAGTTTTTTCTTTGGCCCTTTTCCTTTTTCATCCTTTTCAAAACACAAAAAATGTTCGTATCTAGGACAGAGTTGATTATCCTTAGGGTAAGGAGCTCGTCCCCTGAATCCCAAATTTTTTCTTACCCAATACAATTTTGAACTTTTTACACAAATTTCTAAGAAGCTGTTATGATCATAACAAGCTGCACTAATATATGGGTGTGCCACAAATACTGATTCCATCTTATTCTTGACCCACATGGATTGATTGCATTTGTCACAGGGATCAGGAAGGGTTCGTGTCTTTATTTCTGCTTCTTGAGTGGTTTGTTGTCTTGTAATTTGTTCCTGCATGGTCTGTTCTTTTCCATTCCATGCAGTCTTACGGTTCTGGCCAGTTGCTAGGGGTATTATTGTAAGCACCATGAAAAGAATCCTCAGGAATTTTAACTTTCTACCTGTCTCAAGGCCCCTTGGGTTGCAGCCAAGGGCCGAGATGTCCATCTTCTCGGTAGCAAAGTTTTTATCCTGGGATTTATTTTTCTTTGGTACCCTTGGCCTCATAAGGTTCGCACGATCTATTTTAATTTTTTTCTGTTCCAAAGATGGCACAAAATATTTATAGTTCTGCAGCACTGCCTTATCTCTTTCCCTAGATTGATTAGCTAATTTTTTTTTTTTTCCCCAATTTAGTAAAGCTCCGGAGATATGCCAACCACAACAAAATTACACAATTTCAATTAAATAGTTCTTCTTTTTGGTTTTCTAAACCTTCTTTTCCACCAATAGATATACTCGCAATGCCAATTTGCTGGTGAGACGTATTTACTACGTGGCACATAGACTTCTTCTCCACAGCAATTGCCAGTTATGATACTCTGATTTATAATATTTTGGATTGCTTGTTCTTTAGCCTGCACAAAAGTTAATATGGCAAGGAGTAGTTGGTCCTGATTCTCTATTAGTTGAATTGCAGCATAAAAGGTCCCGTTTTCATGTCTTAATGGTTTCCCATAGAAGTCACTAAAAAATCTTTCTGTTGTTAGGTGATCATGCATACGCCCTGAACAACTGAAACAAAGCAATTGTCCCTCTTTTTCTTTTGCCCTAGTTACTCTCCACCATGAATTAAAACAGCAAGTGCAAAGAATACAAATCCATGGGCGGCATTCTAAGCCATGAGTACGACATTGCCAATGTTCTAATTGTTTTTGGGCCTCCTCAATAATAGGTGTTACCAGTCTCTTTCTCTTGAGTTGCAGTTCTTCAAATAAATTGGTCAACGTTGGTGGTCGGAAAGTCCAGAGAAACTTTTCAATTTGTCTGGGATTTTCCCACTGATCAAGGAGGCGTCTGATTCTTTTCCATCGGCGCTGTTCAGCTTCTGAACTTAATGGGGTTGCAGTTGGCAGCGAATCCAGGATGTCTAGACTTTAACAATATAATGTCTCAAAGCAATTTTAATTGATATTCTAAGCAATAACAACATACAATAATATCTTTCTCTTATATATATATCTCTATCACACCTCCCCTTTTGGTCCCCAAATACAATGACTTTATGCCAGTTTCTTATAAATACTGCTTTGTGGTGTCAAGTTTTCTTTTCCACCTAATCATGAAGTTATTACAATTAATCAGTCTTCAAATTCCCTTTTTAATTTGATTTTTAGGTCTCCTGGTGCTGAAATAATTTTCCACCCTTTGTTTTGTATTGGTCCTTTTACTCTTGAAGCATGAGTCCAACCTTTTTCTGCTGTTCGGACTGCTGCTTCTGTGGTTAAAAGAACCAGAAATGGTCCCTCCCACCGAGGTTCTAAACTTTCTCCTTTCCAGCATTTTATCAATACATATTGTCCTGGTCTGATGGAATGTATTGGAAAATCGAGAGGAGTGGTTTGTGCTAAAATGCCTTTCTCTCTTAATTCCCTTAAATTGTTTGTGATGGTTGTAAGATACCCTTGAATGGTTTTGTCCCCGACCAGGGAGGGATCCATTGTCATGCCTTGGGGGCAAGGCAATCCATATAACATCTCATATGGTGAGATCCCAGTTTCAGAGTGGGGCTTGGTTCTTATATTTAACAGAGCTAAAGGAAGGCATCTGGTCCATGGTAATTTAGTTTCTATCACTAATTTAGTTAGTTGTTGTTTAATAGTTTGATTCATCCTTTCAACACGTCCAGAACTTTCAGGATGCCATGGGGTATGGTATTCCCAGGCAATTCCTAATGCTTGGCTTAAATTTTTAATTATTCTTGAAGTAAAATGAGTGCCCTGATCTGAATCAATAACTTGTATTATTCCAAATCGTGGAATAATATGCTCCAATAAAATTTTAGCTACTGTTTGAGCTGTGGCTCTAGCCGCAGGGAATGCTTCTACCCACTGAGTCAACTGATCTACTATAACCAGCAGATATTTCCACCTGCCTACTTTAGGTAATTCAGTAAAGTCAACTTGGATCTTTTCGAATGGCCGATAGGCTGTCCGACGACCTCCAGAGGGGGGACTCCTCAACACTTTTTTATTCACTTTCTGACATGTGAGACATCCTTGTTGTCTTGGTTTGAAAGACAGGTATGGTCTAAGGAAAGGCAAGAGCCCCTTTTCTGCGATGCAGAGTGCAACCCCCCTCCCTTTTAATTATTTTAGGTCCAATTCAGACACCTTCAGGCAGGAGATATGGGGATAAGAATAACAGTTCTTTACTGGTATCTAACAAAGCAGAAAAACAACAACAGCTATAAAAATTGGCAACAGAAACAGTCTAGCTCCGCTCCAGTCCCTTCTGTCCGCAGGCCGTCTCCCTGTGCTGTTACCGGTGCTGTGGGGGCAGGGCAGGTCCCGCGCAGTTGAAGAGGGCTGGAGTGATGGCGGCTGCGGCCCAGGGGTGAGAGGGGATGGGGAAAGTTACTCCCCCCTCACGGTGTCGGTTGTGGTGCTCAGCAGAGTGTCCGGAGGTAGTAGGGTGAGCTAGGAGAGCAGCAGAGCGATGTCCAAAGGCAGGGAGCGTGGATCTCAGTGCTGGGATGTCAGGGGAAGATGCCAGAGCAGAGCCCAGGTTGTCTTCCCACTCCACGAGCCAAGCGAGAGAGAGAGCCCCGCTCCAGAGCCCCGGTCCCACCTTTCCTTTTCCAGTTCCCCCCCCCTCCCCCTCCACCCACCCCCCTACGAGAGAACATTATCTGTCGTTTTGAGGTGTAGCCACAATTACTTAGCATAACAATGGGAGAAAATTCCACTGAAAGAAAAGGGCATAATCCAACCTCCAACATTATCCACCCCTGAATTTCTCCCATACTAATATGCTATATCAAATTAAACTGTTACATTATATATACATACATGCAGTTAGAGACATAGGCACAGTACTATAGGTATTTCACCCTAAAACAAGGTCTCCTTGGGGTATGCATCTGGTCTCTCCATTCTTTTGCATCACCCACCAGGTGCAACCTGGTCCTTGAGCGAATACAACTCCATGGATGGGATTGTCTTTGCTGGAGGCAGGATTCACCCAAACAGTTTTTCCTAGCATACCTCTCATGTGTACCACTGGAACCTTATCTCCATCTGATATTCCCAAGGGCTCAGATTGGGCAGGGCCTGCTCGGTTAGTGGAACCTCGGGTGTTCACTAACCAGGTGGCCTTTGGTAGATTAATCTCCCAGTTCTTGAAAGTTCCCCCACCCAGTGCCTTCAAGGTGGTTTTAAGCAGGCCATTGCACCGTTCAACATTCCCTGCAGCTGGTGCATGGTAGGGGATATGGTACACCCACTCAATGCCGTGTTCTCTAGCCCAGGTGTTTATAAGGCTGTTCTTGAAATGAGTCCCATTGTCTGACTCAGTTCTCTCAGGGGTACCATGCCTCCAAAGAACTTGTTTTTCAAGGCCCAGGATGGTGTTCCGAGCAGTGGCATGAGGCACAGGGTAGGTCTCCAACCATCCAGTGGTGGCTTCCACCATGGTCAGTACATAGCGCTTACCCTGGCGGGTTTGAGGCAGTGTGATGTAATCAATCTGCCAGGCCTCTCCATGCTTATATTTGGACCATCGCCCCCCATACCAGAGGGGCTTCACCCGCTTGGCTTGCTTGATGGCAGCGCATGTCTCACAGTCATGGATAACTTGAGAAATACTGTCCATGGTTAGATCCACCCCTCGGTCTCGTGCCCACTTATATCTGGCATCTCTGCCCTGATGACCTGAGGCATCATGGGCCCATCGAGCCAGGAACAACTCTCCCTTGTGCTGCCAGTCTAAATCTATCTGCGACACCTCTATCTGTGCAGCCTGATCTACCTGCTCATTGTGTAGGTGTTCCTCATTAGCCCGACTCTTGGGGACATGGGCATCTACATGACGGACTTTCACAGGCAGCTTCTCTACCCGGGTGACAATGTCTTTCCATTCATTGGCAGCCTAGATTGGTTTTCCCCTACGTTGCCAGTTAGCCTTTTTCCACCTTTCCAGCCATCCCCACAGAGCATTGGCTACCATCCATGAATCAGTGTAAAGACAAAGTTTTGGCCACTTCTCCCTTTCAGCAATGTCCAGGGCCAGCTGAACAGCTTTGAGTTCAGCAAGTTGACTCGATCCACCTTCTCCTTCGGTAGCTTGTGCAACCTGTCGTGTGGGGCTCCATACGGCTGCTTTCCACTTCCGGTTCATCCCCACGATGCGGCAGGAACCATCAGTGAAAAGAGCATAGCAAGTTTCATCTGCTGGCGGTTGGTTATACGGTGGGGCTTCTTCGGCCCGGGTCACCTGTTCCTGTTCCTCTTAGTCGGAAAGACCAAAGTCTTCCCCTTCCGGCCAGTTGGTAATTATCTCCAAAATCCCAGGGCGATTCGGGTTTCCAATACGGGCACGTTGTGTGATGAGGGCAATCCATTTACTCCATGTGGCGTCAGTGGCATGGTGGGTTGAGGGAACCTTTCCTTTAAACATCGACCCCAGCACTGGCAGTCGGGGTGCCAGGAGGAGTTGTGTTTCCGTGCCAACCACCTCTGAGGCAGCTTGGACCCCTTCATAGGTGGCCAAGATCTCCCTCTCCGTCGGAGTGTAGTTGGCCTCGGACCCTCTGTAGCTTCGGCTTCAGAACCCCAGTGGTCGGCCTCGCGTCTCACCAGGCACCTTCTGCCAAAGGCTCCAGGACAGACCATGGTTCCCGGCTGCAGAGTAGAGCACGTTCTTCACATCTGGTCCCGTCCTGACTGGGCCAAGGGCTACTGCATGAGCAATCTCCTGCTTGATCTGGGCAAAGGCTTGCTGCTGCTCAGGGCCCCAGTGGAAATCGTTCTTCTTGCGGGTAACCAGGTAACGAGGGCTCCCAATCTGGCTGTACTCAGGAATGTGCATTCTCCAAAAGCCTATGGCACCTAGGAAGGCTTGTGTTTCCTTCTTGCTGGTTGGTGGAGACATTGCAGTGATCTTATTGATGACCTCACTGGGGATCTGGAGCCGTCCATCTTGCCACTTTACTCCCAGGAACTGGATCTCTTGGGCAGGCCCTTTGACTTTGCTCTTTTTAATGGCGAAGCCGGCTCCCAGCAGAATATCAATTATCTTTTCTCCTTTCTGAAATACTTCCATTGCCGTATCCCCCCACACAATGATGTCATCAATGTACTGCAGATGTTCTGGAGCTCCACCCTTCTCCAGTGTAGCCTGGATCAGCCCATGACAGATGGTGGGGCTGTGTTTCCACCCCTGGGGCAGTCAGTTCCACATGTATTGCACACCCCTCCAGGTGAAAGCGAACTGAGGCCTGCACTCTACTGCCAGAGGAATGGAGAAAAATGCATTGGCAATGTCAATGGTGGCGTACCACTTTGCTGCCTTGGACTCCAGCTCATACTGCAGTTCCAGCATGTCCGGCACGGCAGCGCTCAGTGGTGGAGTCACCTCATTCAATGCACGATAGTCCACTGTAAGTCTCCATTCTCCTTCAGATTTACGCACAGGCCAGATGGGGCTGTTGAAGGGTGAGTAGGTTTTGCTGACCACCCCTTGGCTCTCCAGCTCACGGATCATCTTGTGGGTGGGGATCACGGCATCTCGATTCGTCCGGTACTGCGGGCGGTGCACTGTTGAGGTAGCAATTGGCACCTGCTACTCTTTCACCCTGAGGAGTCCCACTGCAAATGGGTTTTCTGATAGCCCAGGCAGGGTGTTCAACTGCTTAATGCCCTCTGCTGCCACAGCAGCTATTCCAAAAGCCCACCTGAGTCCCTTTGGGTCTTTGTAATAGCCATTCCTGAGGAAGTCTATGCCTAGGATACATGGTGCCTCTGGGCCAGTCACAATTGGATGTTTCTGCCACTCTTTCCCAGTCAAGCTCACCTCAGCCTCCAGCAGAGTCAATTCCTGAGATCCCCCTGTAACCCCAGCAATTGAAACAGGTTCCTTTCCGACATGTCCCGATGGTATTAATGTACATTGTGAACCAGTGTCAACCAATGCTCTGTGTTCCTGTGGCTCTGATGTGCCAGGCCATCGGATCCACACCGTCCAAAAGATCCGTTTTTCCCGTGCCTCTCCCTGGCTAGAGGCAGGGCCCCTCTAGCCCTGGTTATTATTTCTCTCCTGGGCATACATACTGGAGGTTCCTTCAAGGGGATCTGACAGATCATCTTCCCTTCTGTAATACCCTGCACCTCCATGGGAGGCTGAGGCTACCCTCACTTTAGTGGAGTTCCCTCTGTTAGTGTTCCCCTCCCTGAGTTGGTGCACCCGTGCTGCCAGGACAGAAGTGGGTTTCCCATCCCACCTTCTCATGTCTTCCCCGTGGTCACGTAGAAAAATACACAGGTCAGCACGTGGGGTGTACCCTCTCTGCCTAGCTGGGGGGCGTTGGTCTCTACTTTTGGGGTCCATGACTCTCACTGGTGCTGCACTGATCTTTCTCACCTCTTCCCTTATCTCCTTCATCTCGTCCTTAAACTCCTCTCTGAGGTCCTTAGCCACAGCAGAGACATGAGCCTGCATTGGGCCAGCCATCATACTCTGATAATTCCTGAGCCTGTTGGCAACAGAACCCACTGTCACTTGGTTGGTATCAGCATTAATCATTGCAATAAAGGGGGTATATTGAGATGGGCCCAGGTTTGCCAGATTCCACAACCTCTGCCCTGTGCACCTGACCTTGTCAGGGTCATTGTCATGCTGTCCATCCCTCCCAAAGAGCACCTCCAGTAATGCCACTTCTCTCAGCTTTTCGATCCCTTCCTCAAGGGTATTCCAACGTGTTCTCTGGTGGTACTCCTGCATTCTTTCCCTGTGGACAAATCTCTCTCTCACACTCATTAAAAGTCGCTCCCAGAGGGAAAGGAGACCTGTCTCCCTTACAAATACTTGGTCCACACCTGAGTCCTGGGTCAAGGCTCCCAAATTCCTTGCCTCAGTACCATCCAGTTGCACACCTGTACCCATAAGGTCCCAGACCCGCAGTAACCAGGTTGTAAAAGCCTCACGGCCCCGTCATACAATGTCTTTTCGCAGTTTACGGAGACTCTCGTATGACAGGGACTCGGTGATGATATCAACTTCTGGCTCCCCTGCTGGTTGTGAGGGGCCCCCTTCCTGACCCTTATTATCTAGGTGCCTTGTTTTCATCTTAGACTTCCTAGTTTCCACAGGGGCAACTGCTGCTGGCTGTGAGTGCCCTTGCAGTTCAGCTGGAACCTGGACAGATGTAACATCTGTGGGTCCCACTGCTGCACCATCAGAGTCTCCCTCTTTAAGGCAGGGGGAGGGTTTCTCACCAGCTGGGGAGAGGTACTCCTTCAGCATCTGGCCCATCTCATGTATCTCCTTTGCTAGCACCCCCACCCATTCTGGGTGGTTCCTTTCCGAGGTGGGCTGTGGAGCAGGGTCAAACTCTGGGGTAATATCCCTAGTCTCTGGGATAGGATCAGGCTCTGGGGTAACCTCCCTAGTCTCTGGGACAGGATCAGGCTCTGGGGTAACATCACTAATCCCTGGGGTAGGTATCAGAGTTGTTATCCAAGTCAATCTCCCCTTATCTCTGAATGTTAGATAGAACAGGTTTAACAGGGATATAAACAACACTAGCCACAATATAATGTCATTAGCATTTAAAGTGGATTGGAACCCCTTGAAGACTGGTGGGGTGAACTTCAAAAACCCTGTGATGGGTTGAGAAAAAATTTCACCTGCTTCCACTTCCTCACAGTAAGTACCATTATTGAAGTAGCCCCAGAAACACACACTTAGAGTGCGATAGCTCTGAATCCATGTGGCCATCTTCCAGAGAAAATTAAAAATCCATGAATTCCTCAACTGATCAACCCACATAATAAACTGGATAATAGCCACAGTAACCTTGGTTATGAAACTCATGTTTAAAAAAGGGCTTGCAAATGGGAGAGATATAGCAGTGACCACATGGAGGCCAATCCAGGGTAAGCTGGACAGCATGGTGTCACCTACCACAAGCTTGGGTAATTTAAGAACTGTTATCCCCTTTTCTACCCCTCTCTCAATGCCCTCAGGCAATGCCCCACGTTGGGCGCCAAAAGCTGTCTTGGTTTGAAAGACAGGTATGGTCTAAGGAAAGGCAAGAGGCCTTTTCTGCGATGCAGAGTGGAACCCCCCTCCCTTTTAATTATTTTAGGTCCAATTCAGACACCTTCAGGCAGGAGATATGGGGATAAGAATAACAGTTCTTTACTGGTATCTAACAAAGCAGAAAAACAACAACAGCTATAAAAATTGGCAACAGAAACCGTCTAGCTCCGCTCCAGTCCCTTCTGGCCGCAGGCCGTCTTCCTGTGCTGTTACCGGTGCTGTGGGGGCAGGGCAGGTCCCGCGCAGTTGAAGAGGGCTGGAGTGATGGCGGCTGCGGCCCAGGGGTGAGAGGGGATGGGGAAAGTTACTCCCCCCTCACGGTGTCGGTTGTGGTGCTCAGCAGAGTGTCCGGAGGTAGTAGGGTGAGCTAGGAGAGCAGCAGAGCGATGTCCAAAGGCAGGGAGCGTGGATCTCAGTGCTGGGATGGCAGGGGAAGATGCCAGAGCAGAGCCCAGGTTGTCTTCCCACTCCACGAGCCAAGCGAGAGAGAGAGCCCCGCTCCAGAGCCCCGGTCCCACCTTTCCTTTTCCGGTTCCCCCCCCCTCCCCCTCCACCCACCCCCCTACGAGAGAACATTATCTGTCGTTTTAAGGTGTAGCCACAATTACTTAGCATAACAATGGGAGAAAATTCCACTGAAAGAAAAGGGCATAATCCAACCTCCAACACTTGTGTAATTTGTTTTCCAATTTCAAATATTCCTATACACCCATAAAATTTTAAAAAGTGGTCACAAAGTGCTCTTGTGCCCCAGTGAGTTCTTCGATGTAAATTGTCCAGGATCTGTAGGGCTATAGGTTTTGGGACTATTTTTCTACCATCTGGTAGAATCCATTCTTCTTCCTTCATGGTTGCCCCTAGTTTCTTTATAGCTTCTATCTCTGTTAAAGAAAAGTATGGTGTTTCAGTTTGTGCTCCTGTCTCTTTAAAAGTCATAATTACACTGTTGTTTTCCCTTAGGGCAGCTCTTTTTGCTTCATCATCTGCCAAATTGTTTCCTCTTGTTTTAATGTCTCTCCCCCTCTGGTGTCCTTTTACGTGTACAACTGCTATCTTTTTTGGACCTTTTAAAGCCTCAAGTATTTCACTGACTAATCTTTGGTGTATTAATCCTTTCCCTTGAGTGTTTACAAATCCCCTTTCTTTCCAGATTTTTCCAAAGGTATGCACAATCCCATAAGCATACTTTGAGTCCGTGTATATGGTTCCCTCTCGATCTTTTAATAGCAACAATGCACGGAGTAATGCATAAAGTTCACAGGCTTGTGCTGACCAGGATGAGTTAAGAGGACCAGATTCTTTCACTTCTAATTGTTCTCCACTAATTATGGCATATCCAGATTTTCTTTTCCCACTTACTACTCGAGATGATCCATCAATAAATAATTTTTCTCCTGTTCGTAATTCCTGTTCCCTTAAATCTGGACGTATTTTTGTTTGTAATTCTATAACTTCTATGCAATCATGTATTAATTTTTCCCCTGGGTCCCCGTACAGAAACTGCGCTGGGCTTTGTACATTTGTTACCTTCAATTCTAATTCTGGAGAGGTTATTAAAATAGCTTCATACTTTAATATTCGACTGTCAGTTAACCATTTTTCAGCCTTTTGAGCAAGAATTCCCCTTATGTTATGGGGAGTGTATACTTCTAGTGGTGCCCCAAAAGTTATTTTTCGGGCCTCTTCTACTAACAATGCTGTTGCTACCAGAGCTTGTAAGCATGTTGGCCAGCCCTTGCTAACTGGATCAAGCAATTTGGAATAATATCCCACTGGCTTTCTGCTTCCTGCCCAATCCTGAGTCAATACTCCATAAGCTGTTTGATCAATTGTATTAACAAATAATTGAAATGGCCTGTCTAAATCAGGAAGGCTTAAAACAGGAGCTTGCAGAAGGGCTTCTTTAACTTGCTCAAAATTTTCTTGATCCTTTTCATTCCATTTCAAGTGATTTGTAGTCAATTTTTCATATAAGAATTTTACTTTCCCACTAAATCCCTCTATCCACTGTCTGCAATAGCCCAAAAGACCCAAAAACTGTCTTATTTATCTTTTAGTCCTTGGGGGTCCCATATTTAAAATTCCTGAAACCCTTTCAGGGTCTAATTTTTTTCTTCCTTTGCTGATCCAATGACCTAAATAACGTACTTCTGACTCCACAAATTGTAACTTTGACCTGGATATTTTTAACCCATTTTTTCCTAAAAAATGTAAAAGCTGGATAGTCCCTTTCCTAGTGTCTTCTTCAGTTTCTCCAGCTAATAACAAATCATCTATATACTGTAACAACTTAATCCCTTTTGGTAACTCAAAAGACTTCAAGAGATCTTCTAATGCTCTCCCAAAAAGGTTTGGTGACTCAGTGAAACCTTGGGGTATTACCGTCCACCTAAGCTGTTCTCTTCTGCCTGTGTCTGGGTCCTCCCACTCAAAGGCAAAATAGTCCCGGCTACTCTCATCCAGAGGGCAAGTCCAAAAGGCATCCTTTAAATCTACTACACTATACCAAGTATAATTAGGGGCCAATTGGCTTAGTAAAGTATATGGATTAGCCACCACAGGAAAACGAGTAATGGTTCTTTGATTAATTGCCCTGAGATCCTGAACTAGTCGGTAACTGCCATCAGGCTTCTTTACAGGCAGAATGGGAGTATTATGTGCTGACATGCAAGGTTCTAATATCCCCTGGTGCCTCAAATTCTCAATTATTGGTTTCAATCCCCTCCGACTCTCTAGTGATATTGGATATTGTTTTACTCGAATGGGGACTTCTGGATTCTGTATTTCAGTGCTTAGGGGCTGAATGTTTAATTTTCCCACTTCTCCAGAATACCACAGTGTCACTAATTTCCTGATTATCTTTTTCAGTTAAAGAATAAATTTTAAGTTGTCCTTCACAGGGCTTTATTTGAATTCCCAGGGCCATGATTAAATCCCTTCCTAACAAGTTGTTATCTGCCTCTGGTATTAGTAATAAATCATTCAACTCGAATTTCATATCAGATTCTATTTGTACATCTTTAATTACGGGAACCTGAAAAACTTCCCCTTTAACCCCTACTACTGGGACATGCTCGGAGCTAACTCTACAATCTTGAGGCAGTTTTTTTACTGTGGACCTAGAAGCCCCTGTATCTACTAAAAATGTAATTTCTTCACCTTGAGGACCTACTTTTAATTTTATCAAGGGCTCTTTTGATGTTTTGGTCCCCATTAAATAAATGAGCCCCTGACCCCCCTAATCCTCTTTAAACATCTTTTCATCCTTCTGCCTCTTTCTGCAGACTTTCAGCACATGTCCTTTTTGGTGACAATAGAAACAAATAGGACCTGTACTCCTGGAAACAGGACAAGAATTTTGTAAATGTCCCCTTTTGTGACAAGAGAAGCACATAGGTCTACTGTTTTCTGAATGAAGTCCTGATCTTTTCTTTTTATCCTCTCCTACTAGATCTTTTGTGTTTGTGGCTGCTTGTGTTTCTTTAACTACTGCCATTAGGATCCTGGCTTTTGTTTTTTGCTTTTCTTCATCTCGTGTAACATACACTTTTTGTGCTTCCCTTAACAACTCCTGAAGCCCCCTATCCTGCCAATCTTCCAATTTCTCCAGTTTCTTTCTGATGTCCCCCCAGGACTTGGCTACAAATTGTGTTTTTAACAGAACCTGCCCTGCTGGAGTATTGGGGTCTATGCCTGAGTATAATTGCAAATCCTTTCTTAATCTCTCTAACCATTCTGCTGGGGACTCATCTTTCCCTTGGTGTTCACTCAGAGCTTTTCCTATATTTTGTCCCCTGGGCACTGCTCCCCGAATTCCTTGGATAATCATCCACCTGAAATCCCTCATATTTTGCCTGTGTTCTGCCTCCTGATTATTCCAGTTTGGATCTACCATAGGCCATTTCTGATCTCCCTGATCTGGCCCCTGATAATCCCTATTCCAGGCCCGCATTCCTGACTGTCTAATCATTTCTCTCTCTTCCATGGTAAACAGGATTCCTAAAATAGACTGCAATTCCACCCAAGCATAAATATTCGGTCCCAAAAACTGATCTACCCTCTCTGCTACTCCAATAGGATCTTCTAGCATCCTGCCCACCTCTTTCTTAAATTCCCTAACATCCCCAGTGTTCAGGGGAACACTCACATAACCAATA
The DNA here is from genome assembly GCF_052056855.1 of Sturnus vulgaris. Taxonomy (NCBI): domain Eukaryota; kingdom Metazoa; phylum Chordata; class Aves; order Passeriformes; family Sturnidae; genus Sturnus; species Sturnus vulgaris. Next base: position 67,898,685 of record NC_142282.1, read on the forward strand.
GGTCCCTGTCCTGGGGCCAGATTTGCCATTGGAACCTCTCTAAGAGGGTATAATCTATCCTCCCTTCCTGTTCCCTCGTCCTCTTTGTCACTTTCTTCCTCCTGTCCCCTTCTGCCTCTAGTTCTGTGTGCTACTGGCTCGTCCTGAATAGGGGGTGCATCAGGGACCAGGGGCTGGACAGGCTGGACAGGCTGTCTGTATGGGGGTGGGAGGTGATCTAACGGGTCCCATGGCTCCAGCCGGTCTTTTTTTACTGCCTTTTTGTTAGCAAAGGGTATAATGAATAACCTTCCTTTTCCTGCTTTTGAACTATAAATTTACCCTCCCCTTCTGGAAGCCACAAGGCAGCATACTCACTTTCCTCCTGGTTAAAAGGTTCTTTTGAATTCACATATAGATTTAAAGCCTGACAAATCCAATCCTCACATGATCCAAACTCTGGCCAGTATAAATTGTCTGCACGGATCTTTTCTTTTGTCCACTCAAACATACAGTACTGTATCATTTTCTGCTTACTTTTCCCTCTCCGGGATTCACTTGTATCCCAGTATTGTAACATGATTCCCAGGGGGCTGTCCTGAGGAATCTCGCTCCCCTTCTGGGAAACCCCCTCTCGGTTCCCAGGCACACCGGGTTCTCGTGAACTATTCTCATAATTCACAACCCCTGGGTCAGAGATTTTACTTTTTTTCTGGCCCATCTCTGGCGGCAACAGCTTCCTGGCTCTCCCTCACTTGTTCTGCGGTTCAACTCCTTCCTTTAATATGCACTATCTCACTTTTTTTTGCCAACCACTTGTTTCCTAACCACCTAATTCCTTCTTTTTTCTATCCTTTCCTCCTTAGCTTCTCTTTCTGACTACTCTTCACAGTCCTTCTTGGTCACTTACTAAAACTTCCACCTTTTATCTTCCCAACAAATAGTTGAACCTAACTCATTCATTCCCTTCTCTCCTGGGAATTCTCAGACTGGGACTTTCCCTTCCGGTCCCTCCTGGGGTATTCACTCACTCTCCCCAGTCGCTTCCCTCTGCTCCCGGCCGTTCTCCTCGCGGAGAGACGGAACCGCGGTACGAGGAGGTCCCGATCACTTCGGCTTAGGCAGCCGTCTCAGACATTTCTCACTCACACACAAGCACACAGCCGCCCCCTTTACCCAACCCCGTGGTACTCACACAGCCCGTTTTCACACAGGGTTCTTGTGCACAAGACGTTTTACGGGCACCTTTCCCTTTCTGCCGGCGTTCCCACGGGAGCCTTCTTCTGGCGCGCCTCTTTGTAGCTAGCTTCTTTTGCTTATGCTTTATTTTAATTTGGAACTCCTTCTCCAGGAGAGCCTGGTCTAGCCTTGGGACCACCGTAACAACTGGTGGGGAGCTCCTTCCCAAAACTAGCCACTCTTCACCTGGACTGGAGGTCCCGGGTTTCGGCACCAAATTGTTATGAATGGTTTTCTATTTTTCCAATTAAACAAACAACAAAGATTAAAAGTAACAACAAGTTTTAATAGTAACAATTATAAATGAATACAATCAGAAGTATTAAAGATGATTACAAAAATTATTGAAACTAAATACCATCCAAGTAAAGTATTACAATTGTATAATTTGGGATGGATAAAATTTGAGAGTAAGTGTTTTAGTATAATTGAGGTTCATATAAAGCATAAGCAAAACCGACGGGGGGTACGGGGAGGGGCCTGCCCTTCCTCTCGTACCAAAGCATTTGGGCTAACAATCCCACTTATATACTATAGGCTACAAAAGTTTCTAGAAAGCTTCTCCTAGTTTCTATTCCTAAGATCTACGTAACTATACTGCACGGCGCATGCTCTACTAATGGGTTAGGGGGTCTCTTATCCTTTTAAGGGTCTTATTTCCGGTGAAGGCTCATCATCTTCATCAGTGAACTAGGTGTGACCTGCAGGTAGCGCAGGCGCCCTGTGTGACTGAGCAGATGTTTTCCATAACATGACTTTAATTAAGTCCCATGCTTGGAATCATTCCATTTTTGACAGCTTCAAGGTTGAAGCTGTATTTCTAGATGCCGCTTATCAGACCTCCGTACTTCTACTATTCTTATCTGACTTTCTTCTAACCTCCTTCTTCGACTGCCAACATCTGGGAGATGTCTTTTATCCTATATCACCCATCTCCCCCCCTTTCACTCGGTAACAATAGTCTTTTATTGATCTAAATACAATTTTGTTAATATAGTTACAATTTAATTAGCACGAATCACATTTATCACACTCCCAGAGCAGAGGGGGCCAGATTGAAGAGGCAGTGCCTAGGTTCACCTTCTACTTATTGCATGTAAGCCCCCTCCAGCTCCTCGCCGCACTCGGTATTTCCCTTCTCCGCGGCATTTACCGTGGTGGTCTCTGCAACTCGGCGCCTTGAAGTGACCGCCAATGTTTCCACAGCAGGCTGCAAGGGAACCAAGGAGCAGCACAAGCAGCAGTGCTTCAGCTTGCTCCTTTTGACTGCTAAGGGCACTTGGGAATGCAAGCGAGAGGCAGCCACCTTCCTCTCCTAGTAGCCTGTTACGTGGTACAAACAAGCACGGTACTTGTGCGGCTTCGTTCACCGCCCTCGCCCACGCCTGGCACCGCTTTCAGTTCCCGGCGGCCAGAAGCTGCTGAGGCAGCGCCACACGGCCAGCAGTGTGCCAGCAGCCAAGTGCTCGAGAACGCTGCTTCTGCCCAAGCCCACCTAGGGCGTGCACCTTTGTTCTCAGAGGACCATGCAACAGTCTGCCTCTCTCAGAGTTCGAACGGAAAACAAAAGCTTTTCACTTACGCCTTTCATCGAGATCTCTTGCCAGGATGAGGTGGTCTTGTGGCCGGAGCTTGCCCCGGACGCGAGGAAAATGCTATTAGCACCGCATTGCAGGGGCACTTCTCCCTCCTTGACTACATGCTCAGCCCTCTCCGAATTCGCTGCTAGCTCCACGGTCCTTCTCAGCTGCAAGTAGCAGCGCACACAGTAAATAGAGCTTTGCAAGGACCGAAGTCCTGGAGAGACATATCGCACACGAAAATGTGCCAGGACAGAGACGTTCTACACTGAGTAGTGACTGAGACAGACAGAGAGTTCTACACTGCCCCTTCTCGTCGGCCATCTTGTGCTCCTGAGGCCTCTGCTGTGACAAATCGTTCCTTGAAAGACGAGCGAGAGCACCTCTCCAGGCACATTGCACTGATTGAGAGCTCCCTAGGGACTTTTGGATGTAAAACATTTTCCACCTCCAAAAATACATGGGTAAGTCCTAAAAGTTTTGGTTTTATTAAGATTAGTTATGTCCAAGTATCGCTGTTCTAAACACCCTTGGTTTCAGTCTGAAATTAACTGCTTCTTTCTGTCTTTTTGCCTTGTGGCAATCTAATTCTAAGGTAACTAGATGTATTGCAGATCCATAAATTACATCTCAGGGTAGGTGGGATAATTGGCTGGGGAAAAAAAGGAATTGAGCATTTGGAAAGAATCCAAAGTGAGCTGATGTCACCATCCGAGATTCCCTTGGGTTCCAAATCATTTCATTTGTGCTTTTGTGGGCTTTTTTGAAGGTGGTGTACAGTTGAAGCCATGATTTAGCTGCGGTGAGACCTGCTCCGCTGTAAAAGCATTATTTTCTCAGTGAGCGTGGACAACAGTTACAGTGTCGTCTTTTAAGATTCCCTAGACTCCACTTATGGGGGCAAAAGCAGAGCCTTGACTATAATCATAAAAGTGATTACAGTTTCATTGCTTTGAAATCATGTACGATGTTTCCTCCTTCTACTGTGGTCAGCATTAAGTAACAGATTTCTCAGTTTCTAGGAAGACTCTAGCAAACAATCACCTTGCTCCTTCTCTTGCATTTATTCATCACTGCTATGCTGCTATACAGATAGTCTGTTTATGATTCAACAATTCAATGGGACATCAAGTAAATAGCAAAACAAAACTAACTACCGAAAGCACTATAAGGGCCAGAGATTAGCTTGGATCAAAACAGGTATTCTCCTAGCATTGTTTACAAACAAGTCAGCATGTAAAACAGAAGGCGCAATGTAGTTTGTGCCTTGTTTTGAGCATGCCCGGAAGAAGGAAATTCTGATTTCACATATGGGAAAAGAAATGTTGACATTTGAATGAGATTGTTCATACCCCAGAAAAGGTTGCTTTGAAAGGTTGTGGAAGTCCTGTTAGGAAACATGGCTTTACAAGTCCTTTCCACCAGGAGACAACAGCTGCAGAACATCTGGCTGTGCCAGTGTTGAGAGCACCAGCAAAGATCAAAGTGGAGAAGTTGGTGAACAATGGCAGTGGCCTGGGGGAGAGCAAGTGGGGTGCTGGCTATGGGACCAGGGGAGTCCTGACTGATTTAGGAGGTGTGTGATGGCCTGTGCCAGCAAGTGGAGTAGTGCTGTGGCCTTGGGACACTGCGAATACTGGAATTCAGTGGGGTCACTGGGCAGGCTGAGTGTCTGAGCTGCTGGAGGGACCCAGTTTGCCCACATGTAAACATCCAGTCTCACTCTTGCCAGCCACAGAAAGGAGCAGGATGTGGCTGCTGGCGATGCCTGTCATGTATATGTAGTGTATATGTGTGCTATCCCAGCCTGCTGGGAACACTTCTTCTTTGTGACTGCTTGGGCTGAGGAAGAGAAAGCAGTGGTAGTTTCTGAGGTTTCGAGTTTGCTTGAGTTTCTCAGGCTGTTTCTGGAGCCACCCAGAGTTCTCTTCCTTGAAGCATTTCAATTCCTGGTAATTTTCAAAATTCAAACAGACACAGCCCTAAGCTAATTGATCTGACTTCAGAGTTATTCTTATGCTGAGCTGTTGGATGATCTGATCTCCTGAGATGTCTTCCATCTCAGTTTATGACCTGGTTCTTGTGAAAAGTAGGATCTTTTAGCCTGGAGAAGAGAGGTTTCTGGAGAGACAGTATTGTGGCCTTTGAATATGTAAAGAGGGTATAAGACAAATGGAGAAAGACTTTTTAGCAAGGTTTGCAGAGACAGGACAAGGGGCCATGCTTTCAAACTGAGACTAGGTTTAGATTGGATAAAAGGAAAAACTTTTCTACAATGAAGCTGGTGAGACACTCAAACGGGTGTTCCAGAGAAGTTGTGGATGCCCCATCATTGAGAGTGCTCCTTATCAGTTTGGCTAGTCTAGACCAATTTGATCTACTGTAAGATCTACCTGGCAAGGAAGTTGGACTAGATGATCTTTAATCACAGACTGTTCTATGATTCTGTGAAAGACAGAATGCAAGAAAGTTCATATTTCAGATTTTGGCGCAGACATATTTATTATTTCTCACTTTATGCATCATTGCAGTGACAACTTGTTAGCTTCTGAAATGATGAGCTGAGATTGATTTCCTTCCTTAGTTTCATTTTCCCTGTTATTCCTTCACTCTTGGCCTTTTTTTTTCACTAGATTTCCTCTTTTAGTAAACTGCCCTTAAGTATCACTTTGCTCCCCACCTGGCTTTTTTTTTTCAATGACACCTTTTCACTGGTTCGTTTTCGGGCTTTGCTGCTTCAAGTCCAGCAGCCTCCTTGTCTGAGCATTATGGAGCTTTCTTTACAGCTTCATCACTATGCAAAAAGCCATAAATTACTGTGTTCCATCTCACATACCATCAAGTATCACAATAATATTCCCTCTGCTGAACAGCTGACTGGCTTACATAGACCAGCCAAATACCAGGAAATCCAGATGGCAGCAAGAATCTTGTAGACTACTCCCGCTGTTCATTTAAATTCTGGAGAAGTCACATGAGGTATCACATTCTCTTGAAAGAAGTGTATATCATCTCAGACATTCTAGAATGGGCTATTAATATTGTCATGAGTTTCTGGCTAGACTTTTTAGTATGCAAATTCAAATTCAAATGATCTGAAAGGATAGAACTTCAAGAAATATTCTTTCCCAGAATCGAAGTATGATGGAGTTACATAGGGAGAATCTTAATCTTAGTTATTCTATTCCATCTCACATCATGGCTGGGGGCAGGGAGAAGGGAGTATCTTTGGGGGACAATGGGTTCTGGAGTAGTCAGAAAGCAGGCTCAGAGGATCCTTCAGGTATTGTCTGTTGTTGGGGGGGGCGATTAATGTGAACTCTTCCTTTCTTGTGCCCTGCCACTAGTATTGTTGCTGAAATTGTTTGTTTTCTCATCCAAGTGACAAAATCAGCACACTTAATGAGGGATGAAGAGGGAGCAGCGACCTCAGAACAGGAGGAAGAAGAAGCAGAGCCTGCTGTCCTCCAGAAGAAAAAAACACTACCAGTCAACTTTGCATCATCTGTGAACTTCCTGGGCGTGTACTCTAGCCCCTTGTCCAGATCACTGATAAAGATATTAAACAGGACTGGGCCCAAGACTGAGCCTTGCGACCAGCTGGATGAACTCTATTTCCCACCACTCTGTGGGCCTGGCCATCACCCAGTTTGTCACCCAGCAAACAGCCCACCCATCCAAACCATAAGCAGACAGTTTCCTCAGGAGAATGATGTGAGACTCATTGCAAAAAGGATCAGGGAGATGCCTAGGAAGAGTCTCAGGTGAATCCAGGAGACTATAGTGGAGGACTATTCAGTTTTCCAATCAATTTGCTTAAAAAACTCTTCAAAACGGTAATAAAAAAACCACACAAACAAACAAACAAAAAAAGCCGACAAAAAAACCATACATAAAACCCCAGCCAATAATCCCCAAAAGACAAAAAAGGACACAAAAAAAGCCCACAAAAAAACACCCATACTGGGAAAAAAACCCAAACCCAACACATCAAAAAATCAAGGTGAAGGTTTTTAGTAACTTTAAAAAAAATAAAACAAAACAAAAAAACCCAGAAAGTCACATTTCTAAAGGTGCTGTCCCAGCCTCTTCTCTCAGCAGGGAGGACATCCTGAAGTGGAGCCAGTTGGAAGAAAGCGGGACAGGGCAGTACCTGGGCCATTATCACAGTACGACCCTGTGGCTGCCCCATTGCCAAAACCTGGACACATAAATCAAATACAGGTATGCACCTGTGCTTAGACACAGCAAAAATATATTTGTCTGAAAAGAATACTGGTCCATTTATATCACTGGAAAGAGCATAATGCCTCGTCTCAGCTTTCTTTTCAGTCATTACAAATCTTTCGAAAATATAGGAGTGCAGAAAATGGAAATATCCAAGATCAACATGAGGACCAATAACAAAGATTCCATTTTTGAAAGTGCATTTGGAATCCTCTGCAGAAATTGACTCATAGCTCTAAGATTTACAAAAAAAGACCAAGAGTATTGGAGTCAATAAAACACAGTGTCTGGAGACTTCAGCTGGTTGCCTTGGTTTCTCAAATATGATGGTGGACGCACCTTAGCAACTACAGCTGCCAGTTCTCTCAGGGCCCTGACATGCCTCTGGGTGGGTCCCATGGTCTTGCATGCTCAGGTTCCTCAAGTGGTCTGAAAGCTCACCTGCTACTATGGCTTAGAATCAAGTCCTCCAGTCCAATAACCTGACAGATGTGGAAATAGTGACTGGCAGTAAAAATTGAGACCAACACTTGTTGAGTACTTCAGCCTTCTCCTTGCCTGTTGTCACTAGTCCTGTCTGGCTTATGGGGGTGGGGGGGGGAATAGGGGAGCTGTGATAGGTTTCTTTTCATCTTCCTTTTCCCACTGAAATACCCGTAGGTGCTTTTATTATTCTTATTTTTGGCATGCTTTTCCAAATTCAGCTTCAACTGAACCTTAGCTATACTTATCCCGTCCTCACACACTCTTGTGTTACCACTGTATTTTTCCCATGATTTGTCTCCCTGTGTATTGTCTGCATATTACCTACTTGCATCACATCTATTAATTTTCAATAACCTTCTGGCTTTAACTTGTTTTCAAAATAAACCTTTTTGAACCTTTTCACCTCAGAAAATCACCTGGAAAACCCAAAATCCCCAAATTTCACCCCGCAGTCCTCCCTGGGATGCCCAGCACTCACCTGGCAACTCCCAGAATTCCACAAATTCGCCCCAAAATTCACGGGGGACCCCCAAATCCCAGGGCTTCACCCCAAAATCCCACCTGCAACCCCCAAAATCCCTCAAATCACCCCCAAGACCCAGTCCTTCCAACACCTCCAAATTCACCCCAAAATGTCTCCAATCCCCCTCAAAAACCATCCAGATACCCCCAAATCCACCAAATTCACTCCAAGACCCATCTGGGACTCCCAAAAATCACCAAAATTCCACGGAATATCCACCTGCATGCCCCCAAATTCATCCCAAAATTCTCCCACGACTCCCAAATGCTCACCTGGATACCCCAAAATGGACAGTATTCACCCCAAAATCCACCTGGCATCCCCAAAACTCACCTGAGTACCCTAAAATTCACATGTATACCCTAAAATTCACCAAATTCCCCCCAAAATTCCCCTGAGATCCCTAGAATTCCACAAATTTCCTCCTAAAATTCAACCGGGACTCCTCACATTCCACAAATTCACCCCTGTCCTTGTTACCGTATGGACTAGAAATCCTGAATATTGGAATATAAAGTGTATAAACCATAATAGTTGTAGTAATGCTAAGGCTTGGAGACTGCAGTTCCGAGCGTAGGCCCTGGGAAACTAACTTAGGAATGTGCTGTGCTGAGGAAACAATGTTCAAAAGATTTAGCAGAGCATGCAGAACTGTTAGTGATAAGGTTAGAGTATAATCATAAATAAAGTACTGGTGGTGGGTAGTGGCGTAAGAGGGAGATTAAGGGGGAGGACACTATAGTCCTAGGATAAGCAACCATGTAGGATCTATGATGTAAAATGTTATCTACAAGGTGAATGTATCTATATTATTTAGAAGAATGTGTACTTCTGCACGTAAACCATTTGTCAAAAAGGGTATAAAAACCCTCTGAAAAAGGGAAGCAGTGGGATTCTGACTTTGGACGTGAGTCCGCAGGTCCCCGGGCCCCGAATAAAGCACCGCATAAAGTGACACTCTGTTAGTTTGTGTTTTAATTTGGGGTATAGGGCAACATCCTGGGGTAAAATGCAAAAATGTGTATTCCATGACCATCTGTTAAAATGTGGGAGGGGTGGTCATCCTTTTCTCTGCGGAGATATGCTCTGCGGATGTGCCATCTGATAAGATCAGGGGGATGATCATTGTTATCTTTTTACAACCCATCCTTCCTGCAGAAGATATATTCTATTAATGGGCCATTAAGTCCTATTGTGTGACTGACAAGATTACATCATCCCATTGGGAGATGCTCCAGCCAGTGGGAGGAGCCAAACATTTCCTACCTAGATAAAAACTGAGATTTGGAACACCAAGGCAGTCCTTCCCACTGGATCCCAGAGGAAAGTCGGACCTTTTTCCACATCATCACTGGATCTTCAGAGGAAAACTGCACCTTCTACAGGAGCACTGCTTCAACTGAACCACATCTTTCATCCAGGAGGACTGCAGCCACCATTTATATGAACTGCTTACAACACCCTGACTGACAGGGTGTCAGGTTGTATTTCTGACTTTGTTGGTGGTTTTTCTTTTATATTATTGCATGTATTTTATTTTTTCTCTTTTCTCCTATTAAATGGTATGACTGACTTGGAGTCTCGCTCACTTACATGCATAATGCTTAGTCCCTGTTCTGCATGCTCATTTTCTTCACTTTTACAAGGAATCCTCTCCTCATCTACTTCTTCCTCTGCTTCTTCCATTTCCTGTGCCTAGATCACCTGTTTCTCTGTTAGATTTGTTTCTCCAGCTGATTTTTGACAACTGTCCCTATCTTGTGGCACCGCTCGCTCAAGAGAGGTGATTGTCCTGCTCTGCTCTGGGCTGGGACTGCGCTCTCTTCAAGCCCTGGGGGCAAATTTGGATGCCACAACGTCAGAAAGACCTCAGGCTATTGGAGAAATGTCCAAAGGAGGGACACAGAGATCGTGAAGGGGCTGGAGGGGAAGCCTTACAAAGAGTTGCTGAGGGCATTTGGTTCAGCTGCAGAGAGGACACTGAGCTCACACCTCACTTGGGACCTCTCAGCTCCTCTCAAGGGCAGCACAGGGACAGCTTTTCTCTCTGCTCTCTGCGACCAGGGACAGGAGCCAAGGGAATGCCAGGAGCGGTGTCAGGGGATGATTAGGCTGGCTATCAGGGAAAGGTTTTCTTCCTTAGAGGTTGGTCAGGCACTGAATAGGTTCTCCAGGCAATGGACACAGCCCCAAGGCTGCCAGAGATCCAGGAGCGTTTGGCCAATGCTCTCAGGGATGCAGAGGGTGGGACTGTTGGAGTGTCTGTGCAGGGCCAGGAGTTGGACTTTGACAATCCCTAGGGGTCCCTTCCGACTCAGGAAACTCTTACCATTTTCCCCTCTTTCCTCTCCTTGCAAAATGCTGTCAGCTTACTATTCCACTGTATGTTCCCCTTCTGAAACCTCAGCTACTTCTTTCCAGTTCAAGCACAGTTCTACTGGTTACAATCCAAAGATATACCGATTGAAAAACAAGCAAAAAGAAACACCTGTTTGGAATGTCGTGGTCTTATTTGGGATCTCGAACTATGAAGTCGATTGTGCCTTGCAAGTTCTAAAAGCAAAACAACAACAAAAAACACCCACCACACCGTTTTAACATAGGGATTTGCTTTCTTCTAAGAAATCCATATCCCTTCTCAAAATGGATCTATTTCAGTAAGAGATCATCTTGAATAGATCATTTACTATCTAAAGAACCTGGAACACTCAAATCCGTAATGATAAGCCTGTTACCTTGTCGTTTTCTGTTCCAAAGGCAAATGAATTTGCTCAATTGCCGTTTGTAACAAGGACAGAGTTGAAAGTGTGGCTCTGAGAAATGTTTTGGTTTCCCTCTTCTATCTCTATCAAAAGCACTTTCTTCAATGGCTGAAACAATACTTGATATAGTCTGAATTTTAAAGGTCATGAAAATTTTCTCAAAAGTGAAATATTAATATAGCAGTCAGGTTTTAAATCAACGGGAATTTTTGTTTTACCTGTTTGAAGATTTCCTTCACACTAAAATGCTGGCTGATGGATACCTAGAAGAAATCAATTCCCACAAAATGCTTCTGGGTATGCCATTAAGTCATCCATTACAATTTGCTTCAGTGTCCTGTTCCTTTCCAATTGAAGTTCCCTGTTTAAGAGACTCAAGTACGGAGAGAAATAAAATTAAATATGACTACAGTGCCTTTAAATCTAAGTCGAACTTCCTGATCAATCTCATAAAACCTTTAGGCTAAATGTTGCCATTGATCTGTTTCTACTGAACACAATCACGTCCTGGCTTGTTACAGATTAGTTCATTACAAAGAAAGAAATGCACAGAAGTCAAAATATTTCCAAAGAAGCATTTGACATCCTTCGTTTTGGATGCAGAACCATTCCAACACTGCTTACATAAGAGGTCAAATTACTGTCTTCCATGTTAGTTCTGCACTGTGCTCAGGGAAGCCTTTCTGGTTTATTGGCCTTTGACTTGGACATAAAGCTGAGTCTTGATTCAAGAAAAATCAATATTCACACTTCTTTTCATTTACACGGACATTGGCTTGGTCTCCTAAACAAAGAGAATGATGGGGAATTTATGTAGGTGTTCAGATAGGTAACATTTTCTTTCTGCAACCTGGCATTGTATTTTCACTTGGCCTGTTACCTCTGGCTTTGTTTAAACGGCTCAAATTATTAGGAAGAGTATCAAACCTCCAGCTCTAACCACAGTCCCACTGCGAGGTGTGTGAAGGTATGTGCATCTGCCCCTCAGGTCCATACTGCTCTTCTAATGTGCCTCTGATCGAGCAGGTAGGAAAGACCTCCTGGGTGTGTGAACTGTGCTGCTCCCTCTATGGCTTCAGAGCTGCTGCTAACCTCTTCAGGAAGGAGAGCGGTATAGTAACAATTTTTAGATTATATTTAAAGTTGCAAGTGGTTGGCTATCTTAAACATCTGAGTTCCTAGAACTTTGAATGAAATCAAATCTATGAGTGAAGAGACGATGGTGCAGACCAACTTCTGATTCTGGTGATCCAAGTATCTGCGCTACTACTTTGACCTTCTGAATAAGGCATGGATGTGATGGTATGCACAGTAATACTGATGTGCTATGGTTTTTGAATGATAGCAGTCTTCCTTTGTCCCATTCCTAAACCGTGGGCATTATTTGCCTTAACCTTGTTCACTAGGGACATTATTCTATATTCTTACATGAAGTGAAAACCACTCTTTTTCCATACCTTCACTGAACAGCATTAAAAAAAGGCCTAAGTAGTACAACCAATGTTCAAAGATGCTCTGCCTTTTAAGTTGACGATACAAAATTCATACCTTGTTCTCATTTGATCTCAAGAAGAAAGGGTGTTCTCCAAATACTCCTTCAGCTCTTCCTCACAGCTCACCGTTTTGCTTTTTTCTAAAATTATATCCAGATCACTTTCATCATCTAAGGCCACATTAAAAAGCTCATAAAAATGGTTTCATAGCTACTAAAATGTCCCCAACTATTTAGGATTCAAGGAAGTTCATTATGCACATATATTCTACACCCAGAAGAGAAAGCTACCTCAGCAAAACTCATCGCCTATGAAAATCTTCCTAGATAATGAGCACCTCTGACACTGCCACCCCAAGTTGCTTGTTGAAACAATGAGAACCTCACATCCAATCAGACTCTAGACCTGCACAAGATCTCGTAATAGCAACTTGCAGCCACTTTCTACAGAAAGCAGCAGTGATCTCTATCACTGTTGCCATACCAAGAATAAGACAGGACTGTCCATTCAGCGTGAATCAAGCAGTTAGCAAAAATGCACCTGACAGAATGAAACTGAAGAGTAGAAATTCCCATCTAAAAGTCAAAGATCACATTTTCAATTTTATAGCAGGTATTTTGAATTTCAGAGGGCTCTTTGCATTAAGAAGTCCTGTCTTTATAGCACAGCCTTGTTTTTAGGTTTCTAATTGTATTATGGCCATTTAGCCGTCTCTTTAAAAACACTCCAAAAAAAACATTCAAGTTCACAAGTTCTTTCTAAACTGCTAGAAGGTGAAATGAATAAGAGGATATGTAACATGATAAAAGGCTGCCTGGAATTTTACGACTGGTATCCAACATGGCGTCTTCTATCTGGAGAGTAAAAAAAAATCAGCCTCCAAGTAAACTGCTAAGAATGCGGATTATCAAAACTTCTGTTTATTTTGGCACCATAAAGCACCAAATCACATTCTATAATTTATCCCTTTAGAAACAACTGCCCAAATCTTTTTATGCATAGAAAAGTTTGGAAGACATTTGGGAAATCATTTCCTGCTATTCCTAAAGTCTGATCTTAAGCAGACTGGGCCATACGTCGTTCATCGCTATCATATATATTTCAGATAGAAATGATCATAAAAATATAATCTATTTATATTACAAATAAAAAACACAAGAATTATGAACACTTCCACATGAAACTCTTCCACACCAAACTGTTTCTTTGGAGTGTTTTGTCACACTATGGACCTCTTTCTAAGGTGACATCAATAACCTACCACGCAGAAAAAAGCATTGCAGGTGGGAGCACAGGAAGAACAGACTAATCCCAAGGAGTGATGAAAATATATGGCATCAAATAAAAGAAACGTACATCTGTTGTGTTGCGTTGTTTAATGTTAATATTCCTTCTGTGTTGATGGCTGGTCCCAGTTTCGTTCCCCTAAGTACATAATGTTTCTTCCCTTTCCCACCTTTTCTCTCGTCAGTCATCCTAAACCCCTCCCCTTTATCTGGAACCTTCCCTGTCCCTCACCCTAAACCCTGCCCCACTGGATGTCAATCCTTTGTAGCCCCTCCCTTTGTTCTAGAAGTTTCTGTGTCAAGCATTCCCTTTTGTATTCATGATTGGTTATATTGTATGTATCTCCACCCTCGGTTTGGCTTATTGGCTCAATGTACCCCTTTCCCCTCCTTCTGTACCTCCCCCCGTTAACCGTTATTGGCCCTCCCCTTGCTCCTCCCCCGTACTTAAGCCTGTGTAGAACCCCTCAAACTGCCTTTTGCGGTTCCCTCTCCCAACCTCCTGACCTGTTACCTCTTCCTTCAATAAATCCCTTCCCCCAGAACCGTAAAAGGTCTCTCCTGCGCCTCTTTGTACCTCCCTGTGATGTTATGGTGTTTGTATCTCCACTCGTGTGTTCTGATTATGTTTGGTATTATGTCCTGTGCTTCCAGGACTGACTCTGAGAGTGAAGCTTTGTTTTGTCTTGTTATCAGCCGGCTCACCTCCCCCATGGTCTATGTTTAGGAGAGGTTTTAGCTCGGCTTGCTTGCTTGCTTGCTTGCCTGCTTGCTTGCCTGCTTGCTCGCTTCTGCCTCTTTTTCTTTCCTTCGCTTTGCCCTTGCTTTTTGCTTATTAGTTAGTTCAGCTAGGCAGTCCAACTTTTTCCCTGGACTGTTTTCTCTTCCACCCCGTCCCCTCCCTCTCCTGGATACCATCAGAACCTGTTCCGGACGGGGACCTGGGAAACCCCAAGAAACACCGGGAGTCTACACTTTGTCACCTGCAGCAGTCATTCCCCAGCGCCAGAGACTGATAACTGAGCGACCACTCGCCAGAGAGACTGAACTTGTCATCCCTTCAGAACGGTGAAAGAGGTTTGTTTTTGTCAGCTGGTGTTGTCTTTTTCCCTGTGCTGGGGAGTGTCTTTCTTGTTAAATAAACAGGTTTTTTCTCCCACTCTTCTCCGAGGAAATTCTTCCTGAACCCGGTGGGGGGGGGGGGGGGGGAGGAGTCGTGGGGTTTGCTGTCTGGGCGTTCCTTCTGGAGGTTTTCCCCCAAATTTGGCCAAAACCAGGACAAATATATTGGCGCCCAACTCGAGGCTTGAGAAAATGGGGAAAAAACCCTGTTCTAATAATAATTTGGTTCAAAATTTTTTGTGTTGGTATAGAGCAGTTATTGGCTATGTTGTTGGAATTCATGTCTTTTGGGGTGGACGCCTGCATGGGTTTTTGGTCCCTAGGGTTTTTTGAGGTCTTAATACCTCTGTGGTCCCTGGGTTTATTTGCTTATCCAGACTACACTAGAAAAAGGTGAGGCTCCAGAACATTTACAATATATTGATGATATCATTGTGTGGGGGAACACAGCAGCAGAAGTGTTCAAGAAAGGAGAGAGAATCATCCGAATCCTCCTGGAAGCCGGCTTCGCCATCAAGAAGAGTAAAGTTAAGGGACCTGCTCGAGAGATCCAGTTCCTGGGAGTGAAGTGGCAAGATGGACGGCTCCAGATTCCCAGTGAGGTCATGAACAAAATCACAGCTATGTCCCCACCAACCAACAAGAAGGAGACACAAGCTTTCTTAGGCGCCATAGGTTTTTGGAGGATGCACATTCCTGAGTACAGTCAGATCGTGAGCCCTCTTTACCTGGTTACTCGCAAGAAGAACGATTTCCATTAGGGCCCTGAGCAGCAACAAGCTTTTGCCCAGATAAAGCAGGAAATTGCTCATGCAGTAGCCCTTGGCCCAGTCAGGACGGGGCCAGATGTGAAGAACGTGCTCTACTCTGCAGCCGGGAACCATGGTCTGTCCTGGAGCCTGTGGCAGAAGGTGCCTGGTGAGACTCGAGGCCGACCATTAGGATTTTGGAGTCGGAGCTACAGAGGGTCTGAAGCTAACTACACCCCAACAGAGAAGGAGATCTTGGCTGCCTATGAAGGGGTCCAAGCAGCCTCAGAGGTGGTTGGCACAGAAGCACAACTCCTTCTGGCACCCCGACTACCAGTGCTGGGGTGGATGTTCAGAGGAAAGGTTCCCTCCACCCACCATGCCACCAGTGCTACATGGAGCAAGTGGATTGCCCTCATTACACAGCACGCCCGGATTGGAAAACTGAATCGCCCTGGGATTTTGGAAGTAATTACAAATTGGCCTGAAGGTGAAAGTTTTGGTGTCACAGATGAGGAACAAGAACCAGTGACCCGGGCTGAAGAAGCTCCACCATATAACCAACTGCCAGCAGAGGAAACACGCTATGCTCTATTCACCAATGGTTCCTGTCGCATTGTGGGGATGAATTGGAGGTGGAAAGCAGCTGTATGGAGCCCCACACGACGGGTAGCAGAGGCCACTGAAGGAGAGGGTGGATCCAGTCAACTTGCTGAACTCAAAGCAGTTCAACTGGCCTTAGACATTGCAGAAAGAGAGAAGTGGCCAAAGCTTTACCTTTATACCTATTCATGGATGGTAGCCAATGCTCTGTGGGGATGGTTAGAGAGATGGAAAGAGGCTAACTGGCAGCGTAGAAGAAAACCAATTTGGGCCGCCGAAGAGTGGAAAGATATCGCTACCCGGTTAGAGAAATTACCTGTGAAGGTTCGCCATGTAGATGCCCATGTTCCCAGAAGTAGGGCTAATGAAGAGCAGCAAAACAATCAGCAGGGAGATCAGGCTGCAAAGATAGGGGTGTCAAAGATAGACCTTGATTGGGAACACAAGGGAGAGTTGTTCCTAGCACAATGGGCCCACCATGCCTCAGGCCACCAGGGTAGAGATGCCAACTATAAGTGGGCACGAGACCGAGGGGTGGATCTAACCATGGACAGCATTTCTCAAGTTATCCATGACTGTGAGACGTGCGCTGCCATCAAGCAAGCCAAGCGGGTGAAGCCCCTCTGGTATGGGGGGCGGTGGTCCAACTACAAGTATGGGGAGGCCTGGAAAATTGATTACATCACACTGCCTCAAACCCGCCAGGGCAAGCGCTATGTACTGACCATGGTGGAAGCCACCACTGGATGGTTGGAAAACTACCCTGTGTCTCATGCTACAGCCCGTAACACCATCCTGGGCCTTGGAAAGCAGGTCCTTTGGAGGCATGGTACCCCTGAGAGGATTGAGTCAGACAATGGGACTCATTTCAAGAATAGCCTTATCAACACCTGGGCTAGGGAACACGGCATTGAGTGGGTGTACCATATCCCCTATCATGCACCAGCTGCAGGGAAAGTGGAAAGGTACAATGGAGTGTTAAAAACCACCTTGAGAGCATTGGGTGGGGGATCTTTCAAAAACTGGGAGCAGCATTTAGCAAAGGCCACTTGGTTAGTTAACACCCGAGGTTCCACCAACCGTGCGGGCCCTGCCCAGTCTGAGTCCCTGAATTGTAGAGACCCTGGTACAGGAATAGCTGGAAGAAAAAGGCCATAGTCAGATCAACTTAGTAAAGCTAGCAAAGTGGGCCTCAGTCTCACGGATACAGTGTCCTTGAGATAGGGAAGGCACGCAGAATTGAGAAAAACATGAATGCCGAAGTGCTTAGCTAAGCCGCACAGCTAGACCAATGATGAGCTCAGATTTTGCACTATGCATGAGCTAATTAAGCACTGTATTTAATCGCCACTCTGCGTATCAATAAACGAGACTTTGCTGATGACCATATGGTGTCCGCGTCTCCCTTCTCCGACAAATGGTGAACCCCGACGTGCCTCCGTCGCTGAAAAAGAAAACGGGGGAGAACGCGCCACGGTCGGTGAAGTAGAGTTGGGGCCTGCTGCAACCGGGTCGGTGTCAAACGACGTAGGGAAGACACCCCCAGGAGCCATAAAGGTGGTCCTGGGCCATACGTGCTGCCGAAGCCGGAGAGTTGCAACAGCGCTGACGACAAAAAAATGGACAGGCAAGCAGCATATAATTTATTTATAGTACATATAGATAAGTTAGGGTTAAAAGAGATTAATCCCAGGAAGGACATACCGGGGTTGTTAGCCTGGGGTTATGCTAAAGGTTTATTCTCTAATCCTCACACCGTGCATGATTTAAATGAGTGGCGTAAGTTAGGGGATGCACTGTGGGAGGCGGTATTAGAGGATGATAAAACAGCAAAAAAGCTGGGGAAGATCTGGCGGGTAGTTCACAACGCGCTGTTAAAGCAGCAAGCAGAGAGAAGGGCGGCTCGGGAGGCAGTAGAGGCATATAAAAGGAATGCTCAGTATGGTGATAATGAGCCCCGAGCACCCAGCACGACCAGAGTAGAAATACCTGTCGCTGGGGAGGCAGCAGGAATGACGGACATGGCCAGCTACGCTTGGCCCTCGGCACCCCCCCTTAGAAGAGCTTGAGGAGGATTCCGCCGCGGCGGCGGAGACAATTGCAGAAGGCGGAGTAACCCCGCCTTCCGAGGGCGAAGGGCCCCAGACCAGCGGCGAAAAATCCCCTTGCCGGTCCGAGCCTAGCGTCCCTAAGCCCGCCGTGGAGCCAGCTCCGGTCCCTAGGGCGGAAAGCGACCTGTGGGAGGAGATGGCAAGACGGCGGGGGGAGGCGTGGAGTATGTTAGCCAGACACGGCTTGGAGACTGGGGACGAGGGCGCTGTTAACGCAGCGAAAGCCTGGGCTTTTCCTGTAACGTACACCCAGGGAGTAGACCAGCAGGGACAAGTTGTGCAAGTGGGAGAATATTCGCCCCCCGACTGGAAGCTGCTAGCCCAGCTGAGACAGACAGTGAGTCAGTTTGGTTTCCGGAGTGAGCCAGCTAAGCAGATGCTAAATTTCTTGTTTGATACATACCTGCTGTTGCCAAATGATATGAGAAGTATAGTGAAACTGATTTTCACGCAACATCAGCAGTTGCTGTTTAATGCACATTGGCAAGCTCTTGTTCAGGAGTCAGTTGCAGCACAGAGGGGCCCAGGAGATCCGTTAGCTGAAATTACCATAGACGAACTAATGGGATTGGGTCAATACCGCAGGACAGAGGCTCAAATGATTTCGGGACCCGACAAGGTTAGGGAAGCCATGCGTCTAGTAAGGAGTGCCATCGATCAGGTCAAAAATAGCTCAGGCATACCCATGTATATGGGGATAAAACAGGGAAGAAATAAATCCTTTGGGGACTTTGTAGATAAGGCTGCTGCTGCTATTGAAAAGGCAGGAGTCCCAGAGTATATGAGAGGGGCGCAGGTTTTCTTGGTTAATGCACTAAAAGAATTAGGCTTGGGACTGCAGAAACAAGCCGAGTCCACACAGTCACAGGTGTTAGCCGCTCTTGCTCCGCTCCGTGCTTCTACGGCGGCCCCGGCCACATCGAGCGACCACCGGCCTCCCTCGGCGCGCTGCTACAGATGCAGGTGGATGCGGCGCGGCCCGACGGGCGCCGCCGATCAGCCCCCGGCGGCCGCCGCCATATTGGCCCCGGTCACAAGTAGCCGCCGTGACACCAGCGCCATCTCCTGTCTACAACCAGCCACAACAGGGAGCCTGGGACTCGACCTGGCAGCCGCAGTAAAAACATCTTTAATAACAGCTCGCCCCGTCAAAGTCCCAACTGGAGTTTATGGCCCGATAAATATCAAAGGACAAGCTTATGGAGGACTAATAGTGGGACGCTCGTCGAGCTCCATTGTAGGACTGTTTGTGCTACCAGGTGTCATCGATGCAGACTACACGGGAAAAATACAAATAATGGTTTATACTCCTTTTCCTCCTCTGACAATTGAGGCAGGTCAGCGTATTGCTCAATTTATTCCATTTC
This sequence comes from Sturnus vulgaris, assembly GCF_052056855.1. Taxonomy (NCBI): domain Eukaryota; kingdom Metazoa; phylum Chordata; class Aves; order Passeriformes; family Sturnidae; genus Sturnus; species Sturnus vulgaris. Next base: position 67,918,212 of record NC_142282.1, read on the forward strand.
CACAGTTGAGCCGGGGTGTTCAACCACAAAGACAAACCCCACGTGGAGACCAAGGATTCGGATCATCAGGTATTGCTATGCTCACAATGGATCTCCATACCAGACCCAAAAAGAAGGTGAAACTAACCTATGCAGGAGAGACAATAGAAATGATGGGACTCCTAGACACTGGGGCAGATACCAGCATTGTCTCACCAGAAAAATGGCCCCACAACTGGCCATCAGTGCAAACTACGGATACCGTCACAGGCGTCGGAGGATTCACCCTCGCTAGAAAAACACCTCCAGTAAGGGTCACTATAGATGGGCAAGATTTGGTGACTGTGTTGTCCGTAGTTGCGTTACCACCATCGGTACATTGCTTGATTGGAAGGGACATTTTGGCTCAGATGGGGGTCGTTTTATCCAACGAGCACCCTTTGGGGTAATTGCCATTGCTTGGACTTTCCCGATCCCAATCACCTGGACTACCAATGAACCGGTAATGGTTAAGCAATGGCCTCTAAAAAGGGAAAGTCTAATACAAGCACATCAACTCGTAAAGGAACAATTCCAACAAGGACATTTAAAACTCTCAACAAGCCCATGGAACACGCCAATTTTTGTGATCAAAAAGAAGTCAGGAAAATATCGTCTTCTGCACGATTTAAGAGCAGTAAATAATCAAATGGAGGCGATGGGGGCATTACAGCCAGGCCTCCCCAACCCAGCAATGCTCCCACAGCATTGGCCTCTTCTAATCATTGATCTAAAGGACTGCTTCTTCACTATTGCCTTACACCCTCAAGATACTAAAAGATTTGCGTTCACCCTACCAGCAATAAACAGAGAAGAACCTGATAAACGGTATGAATGGACTGTTCTTCCACAAGGAATGAAAAACTCGCCTACCCTGTGCCAACTGTATGTTGATGCCGCATTACAACCATTAAGGATACAGTAGCCCAACACCATTATTTATCATTATATGGATGATATCCTCTTTGCTCAAGAATCAGCATTTACAGACACTCAAATGCAGGAAATTCAAAGCACCCTAGCAAAGGCATCCCTCATAATAGCTCAAGAAAAAATACAGCAATCCACACCATGGAAGTACTTGGGGTGGTCTATCACAGGCCAAATCATACGGCCGCAGAAGCTCCAGCTTGCAACAAAAATCACCACTCTAAATGAGGCACAGCGACTGCTAGGAGATCTGCAATGGCTCAAGCCGATTGTTGGGATACCCAACTCCTTGCTAGACTCCCTCAGGCCACTACTTAAAGGAACTGACCCAACCGCACCCGTAACCGTAACCCCACAACAACATGAAGCCCTCAAGGGTATTATACGCTGCATCGATAAGGGGTTTGTCTCTCGCCGAGATATCTCCTCACCCATCGATCTTACCATCTGGAGTACTGCCAACCACCTACTCGGTGCACTCACGCAACTACAAAAGAAAACGCGGGAGACACGGGTACTAGAAAGAACAGCCTCTCAGCAGCCGTCCTTGTTGTGCGTGTGGGGGGTCATGGTGTGAAGCCTGGGTAGCCCTAAAGTGCGGGGGCTGTGGGGACTGCTCGTGGGTGGAACAGAGAACAGTGTTTAATTTGTGGTGCTGGAGGTGTCAAAGTGACGACCTAAGAAATTCAAATTGGGGTCGGGCCCTAGAAAAAGAAGCAGGAGTGCCATATGCCCAGGTACGAAACCTATACGAGACACCAGAACAGCTCCTGTTAGCTTGGGCCCGGTGGGAACTTACCAACTAGATTAAGAGGCAGCACATCTATGCAAATTCGCACATTATCGCTGCAAGATGCAGACATAAAGTCCCACACCTGCCTTGGCCTCGAGTAGGACCGGTTAAGCCCGGCACAGACCCAGAGGAAGTATTAAATCAAAGTATAGAAAAGGTGAAACAACTGCAGATAACAGGGAGCAATACAGGGCGTAAAAAGAATAGGCCGCCAAAGAAATCAAAATGATGATCATTACACTGCTTATGCTTGCTAACTTTGCTCGCACAAAATCTTTTCCAATGCAGCATGCGCCTCGGGAGAACGTATAGGTAACATTCGCTAACATAACAAAGCAAGAATCAATCTGCTTAAGTCTAGAGAGAGTACAAAATCCTTTTTAAAACCTGCCTAGTAAGGTTGCCAGTATGGTTACAAGAAGTTCAAGGGAATGTGCTGCATGAATTTATCTAACCACTCTGAGTCCATCCACAAAAAGATACAAAACATGCAGCAGAAATTACACAACCTAAAAGAAGAAGATGGTTGGGGCATTGACGAGTGGTTAAAAAGCCTAGGTCTTAAAGGATGGATTTGAACCGTTATTAAGTATGCTATTATGGTGTTGGGTATATTCTTGTGCTTAGCTTTATTGCTACCTTGCTTGATAACTTGCTTACAAAATTTTATTCAAAAGACTGTCAGCAAAGCTTGGCATGCCACTCTTCTAGCTCAAAAAGAAAACGGGGGAAGTGTAGAGAGCCTGGTGCAGGAATAGCTGGAAGAAAAAGGCCATAGTCAGATCAACTTAGTAAAGCTAGCAAAGTGGGCCTCAGTCTCACGGATACAGTGTCCTTGAGATAGGGAAGGCACGCAGAATTGAGAAAAACATGAATGCCGAAGTGCTTAGCTAAGCCGCACAGCTAGACCAATGATGAGCTCAGATTTTGCACTATGCATGAGCTAATTAAGCACTGTATTTAATCGCCACTCTGCGTATCAATAAACGAGACTTTGCTGATGACCATATGGTGTCCGCGTCTCCCTTCTCCGACACTGAATATAGTAGATGGAGACAAAGTCCCAGTGGCACATATCAGAGGTTTGTTAGGGAAGGCAGTTTGGATCAATTCTGCCCCGAGTACAGACAAACCCATTCGTGGGATTGTCTTTGCTCAAGGACCAGGTTGTACATGGTGGATAATGCAGAGAGATGGAACAACACGATGTGTGCCTCAGGGAGAACTGATTGTGGGGTGAGGCAGCATGAGACAGAAGGAAATGTGTAAGTGTCAAAGGTCTGAGCAAGTGAGATAGAAGGAAATGTGTAAGTGTCGAAGGTTTGAGCAAGTGAGATGGAAGAAAATGTGTCCGAGTAAGTGAAAGATGGAAATTTCTACTTGCTGAAGTTTTTACATGCTGTTTAGTATGTTCACGATATGGAGATAAGGGGTGGAATGTCCTAGGGTGATGTTATGGTGTTTGTATCTCCACTCGTGTGTTCTGATTATGTTTGGTATTATGTCCTGTGCTTCCAGGACTGACTCTGAGAGTGAAGCTTTGTTTTGTCTTGTTATCAGCCGGCTCACCTCCCCCATGGTCTATGTTTAGGAGAGGTTTTAGCTCGGCTTGCTTGCTTGCTTGCTTGCCTGCTTGCTTGCCTGCTTGCTCGCTTCTGCCTCTTTTTCTTTCCTTCGCTTTGCCCTTGCTTTTTGCTTATTAGTTAGTTCAGCTAGGCAGTCCAACTTTTTCCCTGGACTGTTTTCTCTTCCACCCCGTCCCCTCCCTCTCCTGGATACCATCAGAACCTGTTCCGGACGGGGACCTGGGAAACCCCAAGAAACACCGGGAGTCTACACTTTGTCACCTGCAGCAGTCATTCCCCAGCGCCAGAGACTGATAACTGAGCGACCACTCGCCAGAGAGACTGAACTTGTCATCCCTTCAGAACGGTGAAAGAGGGTTTTTTTTGTCAGCTGGTGTTGTCTTTTTCCCTGTGCTGGGGAGTGTCTTACTTGTTAAATAAACAGGTTTTTTCTCCCACTCTTCTCCGAGGAAATCCTTCCTGAACCCGGTGGGGGGGGGGGGGGGGGGGGGGGGAAGGAGTCGTGGGGTTTGCTGTCTGGGGGCTCCTTCTGGAGGTTTTCCCCCAAATTTGGCCAAAACCAGGACACTCCCTGACGACTCGCCCAGCCGTAGCTGTTGCTACACCTCTTCTGCAGCTCCCAGAATGGTGCCGGGGAGGGGCCACTCACCGACGCAGGCTTCCCGGAGCTAGCCGGTAGCCCAGGTGAGGTGGGCAGTGGGTGGAAGAAACGTCAGTTTGGCTCTCCCCGCGGGGCCACTTCGCCGGTGACCCCATGAAGAACCTCTGAGATCTGACGATCAGAGGCATTGGGCGTCGACTACCCCGGTCGGAGCCGGCCAATTCGGCAGCGCTCCCGGGGAGAAGGTGGCAAACCTCTGCGCCCGGAGGACCACTTTCGAGGGAGGGGCCTCCTGTTGCAGCTCCTGTTCCAGAGGCCAACGGAGCCGGTAAGTATCCCCCAACGGGGTGCAGGGGGGCTTACCATTAGGCGGGGCGGGGTGTGCAGCCCTAGGTGTGGGGGCCCGTAAAAAAGCCCCTTCCTTTAGTCCCTGGGGGTGAGGGACTCACTGGCCCTGGGACCTTTATTCTCAGTTGTTTCAGTTTTCTTTTGCTGCAGTGGGAGAGTGAGTTCTGCTGTGTGGGTACGAGGCACACCATAATGGGCGCAAAGCTGTCCACACAGCAGCGGGAGATGTTTTTCCAAGTTGTGGGTACCCTGGAGGGAGGGAAAAAAAGTTTTCACGGGGTTCGTAAAAGAAGTTCATAAAATGGCTTGCTTCCCAATTCCCCGGGGTGTCACCCCAGCAAATGGAGTCGGTCCAATTTTGGGAACTAGTAGGACAAAGGCTCATGGCGTTGAGCAATCAGGACGACACCTCCCTGGATTGGCTTTTCAGTTTATACATTCAAATTCGTACAGCTGTAAAAGAAAAGGCAGGGAGCGTGCGCCCGGCCCCGCCCCGCCAGGAGAGGGCGGGGAAGGGAAGCAAGCCATCCCGGGTTCCCCCAGTTGTTCCCCCCTCTCCTAACCCTCATTCCAATCCCCCTTCCCCTGCATCGGGGGATCCGAGACGGGCAGCTTGGCAACGATGGCAGACCAGCCCGGCCAGGGAGACCAGCCGCTGCTCGCCTGGCCCCTCTCAGTCCTCCCAATACCCTAGCCCGGGCGGCAAGGCGCCAGCCGTCAGGGAGCCTTCCCCTAATCCCTCTTCCCGCAGTTTCGTCTCTCCCAGTTGCACCCCGAGTTCTGCCCTGAAACCTCTTTTAAAGAGTTGTAAAGTTTGTAAATGTACCCCGAAACCCTCCCCCGCTCCTCCCCCAGGCTCTACCCCAAAAACACCAAAGTCAGTCAGGTTCCAGTCATCCCCCCCGGAGCCACAAAATAGCCTCCTGGACTCCGGCGCACAAGATGGCGCCGGCCACTTGGCGTGGCCGGTCCCTTGTGCTCTGGCTCCTTTTACTTCCCAGACTCCCTTCCTCATTGATCTGTACCCTCCTCCGACTGTGGCTCCGCCCCCTACACCGTGTCCCAACCCCTTTCTGTTCCCGCCTCCTTCCCCAAGTCCTGCCCCTGTCTCCTCCCACGGGAGGGGTGTTCCTCCTCCCCAGGCTCCTCCTCGTCCTCCTACTAAAACTCCTCCTCTTACTCCACCCCCAGAGAGGCGGCCCCCGAGCTCAACAGGTCCCACCCATCACCATGAATGTTGCCAGTGTTCTGGCTCCTCCTCGGTAAGCGGTCCTGCCCCTCCGCTTCCGACTTCCGATTCCCACGCCCTCTTTCCGGTTCCCACGCCCTCCTTCCGGTTCCCACGCTCCGGAAACCGGAAGTGACAGGCCAGGGGATCGGAACCCGGAACTGGAGACCACACTCATTGCCTCTCCGGTTTTTTATTCTTGGCAAAGGGGTATTCCAAATTGGCGGCCATTTGAATACTCCCATAAAAAGGAGCTCTGTAGGGCACAGAAGGAGTTCGGGAGAAAGAGCGAATATTTTAAAGGCTTATTGGAAGCTACTTTCTCCTTCAATATCTTGGTCCCTAGCGACTTGAAAGGATTGTTTAAATGTCTCCTCCAATCAATTGAGTACAGATTGTGGGAGGACACATGGGAAAGGATGCTAGGGGAACTCCTGCCTGAGCTCTTACAGACGCCCAAGTGCGCCATTGACGCAGACAAAATCCGATCACGATGGATCATTTGTGAGGCGAAGGGCAGTGGTCCCAGGCAGAAGCACAGGCAGAAAAAAATCCCAAAGCCTGTGATTTTAAAAATTCAAGCTCCTGCCGAGAAGGCATTCATGGTGATGCTGATCACCGAGCCCCGTGTCCACTATGCCTCCATCAAACAGGGGCCGGCGGAACCTATCATTGAGTTCGTGGAGAGGCTAAAGATAGAAATTGAAAAGCAAGTGAAAAACCAGGACACCCTAGAAGAACTAATAATGGAAATGATAAAGTTAAATGCTAACGATGCATGTAAACAGGTTATAACATCTCTACCTCTCTACCCTGAGCCGTCTCTCCAGCTTATAGTGGAGGCCTGTGTCAAGCGCGCAGTTGTGCCAGCGCCACCTATTCCCACCAGAGGAGGAGTGAAGATGGTGGCGATGACTGCAGCTGCAAAGACTTTCCCTGTGCGCTGCTTCCTCTGCAACCAGCTTGGTCACATCGCGCGCGTGTGCCCTCTTAAAAATAAAATCGATAACGGGCAGGGGCAGGGGGAGGTGGGAGGAAACACACAAGCAAAAAAAAACGAACTGGGGAGAGCGACCCCGCCTCGCGTGAAAACAAGAATGAGGCGGGCCGCGAGGGGGACCTTGGGGGGGGGGCAATACTAATACTGGATGTGACATTCCCACCGGATCTGACATTTACCGAACACGACGAATAGCGCCAGGGTGGACTCCTCGTCCTCCCCTGAGCTTGGCCCTGACAGATAACACTTATTTTGAAACACAGGACTGGCGGTTGGTGTCGGTGAAGCCCACATCACCAGGTTTGTTCGCCAGACTCGACTGCACGTATGTCGTGCTTGGGGATACAAAGTGTACCCCTCCGGAGATTGAAATCATGCCACAGACACAGCTTTTGTGTCCGGACGGTTTCTCTCTCCTGGCACGGTGTATCCAGCCACCATACTTCCTGCCAAAGGAACAACTAGTAGCGCAGGCGATTCCGGTGCCCAACACCATCGTGGCGAAACCGGCTAATCCCTGCGTCTATTGGGCGGAAGTCATTGGTGAGGATAAACCAGTCATTGGATGCGGACTCCGTCGGGGTGAAGACTACTTTTTCCTCGACGGACTCTTCGATACAGGAGCAGATGTGACAATTATACCAACCAAGAATTGGCCGTCACATTGGGAGTTGCAACCCGTGGCTGGCAGAATACAAGGAGTCGGGGGGCCCAATTGGCTTGGCAGTCAAAAAGCGTAATTAAAATTGAGGGACCTGAAGGGCAGGTGGCTAATGTCTGCCCTTTTGTTATGGAGTATAAAGCTCCCCTGTGGGCAGAGATGCCATGTCGCAATGGGGTGTTCGTATTGAGATCCCGAAAACCCCGCGGGATTTTTCTTAGCGGCCACTGTGGAGCGCCCTGTCCAGAAACTGAATTGGCTATCTGATGAACCAGTATGGATAGATCAGTGGTCGTTTAACAAACAGAAATTGCAGGCGCTCAACGAAATCGTGGAGGAGCAGTTAGCCAAAGGTAACATCGAGCCAACCTGGAGCCCTTGAAATTCTCAGGTCTTCGTCATCAAAAAGCCGGGGAAGGGCAAGTGGCGGCTCCTTCACGACCTTCGTGAAATAAATAAAAAGATAGAAGACATGGGGTCTCTGCAACCAGGTATGCCCTCACCCTCAATGCTGCTGCAAAATTGGAATCTGGCAGTCCTAGATATCAAGGATTGTTTCTTCCCAATTCCCCTCGACCCCGAGGATGCACCACGGTTTGCCTTCTCGGTTCCATCCATCAACCGGGAAGCCCCAATGAGGCGCTTCCATTGGCGGGTACTGCCTCAGGGCATGAAGAACAGCCCCAGTATCTGTCAATAGTATGTGGCCTCATTGCTTTCTCCTGTCCATGCCAAGGCAGAGGAGGCCATCATCCTGCACTATATGGATGACGTGCTAATTTGTGCCCCCACGGACAACATACTGCAGTATGTCCTTGACCTTGTCATCGAGGTTTTGATCTCTGCAGGGTTTGAGCTCCAGAAGGAGAAAGTTCAGAGGATGCCCTTGTGGAAGTATCTCGGGCTCCAAATTACCAGCAGGACTATTGTCCCACAGAAATTGGCAATTAACATCAAGCCAAAAACCCTTGCAGATTTCCACCAGCTGTGTGGGTCATTGAATTGGGTCAGACCCTGGCTAGGATTGACCACCGAGGACCTAGCTCCCCTTTTCAATTTATTGAAAGGGGGAGATGAGTTACTTTCTCCTAGGGTGCTGACCCCAGATGTGAGGGCAGCTCTGGAAAAGGTACAGAAGGTGATGGGGACGAGACAAGCCCATCTCTACCTGCCGAACCTGCAATTTGAGTTTATTATCCTGGGACGACTGCCGCACCTCCACGGCCTCATTTACCAGTGGGACCAGGACCAGAGGGACCCCCTCTTGATTACAGAGTGGGTGTTCCTCAGTCATCAGAGGTCCAAAAGTATCACCAGGCCACAGGAGCTGATGACGCAGCTGATCAGGAAGGCCAGGGCCCGTTTGCGAGAGCTGGCGGGTTGCGATTTTGCGTTCATCCGAGTACCACTTGCCTTATCATCAGGCAAGCTGACTAAGGAGGTTTGGGAGCATTTGCTCCAGGAGAATGAGACTCTTCTCTTTGCCCTTGATAGCTACACAGGACAAACATCTGTCCACCACCAAAGTCATAAATTATTTAATTCAAATTTCAATCTGGTCCCGAAAGAAAAATTGAGCCGGGTGCCTATCAAAGCTCTAACTGTTTTTACAGACCCATTTCCGGCTTTGCACAAGTCAGTCATGACTTGGAAGAACCCCCAGACTCAGCAGTGGGAGGCGGATGTTAAGGTTGTTGAGGGTTCCCCTCAAATTGCTGAGTTAGATGCAGTTGTTAGAGCTTTCGAGAGGTTCTCAGAGCCACTTAATTTGGTTACAGATTCGGCCTATGTGGCGGGTGTGGTGTCAAGGGCAGAGAACGCTGTTTTGAAAGAAGTCTCTAATCCGAACCTCCACGGTCTGCTCTCGAAGCTGATATATGCTGTCTCCCACCGAGAGCATCCGTACTTCGTGATGCACGTAAGATCGCACGCAGACCTGCCAGGCTTTATCGCCGAGGTTAACCAGAGAGCGGACACCCTGGCCGCACCAGATGATATGGCCAGGATTCCTGATATTTACCAACAAGCAAAGCTGAGCCATCAGAAATTCCATCAGAATGCGCCTGGCTTGGTATGGCAATTCCAACTAAGCCGTGACCAGGCCAAGGACATTGTGGCCACATGTCCCCAGTGCCAGAAGCTTGGGGTGCCAACCCTGAGCTCTGGCATCAATCCTAGAGGCCTGGAGAGCTGTGAGTTATGGCAGATTAATGTCATCCACGTTCTGCAGTTCGGCAGGTTGAAATATGTACATATGAGTGTGGACACCTTTTCTGGGGCAGTCTTCCCTTCTGCCCACACAGGGGAGAAGGCCAAGGACGTACAGAAACACCTTGTACAGGCCTTCAATGTGTTGGGGATCCCAAGGGAATTGAAATTGGACAATGGCCCAGCATATGCTTCCACGGCCTTCCGGGAGTTCCTGCAGAGGTGGGCAATCAAACATAAGACTGGCATCCCGTTATTCCCCCGCAGGTCAGGGCATGGTTGAGCGCACCCACCAAACGCTCAAACGGGTCCTGGAGCAGCAACAGGGCGATACTCAATTCGATACACCTCATACTAAATTGCAAAAAGCCCTTTTTACCATCAACTTTCTTAACTGCTCCTTCGAAGTGCTGAGTCCTCCCATTGTGAGGCACTTCACGAACTCTTCATCATTACGGTTGAGAAAACACCCTCCCGTGATGGTGAAGAACCCGGAGACCGGTAAAACGGAGGGCCCACATGAGTTAGTTACCTGGGGTCATGGGTACGCTTGCGTATCCACGCCCTTTGGTTTGAGGTGGGTCCCTCAAAGGTGGGTCCAGCCCTATACTGCCAGGCAGGGACATCTGTCAGGGCCAACCTCCGGAGATGTCAAATATGCAGCGCTTCGTCATCGCCGGCGCCCCTCCCTGGAACACCAAGGGTCCCCCAGAGGGCGGGACAGCCCCTTCTCCAAGTTGTTTCCTCCCCCTGAAGTTCAGGACCTATTTGAGTAACCCATTCCCTTTTCCTGTTCTGTTTTAGTCAGCCACCCAGAGCCCCAGGATGTGGTACGCCCTTGTCATCTGGGAGTGCCTCTGCCAGTCTTCGGTGGAGTGGATAGTCCCACAGCCGAGGAAGAATGTGTGGGTCACCCTGGCCCAGGCCATGCAGCAGGACCATCTCTGCTTATCAGCTGCGGCAACAGGGAACCCACTTTCAACCTGCCTGGTGGGGATCCCATTTCAGCCTGACGAATATCCCAAGACAATCATCAACATGCGGGATGATTTTAACCCCCGGTGGTGGCACCCCTCCTATGCCTCCTATCCTATGACCAACCCCCTCTGGGTGTGGCGGGAGTGGTCTAAAGACCTTCCCAAAGCACCCGAGGAACCTCAGGAATTAGAGTTACTTGGTTCAGCCCCATCCCCTTTTTGTGTTCAGAATCATTATAGATGGTCCAACCCAGAATCATACCTAAACGTTATCCAACCCAAACTTGACTATAGAGCTGCCGTGTGGTGCAACGCCACCGCCCAGATTGAGGGGACCCCTCTAGACCAACCTCGTCCACTAGGTAAGGGGGTCTTCTTGATCTGTGGCGACCGGGCGTGGGCAGGCATCCCCTCTCGCCTGATAGGAGGGCTGTGCACCCTTGGACGACTGACCCTGTTTTCGCCTAACCGTACCCAAATTTCGAATTGGAAATCTAAAAACACAAAATCGGCAATCCAAAAGAGAGAAGCTCATAATTTGGATGAAAATTGCAATGCAGATGTTTTTCATTGGTCTAAGTCCAAAAGAGTTGCTGTCTCCATCTTTTTACCGTGGGTGGCAGCGACTAAAGCCCTAGGTGAATTGGGCCCCCTAGAGTGCTGGGTAGCGAAACAGGCAAACCTTACGTCAGTGGCCTTAAACGACCTCCTAGCAGATGAGGAAATTACCAGGCAGGCGACCCTACAAAATCGGGCAGCAATAGATTTCCTGTTGCTTGCGCATGGCCATGGCTGCCAGGACTTCAAAGGCCTCTGCTGTCTCAACTTATCATCTCGGAGCAGCAGTGTCCACTCCAAGATACAGTAAATACAAGGTCTTGTCACAAACATCAAGGAGGAATCCGAAGACTGGCTGAGAAACATCTTTAAAGGCTGGGGACTTTCGGGTTGGCTGGCTTCAGTTGTCAAAACCATTATTTCTATTGTTCTTGTTATTATTCTCGTTTGTATTGCTATCCCCATTATTAAGATCTTAGTTGTCCGCAGCATCTTCCCATCACCCCAAGTTAACCGCGCAGAGGCGGGGCCTATCCTGGATTTGGATCTCGAAGATCCCCCAAATGGTGAAGACATGAAAGCAGTTGAGGAAGTGAAGGAGGGATTCACCTCTGGTGAGGACTTTGAAAATGACACTTCTGTTTAAAAAGAAACGTACATCTGTTGTGTTGCGTTGTTTAATGTTAATATTCCTTCTGTGTTGATGGCTGGTCCAAGTTTCGTTCCCCTAAGTACATAATGTTTCTTCCCTTTCCCACCTTTTCCCTCGTCAGTCATCCTAAACCCCTCCCCTTTATCTGGAACCTTCCCTGTCCCTCACCCTAAACCCTGCCCCACTGGATGTCAATCCTTTGTAGCCCCTCCCTTTGTTCTAGAAGTTTCTGTGTCAAGCATTCCCTTTTGTATTCATGATTGGTTATATTGTATGTATCTCCACCCTTGGTTTACCATATTGGCTCAATGTACCCCTTTCCCCGCCTTCTGTACCTCCTCCCGTTAACCGTTATTGGCCAGAGTTTTGTGCCCTCCCCTTGCTCCTCCCCCGTACTTGAGCCTGTGTAGAACCCCTCAAACTGCCTTTTGCGGTTCCCTCTCCCAACCTCCTGACCTGTTACCTCTTCCTTCAATAAATCCCTTCCCCCAGAACCGTAAAAGGTCTCTCCTGCGCCTCTTTGTCCCTCCCTGATGACTTGCCCAGGCGTAGCTGTTGCTAAACCTCTTCTGTGGCTCCCAGAGTGGTTCTGGGGAGGGGCCACTCACTGAGGCAGGCTTCCCGGAGCTAGCTGGTAGCCCAGGTGAGGTGGGCAGTGGGTGGAAGCAACGTCATACATCCACGCGCTCCTCTTCTTCTTCAAACCTACATTTTAGTTTCTCAGTCATCTGAAGCATGTTGAAGCGCACAACTTCAGCATCTTCTGCTGTGCAAATGTTCATATCCAACAGGGTCATCTGAAGGAAAAGAAGAACAAATTATTGACATGCACAGAAGAAATACTGTGTGGCTTTCAGAGAGCCTGGCTAAACGTAGTGTTTCTTTTCTTGTGATGGACAGAGATAGATTCAGCCTCCTACATGCCATATTAGATTAGTAAACAATACCATCTGGTTGGATACAAAGGGAGAAATTGAGGCAGAGGTGGAATTTCTTTCACAAGATAAGACAGATTTAGCACAAGGGCTGAGGCTTCTTGCATCTTCCACATTCACGTAGGACAGCACTCCCTTCATTACCGGCATTTGTTACAGCTTTTCCACTTTTCAAGTACAAATACCAACTACTACTGTGAAACCGAACGGATGGCTTACTTTTTGAACAGAGTAAGGCGGAGGTTAAAAAGGAATTCCACTTGTTATCTCAATGTTTAGTGCATCCTCAGACGCATTTTACTCAAATGACACATTGGACCACGACTATAACAGCCAAAAGCTGTGGCACTCAACTTGCACATCTGCCCTTTCTCCTGACATTTGCCCTCGACCAGCTCATACTGGATGCTCATTTTCTCCACGCACTCCACATTAGGGCTGTCTGAATGCTATGGAAGAGACCACAGTCAATATTCCCATCTTTCATAGTGCAGTGTGACATGGAAACATGACAGAGGCCATGTGCTGAATCTCAGCACACGGAACAGATCCCAGTAGTGCCTACAGACCTTTGCCAACAGACACCAGACACAACCAGCCAAAGAAATCAAGACATTTTCATACACAGCTCTTTATCATTATGCTTCAAAGTAGCAAGGTACTTACAATCGCTACCAACTTCTTTGCTGCCATACAGGCTACAAACATCCCAACAGGATGTGCTCTGGAGCAAGAGAAGGCAGACACAGAGAGGGAAGGCATGCTGCAAGGACACAGAGAAAGGAAGTATCTCCAATACTTCCCCTCTTCTTCTCATACTTCCCCTCTTCTTCTGCAAGAGTTAAAAAGGAGTATTTTTGTATGATTGAGAAGGGATCCATGTGAAAATTAACTTTTGATTTCCCCCAGATTCATTCTAACCAAGCCGTTCCTGCTAGATCTCACCATGCACAGTTGTTTGTACTGACCAAAGGAAAGCCATGCCACAGGCAGCTTCTTTGGCTCTTACTGCCACCTCCAAGCAACTGAGAAGGTATGTGAGAACACACGGAACAAAGAATAGAGCAAACATGCGCTCTCAAAGCAACTGTCTGCCTCATCGTTGCCCGGGAGAAAAGAAAATATTGCTTGAATTCCAGACTGTTCCAAGGATTTCCGGACCTACCTAGACTTTTGTTTCAATTCTCCAGAGTTCTGCACTATTCGCTTCCATCAGATTTGGCACGTGTTGGAGGCAACAAGGTGCTATCAAAGTAGGCAACAAGAGTCAGGTATCCTAAAATACAAACCACTCAGTACTTCAAATATAAAATTATGAATCAGAATATCCATACTACTGGGCTTTCTTTTATTTACAGCCATCTTGGCAATGAAAATAAACCTGAGATTGTTGTTGTTCAAGGCCAACAGTTTACTGCCCGATAAGGAACTAACTGTCATCTACCTTGTTCCTACATCCACCGTAAGAAACCTCCCTGTAAAGATCGTAATGCATTGCACCCACACCAATGCGTCTTGTGCTCAGGATGGATATTCAAATGTAGCAACGTTAGATTTCTATCCAGACTCCTCTCTTAATTTATTACGCAAATGAAATCCCAAGCCATGGAGAAAAAATGCCTTGACAAAAGCACCAACTTCTGGGTCTCCACCCATCTTTGCCCATTTCTACTATGTTTCAAGATTTACTTCTGCTGTCCTCCATTTTTAGAGCCTGGTCACCACCTATTAAGTGTAGCTGGGGCACTGAAAATCAAGAATGCATTTTCTCCATTCAAAAGAGCTGTACAGAAATAGATGTAGTCCCTGTCTTACTGCTGCATTTAGCAATCACACATTGACAGGAAGCAAAGTGCATTTTGTAGCCAAGTCCTTCATTAACTCCAGCAACAATTGTTTTCCTTTATGCTATACCCTCTTCTGCCATACCCGATATATTGCAAAACCTTCAATCTCTGTTCACTGAGTACCATCTGCTCCTTTATCAACTTTTCCATTTCCATATTCACAGTTGGGGGATTCTGTATTTCTTCACTTGCCATAAATTCTCTGCGGGATGGAAAGTAGATATGTAGAATGGAATCACATGATATATGTGATATACGTGATATCACGTAGAAAGAAAAAATGATCAAGTATTACTTTGATAGAAACCAAAAGTGAACACTAGCCACTTTGTGTTGCTCATTGTCCAAAAGAAGACTGCCACATTTCTGACCTGAAACTATGAACTACACACTTCTGCATGAGCTTCTAGTCCTTGACTCTCCCTTGCCATTTCAGTTGATGCCATTTTTCTTTCTCAAGCTCTGATTTCATTCGATTCAAGAGTAGCTTGGCAGTTGCCCTCTCATTATCCAGCAGTGCTCTCTCTATATTCTGTGTATTAAAAAATAAAACCAGAAGTAGAAGCAGCATACGACATGGAAAAACAAACAAAAATTGTCTCTTCTACAGAAAATGAGGGGAGAAAAGAACACAAATGATAACCAATACCCTGCCAAGTAGAAATTTCTTCTATATTTCAGTGATTGATAGGCAGAAAAACTGAATTTAATTTGGGAAAAGAAAGACATTCTAGGAATATTCAGACTGCTATCTTGCCCCAGGTAAAACATTTACCATGGCCTTAGCGTTAATGAGCTTGTGAACATCAGCTGCCAAGAGGAAGGACATTTCCTCCAGTTTCACAGAATACTTGGTCAGTACATCTGCTATCTGTGCAATCAAAGAATACAGAAAAGCAACAACAATGAAAAGTAGAACTCAAATATCAATTTCCCAAGTTAAAATCTACATGAACAAGACAATTTTCCCATTCAAGTGAATTCGATTTAATTAATTCATTAACTACATAAGTATCATTCTCACGTTCAAGAATAGAATTCAAAGAATCAACGTTGCTTCTTCTGAGACATTGAAGCCTGAGTAGATCCCAACTTCAAATCTATTAGGACGGCATGAGAGCAATACCTGCTACATTTAGTACATGTAAACTACAAAGACATCTAGAACAGCTTTAAAAGATGAACAAACCCATGAACTTTGAAGGAGACGCTAGCAAGAAATGTGGAAATAGGCTTTATCTGCCCAGTGCTTTTCCCAAAAGCTTGGGCACTCCTTGGCATCAGTGAGAGTCTCTGTCTCATTATGCAGCGGCTGGCTTAGGGTAAAGAAGGATGCATGCAATCACTTCATTCCTGTTCATGACATAAACTTACTGCATCATCACGAAAGCCATTTACTTGGAAATATGGCCTAAAAAATAATTATCAGACTGGGTACATATCTAGATTGCTATGAGCAAAACCAATTTCTTTTTAACCGGAAAGCCATACAATATGCCTGCCATGGCAAATATTACTCTAGTAGCCCTGCACTTCAACGGGCAGTGAGCAGTTCATTACACCAAATTTACGTTTGGCAAGGAGACAGTCTATTTATTAAAAGCCCCTAGTTCTAGAACCAAGAATTCAGGAGTTGCTCATTCCCAATGAAAATCTGTCCATTTCATACCTTTGGGGTTTTATGCTTCTGTTCTTTACCTGTCTTGAGTGTGGCTTTCTTGTGAAGTCACTGATGGGTGCTTTTCCAACACATTTCTGCTGATTACACGGTATTTGCATGGCATCAGCAGACATCTCTGCATGTCTCTTTAAAGTATGCGTTTTACTCTTCTTAGAGGACCTCGCCTTCTTCTTTCCTTCACCCAAAAGGTGGGCTAAGTGAGCCTTCAAAGAACCATCATCTCAAGAATTAGAATTCTTTCAAACCTACTGAATGGACAACTGTAACGGCTTTTTCTCGGCCAAAACAGAGTCTTTCACCCTCCCCCGGTCTAGCTCAGGTGTTAGGGTAATATTCCCCTGGGCCTTAGCCACAAAGACGTAGATAAGATATCAAAAGAGGCTCTTTCCCCTGATAAAGTTACAGGTTTA
This sequence comes from Sturnus vulgaris, assembly GCF_052056855.1. Lineage (NCBI taxonomy): Eukaryota > Metazoa > Chordata > Aves > Passeriformes > Sturnidae > Sturnus > Sturnus vulgaris. The sequence goes on from NC_142282.1 coordinate 67,934,645, forward strand.
TTTCTCATGGGTAGTGAGTGAAAAGGGAAGGGAAAAGAGCGGGGGAAGAGAGAGAAAAGTGGGGGAAGAACAGGGTAAAAGCGTGGGGGGGGAAGAGAACGGGGGAAGAGAAAAAGGGGGGAAAAAAGAAAGAGCGGGATAAGAGATCTGGGGGAAAAAAGAGATGCGGGAAAAGAGAGGGGGGAAAAAAGAGAGAATGGGATAAGAGAGCGAGGTCAGTGGGTCCTGACCTTTTCTAGGGTCTGGAAAGGGGGGGGCGGGGAGAAATTGGATCCCAGCCAGCTCTGTGTGGCCAGGAGGGGAGAGGGACCAAGATACAGGGTACAGCAGGGGTCACGGAATGTACCATTTACAATGTATCTAGGGAACACAACATCTCCCCGTTTTTTGTTTAACAAAGTTGAAAGAAGGATATTGGTATCATTCAAATTACGATTTTGCCCACCACTTGTAGCTGGTGGGAGGGTTAGATTGTTTCAAGTCTTTCATTTCTATGTGATTGACTACTGAGGTAGAGGGAATGAGACTATGAATAGCCTTGAAAACCAAGTGACGTAGGATCCCGAATGCCATTATTACAAGGAAAAGAATAACAAAAATTAACACAATTGTTTTGACTATAGATGTCCACCACCCTGTGAGTCCCCAGCCTTTGAACAGTCCATTGAACCAATCTTCAGATTCTTGCTTCACTTGTCCGATTAAGTTGTTCATGTTTCGGAGGGCAGCATGGATGTTAGGAGCTTTCGAGGTCAGGACCATACAGCAAATTCCTTCAAATTCCTGGCACTCATGTCCGTGTAGTAGCAAGAGAAAATCTATTTTCTTGTTGGAGCGTCTGTGCCAGGGTCACCCAGACGTTCTGACGTGGCTGAGGGACGATCCATGCAGCTGCTAGACTGTTCAGTGTTAGCAGGAAGACAGCTTGGATGGGGTTCATCACGGGACTGAGAGAAGAGAAGGTTTTCTCTAGAATGAAAAACAAACATTATAAAACCTATTAAAAGTCTCTATTTGCCGGAATGCCACCTTCTATGAGGATTTCTTTTCCCTTTTTTCTGTGGCGTCTTCTTTTTGAAGCCACTGCTACCTGTTCCTCGTTCTCCTCAGTTGGAGCAGGATGTTTGGGAACAAACGGTTTCACCCACTTTTTGGGAATCCACCGAGGGCCTGAGGGAGTGGATACACACGCATAGCCACACCCCCAGGTAACGAGCTCATAGGGACCTTTGATTTCCCAGGTTTCTGGGTCCCTAATCAAAACTGGAGGATGTTGGGATAACTTGAATTGTTTGCTACTGTTAAAGTGACGTACCACAGGTGGACTCATGTTTTCAAATGAACAATTTAGGAAATTGATAGTAAACATGGCTTTGCAGAGCTTCTGCTGTGGAGACATCCACGCAGTTGAACTGCTCTGTTTAGCCAAAACCTGCTTGAGCGTCTGATTGGCTCGCTCCACTATACCTTGGCCTGTGGGGGAGTGGGAGGTGCCAGTTTTATGTTCCACTCCCCACTGCTGGACGAATTCCAGGAACTCCTTGGACTTATACACTGCGCCCTTATCAGTTTTGATTTCCTTAGGGATCCCCAACACTGAAAAGGCTTGCACTAGGTGTTGTTTGGCATGCATAGCCCTTTCTCCTGCATGGGCAGAGGCATAGACTGCGCCTGAATATGTGTCAATGCTTACATGAACATATTTGAGGCGACCAAAACTAGGAATGTGTGTGATGTCTGTTTGCCATACCTCACAACTGCCAAGACCTCGGGGGTTAACCCCCATGCCTATTGAGGGCATGGTGTGCAGCTGACAGTTGGGACAGGTGGCCACAATGGCTCGAGCCTGACTCCGTGTTAGCTGGAAGTGACGCATTAGACCTGGTGTATTCTGGTGATACTGCTGGTGGCTCAGCTTTGCCTGTTGGAAGATGTCAGGAAGGCGTGCTGGTTCTGCTGGGGTTGCTTGTTCTGCTGGGGTTGCAAGGGAGTCTGCCTGACGGTTCCCTTCTGCAATTTTGCCTGGCAAATCTGTGTGTGATCTCACATGCATCACATAGAACGGGCGTTCTCTATGAGAAATCAAATAAATTAGTTTGGAAAGCAACCTGAAAAGCTGCTCATTTTCGATGTTTCTGAGCACTGCCTGCTCTGCCCTGGACACTAACCCCCCTACATAGGCTGAGTCTGTCACCAAGTTTATTGGCTCTGAGAACTTTTCAAAGGCTCTCACGACTGCTGCCAGTTCAGCTACCTGGGGTGACCCTTCCACAAACTCAACATCAGCTTCCCAATGCTGAGTCTGAGGATTTCTCCAAGTCATCACCGACTTGTGGGATGCCCCAGATGCATCCGTGAACACTGTGAGAGCTTTGAGTGGTCTCCTACTCCTCTTCTCACGAGGAATGAGGTGGAATTCCTCATTAAACAGCTTGTGAGACGGGGCATGGACTGATATTTGTCCTCTGTAGCTGTCCAGGGCTAATTGGAGACTGGCATTGCTCTGGAGCAAATGCTCAAACATCTCTTTAGTCAATTTTTCAGGAGAGTTCTTTCCCTCCTCAGACAGTTTAACAGGGAGGTGAATACATGTGAAGTCACAACCAGCTAATTCATACAGTCTGATCCTCGCTTTCCGAATCAGTTGTGCTATTAACTCTTGTGGCTTAGTGATAGTTTTGGATCTCTGGTGGGAGAGGAAGACCCACTCTATGATTAAGAGTGACTCTCTCTGCTCCTTGATCCATTGGAATATCAACCCATGTAAGTGTGGCAGTTTTCCTAGGATAATGAATTTAAAGGGCAGCTCGGGCTGGTAACGGTGAGCTTGCCTCTCTCCTAAGGTCTTTTGTACCTTTTCGATTGCAGTCTTTGCCTCTGGGGTCAGTTCCCTGGGAGAAAGCAGCTCTCTCTCCCCCTTCAATAAATTGAAGAGAGGTTCTAGGTCCTCATTAGTGAGGCCTAGCCAGGGCCTAACCCAATTCAATGACCCACACAGGGAATGGAGATCTGCTAAGGTTTTTGGATTACAATTAATTTCCAATTTCTGCGGAACAATGGTCCGTGCAGTGATTTCCAGGCCCAGGTACTTCCAAGGTGGCATCCTTTGGACTTTGTCCTCCTGCAATTCAAATACAGCAGAGGTTAAAACTTTAACCACTAGGTCAAGTGTGTCCTGGAGTAGAGAGTTATCGGGTGCACACACTAGCACATCATCCATGTAATGAAGGATGATGGCCTCCCCTCTCTGGGCACGCACCTGGGACAGCAATGAAGCCGCATACCACTGGCAGATGGAGGGACTACATTTCATTCCCTGTTGCAGAACTCTCCAGTGGTAGCGCTTCATTAGGGCCTCTCGATTGATGGTAGGAACCAAGAAGGCAAACCGTGGGGCATCCTCTGGGTGTAAGGGAATATGGAAGAAACAATCCTTGATGTCTAGAACAGCCAATTGCCAATCTCTGGGAAGCATTGTTGGAGAAGGCATTCCAGGTTGGAGAGACCCCATATCTTCAATTACTTTGTTTATTTCCCGGAGGTCGTGGAGCAGCCTCCACTTGTCTTTCCCTGGTTTCTTTACCACAAAAATCGGGAAATTCCACGCACTTGTGGTCTCTTATATGTGGCCTTTAGCCAATTGTTCCTCCACAAGCTCCTCAAGCGCCCTGAGCTTCTCCTTACTCATCGGCCACTCTGCTACCCACTTTGGGGTATCATCTAGCCATTTCAATTTTTGGGTAGGGCGCCCCACAGTGGCCGCTTCTAAAAATCCCGAGGAGTTTTAGGGATAATTAATTTTACCCCCCACTGTGACATGGTGTCTCTCCCCCATAGAGGGCATTTATAATCTGTAACAAATGGACGGATGCTAGCCAATTTTCCATCCGGCCCCTCAATTTGTACTATGCTTTTTGATATTTTTGCCAATTTGACTCCTCCTACACCCTGAATTCTGCCTGCCACAGGCTGAAGTTCCCAATGTGACGGCCACATCCTTTCAGGTATGATAGTCACATCAGCACCCGTGTCCAGTACCCCCTCCACATGGAGGTGATCTGATCCACGGGTTAGGTTACATGCCAGAGAGGGCTTGTCGTCACCCACCACTTCTGCCCAGTAGACTTCAGGTGATTTTCCATCTACTGGGACCTCCTGTGGAACAGGAATGGCCTGGGCAAGGATTTGTCCCTCACCCAGGTAATATGGTGGTAGAGGACATCGTGCCAAGAGAATGAGGCTAGTTATGCTTCCCTTGATGGTCATGGGAACCACCTCAATCTCTAGGGGTGTGTGTGCTGTGTCACCGACAACAAAGTACTCACTGTCCAGTTTCATGTGGTTTAACGTCACATCCTGTGTACTGTTAGGTAAGTCCACTGTTATGACTGTCCAATCAGGTGACCTGAAATGAAAACCTCTGGTAGTCACAAGCCTAAAACGGCCTAGTGTCTTCCAAACCTTGTTAACTGAACATTTGATATTTTCATTGCCAGATGTCCCCACACCCTCTATCCTATCCTCCCCCTTTTTGTTTATGAAAAGAGAGTCTTTTGCGAGTGTGGAGCCCGCAGTATTTACAGCCGAGCGCGCTATTGTCTTAATGGCGGGTACGCACTATAAAGCTGGTTTTTTTGTTTGTTGGTCTTCTTCTGTTTCTGGTTGTGTGGACAGTCTCTGGCAAAGTGTCCTGGCTGCTTGCACTGGAAGCAGATGATGTGCTGCAGTTGCTCTGGTGACACTGGTTGATTCTTGGCTTCTGGTGTTACAGCTGCCATGGTCCTTGGGTGTGCCAGTCCTGGATTTCTTTCGTGTCCACTGAACAGTTCTGCTTTTCTGGCGCAGGCTTCAATCATCTGTGCTAAGCTAGGTGCTGGCTCCAGGGGAAGGCCAAGGATAACCTTACGGCAGGTTTCATTAGCATTCCTCTGAGCCATTTCTTTAATTAATTCCGGTAGTAATACTGGATCAGACACTTGTCTTTCTACTTGCATACGAAGGCGGTCCACAAACTGTAAGAAACTCTCAGAAGTAAACTGTTTAATGTTAATATAACTGCCTTTAGTATCTACTGTTGGTAATTGATTAAAGGCTTTTTCTGCAGCATTGCATATCTTATCTAGGACAGACTTAGATAGTACTCTAGTTTGGTTTTCAGGGCAATGCCAATCTTTCTCCCCACATAGGTGTTCATACGTGATATCATTATTATCAGCATCCTTTGCATTATCTGAGCTTTTTAAAAGCTCTTGTAAAAGCACTTTTAAAGATCTTTTCCATAGGCTTTCCCATAGATCATATTCTGAAGGAGTTAACAGACATCGGAAAAGCTCTTTGATATCATATGGAACCATTTCGTTTGAATTAAAAGTGGCTCTTATCATGCTTTTAAAGATTTCACTATTTCTACCAAATTCTCTTTGTACTTTACAAATTTCTTTTTTATCTTGGTAGGACAAAGGTTGATAACTTCTTTTTCCGTTTCTCTTACCAAGATAAACTACAGGAGCAACTGATGGTACATACTCTTTCTCCTGGTGCTGACTTTCAGGTTTAGGCACCCCCCCCCCACCGGGCCTGGGAGGCCGCCCGCCCCCCCCCACTACGGGAGCACCATCCATCCCCCAGGGGCTGTGGGCTGATCCCCACCCACCCCCACCCCCACCCTCACCGAACCTAGCAGGGGCTACATCGCCCTCCCCCACCCTGCAGCAGCTTGGATGGAAGGAATGTGAAACCGGAGAGGGGGAGGGGTGGTGGAATTCAGGATTGCAACACCTGTGGGCGGGGTCACCAGGTACCAGGCAGGACAGGGTCTTGGAGGGGGGAGGGGGCGGTGGAGCCGAGGGCAGGGATGAGTTTTGGGAGGGGACAGGCTTAGGGGCTGGGACCAGAGGGTAAAGGGGGTTGCGGGATGAAGGAGGAGACACGTGGCTGCCACCATATCGGGCCCCCCCCTCTACCTGGACCGCATGTCCAATGCTATCTGGGACCCCAACCTGTCCAGATACGGCCACGTGTTTGTGGCCCGCGGGGGAAGGGAACAAGGAAGGAGAACAGTTACAGCCGTGCTGAGCATGCTGCATTTCCAAGGGAGACCCTGGGGTGCTTTCCAGGTTATGGTTATAGGGATTTTTGGAAAGGGAAGGTGAGCTTGAATCATTTTGCTGCTGCTGTCTGTTGTTTTCTGTCTGAATTAAAACATTCCGAATTTGTAAGAATATCGGAAGGAATATAGAGGCAGTTTTATCTCCATTTTCTACTTTTGAAGTCAATAAATCCCCTATTTCATCCCAAAATGAAATCGAATTTACATTTTGCAATTCAAGGTCCGATATTTCAACAGACAGCCAGCTGGCAAAACGGGCTAGTTTTTTATTAGATATTAAAACATTTCCTGAACTTAGTATTACTTTGAGTTGTTTTGTTATACTCTTTTGTAAAGCAGATTGCTGTATCCCCATAGTGTTAGCAATTTGCACTATATCTACCCCACTACAGTTAAAACACAGGAAAGGAGTTAGTTGTTAAGACGTACACCACGGTTTTCAGGCTTTACTAGATGCGGAACCGATGTTAATTTCGCCGTTTTTTGTCAGCAAACCCTATGTGTGGCGCCCGCGCCGCTGTAGGGACCGGCCCGCTGCAAACACCCGTAAAAACCGCAAAAACGCAAAAAAACCTCCCTGTGCCGCAGCTTTGAAACCGATCAAAGCTGCCTGCCTGCTGCGCCGCGCCTGGGGTGGCCGCGTCCAGCCACCCCCAGCCCCCGCGCCGCACCACGTGGCCGAGGGCTTCCAAGCTGCGCGCACGCTGCAAACGCCCGTGCCGCCTCTGGTCCCGAGAACAGCGCCGGGCCGGCAAAATGCCACCGGTGAGACCCCCCGTGGAGCTCCGGGAACTACCCGCCGGAAAGGGATGCTTAACTCACCTTTTCTCTTGCAGGCAGACATGTCTGTGTACACGGTAGTGGATCCACGTCGTGAACCGACCTGTCTGGCACTGACAGGCTGCCGGTTCGTGCTGAAAAGTCTTCGAACTGCACAAAATGCAGCTTAAAGAAATTTTAGCTAGTTGATCAGCTCCTATGCTGGTCGAATCCCGAAATTAGGGATCACAGCGAAACGTGGGTGCTTTAAAGAAACCACGCACGTGGGGCTCCAACTGTAACGGCTTTTTCTCGGCCAAAACAGAGTCTTTCACCCTCCCCCGGTCTAGCTCAGGTGTTAGGGTAATATTCCCCTGGGCCTTAGGCACAGAGACGTAGATAAGATATCAAAAGAGGCTCTTTCCCCTGATAAAGTTACAGGTTTATTTCTCATGGGTAGTGAGTGAAAAGGGAAGGGAAAAGAGCGGGCGAAGAGAGAGAAAAGTGGGGGAAGAACAGGGTAAAAGCGTGGGGGGGGAAAGAGAACGGGGGAAGAGAAAAAGGGGGGGAAAAAAGAAAGAGCGGGATAAGAGATCTGGGGGAAAAAAGAGATGCGGGAAAAGAGAGGGGGGAAAAAAGAGAGAACGGGATAAGAGAGCGAGGTCAGCGGGTCCTGACCTTTTCTAGGGTCTGGAAAGGGGGGGGCGGGGAGAAATTGGATCCCAGCCAGCTCTGTGTGGCCAGGAGGGGAGAGGGACCAAGATACAGGGTACAGCAGGGGTCACGGAATGTACCATTTACAATGTATCTAGGGAACGCAACATAGAACAGCAAAAAAAAAAATTTTAGAAAAAACTAGTATGCGAAAGACAGCCGAAGAGAAAGTTAAAATAATGAATCCTACCAGCCACATGCATAACTCTCTTCATTTGAGGGTATTTTCAAAATGAAAAAAAAAAAAAAAAAAACATCTTTTCCTCAGGGAGGAAAAGTGGAGTAACTGGATTGTGTTGCCTTGCTTACAGTTACCAGAAAAGTCAACAGCAGAGTTGAAAACTCCTGAAGCTGGCTAACTACACCTCTAAATGTTTTACTACTGTGTTATGATTCTGTCTTCAGTTAATAGAACCTGATATACAACAAAGAGATGGGAGCACATGGAGATGCATTGGAGAGCCTACGCTGGAGGTAACACATTCATTTTTTTCTCAAACAAATCCAAATTAGAAATGTTGAAAATGACCTGGGGCCATTTCAACAGACAGCAAACTGACTAACACAACCAACCTTTGGCTTTTATTCAATCCTTTGCTTGTTTTACCTGGGACTTGAAGATCTGTCTGCAGCCTTCCTCTCTGCAAATATATCACACTCGTCCTATTGAGAAGCCATGGCTCATCACAGCTGCTTGGCCATGCCTGCTTCCAGAAGAACTGGCAACTACTAGCTGGGAGCCAAGAGATACAACACTTCACTTGGAAAAGGGCCTTCCGTGAATCCTAGAATCCCTGAATGGTTTGGACTGGAAGCGACCTTAGAGATGATAGATTATCTTCTCCCCACATCCTGACATGGGCAGGGACACTTTTCCACTAGTCCAGGTTGCTCCATGTCCGCTCCAGCCTGGTCCTGGACACTTCCTGCCATGGGGCTCCCACACAGCCTCTTTGAGCAACATGTGCCAGGCCTCAGCACCCACACAAGGAAGAATTCCTTGCCAATATCCCATCTACCCCAGCTCTCTGGCAGTTTGAAGCTATTCCCCCTTGTCCTGCGAGTCCAGACCCTTTTCCAAAGTCCCTCCCCAGTTATCTTGGAGCCCCAGCAGCCACTGCAAGGGGCTCGAAGGTCTCCCTGGAGCCTTCTGTTCTCCAGATTGGACACCCTCAGCTCTCCCAGTCTGTCCTAGAGCAGAGGAGCTCCAGCTTTCAAAGGAGCTTAGCAGCCTCCTACCCGTGAAACTCGACGCCACTGCTGGCCTTCCGGGCCCTACGGATATCGCTTGGGGTGTCGCCCAGGGTCACTCCCGGCTCTCTCCCCGCCCCCCATGGGGCCCTCAGGCGATGCTGCTCGGACACCACTCCTGCTGCTGTCAGACCAATGGGGGGCGGGGGGCCAGCCCAGTCTCATCCACAATCCACAGTGTCCTGGGTGTCTGCTGCAAGCTCATGGCGGCCCACACACCCAGAAGCAGAGCTCCGGAACAGAGGATCATAGCCCCACATTTGTGCTCGTCTCTGCACAAGGCAGCCCAGAATTGCCATGCCCGGACATTTCAGTTCAGCACCAGAATGAGAATACACCAGCGCCATGGGGGAGGAAACCTCTAAAGACTGCTCAGATGCTGACTCTCAACTCAATGCCTAGGCCCTTGCCATTCCTGAGGATACACTAACGCCTCTTTTGCCTTGCTGGTAAGAAGTGCCATTGTCCTGGTGCGCAGCTAAAGGCAAAGCACAGGCAGGCCAGGGCAAAAGCTGGGGCAGTGCCCTTCCTCACACCTTCGCTGTGGTGTACTCCATGCAGCTAGAGAGAAGCGAGAAGGACACGAGGAAGAAGAAGGCGTTCTTAAAGTAGCCCTCTGTCAAGCAGCCCTGAAAGGGCACATAACACATGGCGTCTTGCTGCCCTCCATTCTACATACTCGCAGCTCCCTTTGCCGACTTGCAAAAGTTGCTACAAGAGCAGAGGGGGCCAGATTGAAGAGGCAGTGCCTAAGTTCACCTTCTACTTATTGCACGTAAGCCCCGTCCAGCTCCTCGCTGCACTCTGCATTTCCCTTCTCCGTAGCATTTATCGTGGTGCTGTGTGCAACTCGGCACCTAGAAGTGACCGCCGATGTTTCCACAGCGGGCTGCAAGGGAACCAAGGAGCAGCACAAGCAGCAGTGCTTCAGCTTGCTCCTTTCGACTGCTAGGGTCATCTGGGAAGGCAAGCGAGAGGCAGCCACCTTCCTCTCGTAGTAGCCTGTATCGTAGTGCACACAAGCACGCTACTTGTGCGGCTTTGTTCACGGCCCTCGCCCACTCCTGGCGCTGCTTTCACTCCCCGGTGGCCAGAAGCCGCTGAAGCGGCGCCACACAGCCAGCAGTGTGCCGGCAGCCAAGTGCTCGAGAAGGCAGCTTCTTCCCAAGCCCGCCTAGGGCGTGCACCTTTGTTCTCAGAGCTCCGTGCAACAGTCTGCCTCTCTCGCAGTTCGAATGGAAAACGAAAGCTTTTCACCTATGCCCTTCACAGAGATCTGCTGCCAGGACGAGAATTTCTTGCGGTTGGAGCTCGCCCCTCTCACGATCCACTTTTAATACAGAGCGGGAGTCATGATGGTTCTTTTGATCTTAAAAGTGCAAACAGGCAAAGTGCAGGGGAGAAAATCAGTTTATTCAACAGCAGAAAATCAGTTTATTCAACAACAGCAATGCATTTCATCAAATGCCAACAACTCAGTTACTGTAAGGGGAAGAGGTATTGGAAACAAAGTATAGGGAGAGGGGAAGTAAAGGAAGGGATGGGGAAATAGCTACCAACAGACGAGACGGGCGTCCTCACAGGTCATCTGATAGACGAGTCTTCGTCCGTGGGGAGATCTCAGGGGTCTTCTCCAGGGGGTAGACGGGTGTTCATCAGTGGAGAGATCTCAAAGGGTCTTTCTCACAGTGTCTCTCTTTTATAGTCCTTCTCCAAAGCGAGTGGCCTCTGGCCAAGAGGTGGGAAGATTTATGGACCATTGTGTGGTGCTGCAGGAGACAGGTACAGTCAAGCACTCCTCGGTTGGTGGTACAACACAACCTCTGGTTGGTGCCATGACAGCACATTCCAGTGAACACAATACAACAGCACACAGTCACAGGCATCCACCTTGGCCGGGCCAGGAAACCATTGTTCAGAGTCAGCCTGGGTGGGGGTCCTCGAGGTTTCCTTGCGAAGGTCGGGAGGCAAAATCGAGGGGAACTTTGGACCGACCCTTACACCACCCCGTGACTCACGATCGTCGTCAAGAGCACCCCTTTGTAGAGTCGTGGTGGAGTCTTCAGTTGTGGTGTCTTCAGGACTCGTCCAAGTTGGTAGCATATCCCGGAAAACAGAGACAGGGAAGTAGGAAAAAGATAAGTGACAGGATAAGGAAAAGGAGAAAAAAGGAAAACAAAAAAGATCAATTATATTCAATTTTGGATTACTAACAATCTTAAACAATTTGTTCAATTCTTTAATTTTTCAATTTTTGATTAGAAATAAATCAAATTTTTAAAGCAAAATTTTGATTAAACAATTTTAATTGCAATTTGAAGATTATCAATTCTAGTTAAAAATCATATTTTATCCTAATTAAAACCTTGTGTCAATAAACCTAGGCATGCCAACAGTAACCGATCTGGATACATTTGTCACAGATGCCAATTGTGCTTACCGTTTCGTTATTCTCCAACTCATAATGTATAGGATTGCTGATAAAACAAAACCAATTAAAACCAAAATCAAGAGAACAATGGTGGGATGACACAATTTGTTCAGGACACCTGTAGCAGTAGGTGACCACCCAAATAGAGTATCCCACCACCTGTGTTCAGCATCTGTCTTTACCCTTTCCAAAACACGATGTATTTTTTCCACATTGTGATGAACAGCTATTAGAGTTTTCTGTCCGTTTTTCTTGATCTTCTCCAAAATTTCGATCAGATCTTGGTGGAGCAACAATTGCTTCACCAGAGAGAGGTTCATTCCAATTGGAGTGGGCAATAGATGGTGGATCAGTGTGTAATTTGACTGCAAAAGATGGTGAGAAGTAACTGGGGCTACATAGGAAAAATCACATCCTGAAATCCTAGTAAAGTTACAGACACAAAAGTTTGAATGATTCTTAGTATTCAGTACCAAATTTTCTATGAAAACACTATCACAAGCAGTTCTAAAGCATGCACATCCATTGCCTACATATACCAGTACTGTTTCAGGAATCTCGTTTGGATGAATTTCAAAATTGCAAACGTTCTGTTCTGTGTCCAAGCAGATATCTTGAGCTCTAATTGCATTACTTTCACAGATAAACCCTTGTTGTTCCCAGACAATGCAAGTTTCCAAATTGACAGTTTGCCACCTCCCACCAATTTGATGGGCCCGTTCCTTATGCTCGAAAGGATAGAGAATAGCTCCGTCATGGTTCAACCCTAATGCAATGATGGGGAATATTGAATGCACTGAAGCATTACGAATTGTCAGTACAAAGGCTGTGGCTGTGTTTGTGCTGGGATCATAGGTAAAATTTACTAAGTTCCACCAGGACTGGAATTCTTTTTCAAAATCAGTGGCACTGTCCCAGACTATCTTTCGAATTTCAGTGGGAAAAGTGCCTTCCTCACCTTCTCTTATAATTAAAGCAGCAACCGACTGCATCCACAACTGGGCCTGGATACAACTGAGAGCCAAAGAGATGTTATTTTGTGTAGCACCAAGTGCATCGATTATCAATTTGTGGTCATTTACATTTACCTTTTCCCAACTTGGTAATATGTTTGATAACAACCACTGTTGAGTCCCCAAAGCTGTTAAGGTTGTTTGCAGGGGCCGTTGTAATTTGGTTACATCTCCAGCTGTGGTAGCCAATTTATTCATTAGTACTTCTGAATCGATGCTATTCAAAATTCCCAATCCTGTTCCCACAACACCGGTTATGTCTCTTGCCATTCGTTTTTTGGAAGGATTCCGTTTCCGCAACCAGGTTGTCCATCCCTCAAAAGAAGTCTGTAGAAAGGGTGAACAAGCTGGCTGAACTTTTGAGACATTATTTTGCGTCAGCAATTTTATTTGTTTGAGAGACCATGCTGGATTAAACAATATTTGTTGTTGGCCAGTTTTTCTAATTACGTATGGCCCAAATTGAAAAATCGTAGGGCTCAACACAACCGGTGGTTAGGTGGTAGGTGTTACAACATTAACATCAAGTTCCCCCCAGTATTTTGTATTGTTTTTTCCACACATGACTTTATAGGAAAATTGTCTAGCAGTTAAATTTGGCCAACAGTCTTGATTTTGGGTTCTACAATATAAAGTCCGGCCATGGGCTCCTATGCCATAACTGTATGCAGGTTTGGTGAGGGATCCAGCCACTAATTTACAAGTTATTGCGACGTCATCACCTTGCGTCACCACGAAAGGGGGGAAAACCTTGTTTTTGTCATCCAACACTAAGGGGGTGCTTACACCATGGTATGCAACTACTGCGGTCAGTGTGGGTTTTTCTATGGCATTTATTTTGAACCTATAGGTCAGACCTTTCAAGCTGGACTCATCTGTTGTGTTATTCTGCCTGGAGCATGTTACATAGGTTGGTCTGGTTAAAGTTATGCCAACAGTCAGTAAGTTCATCCGCACAAAGCTTTGTAACTTCGACGTTGTTGGCGTCAGGGTCCAAGGTATAGTTACCAACCTTCCTTTGGCCACAGCACAGTATTAGGGGGACTTGCTTTTTACACGTCCATACTGTCGTGGGGCAGAGACTCGCCATGATGTTAGGGTGCAAGCTACTAGTTATATCTGATTTTAAGTAATTCCCGGCGATTGCAATGGTAGTGGCTTTCTCATGAAGGGATTTCTCCACTTTTCTGCATCCTACCTTGATTTCTTCACCAATTGTTCCTATTAGTACCCTAGCCCAGTCCTTTTTGTCCCAACCCCAGTCACTTGAACGGTATACCTCAGAATCGTGCAGTACTACGGTCGCAAGGCTTGGGTGACGATCTCTGGGGTAGGGTCCTAAAGCACTGGTATATCTGATGGAAGCTTCAGACCACGGCCACTCGGCCGAGTTTTGGCCATGGTGTTGTGGTAGGATACAGAGAAGTATCAAAAAGGTGATCATGGTTTGTCCGGTTCCCATGTCCCTGGGCGTTTTTCTGTGAAAAGTAAACACAACAGAGTCTGCCACCAAGAGGCAGGAGGTCAAAATGATGGAACAATCCAACGGGTACTTATCCGATGCTCCTTTCCCAGAGCATTGGTGGCTACCCATGCATATTTATTCAGAGGAGTTTTTAGTACCATTGGTACTTCTCCTACAGTAGGGAGGTTTACTAAAACAGGTTGCCCAGGGTAATGGGCTGGATTTTTAGGATCATTAGGTCCCTGTAGTACAGGAATGATGCTTGGGGCTTTTGGACAAAAAGCAGTTATTTTGAGACACCCGTTTACCCCCCATCTATCATTTATACCTTTTACAGCTTGCCATAATCGAAGATCCCAACTTCCCTCATGTGGTTTTAGGAGTCGCTTCAGAAGGCCATTAGTCCTTTCTACAATTCCGTTGGCTTGAGGGTAATAGGGGGTGTGAAAAGTCCACTTTATTCCTTCCTCCCTTGCCCATTCCTGTACTACTTTAGCAGTAAAGTGAGACCCATTATCAGATTGAATCTCCTGTGGCTTTGGAAAAGTTCCAAACCATTCTTGTAATGCCTTAACAGTGTTTTCTCCCGTAGCTCTGTTAAAGGCTTCAGCTTGAGCTAACCCTGATATTATTTCCACTCCTACCAGCACGAAATGTTTACCACCAGACTTCTTAAAGGGACCGATATAATCTACCTGCCACGCGTCCCATAAGCCTTTACCTTTCCTTAAGTGCAAAGGGTCATCTTCCAAAGGATGCCTTTCTAGTCGTCTGTGGCATTGTTCACAAGCTGATATGCATGTTTTACACATTTCCCTGGTGACAGGCCAGCCACGAGCAAGGGCTTCTTTGTACAAATCTTTCGCACCTGTATGTGGTCTTTTTATATGCAGCCATTCTAGCAGGTGCTCCCAATCCTCTGTAATTTGTTCCTTTTTCAGGGGACTTAGTCTTGCTAACTCATCAGCAGCATTATTCCACTCACCAGCTAAATTTCCATCTGTCTTATGAGAAGCCGCCCACCCCACAGCAAAGTTTCCTTGATTGGCTATATCTAGAATTTCTTGCCATTTTTCCTTATGCCATACTGGGATCCTGTTAACTTCCCAATCATTTTGCTGCCAGAAAGGAAGCCACTCTGTACATCCTTTAAACACAGCATAGGAGTCAGTGTAAATACAAACAAGAGAGGTATTATGTACCTCATGCTTGAAAACACTCCATACAGCAATCAGCTCACCAACCTGAGCACTGCCTTCTCCCTCAGTAATAATTCGTTCACCAGATGAAGTATGGAGAGCTACTGCCCTGTATTTCCACACCTTTCCTTCTCGTTTCGCAGAAGCATCAGTAAACCAAGAATTCACTGATTGTTCAGGGGAGAAAGGAGGGGCCACTTTAATTACTGAGGCAGGTTTATCGTGGCTGCTAGCCAAGTTCTCAGTTTCTTGTATAGCCAGATTTTTTACAGCTCCTTCTGTTACAGAGAAGATGTTACAGTAATGTTCTATCTGGGCATACCACTTCCTAACTGAGGATCTCTGGGCCACCCCGTCAGGGGGAGGGGTCCCACTGGTGACGGTTTTAATAACTTTAAAAGGGCCTCTTAATACAATTGGTTGCTGACGTGTAATTTTCTCCACTTCTATGAGAGCTATGCTGACAACAAAAAGCCCCTTTTCCCAGGTAGTGTATCTTTTTTCAGCATCTTTAAAACCACGAGAATAAAAACCAACAGGCCTTGTAGGGCCCTCTGGGCCTCGTTGCCATATGTGCACTGACAACCCCCAGGTGGCAAATCCCCATTCTACCTGGAAAGGATCTGTGGGATGAATAGGGCCTAGAGCTTGATGTGCAGTTGCTTCAAAAATCAGCAGTTGTAATGCTTCCTCCTGAGAAGGAGTCCAATCCCATTTTACCCTTTTCCTCAGCAAGTCATAAAGAGGTCTAGCAATGATTGAAAAATCAGGGATGTGTTTTCTCCAAAACACTAATAATCCCAGAGCTTGTTGAAGCTCTTTCCTGGATCCAGGCATTTTAATTTGATCTAGGGAGGTTAGGGTATCAGGTGGAATGCATGTCATACCTCCTTTCCACCAAATCCCCAAAAACTTCACCTCCTGAGAAGGTTTCTGAATTTTCTCTGGGGGAATTTGTAAGTCAAGGCTTTCCAGATGAGAGATTATTTTCTGTTGGGTATCCCCCACTACTTCTATTTCATCTCCCCCCACCAGAATATCATCAATGTATTGATAGACAGCTACATTGTCAGGTTAGGGTATCTTTTCTAATTCCTGTGCTAAAGCATGGTGGGCTAGAGTAGGGGAGTGTTTGTACCGTTGAGGAAGCCTAGTGAAGGTGTATTGCTGTCCTTCCCACGTGAAGGCAAAACAGTCCATGTCCTCTGGCTGTATAGGTATCATAAAGAACATGTCTTTGACATCTATAGTTGCCATGATTGTATGAGCCTTCTCCTGAATTGAAGTTATAAGTTCAGCTAAATTTGGGACAGCTGCTGTGAGAGGATCTGTGCTTGCATTTAGTCTGCGAAAATCTACTGTCAGCCTCCACTTTCCGTTATGTTTACGGACTGGCCACACTGGAGAGTTAAAGGGAGAATGAGTGTCAATTATCACTCCCTGATCTCTCAGGTCCTGAATAACTGGCTTGATTCCTTCTTTGGCACCAGTGGGAAGTGGGTATTGTTTCACATTAGTAATTTTACTGAAAGGTAAGGAAGGTGCGGATTGAAGCAGATTAATATTAAAACGTGGTGTGCCAAAGGACCAGAGACAACCCTCCTCATCTTCCCACTGTCTTCCAGCAAGGACATCCATTCCCAATAAATCATTTGGAATATCTCCAATTACAATTTTGATAAGTAACAAATTCTCCTCTCCAGGTAGTAAGATTTTTATCAGAACTATATCCATAGCTTCTGTGGTCCCCAAGGCATTGAGAACAAAGCATTGTCTCCTTGTTGGAACAACTCCACATTTCTGAGCAGCTTTTCTTGTTAGTGCAGAAATTTGGGCTCCAGTGTCAACCACAAAGGTAACAGGTGACCTTTTAGGGCCAACCATTGC
This sequence comes from Sturnus vulgaris, assembly GCF_052056855.1. NCBI lineage: Eukaryota > Metazoa > Chordata > Aves > Passeriformes > Sturnidae > Sturnus > Sturnus vulgaris. The sequence continues at coordinate 67,951,473 of NC_142282.1, forward strand.
TGTTATCAGGAGGTCCCCAGTATTAGGATTTCTGGTGAGCGTTCTAATAAATAACCAGTTCCTCCCCCCCCCCCCCCCCGCCATCCCTCTGCCCACCCACGAGAGACGGGGTTTCTAGTTTCCCTGCTTCTGAAGCCGTTTCAGTTCCATTCCCAAAAACTGAGAAGGAGGAAACTCTGACTCAGCTCTCAGAACCTGTGGAGGAGATTGATTTGGCTCACTGCCCAGAATCTGTGGAGGGGTTAAGTTTGACTCACGGACCACAACCGGTGGAGGAGGAGGTGCACTAGGCTGGACAGTAGGAGAGTTTGATGTAAGGATCTTAGGGCAATGCCAATTCACAACAATTTTTATCAACATGTCAAGTGGTAAGCCATCCATAACATCTTTAGGAATTTGTTTCTTTAACCCCAACGACCACCAGTACTGACAGGGAGTATTCAATTTCCCCTTTTCTGGCTTATCACTAGGAGAAACAATATGTCTAACACCTTTAGTTTTCTCCACTTTATCCTCTGGGACTTTTACGGGTCCATATTTCCTGCTGTAATTCAACAATTCCTCTGCAACTTCGCTCCATGTCCAAACTTTACGGTTATTGTCAGGAGATTCTGGAGTCCGTCTAGAGGGGGATTCATAGGGAGGGAAAGAGTCCACGGAACCAGATCGCTCACGTGAGTTTCCAAGAAATCTATCTAATCTTTCTACAGGTGTCATGGATGTGATAGTTTTTTGAAGGAGAATTGTGGTAGATTTGAGTGTTTCTGGGAGACCACGAATTAAAGGGGTCATGATTTCAGGCATTACAGGCAATTGCATAGGTGATTCATAGGTGGTAGTCAGTTTTCTCTCATGTATCATTTGCAGGCAAGCAGCTTTGTGAATGTTTTCCAAAAGTTGGTTGGGAGTACCAACTAAAGCTATAGGGTCTCCCCTTTCCAGGGGGTTAAGCCCCCCAGCCCAAAAAGCTGCACGTTGGGTCAAGGACCATGGGTAGCTCTTATCTCCGGTTGTTAAGAAGACCCCATGTCCCCAATACCCACTAGCTTCACTTTCTGATAATCCAATCTGATCTCCCCCAGTAAGAGACACTCGAAATACATATTCAGTCTCTGTTTCATGAGGGAGTCGCCCATATTCCTTTGTCAGTTTTGCTAATTCAGTGGCAGAATATGGGATTTCTTTTGTAGAAATGTTTGGTACAAAATCATCAGGACCAAGATAAGTATATTGTGTTTTAACCATAGGTCTCAACTTCGGACAACAGAGCACCCCAAGATTTTTCATTATAGTTGACTCCTTTTGGGGATAAATTTGATTAATGTGAACAATCTCCTTCTCTTCTGTTTCTGCATGTGTTTCATTCTGCTTTACTTTTTTGGTACTTTCTTCTCTTAGGGCAGCCTGTAGCAAATGATTTTCATCTCACAACAAACGGCTCTCATTCCTTTCTGGATCTAATTGTTTTTGCAGAATTTGAACAAGATTTTGCAAATAATCTATAATTGTACTTTCTTCACTAACTCTCTTACAGTGAGTTTCTATGGCTGCCGTAAGACAAGCTCCCAAAACTGAGCAGAGTATGGCTTTATTTTTGCCCAGTTTGAACTTTGATTCATGTTGCAAAGAATATATTCTATCAGTCACATTCTCCAGATTAAACCAATTACTGTTCGCCCATTCCTCCCCACCTTGGGACGGTCTGGTGCTACACTTAGCTAATAGAGCATAAAATGCAGCTTTATCTGTTACGGTGGAATTCTCAGTCATTTTGTGAAGGGATAAGTAAAATCCACAACAGGGCGGTCTATTGCTTAAGTTACCACACACAACGAAACAGCTTTCGCTGTGTGCCCCCCTTCGCGGGTGAAGAGACCAAACTACTTGGGAGGCACTCCTTAGTTACAAAACACCAGGTTGTCTCTTCACTACACCAAGTATCAAAAACATCATAAAAAAAACAACAACAACAACAACAACAACAACAACAACAACAGTGTCCCGCCTATTGCACCAGTAGATCTTTTGTGAAATTCTGGCGACAGAGCCCTCAAGCAAGTCTGGGGATGCTCCACACCAAGGTGTCCGCAGTCTGCGGGAAATCGGAAAAACCCCCCTTGCTTTCTAGACAGGCTCACCCATCCAAGGTGGTCAGCTAGGTGAGGCTGGAGTAAGACTTCCTTCCCCTGATACAGACTACAGACAACCTTGCATCCCTTCTGTCTGTCAGAATATCCTGTCCATGATGCCAATTTAATGTCGCGATACGCTATTAATACAGAGCGGGGGTCATGATGGTTCTTTTGATCTTATAGGTGCAAACAGGCAAAGTGCAGGGGACAAAATCAGTTTATTCAACAGCAGAAAATCAGTTTATTCAACAACAGCAATGCATTTCATCAAATGGCAACAACTCAGTTGCGGTAAGGGGGAGAGGTATAGGAAACAAAGTATAGGGAGAGGGGAAGGAAAGAAAGGGATGGGAAACTAGCTACCAATAGACGAGACGGGAGTCCTCATGGGTCATCCGATAGACGAGTCTTCGTCCGTGGGGAGATCTCAGGGGTCTTCTCCAGGGGGTATACGGGTGTTCATCAGTGGAGAGATCTCAAAGGGTCTTTCTCACAGTGTCTCTCTTTTATAGTCCTTCTCCAAAGCGAGTGGCCTCTGGCCAAGAGGTGGGAAGATATTGGACCATTGTGTGGTGCTGCAGGTGACAGGTACGGTCAAGCACTCCTCAGTTGGTGGTACAACACAGACTCTGGTTGGTGCCATGACAGCACAAGCCAGTGAACACAATACAACAGCACACAGTCACGGGCATCCACCTTGGCCGGGCCAGGAAACCATTGTTCAGAGTCAGCCTGGGTGGGTGTCCTCGAGTTCTCCTTGCGACGGTCGGGAGGCAAAATCGAGGGGAACTTCGTACCGACCCTTACAGCCCCCGACGCAAGGACGCTGCTATTAGCACCGCATTGCAGGGGCACTTCTCAATCCTTGACTACATGCTCAGCGCTCTCCGAATTCGCTGCTAGCTCCACGGTCCTTCTCAGCTGCAAGTAGCAGCGCTCACAGTACATAGACCTTCGCATGGACGGAGGACTTGGAGGGACATATCGCACACGAAAATGTGCCAAGACAGAGACGTGTTCTATATTGTCCCTTCTCGTCATCATGTTTGTGCTACTGCTGCTTCTGCTGTTCGGAATCACTCCTTGAAAGACGAGCAAGAGCGTCTTTCTGGGTGCATTGCACTGAGTGAGAGCTCGCTAGGGACTTTGCACTCGGAGCCAAGGCAACAGGGCGTGCTTGCCCGCAGAACTGAGAACAAGCTGTTGGGCAGAGCTGAAACTGACCACTGGAGTTCAGCTCTGTCTGGAAGGCAGAAGGCGAAGAACGAAGCCGCAGGGAACTGGGCTTGCGAGCCCAGTGCAGCGAAGAGCACACGAGCAGTCAAATAGCTCCTTCACAATCTCTTTCACTTCTCAGTGCTCTTGCTGCTTGGAAAAGTAGCACACAGCCGTTGCACGGCAGGGCAAAAGCTGCGGCAATGCCCTTCCTCACACCTTCGCTGTGGTGTACTCCATTGGTGGGGGTTGAAAGCTTCCCTTTTCTTTCTGTGGAATTTATCCCATTGTTATGCTAAGCGGCTATACCTTAGGGTAATGTTCTCTCGAAGGGAGGTGGGTGGAGGGAGGGGGGGCGGGAACAGGAAAAAGGAAAGGTGGGACGGGTTTCGGGAGCGGGCTGGAAAACCCTCTCGTTTGGCTCGTGGAGGGAGAGGACGCCCCGTGCTCAGATCTGGCATCTCCCCTGCCACACCAGCACTGAGATCCACGCTCCCTGCCTTTGGACATCCCTCTGCTGTTTTCCCACCTCACCCTACTACCTCCGGACACTCTGCCGAGCACCACGTCCGACACCGTGAGGGGGAGTCACTTTCCCCATCCCTCTCACCCCTGGGCTGCAGCCCTCTTCAACTGAGCAGGACCTGCCCTGCCCCCACAGCACCTGTACCTGAGCACAGGGAGACGGCCTGCGGCCAAAAGGGACTGGAACTGAGTTACACTGCTCTGTTCTGTTGTTAATTTTTATAGCTGTTGTTGTTTTCTGCCTTGTTAGATATCAGTAAAGAACTGTTATTCTTATCCCCACATCTCCTGCCTGAAGGCCTCTGATTTGGACCTAAAATAATTAAAAGGGAGGGGGGTCGCACTCTGCATCGCAGGAAAGGGGCTCTTGCCTTTCCTTAGACCATACCTGTCTTTCAAACCAAGACAGATTTTGGTGCCCGGAACGTGAGGCATTGCCTGAGGGCATTGAGAGAGGGATAGAAAAGGGGATAACAGTTCTTGAATTACCCAAGCTTGTGGTAGGTGACACCATGCTGTCCAGCTTACCCTGGATTGGCCTCCATGTGGTCACCTCTATATCTCTCCCATTTGCAAGGCCTTTTTTAAACATGAGTCTCATAATCAAGGTTACTGTGGCTATTATCCGGTTCATTTTGTGGGTTGATCAGTTGAGGAATTCATGGATTTTTAATTTTCTCTGGAAGATGGCCACATGGATTCAGAGCTATCGCACTCTAAGTGTGTGTTTCTGGGGCTACTTCAATAATGGTACTTACTGTGAGGAAGTGGCAGCAGGTGAAATCTTCTCCCAATACATCACACGGATATTGAAGTTCACCCCACCAGTCTTCAAGGGGTTCAAATCCGCTTTAAATGCTAATGACATTATACTGTGGCTAGTGTTGCTTATATCCCTGTTAAACCTGTTCTATCTAACATTCAGAGATAAGGGGAGATTGACTTTGATAACCACGGTGATACCTACCTCAGGGACTAGGGATGTTGCCCCAGAGCCTGACCCTGTTCCAGAGACTAGGGATATTAACCCAGCGTTTGACCCTGCCCCAAACCCCACCTTGGAAAGGAACCACCCAGAATGGGTGGGGGTGCTAGCGAAGGAGATACATGAGATGGGCCAGATGCTGAAGGAGTACCTCTCCCCAGATGGTGAGAAACCCTCCCCCTGCCTTAAAGAGGGAGACTCCGATGGTGCAGCAGTGGGACTCACAGACGTTACATCTGTCCAGGTTCCAGCTGAACTGCAAGGGCACTCAGCAGCAGCAGTTGCCCCTGTGGAAACTAGGAAGTCTAAGATGAAAACAAGGCACCCAGATAATAAGGGTCAGGAAGGGGGCCCCTCACAACCAGCAGGGAAGCCAGAAGTTGAGATCATCACCGAGTCCCTGTCAAACGAGAGTCTCCGTAACCTGCGAAAAGACATTGTACGACGGGGCCGTGAGCCTTTTACAACCTGGTTACTGCCGGTCTGGGATCTTATGGGCACAGGTGTGCAACTGGATCGTACTGAGGCAAGGAATTTGGGAGCCTTCACCCAGGACTCAGGTGTGGACCAAGTATTTGTAAGGGAGACAGGTCTCCTTTCCCTCTGGGAGCAACTTTTAATGAGTGTGAGAGAGAGATTTGTCCACAGGGAAAGAATGTGGGAGCACCACCAGAGAACGCGTTGGAATACCCTTGAGGAAGGGATCCAACAGCTGAGAGAAGTGGCAGTACTGGAGGTGCTCTTTGGGAGGGATGGACAGCATGACAATGACCCTGACAAGGTCAGGTGCACAGGGCAGAGGTTGTGGAATCTGGCAAACCTGGGCCCATCTCAATATACCCCCTTTATTGCAATGATTAATGCTGATACCAACCAAGTGACAGTGGGTTCTGTTGCCAACAGGCTCAGGAATTTTCAGAGTATGATGGCTGGCCCAATGCAGGCTCATGTCTCTGCTGTGGTTAAGGACCTCAAAGAGGAGTTTAAGGAGGAGATGAAGGAGATAAGGGAAGAGGTGAGGAAGATCAGTGCAGCACCAGTGCGAGTCATGGACCCCAAAAGTAGACCCCAACGCCCCCCAGCTAGGCAGAGAGGGTACACCCCACGTGCTGACCTGTGTATTTTTCTACGTGACCACGGGGAAGACATGAGAAGGTGGGATGGGAAACCCACTTCTGTCCTGGCAGCACGGGTGCGCCAACTCAGGGAGGGGAACACTAACAGAGGGAACTCCACTAAAGTGAAGGTAGCCTCAGCCTCCCATGACCAAGGTGCAGGGTATTACACAAGGGAAGATGATCTCTCAGATCCCCTTGAAGGAACCTCCACTATGTATGCCCAGGAGAGAAATAATAACCAGGGCTAGAGGGGCCCTGCCTCTAGCCAGGGAGAGGCACGGGAAAAACGGATTTTTTGGACGGTGTGGATCCCATGGCCTGGCACATCAGAGCCACAGGAACACAGTGCATTGGTTGACACTGGTTCACAGTGTACATTAATACCATCAGGACATGTCGGGGAGGAACCTGTTTCAATTGCTGGTGTTACGGGGGGATCTCAGGAATTGACTTTGCTGGAGGCTGAGGTGAGCCTGACTGGGAAAGAGTGGCAGAAACATCCAGTTGTGACTGGCCCAGAGGCACCATGTATCCTAGGCATAGACTTCCTCAGGAATGGCTATTACAAAGACCCAAAGGGACTCAGGTGGGCTTTTGGAATAGCTGCTGTGGCAGCAGAGGGCATTAAGCAGTTGAACACCCTGCCTGGGCTATCAGAAAACCCATCTGCAGTGGGACACCTCAGGGTGAAAGAGCAACAGGTGCCAATTGCTACCTCAACAGTGCACCGCCGGCAGTACCGGATGAATCGAGATGCTGTCATCCCCATCCACAAGATGATCCGTGAGCTGGAGAGCCAAGGGGTGGTCAGTAAAACCCACTCACCCTTCAACAGCCCCATCTGGCCTGTGCGTAAATCTGAAGGAGAATGGAGATTAACCGTGGACTATTTTGCATTGAATGAAATGACTCCACCACTGATCGCTGCTGTGCTGGACATGCTGGAACTCCAGTAGGAGCTGGAGTCCAAGGCAGCAAAGTGGTACGCCACCACTGACATTGCCAATGCATTTTTCTCCATTCCTCTGGCAGTAGAGTGCAGGCCTCAGTTTGCTTTCACCTGGAGGGGTGTCCAATACACGTGGAACCGACTGCCCCAGGGGTGGAAACACAGCCCCACCATCTGTCATGGATTGATCCAGGCTACACTGGAGAGGGGTGGATCTCCAGAACATCTGCAGGACATTGATGACATCATTCTGTGCGGGGACAGGGAAATGGAGGTATTTCAGAAAGGAAAAAAGATAATTGATATTCTGCTGGGAGCCGGCTTCGCCATTCAAAAGAGCAAAGTTGAAGGGCCTGCCCAAGAGATCCAGTTCCTGGGAGTAAAATGGCAAGATGGACGGCTCCAGATTCCCAGTGAGGTCATCAATAAGATCACTGCAATGTCTTTACCAACCAGCAAGAAGGAAACACAAGCCTTCGTAGGTGCCATAGGCTTTTGGAGAATGCACATTCCTGAGTACAGCCAGATTGTGAGCCCTCTTTACCTGGTCACTGGCAAGAAGAACGATTTCCATTGGGGCCCTGAGCAGCAGCAAGCCTTTGCCCAGATCAAGCAGGTGATCGCTCATGCAGTAGCCCTTGGCCCAGTCAGGACGGGACCAGATGTGAATAACGTTCTCTACTCTGCAGCCGGGAACCATGGTCTGTCCTGGAGCCTGTGGCAGAAGGTGCCTGGTGAGACACGAGGCCAAAAACTGGGATTCTGGAGTCGAAGCTACAGAGGGTCCGAAGCCAACTATACTCCAATGGAGAGGGAGATCTTGGCCGCCTATGAAGGGGTTCAAGCTGCCTCAGAGGTGGTTGGCAGGGAAACACAACTCCTCCTGGCTCCCCGACTGCCAGTGCTGTTGTGGATGTTTAAAGGAAAGGTTCCCTCAACTGACCATGCCACTGACGCCACATGGAGCAAATGGATTGCCCTCATCACACAACGCGCCCGTATTGGAAACCCGAATCGCCCTGGGATTTTGGAGATAATTGCCAACTGGCCGGAAGGGGAAGACTTTGGTCTTGCCGACGAAGAGGAACAGGAACAAGTGACCCGGGCTGAAGAAGCCCCACCGTATAACCAACTGCCAGCAGATGAAACATGCTATGCTCTTTTCACTGATGGTTCCTGCCCCATCGTGGGGATGAACCGGAAGTGGAAAGCAGCAGTATGGAGCCCCACATGACAGGTTGCACAAGCTACCGAAGGAGAACGTGGATCTAGTCAACTTGCTGAACTCAAAGCTGTTCAGCTGGCCCTGGACATTGCTGAAAGAGAGAATTGGCCAAAACTCTGCCTTTACACTGATTCATGGATGGTAGCCAATGCTCTGTGGGGTTGGCTGGAAAGGTGGAAAAACGTAGGGGAAAGCCAATCTGGGCTGCCGATGAATGGAAAGACATTGTCACTTGGGTAGAGAAGCTGCTTGTGAAAGTCTGTCACGTAGATACCCATGTCCCCAAGAGTCGGGCTAATGAGGAACACCGACACAATGAGCAGGTAGATGAAGCTGCACAGATAGAGGTGTCGAAGATAGATTTAGATTGGCAGCACAAGGGAGAGTTGTTCCTGGCTCGATGGGCCCATGATGCCTCAGGTCATCAGGGCAGAGATGCCACCTATAAGTGGGCATGAGACCGAGGGGTAGATCTAACCATGGACAGTATTTCTCAAGTTATCCATGACTGTGAGACGTGTGCTGCCATCAAGCAGGCCAAGCGGGTGAAGCCCCTCTGGTATGGGGGGCGATGGGCCAAATATAAGTATGGAGAGGCCTGGCAGATTGACTACATCAAACTGCCTCAAACCCGCCACTACAAGCGCTATGTACTGACCATGGTGGAAGCCACCACTGGATGGTTAGAGACCTACCCTGTGCCTCATGCCACTGCTCGGAACACCATCTTGGGCCTGGAAAAACAAGTTCTTTGGAGGCATGGTACCCCTGAGAGAATTGAGTCTGACAATGGGACTCATTTCAAGAACAGCCTTATACACACCTGGGCTAGAGAACACGGCATTGAGTGGGTGTACCATATCCCCTACCATGCAGCAGCTGCAGGGAAAGTTGAAAGGTTCAATGGCCTGCTTAAAACCACCTTGAAGGCACTGGGTGGGGGAACTTTCAAGAACTGGGAGATTCATCTACCAAAGGCCACATGGTTAGTGAACACCCGAGGTTCCACTAACCGAGCAGGCCCTGCCCAGTCTGAGCCTTTGGGAATATCAGATGGAGATAAGGTTCCAGTAGTACACATGAGAGGTATGCTAGGAAAAACTGTTTGGGTGAATCCTGACTCCAGCAAAGACAATCCCATCCGTGGAGTTGTATTCGCTCAGGGACCAGGTTGCAACTGGTGGGTGATGCAAAAGAGTGGGCAGACGCAATGCATCCCCAAGGAGACCTTGTTTTAGGGTGAAATACCTATAGTACTGTGCCTATGTCTCTAACTGCATGTATGTATTTATAATGCAATGGTTTAATTTGATATAGCATATTAGTATGGGAGAAATTCAGGGGTGGATAATGTTGGGGGTTGAATGCTTCCCTTTTCTTTCTGTGGAATTTCTCTCATTGTTATGCTAAGTGGCTACACCTTAAGGTAATGTTCTCTCGCAGGGAGGTGGGTGGAGGGAGGAGGGGGGGAAACGGGAAAAGGAAAGGTGGGACAGGTGGTCTGGAGTGGGGGACTCTCTATCGCTTGGCTACTGGAGTGGGAGGACAGCCCGGGCTCAGGTCTGGCATCTCCCCTGCCATCCCAGCACTGAGATCCACACTTCCTGCCATTGGACATCGCTCTGGTTCCCTCCCACCTCACCCTACTACCACCGGACACTCTGCTGAACACCACGACCGACACCGTGACGGGGAGTCACTTTCCCATCCCGCTCACCCCTGGCCCGCCGCCATCACTCCAGCCCTCTTCGACTGCGCGGGACCTGTCCGGCCTACAGCACCGGTAACTGAGCGCAGGGAGAAGGCCTGAGGCCAAAAGGGGCTGGAGCTGAGCTATACTGTTCTGTTCTGTTGTCAATTTTTATAGCTGTTGTTGTTTTCCTGCCTTGTTAGATATCAGTAAAGAAATGTTACCCTTATCCCCACATCTCCTGCCTGAAGGCCTCTGATTTGGACCTAAAATAATTAAAAGGGAGGGGGTTGCATTCTGCATCTCAGGAAGGGGGCTATTGCCTTTCCTTAGACCATACCAGTCTTTCAAACCAAGATGGAGGCTCATTGCAAAAAGGATCAGGGAGATGCCTAGGAGGAGTCTCAGGTGAATCCAGGAGACTACAGTGGAGCGCTATTCAGTTTTCCAATCACTTTCCTTCAAAAACTCTACAAAACCATAATAAACAAACAAACAAACAAAAAAGCTGACCAAACAAACACACAAAAAACCCCAAAAAATTATCCCCAAAGAGACAAAAAAAGCCCCAAAAAAGCCCACAAAAAACCCCTCCCAAAACGGAAAAAACCCCCAAACCCAACACATCAAAAATCAGGGTGAAGGTTTTTAGTAATTTAAAAAATAACAAAATAAAACAAAACACCCCAGAAAGTCACATTTCCAAAGGTGCTGTCCCAGCCTCTTCTCTGAGCAGGGATGACATCCTGAAGTGGAGCCAGTTGGAAGAAAGCGGGACAGGGCAGCACCTGGGCCATTGTCACAGGACGGCCCTGTGGCTGCCCCATTGCCAAAACCTGGACACATAAAACAAACACAGGTATGCACATGTGCTTAGACACAGCAAAAACATATTTGTCTGAAAAGAACACTGGTCCATTTATATGACTGGAAAGAGCATAATGCCTCGTCTCAGCTTTCTTTTCAGTCATTACAAATGTTTCAAAAATATAGGAGTGCAGAAAATGGAAATATCCAAGATCAACATGAGGACCAATAACAAAGATTCCATTTTTGAAACTGCATTGGGAATCCCCTGCAGAAATTGACTCAGAGCTCTAAGATTTACAAAAAAGACCAAGAGTATTAGAGTCAATACAACACAGTGTCTGGAGACTTCAGCTGGTTGCCTTGATTTCTCAAATATGATGGAGGAAGCACCTTAGCAACTACAGCTGCCAGTTGTCTCAGGGCCCTGACATGCCTCTGGGTGGGTCCCATGGTCCTGAATGCTCAGGTTCCTCAAGTGGTCTGAAAGCTGACCTGCTACAATGGCTTAGAATCAAGTCCACCAGTCCAATAACCTGACAGATGTGGAAATAGTGACTGGCAGTAAAAATTGAGACCAACACTTGTTGAGTACCTCAGCCTTCTCCTTGTCTGCTGTCACTAGTCCTGTCTGGCTTATGGGGCTGGGGGGGGATAGGGGAGGTGTGATAGGTTTCTTTTCATCTTCCTTTTCCCACTGAAATACCCGTAGGTGCCTTTATTATTCTTATTTTTGGCATGTTTTTCCAAATTCAGCTTCAACTGAGCCTTAGTTCTACTGATCCCATCCTCACACACTCATGTGTTACCACTGTATTTTTCCCATGATTTGTCTCGCTGTGTATTGTCTGCATATTAGCTACTTGCATCACATCTATTAATTTTCAATAACCTTCTGGCTTTAACTTGTTTTCGAAAAAAAACTTTTTGAGCCTTGTCACCTCAGAAATTCACCTGGGAAACCCAAATTCCCCAAAATTCACCCAGAAGTCCCCCCTGGGATGCAGAGCACTCACCTAGCAACTCACAGAATTCCACAAATTCACTCCAAAATTCATGGGGGACCACCAAATCCCAGGGCTTGTCCCCAAAATCCCACCTGCAACACCCAAAATCCCTCAAATCACCCCCAATACCCAGTCCCCCCAACACCTCCCAAATTCACCCCAAAATGTCTCCAATCCCCCTCAAAACCTACCCAGATACCCCCAAATCCACCAAATTCACTCCAAGACCAATCTGGGACTCCCAAAAATCACCAAAATTCCCGGGAAAATCCACCTGCATCCCCCCCAAATTCATCCATAAATTCTCCCACGACTCCCAAATGCTCACCTGGATACCCCAAAATCGACAGAATTCACCCCTAAATCCACCTGGCATCCCCAAAACTCACCTGAGCACCCTAAAATTCACATGTATAGCCGAAAATACAGCAAATTCCCCCCAAAATTCCCCTGAGATCCCTAGAATTCCACAAATTCCCCCTAAAATTCAACTGGGACTCCCCACATTCTACAAATTCACTCCTGTCCTGGGCTACAATGCAAAAATGTGTATTCTATCACCATCTCTTAAAATGTGGGAGGGGTGGTGATCCTTATCTCTGTGGGAGATATCCTCTGCTGATGTATTGGCAATCCAAATTGCCCAGGGATTCTGGAAATAATTACAAACTGGCCTGAAGGTGAGACTTTTGGATTGTCTTCTGAAGAAGAAGAGGAGCAAGTGGCACGTGCTGAGGAAGCCCCACCATATAATGAGCTACCGGAGACTGAAGGACGATATGCCCTCTTCACTGATGGTTCCTGCCAAATTGTAGGCACTAACCGGAAATGGAAAGCTGCAGTATGGAGCCCCACACTACAAGTTGCACAAGCTACCGAGGGACAAGTTGGATCGAGTCAGGTCGCAGAGCTAAAAGCTGTCCAGTTGGCTTTGGATATTGCTGAACGAGAGAAGTGGCCAAGGCTTTATCTCTACACTGACTCATGGATGGTAGCTAATTCTCTGTGGGGATGGCTGGATCGCTGGAAAAAGGCCAACTGGCAGCGCAGAGGGAAACCCATCTGGGCAGCTGAGATTTGGCAGGACATTGCTGCCCGAATAGAGAAATTGACCATAAAGGTTTGACACGTGGAGGCACATGTACCCAAAAGCCGGGCTAATGAAGAACATCACAACAAAGAGCAGGTGGATCGAGCTGCCAAAGTGAAAGTATCACAGGTAGATCTAGACTGGCAGCACAAGGGAGAATCATTCCTAGCTCGTTGGGCCCATGATGCCTCTGGTCATCAGGGGAGAGATGCAACATACCGATGGGCCCGTGACCGAGGGGTGCACCTTACCATGGACAGCATCTCACAGGTCATCCACGACTGCGAGACCTGTGTCGCAATCAAACAGGCCAAGCGGGTGAAGCCTCTGTGGTACGGTGCACTATGGTCAAAGTACAGGTATGGGGAAGCCTGGAAAATTGACTACATCACCCTTCCCCAAACCCACCAGGGCAAGGGCTACGTACTGAGCATGGTGGAAGCAACTACAGGATGGTTAGAAACCTACCCTGTGCCTCATGCCACTGCCCAGAACACCATCTTCGGCCTAGAAAAACAAGTCCTTTGGAGGCATGGTACCCCTGAGAGAATTGAATCAGACAACGGAACCCATTTCAAGAACGGCCTTATCAACACCTGGGCCAAAGAACATGGTATTGAATGGATATATCATATCCCTTACCACGCGCCAGCTGCCGGGAAAGTTGAACGGTCTAATGGATTCCGTAAGACTACTTTGAAAGCACCAGGTGGTGGAACCGTCAGAAATTGGGAAATGAACTTGGCCAAAGCCACCTGGATGGTTAACACCCGAGGGTCCATCAATTGAGCCTGTCTTGCCCACTCTGAACCCCTGCACACAGTGGATAGAAACTAGGTCCCTGTGGCACACATGAAAGGTATCTTAGGAAAGACTGTTTGGATTAATCCCACCACAGGCAAAGGCAAACCAATCCGTGGGACTGTTTTTGCTCAAGGACCTGCTTGCAGTTGGTGGGTAATGCAGAAAGATGGGGAAACCCGTTGTGTACTGTAAGGAGACCTAATTTTTAGTGAGAACTGTATGTAAGGTTTCATTTTGGATTATATATCTGTAACAGGGTATTGGTTTGGGTATGATGTAGATGGTAATAGAATAAGGGGTGGATTATGTCCTGGGGTAAAATGCAAAAATGTGTATTCTGTCACCATCTGTTAAAATGTGGGAGGGGTGGTGATCCTTATCTCTGTGGGAGATAGCCTCTGCTGATGTGCCATCTGATAAGATCAGGGGGATTGTCATCGTTATCTTTTCACAACCCATCCTTCCTCCAGAAGATATATTCTGTTAATGGGCCATTAAGTCCTATTGTGTGACTGATAAGATTACATCATCCCATTGGGAGATGCTCCAGCCAGGGGGAGGAGCCAAACATTTCCTACCTAGATAAAAACTGAGATTTGTAACACCAAGGCAGTCCTTTCCACTGGATCCCAGAGGAAAGTCGGACCTTTTTCCACATCATCGCTGGATCTTCGGAGGAAAACTGCACCTTCTACAGGAGCACTGCATCAACTGAACCACATCTGTCATCCAGGAGGACTGCAACCACCATTTATACAGACTGCTACCAACACCCTGACTGATAGGGTGTCAGGTTGTATTTCTGACTTTGTTGATGCTTTTTCTTTTATATTATTGCATGTATTTTATTTTTTCTCTTTTCTTCTATTAAACTGTATTACTGACTTGGAGTCTCGCACTGGTTTTACTTTCAAACAAACACAACCCCAAACCTCGCTACCCGGTATCCCCCAAAATTCCACAAATCCTCCCCCAAAATCAACCTGGGACCCCTCAAAACTCACCTGAATCTCCCCAAATCCCCCCCCCCCCAAATTCACCTGGGAACCCCCAAATCCCCAGAATTCTACCCAAAATTCACCTGGGACCCCAAAAACCTCCAAATTCGCTCCAAAATGATAGGCAACTTTACACACTCCATTTTCCCACAAAAGGATCTAGAGCTGAATCATTAATCACTGAGAGAAGACCCTCTGACTAATTAAAGTTAGAAAGTGCTATGTTTATTCACCGGCGGGCGGCACGGGAGTCACCTCCAAAAGGCGTGACCGCCCCGAGCAGGGTTCTTTGCCATCTATTTATTCCCCAAGATCTTACATACAATACATATGCTTAACCCCACCACCTCCCATCCCATATTAAAATGAGCCCATTAGTCCTTCACGCGTGCAGAGCTCTTCTCTTGAATTGGGTCGGTGGTCTCGAAATGGGTCAGTGGTCTCGAAGGATGAAATCAGGAGAGTCTTCATCAGGTCTCAGTGACCCTCTGGCACTATCCAAGGCTCCGTGCTTCATGGTTAGCTGTTTACTTATTTTACGTCCGTCTGTACGTAAATTTATAATATAAGCATCTAGTAATTATTAACCTACCATTTACCTACCTAACGTACATCTTGGTCATGGAAACTACTTCTACTCTTAGCAAAAACCTTAACTTTTTAAAACCATGATTCAGAGCCCTGGGTGCTTCATATACAAACTAAACCGAAAAAACCTTTCTATTCATTCTCAGCAAAAAGACTTCCTATTCCTCCTTCTTTTGGAGAAAACTGCCTTCACTTTCAAACTTATTCTCTTGCTCACCTGCATAATGCTTAGTCCCTGTTCTGCATGCTCATTTTCTTCACTTTTACAAGGAATCCTCTCCTCATCTACTTCTTCCTCTGCTTCTTCCATTTCCTGTGCCTAGATCACCTGCTTCTCTATTAGATTTGTTTTTTTATTAGATTTGTTTCTCCAGCTGATTTTTGACAACTGTCCCTATCTTGTGGGACCCCTCGCTCGATAGAGGTGATTGTCCTGCTCTGCTCTGGGCTGGGACTGCGCTCTCTTCAAGCCCTGGGGGCAATTTTGGCTGCCACAACGTCAGAAAGACCTCAGGCTATTGGAGAAATGTCCAAAGGAGGGACACAGAGACCGTGAAGGAACTGGAGGGGAAGCCATACAAAGAGTGGCTGAGGGCATTTGGTTCAGCTGCAGAGAGGACACTGAGCTCACACCTCACTTGGGACCTCTCAGCCCCTCTCAAGGGCAGCAGAGGGACAGCTTTGCTCTCTGCTCTCTGCGACCAGGGACAGGAGCCAAGGGAATGCCAGGAGCGGTGTCAGGGGATGATTAGGCTGGCTATCAGGGAAAGGTTTTTTTCCTCAGAGGCTGGTCAGGCACTGAATAGGTTCTCCAGGCAATGGGCACAGCCCCAAGGCTGCCAGAGATCCAGGAGCGTTTGGCCAATGCTCTCAGGGATGCAAAGGGTGGGACTGTTGGAGTGTCTGTGCAGGGCCAGGAGTTGGACTTTGACGATCCCTAGGGGTCCCTTCTGACTCAGGAAACTCTTACCATTTTCCCCTCTTTCCTCTCCTTGCACAATGCTGTCAGCTTGCCGTTCCACCGTATGTTCCACTTCTGAAACCTCCGCTACTTCTTTCCAGTTCAAGCACAGTTCTACTGGTTACAATCCAAAGATATACAGATTGAAAAACAACCAAAAAGAAACACCTGTTTGGAATGTCGTGGTCTTATTTGGGATCTCGAACTATGAAGTCGATTGTGCCTTGCAAGTTCTAAAAGCAAAACAACAACAAAAAACACCCACCACACTGTTTTAACATAGGGATTTGCTTTCTTCTAAGAAATCCATATCCCTTCTCAAAATGGATCTATTTCAGTAAGAGATCATCTTGAATAGATCACTTACTATCTAAAGAACCTGGAACACTCAAATCCGTAATGATAAGCCTGTAACTTGCCGTTTTCTGTCCCAAAGGAAAATGAATTTGCTCAATTGCCGTTTGTAACAAGGACAGAGTTGAAAGTGTGGCTCTGAGAAATGTTTTGGTTTCCCTCTCCTATCTCTATCAAAAGCACTTTCTTCAATGGCTGAAACAATACTTGATATAGTCTGAATTTTAAAGGTCATGAAAGTTTTCTCAAAAGTGAAATATTAATATAGCAGTCAGGTTTTAAACCAACGGGAATTTTTGTTTTACCTGTTTGAAGATTTCCTTCACACTAAAATGCTGGCTGATGGATACCTAGAAGAAATCAATTCCCGCAAAATGCTTCTGGGTAAGCCATTACGTCATTCATTAGAATTTGCTTCAGTGTCCCGTTCCTGTCCAATTGAAGGTCCCTGTTTAAGAGACTCAAGTACGGAGAGAAATAAAATTAAATTTGACTACAGTGCCTTTAAATCTAAATCGAACTTCCTGATCAATCTCATAAAACCTTTAGGCTAAATGTTGCCATTGATCTGTTTCTACTGAACACAATCACGTCCTGGCTTGTTAGAGATTAGTTCATTACAAAGAAAGAAATGCACAGAAGTTAAAATATTTCCAATGAAGCATTTGACATCCTTCCTTTTGGATGAGGAACCATTCCAACACTGCTTACATAAGAGGTCAAATTACTGTCTTCCATGTTAGTTGCGCACTGTGCTCAGCGGAGCCTATCTGGTTTATTTGCCTTTGACTTGGACATAAAGCTGAGTCTTGATTCAAGAAAAATCAATATTCACACTTGTTTTCATTTACACCGACATTGGCTTGGTCTCCTAAACAAAGAGTATGATGTGGAATTTATGTCGGTGTTCAGATAGGTAACATTCTCTTTCCGCAACCTAGCGTTGTATTTTCACTTGGCCTGTTACCTCTGGCTTTGTTTCAATGGCTCAAATTATCAGGAAGAGTATCAAACCTCCAGCTCTAGCCACAGTCCCACTGCAAGGTGTGTGAAGGTATGTGCATCTGCCCCTCAGGTCCATACTGCTCTTCTAATGTGCCTCTGATCGAGCAGGTAGGAAAGACTGTTGCATTTCCTAGATGCATGGTAAATGGTCCATTCCGTGACCCCTGCTATGCCTTGTATCTTGGTCCCTCTCCCTAACCTGATTAACTAGCTTAAATTTCTTTCAGCTGCATTTTGTGCAGTTCGAAGACTTTTAAGCACGAACCGGGAGACTGTCAGAAGCCCAGGCAGGTCGGTTCTGGACGTAGACCCACCACAGTTACTGAGACGCCTCTGCCTGCAAGAAAAAAAAAAGGTGAGTGGAAGCCTCCTTTTGCGGCTTTTGGGTTTCTGGAGCTCCGCGTGGGGGTCTCACCGGTGGCATTTGGCTGGCGTCGCGCCGCTCTCGAGGAGAGACACGGCGCGGGCGTGTGCGCGGCCTGCGCGACGGCTTGGTGTGCCCGCGACCACGTGGTGTGGCGTGCGGACTGGTGGGGGCTGGACGCAGTCACCCAGGCGTGGCGACAGGCAGGAAGCTTTGATCGGTTTCAAAGCGGTGGCACGGAGGTTTTTTTTGCGGTTTTTTGCTATTTTTGCGCGTTTTTGCGGCGGGGTCAGTCCCTACAGCAGCGCGGGCGCCGCGTGGGTTTTACCGACAGAAACGGCGAAATTAACATCGGCTCCGCATCCAGTAAAGCCTGAAAACCGTTGTGTACCTGGCACGTTTTAACAACTAACTCTCTTCCTGTGTTTTTAACTGTAGAGGGGTAGATATAGTGGCAAATTGCTAAACATCATGGGCTTACAGCAATCTGCCTTACAAAAGAGTATGAGAAACCAACTAAGGGAAATATTAAGTTCAGGAAATGTTTTAATATCTAAGAAAAAAATTAGCACGTTTTGCCAGCTGGCTGTCTGTTGAAAAATCTGACCTTGAATTGCAAAATATAAATTTGATTTCATTTTGGGATGAAATAGGGGATTTATTAACTTTAAAAGTGGAAAATGGAGATAAAACAGCTTCTGTATTCCTCCCGAATTTTTTAGAAATTCGGAAACTTTAATTCAGACAGAAAACAACAGACAGCAGCAGCAAAACGGTTCAGACTCACCTTCCCTTATCCCAAAACCCTATAACCCGGACCTGGAGGGGACCCACGGGTCTCCCTGGGGGGGGCAGGGCTCCCAGCACTGCTGTGGCTGCTCTGTGTCCCTGGGTCCTCCCCGGTATCCCGGTTCTGATAATTTTTCGAAAATTGTCCTCACTCCTTCCTTGTTCCCTTCCCCCCTGGGCCACAGCCACGTGGCTACACCTGAAGGTGTCGGGGTCCCAGATAGCTCTGGCCATGCCATACAGCCCGTAGGGGGGGTCCCATATGGTGGCAGCCACGTATCTCCTCCTTCATCCCACAACCCCCTTCACCCTCTGGTCCCTGCCCCTAAGCCTGTCCCCTCCCATAACCCATCCCTGCCCTCGGCTCCACTGCCCCCTCCCCCCTCCAAGACCCAGCCCTGCTCGGCACCCAGCGACCCCGCCCACAGGTGTTGCAACCCTGGATCCCACCACCCCTCCCCCGTTTCTCATTCCTTCCCTCCAAGCTGCTGCGGGGTGGGTGTAAGGGTCGGTCCAAAGTTCCCCTTGATTTTGCCTCCCGACCGTCGCAAGGAGACCTCGAGGACCCCCACCCAGACTGACTCCGAACAATGGTTTACTGGCCGGGCCAGGTGGATGCTCATGACTGTGTGCTGGTGTATTGTGTTCACTGGACCGTGCTGTCGTGGCACCAACCAGAGACTGTGTTGCATCAACAGCGGACTGCTTGTCCGTACCTGTCTCCTGCAGCACCACACAATGGTCCATAAATCTTCCCACCTTTTGGCTAGAGGCCACTCGCTTTGGAGAAGGACTATAAAAGCGCGACCCTCTGGAAAGAACCCTTCGAGATCTCTCCACTGATGAAGACCCCTGAGATCTCCCCACGGACGAGGACTCGTCTATCGGATGACCCGCGAGGACGTCCGTCTCGTCTGTTGGTAGCTATTCTCCCATCCCTTCCTTTCCTTCCCCTTTCCTTATCCTGCACCTCTCCCCTTTACCGTAACTGAATTGTTGGCATTTGATGAAATGCATTGCTGTTGTTGACTAAACTGATTTTCTGTTGTTGAATAAACTGATTTTGTCCCCTGCATTTTGCCTGTTTGCACGTCTGAGATCAAAAGAACCATCACGACCCCCGCTCTGCATTAATAGCAGATCGTGACAGTGGGGGAGGGCAGTGGAGCCCCTGCTGGGTTCAGTGCCGGTGGGGGTGGGGAGGGATCAGCTCACAGCCCCTGCGGGACGGATGGTGTCCCCGTGGTGGGGGGGGGTGGGCACCCTCCCGGGCCGGGTGGGGGGGGATACCCAGCCCTGAAAGTCAACACCAGTGAAAAGAGTATATACCATCAGTTGCTCCTGTAGTTTATCTTGGTAAGAGGAATGGTAGAAGAAGTTATCAACCTTTGTCCTATCAAGATAAAAAAGGAAATTTGTAAAGTGCAGCGAGAATTTGGTAGAAATAGTGACATCTTTAAAGGCATGATGAGAGCCACCTTTAACTCAAACAAACTGGTTCCATATGATATCAAAGAGCTTTTCCGATGTCTGTTAACTCCTTCAGAATATGATCTATGGGAAAGCCTGTGGAAAAGATCTTTGAAAGTGCTTTTACTAGAGCTTTTAAAAAGCTCAGATGATGCAAAAGATGCTGATAATAATGACATAACATATGAACACCTATGTGGGGAAAAGGATTGGCATTGCCCCGAAAGCCAAGCCAGAGTAGTATCCAAGTCTCTCCTGGATAAAATATGCAATGTTGCAGAAAAGGCTTTTAATCAATTACCAACAGTCAATACTAAAGGCAGTTATGTTAACATTAAAGAGTTTGATTCTGAGAATTTCTTACAGTTTGTGGTCCGCCTTCGTGTGCAAGTGGAAAGACAGGTGTCTGATCCAGGGGTACAAGCTGAATTAATTAAAGAAATGGCTCAGAGGAATGCTAATGAAACCTGCCGTAGGGTTATTCTTGGCCTTCCCCTAGAGCCAGCACCTAGCTTAGCACAGATGATAGAAGCCTGCACCAGGAAAGCAGAACTGCTCAGTGGACACGAGAGAAATCCAGGACTGGCGCACCCAAAGACCATGGCAACTGTAACACCTAAAGACAAGAAGCAACCAATGTC
This sequence comes from Sturnus vulgaris, assembly GCF_052056855.1. Lineage (NCBI taxonomy): Eukaryota > Metazoa > Chordata > Aves > Passeriformes > Sturnidae > Sturnus > Sturnus vulgaris. Next base: position 67,972,190 of record NC_142282.1, read on the forward strand.
ACCAGAGCAGCTGCAGCACATCATCTGCTTCCAGTGCAAGCAGCCAGGACACTTCGCCAGAGACTGTCCACACAACCAGAAACAGAAGAAGACCAACAAACAAAAAAACTAGCTTTACAGCGCGTACCTGCCATTAACACAATAGAGCCCTCAGCTCGCAAAGGACTATCTCTTAATAAACAAAAAAGGGGAGGATGGGATAGAGGGTGTGGGGATGCATGGCAATAAAAATATTAAATGTTCAGTTAACAGGGTTTGGAAGCCACTAGGCCGTTTTAGGCTTGTGACTACCAGAGGTTTTCATTTCAGGTCACCTGATTGGACAGTCATAACAGTGGACTTACCTAACAGTACACAGGATGTGACGTTAAACCACATGAAACTGGACAGTGAGTACTTTGTTGTCGGTGACACAGCACACACACCCCTAGAGATTGAGGTGGTTCCCATGACCATCAAGGGAAGCATAACTAGCCTCATTCTCTTGGCACGATGTCCTCTACCACCATATTACCTGGCTGAGGGACAAATCCTTGCCCAGGCCATTCCTGTTCCACAGGAGGTCCCAGTAGATGGAAAATCACCTGAAGTCTACTAAGCAGAAGTGGTGGGTGAGGACAAGCCCTCTCTGGCATGTAACCTAACCCGTGGATCAGATCACCTCCATGTGGAGGGGGTACTGGACACGGGTGCTGATGTGACTATCATACCTGAAAGGATGTGGCCATCACATTGGGAACTTCAGCCTGTGGCAGGCAGAATCCCGGGTGTAGGAGGAGTCAAGTTGGCAAAAATATCAAAACGCATAGTACAAATTGAGGGGCCGGATGGAAAATTGGCTAGCATCCGTCCATTTGTTACAGATTATAAATGCCCTCTATGGGGGAGAGACACCATGTCACAGTGGGGGGTAAAATTAATTATTCCTAAAACTCCTCGGGATTTTTAGAAGCGGCCACTGTGGGGCGCCCTACCCAAAAGTTGAAATGGCTAGATGATACCCCAAAGTGGGTAGCAGAGTGGCCGATGAATACGGAGAAGCTCAGGGCACTTGAGGAACTTGTGGAGGAACAATTGGCTAAAGGCCACATATAAGAGACCACAAGTGCGTGGAATTTTCTGGTTTTTGTGATAAAGAAACCGCGGAAGGACACGTGGAGGCTGCTCCACGACCTCAGGGAGATAAACAAAGAAATTGAGGACATGGGGTCTCTCCAACCTGGAATGCCTTCTCCAACAATGCTTCCTAAAGATTGGCAATTGGATGTTCTAGACATCAAGGAATGTTTCTTCCACATTCCCCGACACCCAGAGGATGGCCCACGGTTTGCCTTCTTGGTTCCTACCATCAATCGAGAAAGCCCCAATGAAGCCCTAACACTGGAAAGTTTTGCCCCAGGGATTAAAATGTAGTCCCTCCATCTGCCAGTGGCATGTGGCCTCATTGCTGTCCCAGGTGCATGCCCAGAGAGGGGAGGCCATCATCCTTCATTACATGGATGATGTGCTTGTGTGTGCCCCCAATAACTCTCTACTCCAAGACACACTTGACCTAGTGGTTAAAGATTTAACCTCTGCTGGATTTGAATTGCCGGAGGACAAAGTCCAAAGGATGCCACCTTGGAAGTACCTGGGCTTGGAAATTACTGCACAGACCATTGTTCTTCAGAAATTAGAGATTAATTGTAATCCAAAAACCTTAGCAGATATCCATTCCCTGTGTGGGTCATTGAATTGGGTTAGGCCCTGGCTAGGCCTCACTAATGAGGACCTAGAACCTCTCTTCAATTTATTGAAGGGGGGGAGAGAGAGCTGCTTTCTCCCAGGGAACTGACCCCAGAGGCAAAGACGGCAATTGAAAATGTACAAAAGACTTTAGGAGAGAGGCAAGCTCACCGTTACCAGCCCGAGCTGCCCTTCAAATTCATTGTCCTAGGAAAACTGCTACACTTACATGGGTTAATATTCCAATGGATCCAGGGGCAGAGAGAGTCACTCTTAATCATAGAGTGGGTCTTCCTCTCCCACCAGAGATCCACAACTATCACTAAGCCACAAGAGTTAATAGCTCACCTGGTTCAGAAAGCAAGGATGAGACAGTATGAACTAGCTGGTTTTGACTTCACGTGTATTCACCTCCCAGTAAAACTGTCTGAGGAGGGAAGGAACTGTCCCGAAAGACTGACTAAAGAGATGTTTGAGCACATGCTCCAGAGCAATGCCAGTCTCCAATTAGCCCTGGACACCTTCAGAGGACAAATATCAGTTCATGCCCCCTCTCACAAGCTGTTTAATGTGGAATTCCACCTCATTTCTCGTGAGAAGAGGAGTCGGAGACCACTCAAAGCTCTCACAGTGTTCACGGATGCATCTGGGGGGTCGCACACGTCGGTGATGACTTGGAAAAATCCCCAGACTCAGCATTGGGAAGCTGATGTTGAGTTAGTGGAAGGATCACCCCAGATAGCTGAACTGGCAGCAGTTGTGAGAGCCTTTGAGAAGTTCTCAGAGCCAATCAACTTGGTAACAGACTCAGCCTATGTAGGGGGGTTAGTGTCCAGAGTGGAGCAGGCAGTGCTCAGAGACATCGAGAATGAGCAGCTTTTCAGGTTGCTTTCCAAACTAATTTATTTGATTTCTCATAGAGAACACCCATTCTATGTGATGCATGTGAGATCACACACAGATTTGCCAGGTGAAATTGCAGAAGGGAACCATCAGGCAGACCCCCTTGCAACCCCAGCAGAACAAGCACGCCTTCCTGACATCTTCCAACAGGCAAAGCTGAGCCACCAGCAGTATCGCCAAAAGGCACCAGGTCTAATGCGTCAGTTCCAGCTAACACGGAGTCAGGCTCGAGCCATTGTGGCCACCTGTCCCAGTTGTCAGCTGCACACCATGCCCTCAATAGGCATGGGGGTTAACCCCCGAGGTCTTGGCAGTTGTGAGGTATGGCAGACAGACATCACACACATTCCTAGTTTCGGTCGCCTCAAATATGTGCATGTTAGCATTGACACATATTCAGGCGCAGTCTATGCCTCTGCCCATGCAGGTGAAAGGGCAATGCACTCTAAAAAACACCTAGTGCAAGCCTTTTCAGTATTGGGGATCCCTAAGGAAATCAAAACTGATAAGGGCGCAGCGTATAAGTCCAAGGAGTTCCTAGAATTCGTCCAGCAGTGGGGAGTGGAACATACAACTGGCACCTTCCACTCCCCCACAGGTCAAGGTGTAGTAGAAAGAGCCAATCAGATGCTCAAGCAGGTTTTGGCTAAACAGCGCAGTTCAACTGCGTGGATGTCTCCACAGCAGAAGCTCTGCAAAGCCATGTTTACTATCAGTTTCCTTAATTGTTCATTTGAGAACATGAGTCCACCTGTGGTACGTCCCTTTAACAGTGGTAAACAGTTCAAGTTATCCCAACATCCTCCAGTTTTGATTAAGCACCCAGAAACCTGGGAAATCAAAGGTCCCTATGAGCTCGTTACCTGGGTGCGTATCCACTCCCTCAGGCCCTCGGTGGATTCCCCAAAAGTGGGTGAAACCGTATGTCCCGAAACATCCTGTTCCCACTGAGGGGAACGAGGATCAGGTGGCTGTGGCTTCAAAAAGAAGACACTGCCGGAAAAAAGAAAAAGAAATCCTCATAGAGGATGACATTCCGGCAGTTAGAAACTTTTAATAGGTTTTACAATGTTTGTCTTTCCTTTTAGAGAAAAGCTTCCCTTCTCTAGGTCCTGTGATGAACCCCATTCAAGTTGTCTTCCTGTTAACACTGAACAGCTTAGCAGCTGCATGAATCGTCCTTCAGCCACGTCAAAACCTCTAGATGAACCTGGCACACACACTCCAGAATCGTGCGGGCATAGATTTTCTCCTACTAGTGCACGGACATGAGGGCCAGGAATGTGAAGGACTTTGCTGCATGGACCAGACCTCAAAAGCTGCTAACATCCATGCTACCCTAATCTGAAGATTAGTTCAATGGACTGTTCAAAGGCTGGGGATTCACAGGTTGGTGGGCAAAGTCATAATTAAAATGAAGCTAATATACTTCTATCAACTGTGTAAAACAAAAAACGGGGAGATACTGCATTTCCTAGGTGAATTGTAAACAGCACATTCCGTGACCCCTGCTATGCCCTGTAGCTTGGTTCCTCTCCCGTCCTGGCCATACAGGGCTGTCTGGGATCCAATTTCTCCCCACCCCCCTTTTCAGACCCTAGAAAAGATCTGTAGCCCCTGACCTCTGTCTCTTTCTCCCTCTCTTTCTCCCTCTTTTCCTTGCTACCCACGAGAAATAAACCCTGCAACTTCATCAGGGAAAACAGCCTCTTTTATTATCTTATTTAGATCCATGAGGCAAGGGCCCAGGAGGCTTCATCCTAACACCTGAGCTAGACCGGAGGAAAAGGTGAAGACCCCATTTTTAGGGCCGAGAAAAAGCCTCAGCAGTGATGGTTGTGCTGCTCCTTGGTTTCCTTGCAGCCTGCTGTGGAAGCATTGGCGGTCACTTCTAGGCACCGAGTTGCAGAGAGCTGTTGCGTTCCCTAGATACATTGTAAATGGTACATTCCTTGACCCCTGCTGTGCCCTGTATCTTGGTCCCTCTCCCCTCCTGGCCACACAGAGCTGGCTGGGATCCAATTTCTCCCCGCCCCCCCTTTCCAGACCCTAGAAAAGGTCAGGACCCGCTGACCTCGCTCTCTTTTCCCGCATCTCCTTTTTTCCCCCAGATCTCTTATCCCGCTCTTTCTTTTTTCCCCCCCTTTTCTCTTGCCCCGTTCTCTTCCCCCCCCCCATGCTTTTACCCTGTCCTTCCCCCTCTTTTCTCTCTCTTCCCCCGCTCTTTTCCCTTCCCTTTTCACTCACTACCCACGAGAAATAAACCTGTAACTTAATCAGGGGAAAGAGCCTCTTTTGATATCTTATCTACGTCTCTGTGGCTAAGGCCCAGGGGAATCTCACCCTAACACTGAGCTAGACCGGAGGAGGGTGAAAGACTCTGTATAGGCCGAGGAAAAAGCCGTTACAGTTGGCGCTCCACGTGCGTGGTTTCTTTAAAGCACCCACGTTTCGCTGTGATTCCTATTTTCGGGATTCGACCAGCATAGGAGCTGATCAACTAGCTCAAATTTCTTTAAGCTGCATTTTGTGCAGTTCGAAGACTTTTCAGCACGAACCGGCAGCCTGTCAGTCCCAGACAGGTCGGTTCAAGACGTGGATCCACTACCGTGTACACAGACGTCTCTGCCTGCAACAGAAAAGGTGAGTTAAGCGTCCCTTTCCGGCGGGTAGTTCCCGGACCTCCGCGGGGGGGTCTCACCGGTGGCATTTTGCCGGCCCGGCGCTGTTCTCGGGAGGAGAGGCGGCGTGGGCGTGTTTGCAGCGTGCGCGCGGCTCAGCAGCTCGTGGCCACGTGGTGCGGCGCGGGGGCTGGGGGGAGGGCTGGACGCGGCCACCCCAGGCGCGGAGCGGCAGGCAGGCAGCTTTGATCGGTTTCAGAGCTGCTGCACAGGGAGGTTTTTTTGCGTTTTTGCGGTTTTTACGGGTGTTTGCAGCGGGGCCGGTCCCTACAGCGGAGCGGGCGCCACACATAGGTTTTGCTGACAAAAAACGGCGAAATTAACATCGGTTCCGCATCTAGTAAAGCCTGAAAACCGTGGTGTAGCACGTCTTAACAACTAACTCCTTTCCTGTGTTTTAACTGTAGTGGGGTAGATATAGTGCAAATTGCTAACACTATGGGGATACAGCAATCTGCTTTACAAAAGAGTATAACAAAACAACTCAAAGTAATACTAAGTTCAGGAAATGTTTTAATATCTAATAAAAAACTAGCCCGTTTTGCCAGCTGGCTGTCTGTTGAAAAATCTGACCTTGAATTGCAAAATGTAAATTCGATTTCATTTTGGGATGAAATAGGGGATTTATTGACTTCAAAAGTAGAAAATGGAGATAAAACTGCCTCTATATTCCTTCCGATATTTTTACAAATTCGGAAAGTTTTAATTCAGACAGAAAACAACAGACAGCAGCAGCAAAATGATTCAAGCTCACCTTCCCTTTCCAAAAATCCCTATAACCATAACCTGGAAAGCACCCTACGGTCTCCCTTGGGAATGCAGCATGCTCAGCACGGCTGTAACTGTGCTGAAACCCCAAATCCTCCCCAGTATCCCGGTTCTGACGATTTTTCTAAAATTATCAGTTCTCCTTCCTTATTCCCTTCCCCCACGGGCCACGAACACGTGGCCGTATCTGGACAGGTCAGGATCGGGGTCCCAGATAGCTCGGGACATGCGGTTCAGGGAGTGGGGGAGGGCCGATATGGTGACAACCACGTGTCTCCTCCTTCATCCCGCAACCCCCTTTACCCTCTGGTCCCAGCCCCTAAGCCTGTCCCCTCCCATAACCCATCCCTGCCTCCGGCTCCACCGCCCCCTCCCCCCTCCAAGACCCTGTCCTGCACAGTACCTAGCAACCCCGCCCACAGGTGTTGCAACCCTGGATTCCACCACCCCTCCCCCTCTCCGGTTTCACATTCCTTCCCTCCAAGCTGCTGCGGGGTGGGGGAGGGCGATGGAGCCCCTGCTGGGTTCAGTGCCGGTCGGGGTGGGGGTGGGGAAGGATCAGCTCACAGCCCCTGGGGGATGGATGGTGCTCCCGCGGTGGGGGGGGTGGGGAGCCTCCCGGGCCGGGTGGGGGGGGGATGCCCAAACCTGAAAGTCAGCACCAGGAGAAAGAGTATGTACCATCAGTTGCTCCTGTAGTTTATCTTGGTAAGAGAAACGGAAAAAGAAGTTATCAACCTTTGTCCTACCAAGATAAAAAAGAAATTTGTAAAGTACAAACAGAATTTGGTAGGAATAGTGAAATCTTTAAAGGCATAATGAGAGCCACTTTTAATTCAAACGAACTGGTTCCATATGATATCAAAGAGCTTTTCCGGTGCCTGTTAACTCCATCCGAATATGATCTATGGGAAAGCCTATGGAAAAGATCTTTAAAAGTGCTTTTACAAGAGCTTTTAAAAAGCTCAGATAATGCAAAAGATGCTGATAATAATGATATCACATATGAACACCTATGTGGGGAGAAAGATTGGCATTGCCCTGAAAATCAAACTAGAGTATTATCTAAGTCTGTCCTAGATAAAATATGCAATGCTGCAGAAAAAGCCTTTAATCAATTACCAACAGTAGATACTAAAGGCAGTTATATTAACATTAAACAGTTTACTTCTGAGAATTTCTTACAGTTTGTGGACCGCCTTCGTATGCAAGTAGAAAGACAATTGTCTGATCCAGTATTACTACCGGAATTAATTAAAGAAATGGCTCAGAGGAATAATAATGAAACCTGCCGTAGGGTTATCCTTGGCCTTCCCCTGGAGCCAGCACCTAGCTTAGCACAGATGATTGAAGCCTGCGCCAGAAAAGCAGAACTGTTCAGTGGACACGAAAGAAATCCAAGACTGGCACACCCAAGGACCATGGCAGCTGTAACACCAGAAGCCAAGAACCAACCAGTGTCACCAGAGCAACTGCAGCACATCATCTGCTTCCAGTGCAAGCAGCCAGGACACTTCGCCAGGGACTGTCCACACAACCAGAAAGAGAAGAAAACCAACAAAAAAAAAAACTAACTTTACAGCGAGTACCCGCCATTAACACCATAGCGCGCTCAGCTATAAATACTGCGGGCTCCACACTGGCAAAAGACTCTCTCTTCATAAACAAAAAGGGGGAGGATGGGATAGAGGGTGTGGGGATGTATGGCAATGAAAATATCAAATGTTCAATTAACAAGGTTTGGAAGCCACTAGGCCGTTTTAGGCTTGTGACTACCAGAGGTTTTCATTTCAGGTCACCTGATTGGACAGTCATAACAGTGGACTTACCTAACAGTACACAGGACGTGACGTTAAACCACATGAAACTGGACAGTGAGTACTTTGTTGTCGGTGACACAGCACACACACCCCTAGAGATTGAGGTGGTTCCCATGACTATCAAGGGAAGCATAACTAGCCTCATTCTCTTGGCACGATGTCCTCTACCACCATATTACCTAGCTGAGGGACAAATCCTTGCCCAGGCCATTCCTGTTCCACAGGAGGTCCCAGTAGATGGAAAATCACCTGAAGTCTACTAGGCAGAAGTGGTGGGTGAGGACAAGCCCTCTCTGGCATGTAACCTAACCCGTGGATCAGATCACCTCCATGTGGAGGGGGTACTGGACACGGGTGCTGATGTGACTATCATACCTGAAAGGATGTGGCCAACACATTGGGAACTTCAGCCTGTGGCAGGCAGAATCCCGGGTGTAGGAGGAGTCAAGTTGGCAAAAATATCAAAAAGCATAGTACAAATTGAGGGGCCGGATGGAAAATTGGCTAGCATCCGTCCATTTGTTACAGATTATAAATGCCCTCTATGGGGGAGAGACACCATGTCACAGTGGGGGGTAAAATTAATTATTCCTAAAACTCCTCGGGATTTTTAGAAGCGGCCACTGTGGGGCGCCCTACCCAAAAGTTGAAATGGCTAGATGATACCCCAAAGTGGGTAGCACAGTGGCCGATGAGTAAGGAGAAGCTCAGGGCGCTTGAGGAGCTTGTGGAGGAACAATTGGCTAAAGGCCACATATAAGAGACCACAAGTGCGTGGAATTTCCCGATTTTTGTGGTAAAGAAACCAGGGAAAGACAAGTGGAGGCTGCTCCACGACCTCCGGGAAATAAACAAAGTAATTGAAGGCATGGGGTCCCTCCAACCTGGAATGCCTTCTCCAACAATGCTTCCCAGTGATTGGCAATTGGCTGTTCTAGACATCAAGGATTGTTTCTTCCATATTCCCTTACACCCAGAGGATGCCCCACGGTTTGCCTTCTTGGTTCCTACCATCAATCGAGAGGCCCCAATGAAGCGTTACCACTGGAGAGTTCTGCCACAGGGAATGAAATGTAGTCCCTCCATCTGCCAGTGGTATGTGGCTTCATTGCTGTCCCAGGTGCGTGCCCAGAGAGGGGAGGCCATCATCCTTCATTACATGGATGATGTGCTAGTGTGTGCACCCGATAACTCTCTACTCCAGGACACACTTGACCTAGTGGTTAAAGTTTTAACCTCTGCTGGATTTGAATTGCAGGAGGACAAAGTCCAAAGGATGCCACCTTGGAAGTACCTGGGCCTGGAAATCACTGCACGGACCATTGTTCCGCAGAAATTGGAAATTAATTGTAATCCAAAAACCTTAGCAGATCTCCATTCCCTGTGTGGGTCATTGAATTGGGTTAGGCCCTGGCTAGGCCTCACTAATGAGGACCTAGAACCTCTCTTCAATTTATTGAAGGGGGAGAGAGAGCTGCTTTCTCCAAGGGAACTGACCCCAGAGGCAAAGACTGCAATCGAAAAGGTACAAAAGACCTTAGGAGAGAGGCAAGCTCACCGTTACCAGCCCGAGCTGCCCTTCAAATTCATTATCCTAGGAAAACTGCCACACTTACATGGGTTGATATTCCAATGGATCAAGGAGCAGAGAGAGTCACTCTTAATCATAGAGTGGGTCTTCCTCTCCCACCAGAGATCCAAAACTATCACTAAGCCACAAGAGTTAATAGCACAACTGATTCGGAAAGCAAGGATCAGACTGTATGAACTGGCTGGCTGTGACTTCACATGTATTCACCTCCCTGTTAAACTGTCTGAGGAGGGAAAGAACTCTCCTGACAAATTGACTAAAGAGATGTTTGAGCATTTGCTCCAGAGGAATGCCAGTCTCCAATTAGCCCTGGACAGCTACAGAGGACAAATATCAGTCCATGCCCCATCTCACAAGCTGTTTAATGAGGAATTCCACCTCATTCCTCATGAGAAGAGGAGTTGGAGACCACTCAAAGCTCTCACAGTGTTCACAGATGCATCTGGGGCATCCCACAAGTCGGTGATGACTTGGAGAAATCCTCAGACTCAGCATTGGGAAGCTGATGTTGAGTTTGTGGAAGGGTCACCCCAGGTAGCTGAACTGGCAGCAGTCGTGAGAGCCTTTGAAAAGTTCTCAGAGCCAATAAACTTGGTGACAGACTCAGCCTATGTAGCGGGGATAGTGTCCAGGGCGGAGCAGGCAGTGCTCAGAAACATCGAAAATGAGCAGCTTTTCAGGTTGCTTTCCAAACTAATTTATTTGATTTCTCATAGAGAACGCCCATTCTATGTGATGCATGTGAGATCACACACAGATTTGCCAGGCGAAATTGCAGAAGGGAACCGTCAGGCAGACTCCCTTGCAACCCCAGCAGAACAAGCAACCCCAGCAGAACAAGCACGCCTTCCTGACATCTTCCAACAAGCAAAGCTGAGCCACCAGCAGTATCACCAGAATACACCAAGTCTAATGCGTCAGTTCCAGCTAACACGGAGTCAGGCTCGAGCCATTGTGGCCACCTGTCCCAACTGTCAGCTGCACACCATGCCCTCAATAGGCATGGGGGTAAACCCCCGAGGTCTTGGCAGTTGTGAGGTATGGCAAACAGACATCACACACATTCCTAGTTTTGGTCGCCTCAAATATGTTCATGTAAGCATTGACACATATTCAGGCGCACTCTATGCCTCTGCCCATGCAGGAGAAAGGGCTATGCATGCCAAACAACACCTAGTGCAAGCCTTTTCAGTGTTGGGGATCCCTAAGGAAATCAAAACTGATAAGGGCACAGCGTATAAGTCCAAGGAGTTCCTGGAATTCGTCCAGCAGTGGGGAGTGGAACATAAAACTGGCACCTCCCACTCCCCCACAGGCCAAGGTATAGTGGAGCGAGCCAATCAGACGCTCAAGCAGGTTTTGGCTAAACAGAGCAGTTCAACTGTGTGGATGTCTCCACAGCAGAAGCTCTCCAAAGCCATGTTTACTATCAATTTCCTAAATTGTTCATTTGAAAACATGAGTCCACCTGTGGTACGTCACTTTAACAGTAGTAAACAATTCAAGTTATCCCAACATCCTCCAGTTTTGATTAGGGACCCAGAAACCTGGGAAATCAAAGGTCCCTATGAACTTGTTACCTGGGGGCGTGGATATGCGTGTGTATCCACTCCCTCAGGCCCTCGGTGGATTCCCCAAAAGTGGGTGAAATTGTTTGTTCCCAAACATCCTGCTCCAACTGAGGAGAACGAGGAGCAAGTAGCAGTGGCTTCAAAAAGAAGACGCCGCAGAAAAAAAGGAAAAGAAATCCTCATAGAAGGTGGCATTCCGGCAAATAGAGACTTTTAATAGGTTTTATAATGTTTGTTTTTCCTTCTAGAGAAAACCTTTTCTTCTCTCAGTCCCGTGATGAACCGCATCCAAGCTGTCTTCCTGCTAACACTGAACAGTCTAGCAGCTGCATGGATTGTCCCTCAGCCACGTCAGAACATCTGGGTGACCCTGGCACAGACGCTCCAACAAGAAAATAGATTTTCTCTTGCTACTACACGGACATGAGTGCCAGGAATTTGAAGGACTTTACTGTATGGACCTGACCTCGAAAGCTCCTAACATCCATGCTGCCCTCCGAAACATGAACAACTTAATCGGACAAGTAAAGCAAGAATCTGAAGATTGGTTCAATGGACTGTTCAAAGGCTGGGGACTCACAGGGTGGTGGACATCTATAGTCAAAACAATTGTGTTAATTTTTGTTATTCTTTTCCTTGTAATAATGGCATTCGGGATCCTACGTCACTTGGTTTTCAAGGCTATTCATAGTCTCATTCCCTCTACCTCAGTAGTCAATCACACAGAAATGAAGGACTTGAAACAATCTAACCCTCCCACCAGCTACAAGTGGTGGGCAAAATCGTAATTTGAATGATACCAATATCCTTCTTTCAACTTTGTTAAACAAAAAACGGGGAGATGTTGCGTTCCCTAGATACATTGTAAATGGTACATTCCGTGACCCCTGCTGTGCCCTGTATCTTGGTCCCTCTCCCCTCCTGGCCACACAGAGCTGGCTGGGATCCAATTTCTCCCCGCCCCCCCTTTCCAGACCCTAGAAAAGGTCAGGACCCGCTGACCTCGCTCTCTTTTCCCGCATCTCCTTTTTTCCCCCAGATCTCTTATCCCGCTCTTTCTTTTTTCCCCCCCTTTTCTCTTGCCCCGTTCTCTTCCCCCCCCCCATGCTTTTACCCTGTCCTTCCCCCTCTTTTCTCTCTCTTCCCCCGCTCTTTTCCCTTCCCTTTTCACTCACTACCCACGAGAAATAAACCTGTAACTTAATCAGGGGAAAGAGCCTCTTTTGATATCTTATCTACGTCTCTGTGGCTAAGGCCCAGGGGAATCTCACCCTAACACTGAGCTAGACCAGAGGAGGGTGAAAGACTCTGTATAGGCCGAGGAAAAAGCCGTTACAGAGAGCACCACAGTAAATGCCGCAGAGAAGGGAAATACAGAGTGCAGCGAGGAGCTGGACGTGGCTTACGTGCAATAAGTAGAAGGTGAATCTAGGCACTGCCTCTTCAATCTGGCCCCCTCAGTCCTGGTAGCAACTTTTGCAAGTCAGCAAAGGGAGCTGCAAGTATTATAGAATGGAGGGCAGTGAGACACCGTGTGTTATGCCCCCTTTCAGGACTGCTGACAGAGGGCTACTTTAAGAATGCCTTCTTCTTCCGCGCGTCCTTCTCGCTTCGCTCTAGCTGCATGGAGTACACCACAGCGAAGGTGTGAGGAAGGGCACTGCCCCAGCTCTTGCCCTGGTGTGCAACGGCTGTGTGCTATTTTTCCAAGCAGCAAGAGGACTGAGAAGTGAAAGCGATTGTGAAGGAGCTCTTTGGCTGCTCGTGTGCTCTTCACTCAACTGCACTCGCAAGCCCGATGCCCTGCGGATTCATTCTTTGCTTTCATTAACATTTATGGGGATCTGAACCCCTTGTAGACTGGTGGGCTGACCTTCAAAAACCGTGTGATGGGTTGGGAGAAGATTTCACCTGCTGCCACTTCCTCACAGTAAGTACCATTATTGAAGTAGCCCCAGAAACACACACTTAGAGTGCGATAGCTCTGAATCCATGAGGCCATCTTCCAGAGAAAATTAAAAATCCATTAATTCCTCAACTGATCAACCCACAAAATGAACCGGATAATAGCCACAGTAACCTTGATTATGAGACTCATGTTTAAAAAAGGCCTTGCAAATGGGAGAGATATAGAGGTGACCACATGGAGGCCAATCCAGGGTAAGCTGGACAGCATGGTGTCACCTACCACAAGCTTGGGTAATTCAAGAACTGTTATCCCCTTTTCTATCCCTCTCTCAATGCCCTCAGGCAAAGCCTCATGTTCCGGGCGCCAAAATTTGTCTTGGTTTGAAAGACAGGTATGGTCTAAGGAAAGGCAAGAGCCCCTTTCCTGCGATGCAGAGTGCGACCCCCCTCCCTTTTAATTATTTTCGGTCCAAATCAGAGGCCTTCAGGCAGGAGATGTGGGGATAAGAATAACAGTTCTTTACTGATATCTAACAAGGCAGAAAACAACAACAGCTATAAAAATTGACAACAGAACAGAACAGTACAGTATAACTCAGTTCCAGTCCCTTTTGGCTGTAGGCCTTCTCCCTGTGCTCAGTTACCAATGCTGTGGGGGCAGGGCAGGTCCCGAGCAGTTGAAGAGGGCTGGAGTGACGGCGGCAGTGGCCCAGGGGTGAGAGGGATGGGGAAAGTGACTCCCCCCTCACGGTGTCGGTCGTGGTGCTCGCCAGATTGTCCGGAGGTAGTAGGGTGAGGTGGGAAAGCAGCAGAGCGATGTCCAAAGGCAGGGAGCTTGGATCTCAGTGCTGGTGTGGCAGGGGAGATTCCAGATCCGAGCACGGGGCGTCCTCTCCCTCCACGAGCCAAACGAGAGGGTTTTCCAGCCCGCTCCCGAAACCCGTCCCACCTTTCCTTTTTCCTGTTCCCGCCCCCCCTCCCTCCACCCACCTCCCTTCGAGAGAACATTACCTTAAGGTATAGCCGCTTAGCATAACAATGGGATAAATTCCACAGAAAGAAATGGGAAGCTTTTAACCCCCACCAGTGGAGTACACCACAGCGAAGGTGTGAGGAAGGGCATTGCCGCAGCTTTTGCCCTGCCGTGCAACGGCTGTGTGCTACTTTTCCAAGCAGCAAGAGCACTGAGAAGTGAAAGAGATTGTGAAGGAGCTATTTGACTGCTCGTGTGCTCTTCGCTGCACTGGGCTCGCAAGCCCGGTTCCCTGCAGCTTCGTTCTTCGCCTTCTGCCTTCCGGACACAGCTGAACTCCAGCGTTCAGTTTCAGCTCTGCCCAACAGCTTGTTCTCAGTTCTGCGGGCAAGCACGCCCTGTTGCCTTGGCTCCGAGTGCAAAGTCCCTAGCGAGCTCTCACTCAGTGCAATGCACCCAGAAAGACGCTCTTGCTCGTCTTTCAAGGAGTGATTCCGAACAGCAGAAGCAGCAGTAGCACAAACATGATGACAAGAAGGGACAATATAGAACACGTCTCTGTCCTGGCACATTTTCGTGTGCGATATGTCCCTCCAAGTCCTCCGTCCATGCGAAGGTCTATGTACTGTGAGCGCTGCTACTTGCAGCTAAGAAGGACAGTGGTGCTAGCAGCGAATTCGGAGAGCGCTGAGCACGTAGTCAAGGATTGAGAAGTGCCCCTGCAATGCGGTGCTAATAGCAGCGTCCTCGAGTCGGGGGCTGTAAGGGTCGCTCCGAAGTTCCCCTCGATTTTGCCTCCCGACCGTCGCAAGGAGAACTCGAGGACACCCACCCAGGCTGACTCTGAACAATGGTTTCCTGGCCCAGCCAAGGTGGATGCCCGTGACTGTGTGCTGTTGTATTGTGTTCACTGGCTTGTGCTGTCATGGCACCAACCAGAGTCTGTGTTGTACCACCAAGTGAGGACTGCTTGACCGTACCTGTCACCTGCAGCACCACACAATGGTCCATAAATCTTCCCACCTCTTGGCCAGAGGCCACTCACTTTGGAGAAGGACTATAAAAGAGAGACACTGTGAGAAAGACCCTTTGAGATCTCTCCACTGATGAAGACCCGTCTACCCCCTGGAGAAGACCCCTGAGATCTCCCCATGGACTAAGACTCGTCTATCGGATGACCCATGAGGACGCCCTTCTCGTCTATTGGTAGCTAGTTTCCCATCCCTTTCTTTCCTTCCCCTCTCCCTATACTTTCTTTCCTATACCTCTCCCCCTTACCGTAACTGAGTTGTTGCCATTTGATGAAATGCATTGCTGTTGTTGAATAAACTGATTTTCTGCTGTTGAATAAACTCATTTTGTCCCCTGCACTTTGCCTGTTTGCACCTTTAAGTTCAAAAGAACCATCATGACTCCCTCTCTGTATTAATAGCGTATCGTGACATTAAATTGGCATCATGGACAGGATATTCTGACAGACAGAAGGGATGCAAGGTTGTCTGTAGTCTGTATCAGGGGAACGAAGTCTTACTCCAGCCTCGCCTAGCTGGCCACCTTGGATGGGTGAGCCTGTCTAGAAAGTAAGGGGGGTTTTTCTGATTTCCCGCAGACTGCAGACACCTTGGTGTGGAGCATCCCCAGACTTGCTTAAGGGCTCTGTAGTCAGAATTTCACAAAAGATCTACTGGTGCAATAGGCGGGACACTGTTGTTGTTGTTGTTTTTTATGATGTTTTTGATACTTGGTGTAGTGAAGAGACAACCTGGTGTTTTGTAACTAAGGAGTGCCTCCCAAGTAGTTTGGTCTCTTCACCCGCGAAGGGGGGCACACAGCGAAAGCTGTTTCGTTGTGTGGGGTAACTTAAGCAATAGACCTCCCTGTTGTGGTTTTTACTTATCCCTTCACAAAATGACTGAGAATTCCACCGTAACAGATAAAGCTGCATTTTATGCTCTATTAGCTAAGTGTAGCACCAGACCGTCCCAAGGTGGGGAGGAATGGGCGAACAGTAATTGGTTTAATCTGGAGAATGTGACTGATAGAATATATTCTTTGCAACATGAATCAAAGTTCAAACTGGGCAAAAATAAAACCATACTCTGCTCAGTTTTGGGAGCTTGTCTTACGGCAGCCATAGAAACTCGCTCTAAGCGAGTTAGTGATGAAAGTACAATTATAGTTTCTTTGCAAACTCTTGTTCAAATTCTGCAAAAACAATTAGATCCAGAAAGGAATGAGAGCCGTTTGTTGTGAGATGAAAATCATTTGCTACAGGCTGCCCTAAGAGAAGAAAGTACCAAAAAAGTAAAGCAGAATGAAACACATGCAGAAACAGAAGAGAAGGAGATTGTTCACATTAATCAAATTTATCCCCAAAAGGAGTCAACTATAATGAAAAATCTTGGGGAGCACTGTTGTCCGAAGTTGAGACCTATGGTTAAAACACAATATACTTATATTGGTCCTGATGATTTTGTACCAAACATTTCTACAAAAGAAATCCCATATTCTGCCACTGAATTAGCAAAACTGACAAAGGAATATGGGCGACTCCCTCATGAAACAGAGACTGAATATGTATTTCGAGTGTCTCTTACTGGGGGAGATCAGATTGGATTATGAGAAAGTGAAGCTAGTGGGTATTGGGGACATGGGGTCTTCTTAACAACCGGAGATAAGAGCTACCCATGGTCTTTGACCCAACGTGCAGCTTTTTGGGCCGGGGGGCTTAACCCCCTGGAAAGGGGAGACCCTATAGCTTTAGTTGGTACTCCCAACCAACTTTTGGAAAACATTCACAAAGCTGCTTGCCTGCAAATGATACATGAGAGAAAACTGACTACCACCTATGAATCACCTATGCAATTGCCTGTAATGCCTGAAATCATGACCCCTTTAATTCGTGGTCTCCCAGAAACACTCAAATCTACCACAATTCTCCTTCAAAAAACTATCACATCCATGACACCTGTAGAAAGATTAGATAGATTTCTTGGAAACTCACGTGAGCAATCTGGTTCCGTGGACTCTTTCCCTCCCTATGAATCCCCCTCTAGACGGACTCCAGAATCTCCTGACAATAACCGTAAAGTTTGGACATGGAGAGAAGTTGCAGAGGAATTGTTGAATTACAGCAGGAAATATGGACCCGTAAAAGTCCCAGAGGATAAAGTGGAGAAAACTAAAGGTGTTAGACATATTGTTTCTCCTAGTGATAAGCCAGAAAAGGGGAAATTGAATACTCCCTGTCAGTACTGGTGGTCGTTGGGGTTAAAGAAACAAATTCCTAAAGATGTTATGGATGGCTTACCACTTGACATGTTGATAAAAATTGTTGTGAATTGGCATTGCCCTAAGATCCTTACATCAAACTCTCCTACTGTCCAGCCTAGTGCACCTCCTCCTCCACCGGTTGTGGTCAGTGAGTCAAACTTAACCCCTCCACAGATTCTGGGCAGTGAGCCAAATCAATCTCCTCCACAGGTTCTGAGAGCTGAGTCAGAGTTTCCTCCTTCTCAGTTTTTGGGAATGGAACTGAAACGGCTTCAGAAGCAGGGAAACTAGAAACCCCGTCTCTCGTGGGTGGGCAGAGGGATGGGGGGGAGGGGGGGAACTGGTTATTCATTAGAATGCTCACCAGAAATCCTAATACTGGGGACCTCCTGATAACAGCAATGGTTGGCCCTAAAAGGTCACCTGTTACCTTTGTGGTTGACACTGGAGCCCAAATTTCTGCACTAACAAGAAAAGCTGCTCAGAAATGTGGAGTTGTTCCAACAAGGAGGCAATGCTTTGTTCTCAATGCCTTGGGGACCACAGAAGCTATGGATATAGTTCTGATAAAAATCTTACTACCTGGAGAGGAGAATTTGTTACTTATCAAAATTGTAATTGGAGATATTCCAAATGATTTATTGGGAATGGATGTCCTTGCTGGAAGACAGTGGGAAGACGAGGAGGGTTGTCTCTGGTCCTTTGGCACACCACGTTTTAATATTAATCTGCTTCAATCTGCACCTTCCTTACCTTTCAGTAAAATTACTAATGTGAAACAATACCCACTTCCCACTGGTGCCAAAGAAGGAATCAAGCCAGTTATTCAGGACCTGAGAGATCAGGGAGTGATAATTGACACTCATTCTCCCTTTAACTCTCCAGTGTGGCCAGTCCGTAAACCTAACGGAAAGTGGAGGCTGAGAGTAGATTTTCGCAGACTAAATGCAAACACAGATCCTCTCACAGCAGCTGTCCCAAATTTAGCTGAACTTATAACTTCAATTCAGGAGAAGGCTCATACAATCATGGCAACTATAGATGTCAAAGACATGTTCTTTATGATACCTATACAGCCAGAGGACATGGACTGTTTTGCCTTCACGTGGGAAGGACAGCAATACACCTTCACTAGGCTTCCTCAAGGGTGCTGCCCGAAACCCCAAGTAAAACACAAACTAACAGAGTGTCAGTTTATGCGGTGCTTTATTCAGGGCCCGGGGACCTGTGGACTCGTGTCCTAAGTCAGGATCCCACTGGTTCCCTTTTTAGAGGGTTTTTTATACCCTTTTTACAAATGGTTTATGTGCAGAAGTACACATTCTTCTGTAGATACATTCACCTTGAAGATAGCATTTTGGCGTCATAAATCTTACATGGTTGCTTATCTTAGGACTATAGTGTTCTCCTCCTCAATCTCTCTCTGGCGCCACTGCCTTAGGACTATAGTGTTCTCCCCCTCAATCTCTCTCTTATGCCACTGCCCACCACCAGTACTTTATTTATGTTTATACTTTAACCTTATCACTAACGGTTCTGCATGCTCTTAGCACAGCACATTCTTAAGTTAGTTTCCCAGGGCCTACTCTGGGGACTGCAGTCTTCAAGCCTTAGCATTACTACTACTATTATGGTTTATACACTTTATATTCTAATATTCAGGATTTCTAGTCCATACGGTAACAAGGGTACAAACACTCCCCTACTCTAGCCCACCATGCTTTAGCACAGGAATTAGAAAAGATACCCAAACCTGACAAGGTTGCTGTCTATCAATACATTGATGATATTCTGGTGGGGGGAGATGAAATAGAAGTAGTGGGGGATACCCAACAGAAAATAATCTCTCATCTAGAAAGCCCTGACTTACAAATTCTCCCAGAGAAAATTCAGAAACCTTCTCAGGAGGTGAAGTTTTTGGGGATTTGGTGGAAAGGAGGTATGACATGCATTCCACCTGATACCCTAACCTCCCTAGATCAAATTAAAATGCCTGGATCCAGGAAAGAGCTTCAACAAGCTCTGGGATTATTAGTGTTTTGGAGAAAACACATCCCTGATTTTTCAATCATTGCTAGACCTCTTTATGACTTGCTGAGGAAAAGGGTAAAATGGGATTGGACTCCTTCTCAGGAGGAAGCATTACAACTGCTGATTTTTGAAGCAACTGCACATCAAGCTCTAGGCCCTATTCATCCCACAGATCCTTTCCAGGTAGAATGGGGATTTGCCACCTGGGGGTTGTCAGTGCACATATGGCAACGAGGCCCAGAAGGCCCTACAAGGCCTGTTGGTTTTTATTCTCGTGGTTTTAAAGATGCTGAAAAAAGATACACTACCTGGGAAAAGGGGCTTTTTGTTGTCAGCATAGCTCTCATAGAAGTGGAGAAAATTACACGTCAGCAACCAATTGTATTAAGAGGCCCTTTTAAAGTTATTAAAACAGTCACCAGTGGGACCCCTCCCCCTGACGGGGTGGCCCAGAGATCCTCAGTTAGGAAGTGGTATGCCCAGATAGAACATTACTGTAACATCTTCTCTGTAACAGAAGGAGCTGTAAAAAATCTGGCTATACAAGAAACTGAGAACTTGGCTAGCAGCCACGATAAACCTGCCTCAGTAATTAAAGTGGCCCCTCCTTTCTCCCCTGAACAATCAGTGAATTCTTGGTTTACTGATGCTTCTGCTAGACGAGAAGGAAAGGTGTGGAAATACAGGGCAGTAGCTCTCCATACTTCATCTGGTGAACGAATTATTACTGAGGGAGAAGGCAGTGCTCAGGCTGGTGAGCTGATTGCTGTATGGAGTGTTTTCAAGCATGAGGTACATAATACCTCTCTTGTTTGTATTTACACTGACTCCTATGCTGTGTTTAAAGGATGTACAGAGTGGCTTCCTTTCTGGCAGCAAAATGATTGGGAAGTTAACAGGATCCCAGTATGGCAAAGGAAAAATGGCAAGAAATTCTAGATATAGCCAATCAAGGAAACTTTGCTGTGGGGTGGGCGGCTTCTCATAAGACAGATGGAAATTTAGCTGGTGAGTGGAATAATGCTGCTGATGAGTTAGCAAGACTAAGTCCCCTGAAAAAGGAACAAATTACAGAGGATTGGGAGCACCTGCTAGAATGGCTGCATATAAAAAGACCACATACAGGTGCGAAAGATTTGTACAAAGAAGCCCTTGCTCGTGGCTGGCCTGTCACCAGGGAAATGTGTAAAACATGCATATCAGCTTGTGAACAATGCCACAGACGACTAGAAAGGCATCCTTTGGAAGATGACCCTTTGCACTTAAGGAAAGGTAAAGGCTTATGGGACGCGTGGCAGGTAGATTATATCGGTCCCTTTAAGAAGTCTGGTGGTAAACATTTCGTGCTGGTAGGAGTGGAAATAATATCAGGGTTAGCTCAAGCTGAAGCCTTTAACAGAGCTACGGGAGAAAACACTGTTAAGGCATTACAAGAATGGTTTGGAACTTTTCCAAAGCCACAGGAGATTCAATCTGATAATGGGTCTCACTTTACTGCTAAAGTAGTACAGGAATGGGCAAGGGAGGAAGGAATAAAGTGGACTTTTCACACCCCCTATTACCCTCAAGCCAACGGGATTGTAGAAAGGACCAATGGTCTTCTGAAGAGACTCCTAAAACCACATGAGGGAAGTTGGGATCTTCGATTATGGCAAGCTGTAAAAGGTATAAATGATAGATGGGGGGTAAACGGGTGTCCCAAAATAACTGCTTTTTGTCCAAAAGCCCCAAGCATCATTCCTGCACTACAGGGACCTAATGATCCTAAAAATCCAGCCCATTACCCTGGGCAACCTGTTTTAGTAAACCTTCCTACTGTAGGAGAAGTACCAATGGTACTAAAAACTCCTCTGAATAAATATGCATGGGTAGCCACCAATGCTCTGGGAAAGGAGCATCGGATAAGTACCCGTTGGATTGTTCCATCATTTTGACCTCCTGCCTCTTGGTGGCAGACTCTGTTGTGTTTACTTTTCACAGAAGAACACCGAGGGACATGGGAACCGGACAAACCATGATCACCTTTTTGATACTTCTCTGTATCCTACCACAACACCATGGCCAAAACTCGGCCGAGTGGCTGTGGTCTGAAGCTTCCATCAGATATACCAGTGCTTTAGGACCCTACCCCAGAGATCGTCACCCAAGCCTTGCGACCGTAGTACTGCACGATTCTGAGGTATACCGTTCAAGTGACTGGGGTTGGGACAAAAAGGACTGGGCTAGGGTACTAATAGGAACAATTGGTGAAGAAATCAAGGTAGGATGCAGAAAAGTGGAGAAATCCCTTCATGAGAAAGCCACTACCATTGCAATCGCCGGGAATTACTTAAAATCAGATATAACTAGTAGCTTGCACCCTAACATCATGGCGAGTCTCTGCCCCACGACAGTATGGACGTGTAAAAAGCAAGTCCCCCTAATACTGTGCTGTGGCCAAAGGAAGGTTGGTAACTATACCTTGGACCCTGACGCCAACAACGTCGAAGTTACAAAGCTTTGTGCGGATGAACTTACTGACTGTTGGCATAACTTTAACCAGACCAACCTATGTAACATGCTCCTGGCAGAATAACACAACAGATGAGTCCAGCTTGAAAGGTCTGACCTATAGGTTCAAAATAAATGCCATAGAAAAACCCACACTGACCGCAGTAGTTGCATACCATGGTGTAAGCACCCCCTTAGTGTTGGATGACAAAACCAAGGTTTTCCCTCCTTTCGTGGTGATGCAAAGTGATGACGTCGCAATAACTTGTAAATTAGTGGCTGGATCCCTCACCGAACCTGCATACAGTTATGGCATAAGACCCCATGGCTGGACTTTATATTGTAGACACCAAAATCAAGACTGTTGGCTAAATTTAACTGCTAGACAATTTTCCTATAAAGTCATGTGTGGAAAAAACAATACAAAATACTGGGGGGAACTTGATGTTAATGTTGTAACACCTACCACCTAACCACCGGTTGTGTTGAGCCCTACGATTTTTCAATTTGGGCCATACGTAATTAGAAAAACTGGCCAACAACAAATATTGTTTAATCCGGCATGGTCTCTCAAACAAATCAAATTGCTGATGCAAAATAATGTCTCAGAAGTTCAGCCAGCTTGTTCACCCTTTCTACAGACTTCTTTTGAGGGATGGACAACCTGGTTGCGGAAACGGAATCCTTCCAAAAAATGAATGGCAAGAGACATAACCAGTGTTGTGGGAACGGGATTGGGAATTTTGAATAGCATCGATTCAGAAGTACTAATGAATAAATTGGCTACCACAGCTGGAGATGTAACCAAATTACAACGGCCCCTGCAAACAACCTTAACAGCTTTGGGGACTCAACAGTGGTTGTTATCAGACATATTACCAAGTTGGGAAAAGGTAAATGTAAATGACCACAAATTGAAAATCGATGCACTTGGTGCTACACAAAATAACATCTCTTTGGCTCTCAGTTGTATCCAGGCCCAGTTGTGGATGCAGTCGGTTGCTGCTTTAATTATAAGAGAAGGTGAGGAAGGCACTTTTCCCACTGAAATTCGAAAGATAGTCTGGGACAGTGCCACTGATTTTGAAAAATAATTCCAGTCCTGGTGGAACTTAGTAAATTTTACCTATGATCCCAGCACAAACACAGCCACAGCCTTTGTACTGACTATACGTAATGCTTCAGTGCATTCAATATTCCCCATAATTGCATTAGGGTTGAACCATGACGGAGCTATTCTCTATCCTTTCGAGCATAGGGAATGGGCCCGTCAAATTGGTGGGAGGTGGCAAACTGTCTATTTGGAAACTTGCATTGTCCGGGAACAACAAGGGTTTATCTGTGAAAGTAATGCAATCAGAGCTCAAGATATTTGCTTGGATTCACAACAGAATGTTTGCAATTTTGAAATTCATCCAAACGAAATTCCTGAAACAGTACTGGTATATGTAGGCAATGGATGTACATGCTTTAGAACTGCTTGTGATAATGTTTTCATAGAAAATTTGGTAGTGAATACTAAGAATCATTCAAACTTTTGTGTCTGTAACTTTACTAGGATTTCAGGATGTGATTTTTCCTATGTAGCCCCAGTTACTTCTCACCATCTTTTGCAGTCAAATTACACACTGATCCACCATCTATTGCCCACTCCAATTGGAATGAACCTCTCTCTGGTGAAGCAATTGTTGCTCCACCAAGATCTGATCGAAAATTTGGAGAAGATCAAGAAAAACGGACAGAAAACTCTAATAGCTGTTCATCACAATGTGGAAAAAATACATGGTGTTTTGGAAAGGGTAAAGACAGATGCTGAACACAGGTGGTGGGATACTCTATTTGGGTGGTCACCTACTGCTACAGGTGTCCTGAACAAATTGTGTCATCCCACCATTGTTCTCTTGATTTTGGTTTTAATTGGTTTTGTTTTATCAGCAATCCTATACATTATGAGTTGGAGAATAACGAAACGGTAAGCACAATTGGCGTCTGTGACAAATGTATCCAGATCGGTTACTGTTGGCATGCCTAGGGTTATTGACACAAGGTTTTAATTAGGATAAAATATGATTTTTAACTAGAATTGATAATCTTCAAATTGCAATTAAAATTGTTTAATCAAAATTTTGCTTTAAAAATTTGATGTATTTCTAATCAAAAATTGAAAAATTAAAGAATTGAACAAATTGTTTAAGATTGTTAGTAATCCAAAATTGAATATAATTGATCTTTTTTGTTTTCCTTTTTTCTCCTTTTCCTTATCCTGTCACTTATCTTTTTCCTACTTCCCTGTCTCTGTTTTCCGGGATATGCTACCAACTTGGACGAGTCCTGAAGACACCACAACTGAAGACTCAACCACGACTCTACAAAGGGGTGCTCTTGACGACGATCGTGAGTCACGGGGTGGTGTAAGGGTCGGTCCAAAGTTCCCCTCGATTTTGCCTCCCGACCTTCGCAAGGAGACCTCGAGGACCCCCACCCAGGCTGACTCTGAACAATGGTTTCCTGGCCCGGCCAAGGTGGATGCTCGTAACTGTGTGCTGGTGTATTGTGTTCACTGGACTGTGCTGTCATGGCACCAACCAGAGGTTTTGTTGTACCACCAGGTGAGGACTGCTTGACCGTACCTGTCTCCTGCAGCACCACACAATGGTCCAATATCTTCCCACCTCTTGGCCAGAGGCCACTCGCTTTGGAGAAGGACTATAAAAGAGAGACACTGTGAGAAAGACCCTTTGAGATCTCTCCACTGATGAACACCCGTCTACCCCCTGGAGAAGACCCCTGAGATCTCCCCACGGACGAAGACTCGTCTATCAGATGACCTGTGAGGACGCCCGTCTCGTCTGTTGGTAGCTATTTCCCCATCCCTTTCTTTCCTTCCCCTCTCACTATACTTTGTTTCCAATACCTCTTCCCCTTACAGTAACTGAGTTGTTGGCATTTGATGAAATGCATTGCTGTTGTTGAATAAACTGATTTTCTGCTGTTGAATAAACTGATTTTCTCCCCTGCACTTTGCCTGTTTGCACTTTTAAGATCAAAAGAACCATCATGACTCCCGCTCTGTATTAAAAGTGGATCGTGAGAGGGGCGAGCTCCGGCCGCAAGAACTTCTCGTCCTGACAAGAGATCTCTGTGAAGGGCATAGGTGAAAAGCTTTCGTTTTCCATTCGAACTGCGAGAGAGGCAGACTGTTGCACGGAGCTCTGAGAACAAAGGTGCACGCCCTAGGCGGGCTCGGGAAGAAGCTGCGTTCTCGAGCACTTGGCTGCCAGCACACTGCTGGCTGTGTGGCGCCGCTTCAGTGGCTTCTGGCCACCGGGGAGTGAAAGCAGCGCCAGGAGTGGGCGAGGCCCGTGAACAAAGCCGCACAAGTAGCGTGCTTGTGTGCACTACGATACAGGCTACTAGGAGAGGAAGGTGGCTGCCTCTCGCTTGCCTTCCCAGATGACCCTAGCAGTCGAAAGGAGCAAGCTGAAGCACTGCTGCTTGTGCTGCTCCTTGGTTCCCTTGCAGCCCGCTGTGGAAACATTGGCGGTCATTTCTAGGCGCCGAATTGCACACAGCACCACGATAAATGCCACGGAGAAGGGAAAAGCAGAGTGCAGCGAGGAGCTGGACGGGGCTTACGTGCAATAAGTAGAAGGTGAACTTAGGCACTGCCTCTTCAATCTGGCCCCCTCTGCTCTTGTAGCAACTTTTGCAAGTCGGGAAAGGGAGCTGTGAGTATGTAGAATGAAGGGCAGCAAGACGCCATGTGTTATGTGCCCTTTCAGGGCTGCTTGACAGAGGGCTACTTTAAGAACGCCTTCTTCTTCCTCGCGTCATTCTCGCTTCGCTCTAGCTGCATGGAGTACACCACAGCGAAGGTGTGAGGAAGGGCACTGCCCCAGCTTTTGCCCTGGCCTGCCTGTGCTTTGCCTTTAGCTGCGCACCAGGACAATGGCACTTCTTACCAGCAAGGCAAAAGAGGCGTTAGTGTATCCTCAGGAATGGCAAGGGCCTAGGCATTGAGTTGAGAGTCAGCATCTGAGCAGTCTTTAGAGATTTCCTCCCCCATGGCGCTGGTGTATTCTCATTCTGGTGCTGAACTGAAATGTCCGGGCATGGCAATTCTGGGCTGCCTTGTGCAGAGACGAGCACAAATGTGGGGCTATGATCCTCTGTTCCGGAGCTCTGCTTCTGGGTGTGTGGGCCGCCATGAGCTTGCAGCAGACACCCAGGACACTGTGGATTGTGGATGAGACTGGGCTGGCCCCCCGCCCCCCATTGGTCTGACGGCAGCAGGAGTGGTGTCCGAGCAGCATCGCCTGAGGGCCCCATGGGGGGCGGGGAGAGAGCCGGGAGTGACCCTGGGCGACACCCCAAGCGATATCCATAGGGCCCGGAAGGCCAGCAGTGGCATCGAGTTTCACGGGTAGGAGGCTGCTAAGCTCCTTTGAAAGCTGGAGCTCCTCTGCTCTAGGACAGACTGGGAGAGCTGAGGGTGTCCAATGTGGAGAACAGAAGGCTCCAGGGAGACCTTCGAGCCCCTTGCAGTGCCTGCTGGGGCTCCAAGATAGCTGTGGAGGGACTTTGGAAAAGGATCTGGACTCGCAGGACAAGGGGGAATAGCTTCAAACTGCCAGAGGGCTGGGGTAGATGGGATATTGGAAAGGAATTCTTCCTTGTGTGGGTGCTGAGGCCTGGCACATGTTGCTCAAAGAGGCTGTGTGGGAGCCCCATGGCAGGAAGTGTCCAGGACCAGGCTGGAGCGGACATGGAGCAACCTGGACTAGTGGAAAAGTGTCCCTGCCCATGTCAGGATGTGGGGAGAAGATAATCTATCATCTCTAAGGTCGCTTCCAGTCCAAACCATTCAGGGATTCTAGGATTCACGGAAGGCCCTTTTCCAAGTGAAGTGTTGTATCTCTTGGCTCCCAGCTAGTAGTTGCCAGTTCTTCTGGAAGCAGGCATGGCCAAGCAGCTGTGATGAGCCATGGCTTCTCAATAGGACGAGTGTGATATATTTGCAGAGAGGAAGGCTGCAGACAGATCTTCAAGGCCCAGGTAAAACAAGCAAAGGATTGAATAAAAGCCAAAGGTTGGTTGTGTTAGTCAGTTTGCTGGCTGTTGAAATGGCCCCAGGTCATTTTCAACATTTCTAATTTGGATTTGTTTGAGTAAAAAGTGAATGTGTTACCTCCAGCGTAGGCTCTCCAATGCATCTCCATGTGCTCCCATCTCTTTGTTGTATATCAGGTTCTATTAACTGAAGACAGAATCATAACACAGTAGTAAAACATTTAGAGGTGTAGTTAGCCAGCTTCAGGAGTTTCCAACTCTGCTGTTGACTTTTCTGGTAACTGTAAGCAAGGCAACACAATCCAGTTACTCCACTTTTCCTCCCTGAGGAAAAGATGATCTTTTTTTTTTTCTCATTTTGAAAATACCCTCAAATGAAGAGAGTTATGCATGTGGCTTGTAGGATTCATTATTTTAAAGTTCTCTTCTGCTGTCTTTCGCGTACCAGTTTTTTGTAAATTTTTTTTTTGCTGTTCTCCATTCAGTAGGTTAGAAAGAATTTTAATTGTTGATATGATGGTTCTTTGAAGGCACGCTTAGCCCACCTTTTGGGTGAAGGAAAGAAGAAGACAAGGTCCTCTAAGAAGAGTAAAAAGCATACTTTAAAGAGACATGCGGAGATGCCTGCTGATATCATGCAATTACCGTGTAATCAGCAGAAATATGTTGTAAAGACACCCATCAGTGACTTCACAAGAAAGCCACACTCAAGACAGGTAGAGAGCAGAAGCATAAAACCCCAAAGGTATGAAATGGACAGATTTTCATTGGGAATGAGCAACTCCTGAATTCTTGGTTCTAGAACTAGGGGCTTTTAATAAATAGACTGTCTCCTTGCCAAACGTAAATTTGGTGTAATGAACTGCTCACTGCCCGTTGAAGTGCAGGGCTAGTAGACAAATATTTGCCATGGCAGGCATATTGTATGGCTTTCCTGTTAAAAAGAAATTGGTTTCGCCCATAGCAACCTAGATATGTACCCAGTCTGACACCTAATTTTTAGGATATATTTCCAAGTAAAAGGCTTTCGTGATGATGCAGTAAGTTTATGTCATGAACAGGAATGAAGTGATTGCATGCATCCTTTTTTACCCTAAGCCAGCTGCTGAATAATGAGACAGAGACTCTCACTGACGCCAAGGAGTGCCCAAGCTTTTGGGAAAAGCACTGGGCATATAAAGCCCATTTCCACATTTCTTGCTAGCGTCTCCTTCAAAGTTCATGGGTTGTTCATCTTTTAGAGCTGTTCTAGATGTCTTTGTAGTTTACATGTACTAAATGTAGCAGGTATTGCTTTCATGCCGTCCTAATAGATTTGAAGTTGGCATCTACTCAGGCTTCAATGTCTCAGAAGAAGCAACGTTGATTCCTTGAATTCTATTCTTGAACGTGAGAATGATACATATGTAGTTAATGAATTAATTAAATAGAATTCACTTGAATGGGAAAATTGTCTTGTTCATGTAGATTTTAACTTGGGAAATTGATATTTGAGTTCTACTTTTCATTGTTGTTGCTTTTCTGTATTCTTTGATTGCACAGATAGCAGATGTACTGACCAAGTATTCTGTGAAACTGGAGGAAATGTCCTTCCTCTTGGCAGCTGATGTTCACAAGCTCATTAATGCTAAGGTCATGGTAAATGTTTTACCTGGGGCAAGATAGCAGTCTGAATATTCCTAGAATGTCTTTCTTTCCCCAAATGAAATACACTTTTTCTGCCTATCAATCACTGAAATATAGAAGAAATTTCTACTTGGCAGGGTATTGGTTATCATTTGTGTTCTTTTCTCCCCTCATTTTCTGTAGAAGAGACAATTTTTTGTTTGTTTTTGCATGTTGTATGCTGCTTCTACTTCTGGTTTTCTTTTTTAATACACAGAATATAGAGAGAGCACTGCTGGATAATGAGAGGGCAACTGTCAAGCTACTCTTGAATCGAATGAAATCAGAGCTTGAGAAAGAAAAATGGCATCAACTGAAATGGCAAGGGAGAGTCAAGGACTGGAAGCTCATGCAAAAGAAGTGTGTAGTTCAGAGTTTCAGGTCAGAAATGTGGCAGTCTTCTTTTGGATAATGAGCAACACAAAGTGGCTAGTGTTCACTTTTGGTTTCTATCAAATAATGCTTGATCATTTTTTCTTTCTGTGTGATATCACATATGATATCACATATATCATGTGATTCCATTCTACATATCTACTTTCCATCCTGCAGAGAATTTATGGCAAGTGAAGAAATACAGAATCCCCCAACTGTGAATATGGAAATGGAAAAGTTGGTAAAGGAGCAGATGGTAATTGCATTTATTCATCACTGCTATGCTGCTATACAGACAGATAGTCTGTTTATGATTCAAAAATTCAATGGGACATCAAGTAAATAGCAAAGCAAAACTAACTACCGAAAGTACTATAAGGGCCAGAGATTAGCTTGGATCAAAACAGGTATTCTCCTATTATTGCTTACAAACAAGTCAACATGTGAAACAGATGGCACAATGTGGTTTGTGCCTTGTTTTGGGCATGCCCGGAAGAAGGAAATTCTGATTTCACATATGGGAAAAGAAATGTTGACATTTGAATGAGATTGTTCATATCCCAGAAAAGGTTGCTTTGAAAGGTTGTGGAAGTCCTGTTAGGAAACATG
The DNA here is from genome assembly GCF_052056855.1 of Sturnus vulgaris. Lineage (NCBI taxonomy): Eukaryota > Metazoa > Chordata > Aves > Passeriformes > Sturnidae > Sturnus > Sturnus vulgaris. The sequence continues at coordinate 68,001,643 of NC_142282.1, forward strand.
GCTTTACAAGTCCTTTCCACCAGGAGACAACAGCTGCAGAACATCTGGGTGTGCCAGTGTTGAGAGCACCAGCAAAGATCAAAGTGGAGAAGTTGGTGAACCATGGCAGTGGCCTGGGGGAGAGCACGTGAGGTGCTGGCTGTGGGACCAGGGGAGTCCTGACTGATTTAGGAGGCGTGTGATGGTCTGTGCCAGCAAGAGGAGTAGTGCTGTGGCCTTGGGACACTGCGAATACTGGAATTTAGTGGGGTCACTGGGCAGGCTGAGTGTCTGAGCTGCTGGAGCGACCCAGTTTGCCAACATGTTTACATCCAGTCTCACTCTTGCCAGCCACAGAAAGGAGCAGGTTGTGGCTGCTGGCGATGCCTGTCGTGTATATGTAGTATATATGTGTGCTATCCCAGCCTGCTGGGAACACTTCTTCTTTGTGACTGCTTGGGCTGAGGGAGAGAAAGCAGTGGTAGTTTCTGAGGTTTCGAGTTTGCTCGAGTTTCTCAGGCTGTTTCTGGAGCCACCCAGAGTTCTCTTCCTTGAAGCATTTCAATTCCTGGTAATTTTCAAAATTTAAACAGACACAGCCCTAAGCAAGTTGATGTGACTTCAGAGCTATTCTTACACTGAGCTGTTGAATGATCTGATCTCCTGAGATGTCTTCCATCTCAGTTTATGACCTGGTTCTTGTGAAAAGTAGGATCTTTTAGCCTGGAGAAGAGAGGTTTCTGGAGAGACAGTATAGTGGCCTTTCAATATGTAAAGAGGGTATAAGACAAATGGAGAAAGACTTTTTAGGAAGGTTTGCAAAGACAGGACAAGGGGCCATGCTTTCAAACTGAAACTAGGTTTAGACTGGCTAAAAGGAAAAACTTTTCAACAATGAAGCTGGTGAGACACTCAAATGGGTGTTCCAGAGAAGTTGTGGATGCCCCATCATTGAGAGTGCTCCTTATCAGTTTGGCTAATCTTGAGCAATTTGATCTACTGTAAGATCTACTGGGCAAGGAAGTTGGACTAGATGATCTTTAATCACAGACTGTTGTACGATTCCGTGAAAGACAGAATGCAATAAAGTTCATATTTCAGATTTTGGCGCAGACATATTTATTATTTCTCATTTTATGCATCATTGCAAAGACAACTTGTTAGCTTCTGAAATGATGAGCTGAGATTGATTTCCTTCCTTAGTTTCATTTTCCCTCTTATTCCTTCACTCTTGGCCTTTTTTTTTTCACTAGATTTCCTCTTCCAGTAAACTGCCCTTAAGTATCACTTTGCTCCCCACCTGGTTTTATATTTTTTTCAACCCGACCTTCTCACTGGTTCGTTTTGGGCCTTTGCTGCTTGAAGTCCAGCAGCCTCCTTGTCTGAGCATTATGGAGCTTTCTTTACAGCTTCATCACTATGCAAAAAGCCATAAATTACTGTGTTCCATCTCACATACCATCAAGTATCACAATAATATTCCCTCTGCTGAATAGCTGGTTGGCTTACATAGACTAGCCAAATACCAGGAAACCTAGATGGCTGCAAGAATCTTGTAGACTACTCCCACTGTTCATTGAAATTCTGGAGAAGTTACATGAGGCATCACATTCTCTTGAAAGAAGTGTATATCATCTCGGACATTCTAGAATGGGCTATTAATATTGTCATGAGTTTCTGGCTAGACTTTTTGTATGAAAATTCAAATTCAAATGATCTGAAATGATAGAATTCAAGAATTTTTTTTTCCCCGAATCGAAGTATGATGGAGTTACATAGGGAGAATCTTAATCTTAGTTATTCTATTCCATCTCACATCATGGCTGGGGGCAGGGAGAAGGGAGTATCTTTGGGGGACAATGGGTTCTGGTGTAATCAGTAAGCTGGGCAGAGGAGCCATCAGGTATTGTCTGTTGTTTGGGGGGGATTCATGTGAACTCTTCATTTCTTGTACCCTGCCACTAGTATTGTTGCCAAAATTGTTTGTTTTCTCATCCAAGTGACAAAATCAGCACACTTAATGAGGGACGAAGAGGGAGCAGCGACCTCAGAACAGGAGGAAGAAGAAGCAGAGCCTGCTGTCTTCCCGAAGAAAAAAACACTACCAGCCAACTTTGCATCATCTGTGAACTTCCTGGGCGTGTACTCTATCCCCTTGTCCAGATCACTGATGAAGATATTAAACAGGACTGGGCCCAAGACTGAGCCTTGGGGACCAGCTGGATGAACTCTATTTCCCACCACTCTGTGGGCCTGGCCATCACCCAGTTTGTCACCCAGCAAACAGCCCACCCACCCAAACCATAAGCAGACAGTTTCCTCAGGAGAATGATGTGAGACTCATTGCAAAAAGGATCAGGGAGATGCCTAGGATGAGTCTCAGGTGAATCCAGGAGACTATAGTGGAGGACTATTCAGTTTTCCAATCAATTTGCTTAAAAAACTCTGCAAAACCGTAATAAAAAAACAAACAAACAAACAAACAAAAAAAACCAGACCAATCAAACACACAAAAAACCCCAACCAATAATCCCCAAAGAGACAAAAAAGCCCACCAAAAAACCTAAACTGAAAAAAAAATCCAAACCCAACACATCAAAAATCAGGGTGAATGTTTTTAGTAACTTTAAAAATAACAAAACAAAACAAAAATCCCAGAAAGTCACATATCTAAAGGTGCTGTCCCAGCCTCTTCTCTCAGCAGGGAGGACATCCTGAAGTGGAGCCCGTTGGAAGAAAGCGGGACAGGGCAGCACCTGGGCCATTGTCACAGGACGGCCCTGTGGCTGCCCCACTGCCCAAACATGGACACACAAATCAAACACAGGTATGCACATGTGCTTAGACACAGCAAAAATATATTTGTCTGAAAAGAATACTGTTCCATTTATATCACTCGAAAGAGCATAATGCCTCATCTCAGCTTTCTTTTCAGTCATTACAAATGTTTCGAAAATATAGGAGTGCAGAAAATGGAAATATCCAAGATCAACATGAGGACCAATAACAAAGATTCCATTTTTGAAACTGCATTGGGAATCCTCAGCAGAAATTGGCTCAGAGCTCTAAGATTTACAAAAAAGACCAAGAGTATTAGAGTCAATACAACACAGTGTCTGGAGACTTCAGCTGGTTGCCTTGATTTCTCAAATATGATGGAGGAAGCACCTTAGCAACTACAGCTGCCAGTTGTCTCAGGGCCCTGACATGCCTCTGGGTGGGTCCCATGATCTTGCATGCTCAGGTTCCTCAAGTGGTCTGAAAGCTGACCTGCTACAATGGCTTAGAATCAAGTCCACCAGTCCAATAACCTGACAGATGTGGAAATAGTGACTGGCAGTAAAAATTGAGACCAACACTTGTTGAGTACTTCAGCCTTCTCCTTGTCTGTTGTCACTAGTCCTGTCTGGGTTTTAGGTCGGGGGGGGGAATAGGGGAGCTGTGATAGGTTTCTTTTCATCTTCCTTTTCCCACTGAAATACCCGTAGGTGCCTTTATTATTCTTATATTTGGCATGCTTTTCCAAATTCAGCTTCAACTGAGCCTTAGCTATACTGATCCCATCCTCACACACTCATGTGTTACCACTGTATTTTTCCCATGATTTGTCTCGCTGTGTATTGTCTGCATATTAGCTACTTGCATCACATCTATTAATTTTCAATAACCTTCTGGCTTTAACTTGTTTTCGAAAAAAAACTTTTTGAGCCTTGTCACCTCAGAAATTCACCTGGGAAACCCAAACTCCCCAAATCTCACCCCGAAGTCCTCCCTGGGATGCCCAGCACTCACCTGGCAACTCCCAAAATTCCACAAATTCATGCCAAAAATAACAGGGAACCACCAAATCCCAGGGCTTCACCCCAAAATCCCACCTGCAACCCCCAAAATATCTCAAATCACCCCTAAGACCCAGTCCCCCCAACACCACCCAAATTCACCCTAAAATGTCTCCAATCCCCCTCAAAACACACCCAGATACCCCCAAATCCACCAAATTCGCTCAAAGACCCATCTGGGACTCCCAAAAATCACCAAATTTCCCTGGAAAATCCACCTGCATACCCCCAAATTCATCCCAAAATTCTCCCACGACTCCTAAATGCTCACCTGGATACCCCAAAATCGACAGAATTCACCCCAAAATCCACCTGGCATCCCCAAAACTCACCTGAGCACCCTAAAATTCACATGTATAGCCGAAAATTCACCAAATTCCCCCCAAAAATCCCCTGAGATCCCTAGAATTCCACAAATTCCCCCTAAAATTCAACTGGGACTCCCCACATTCCACAAATTCACCCCTGTCCTGGGGTACAATGCAAAAATGTGTATTCTATCATCATCTGTTAAAATGTGGGAGGGGTCGTCATCCTTATCTCTGTTGGAGATATCCCCTGCTCATGTGCCATCTGATAAGATCAGGGGGATGATCATCGTTATCTTTTCACATCCCATCCTTCCTCCAGAAGATATATTCTGTTAACGGGCCATTAAGTCCTCTTGTCTGACTGATAAGATTACATCATCCCATTGGGAGATGCTCCAGCCAGGGGGAGGAGCCAAACATTTCCTACCTAGATAAAAACTGAGATTTGGAACACCAAGGCAGTCCTTTCCACTGCATCCCAGAGGAAATTTGGAACTTTTCCCACATCATCACTGGATCTTTGGAGGAAAACTGCACCTTCTACAGGAGCACTGCTTCAACTGAACCACATCTGTCATCCAGGAGGACTGCAGCCACCATTTATACGGACTGCTACCAACAAAATGACTGACAGGGTGTCAGGTTGTATTTCTGACTTTGTTGGTGGTTTTTCTTTTATATTATTGCACGTATTTTATTTTTTCTCTTTTCTCCTATTAAATTGTATTACTGACTTGGAGTCTCGCACTGGTTTTACTTTCAAACCAACACAACCCCAATCCTCGCTCCCCGGGATCCCCCAATATTCCACAAATTCTCCCCCAAAATCAACCTGGCAGCACACAAAACTCACCTGGATCTCCCCAGATTCCCCCCCCGCCCCCAATTCACCTGGGAACCCCCAAATCCCCAGAATTCAACCCAAAATTCTCCTGGGACCCCAAAAACCTCCAAATTTGCTCCGAAATGATCGGCAACTTTACACACACCATTTTCCCATAAAAAGATCTCGAGCCCTGTGCACTTCTTATACAAGCTAAACGGAAAAAAACTTTCTATTCATTCTCAGCAAAAAGACTTCCTATTCCTCCTTCTTTTGGACAAAACTGCCTTCACTTTCAAACTTATTCTCTTGCTCACTTACCTGCATAATGCTTAGTCCCTGTTCTGCATGCTCATTTTCTTCACTTTTACAAGGAATCCTCTCCTCATCTTCTTCGTCCTCTGCTTCTTCCATTTCCTGTGCCAAGATCACCTGTTTCTCTATTAGATTTGTTTCTCCAGCTGATTTTTGACAACTGTCCCTATCTTGTGGGACCCCTCGCTCGATAGAGGTGATTGTCCTGCTCTGCTCTGGGCTGGGACTGTGCTCTCTTCAAGCCCTGGGGGCAATTTTGGATGCCACAACGTCAGAAAGACCTCAGGCTATTGGAGAAATGGCCAAAGGAGGGACACAGATATAGTGAAGAGGCTGGAGGGGAAGCCATACAAAGAGTGGCTGAGGGCATTTGGTTCAGCTGCAGAGAGGACACTGAGCTCACACCTCACTTGGGACCTCTCAGCTCCTCTCAAGGGCAGCACAGGAACAGCTTTGCTCTCTGCTCTCTGCAACCAGGGACAGGAGCCAAGGGAATGCCAGGAGCTGCGTCAGGGGACGATTAGGCTGGCTATCAGGGAAAGGTTTTTTTTCCTCATAGGCTGGTCAGGAACTGAATAGGTTCTCCAGGCAATGGGCACAGCCCCAAGGCTGCCAGAGATCCAGGAGCGTTTGGCCAATGCTCTCAGGGATGCAGAGGGTGGGACTGTTGGAGTGTCTGTGCAGGGCCAGGAGTTGGACTTTGACAATCCCTAGGGGTCCCTCCCGACTCAGGAAACTCTTATCATTTTCCCCTCTTTCCTCTCCTTGCACAATGCTCTCAGCTTACCATTCCACCGTATGTTCCACTTCGGAAACCTCCACTACTTCTTTCCAGTTCAAGCACAGTTCTACTGGTTACAATCCAAAGATATACAGATTGAAAAACAAGCAAAAAGAAACACCTGTTTGGAATGTCGTGGTCTTATTTGGATCTTGAACTATGAAGTCGATTGTGCCTCGCAAGTTCTAAAAGCAAAACAACAACTAAAAACACCCACCACACCGTTTTAACATAGGGATTTGCTTTCTTCTAAGAAATCCATATCCCTTCTCAAAATGGATCTATTTAAGTAAGAGGTCATCTTGAATAGATCAATTACTATCTGAAGAACCTGGAACACTCAAATCCGTAATGATAAGCCTGTTACCTTGCCGTTTTCTGTTCCAAAGGCAAATGAATTTGCTCAAGTGCCGTTTGTAACAAGGACAGAGTTCAAAGTGTGGCTCTGAGAAATGTTTTGGTTTCCCTCTCCTATCTCTATCAAAAGCACTTTCTTCAATGGCTGAAACAATACTTGATATAGTCTGAATTTTAAAGGTCATGAAAATTTTCTCAAAAGTGAAAAATTAATATAGCAGTCAGGTTTTAAACCAACGGGAATTTTTGGTTTACCTGTTTGAAGATTTCCTTCACACTAAAATGCTGGCTGATGGATACCTAGAAGAAATCAATTCCCACAAAATGCTTCCGGGTAAGCCATTACGTTATCCATTACAATTTGCTTCAGTGTCCCGTTCCTGTCCAATTGAAGGTCCCTGTTTAAGAGACTCAAGTACGGAGAGAAATAAAATTAAATATGACTACAGTGCCTTTAAATCTAAATCGAACTTCCTGATCAATCTCATAAAACCTTTAGGCTAAATGTTGCCATTGATCTGTTTCTACTGAACACAATCTCGTCCTGGCTTGTAGAGATTAGTCCATTACAAAGAAAGAAATGCACAGAAGTTAAAATAGTTCCAAACAGGCATTTGACATCTTTCCTTTTGGATGCGGAACCATTCCAAAACTGCTTACATAAGAGGTCAAATTACTGTCTTCCATGTTAGTTCTGCACTGTGCTCAGCGGAGCCTTTCTGGTTTATTGGCCTTTGACTTGGACATAAAGCTGAGTCTTGATTCAAGAAAAATCAATATTCACACTTGTTTTCATTTACACCGACATTGGCTTGGTCTCCTAAACAAAGAGTATGATGTGGAATTTATGTCGGTGTTCAGATAGGTAACATTCTCTTTCCGCAACCTGGCATTGTATTTTCACTTGGCCTGTTACCTCTGGCTTTGTTTTAATGGCTCAAATTATTAGGAAGAGTATCAAACCTCCAGCTCTAACCACAGTCCCACTGCGAGGTGTGTGAAGGTATATGCATCTGCCCCTCAGGTCCATACTGCTCTTCTAATGTGCCTCTGATCGAGCAGGTAGGAAAGACCTCCTGGGTGTGTGAACAGTGCTGCTTCCTCTATGGCTTCAGAGCTGCTGCTAAGATCTTCAGGAAGGAGAGAGGTATTGTACCAATTTTTAGATGGCTTTTAAAGTTGCAAGTGCTTGGCTATCTTAAACGTCTGAGTTCCTAGAACTTTGAATGTGATCAAACATGAGTGAAGAGATGATGGTGCAGACCACCTTCTGATTCCGGTGATCCAAGAATCTGCACTACTACTTTTAACTTCAGAATAAGGCATGAATGTGATGGTATGCACAGTAATACTGATGTGCTATGGTTTTTGAATGATAGTAGTCTTCCTTTGTCCCATTCCTGAACGGTGGGCATTATTTGCCTTAACCTTGTTCAGTAGGGACATTATTCGCCTTAACCTTGTTCAGTAGGGACATTATTCTATATTCTTACATGAAGTAAAAAGCACTCTTTTTCCATACCTTCACACAACAGCATTAAAACTAGGCCTAAGTAGTACAACCAATGTTCAAAGATGCTCTACCTTTTGACAATACAAAATTCATACCTTGTTCTAATTAGATCTCAAGAAGAAAGGGTGTTCTCCAAATACTCCTTCAGCTCGTCCTCACAGCTCACCATTTTGCTTTTTTCTAAAATTGTATCCAGATCACTTTCATCATCTAAGGCCACATAAAAAAGCTTGTAAAAATGGTTTCGTAGATACTAAAATCTCCCCAAATATTTAGGATTCAAGGAAGTTAATTATGCACATATATTCTACACCCAGAAGAGAAAGCTACCTCAGCAAAACTCATCACTTATGAAAATCCTCCTAGATAATGAACACCTCTGACCCTGCCACCCCAAGTTGCTTGTTGAAACAATGAGAACCTCACATCCAATCAGATTCTAGACCTGCGCAAGATCTCGTAATAGCAACTTGCAGCCACTTTCTACAAAAAGCAGCAGTGATCTCTATCACTGTTGCCATACCAAGAATAAGACAGGACTGTCCATTCAGCTTGAATAAAACAGTTAGCAAAAATGCACCTGACAGAATGAAACTGAAGAGTAGAAATTCCCATCTAAAAGTCAAAGATTACATTTTTAATTTTACAGCAGGTATTTTGAATTTCAGAGGGCTCTTTGCCTTAAGAAGTCCTGTCTTTATAGCACAGCCTTGTTTTTATGTTTCTACCTGTATTATGGCCATTTAGCCATCTCCTTAAAATCACTCCAAAGAAAAACATTCAAGTGAACAAGTTCTTTCTAAACTTCTGGATGGTGAAATGAATGAGTAAGAGGATATGTAACATGATAAAAGGCTGCCAGGAATTTAACGACTGGTATACAACATGGCGTCTTCTATCTGGAGAGTAAAAAAAATCAGTCTCCAAGTAAACTGGTAAGAATGCGGATTATCAAAACTTCTGTTTATTCTGGCACCATAAAGCACCAAATCACATTCTATAATTTATCCCTTTAGCAAGAACTGCCCTACGTTTTTTATGTATAGAAAAGTTTGGAAGACATTTGGGAGATCATTTCCAGCTATTCCTCAAGTCTGATCTTAAGCAGGCTGGGCCATACGTCATTCATCACTATCATATGTATTTCAGATAGAAATGATCATAAAAATACAATCTATTTATATTACAAATAATAAACACAAGAATTATGAAGACTTCCACATGAAACTCTTCCACACCAAACTGTTTCTTTGGAGTGTTTTGTCACACTATGGACCTCTTTCTAAGGTGACATCAATAGCCTACCACGCAGAAGGCATTGCAGGTGGGAGCACAGGAAGAACAGACTAATCCCAAGGAGTGATGAAAATACATGTCATCAAATAAAAGAAACGCACATATGTTGTGTTGCGTTGTTTAATGTTAATATTCCTTCTGTGTTGATGGCTGGTCCCCGTTTCGTTCCCCTAAGTACATAATGTTTCTTCCCTTTCCCACCTTTTCCCTCGTCAGTCATCCTAAACCCCTCCCCTTTATCTGGAACCTTCCCTGTCCCTCACCCTAAACCCTGCCCCACTGGATGTCAATCCTTTGTAGCCCCTCCCTTTGTTCTAGAAGTTTCTGTGTCAAGCATTCCCTTATGTATTCATGATTGGTTATATTGTATGTATCCCCACCCTTGGTTTACCTTATTGGCTCAATGTACCCCTTTCCCCGCCTTCTGTACCTGCCCCCGTTAACCGTTATTGACCCTCCCCTTGCTCCTCCCATCGTACTTAAGCCTGTGTAGAACCCCTCAAACTGCCTTTTGCGGTTCCCTCTCCCAACCTCCTGACCTGTTACCTCTTCCTTCAATAAATCCCTTCCCCCAGAACCGTAAAAGGTCTCTCCTGCGCCTCTTTGTCCCTCCCTGACGACTCGCCCAGGCGTAGCTGTTGCTACTCTTCTTCTGCAGCTCCCAGAGTGGTGCCAGGGAGGGGCCACTCACTGACGCAGGCTTCCGGGAGCTAGCCGGTAGCCCAGGTGAGGTGGGCCGTGGGTGGAGAAACGTCAGTTTGGCGCCCAAATGCAGGGCCACTTTGCCAGTGACCCCACGAAGAGCCTCTAAGATCTGAGGATCAGAGGCATTGAGCGTCGACTACCCCGTTCGGAGCAGGCCCGTTTGGCAGCGCTCCCGGGGAGAAGGTGGCAAACCTCTGGCCCAGAGGACCACTTTCGAGGGAGGGGCCTTCTGTTGCAGCTCCTGTTGCAGAAGCCGACGGATCCGGTAAGTATCCCCCAACGGGGTGCAGGGGGGCTTACCATTAGGCGGGGCGGGGTGTGCAGCCCTAGGTGTGGGGGCCCGTAAAAACACCCCTTCCTTTAGTCCCTGAGGGTGGGGGACTCACTGGCCCTGGGACCTTTATTCTCAGTTGTTTCAGTTTTCTTTTGCTGCAGTGGGAGAGTGAGTTCTTCTGTGTGGGTATGAGGCACACCATAATGGGCGCAAAGCTGTCCACACAGCAGTGGGAGATGTTTTTCCAAGTTGTGGGTACCCTGGAGGGAGGGAAAAAAAAGTTTTCACGGGTTCGTTAAGGAAGTTCATAAAATGGCTTGCTTCCCAATTCCCCGAGGTGTCACCCCAGCAAATGGAGTCGGTCCAATTTTGGGAACTAGTAGGACAAAGGCTCATGGCGTTGAGAAATCAGGATGACACCTCCGTGGATCGGCTTTTCAGTTTATACATTCAAATTCGTACAGCTGTAAAAGAAAAGGCAGGGAGCGTGCGCCAGGCCCCGCCCCGCCAGGAGAGGGCGGGGAAGGGAAGCAAGCCATCCCGGGTTCCCCCAGTTGTTCCCCCCTCTCCTAACCCTCATTCCAATCCCCCTTCCCCTGCATCGGGGGATCCGAGTTATGGAGTATAAAGCTCCCCTGTGGGGCAGAGATGCCATGTCGCAATGGGGTGTTCGTATTGAGATCCCGAAAACCCCGCGGGATTTTCCTTAGCAGTCACTGTGGAGCGCCCTGTCCAGAACCTGAATTGGCTATCTGATGAACCAGTATGGATAGATCAGTGGCCGCTTGACAAACAGAAATTGCAGGCGCTCAACGAACTCGTGGAGGAGCAGTTGGCCAAAGGTAACATCGAGCCAACCTGGAGCCCTTGGAATTCTCCGGTCTACGTCATCAAAAAGCCGGGGAAGGACAAGTGGCGGCTCCTTCACCACCTTCGTGAAATAAATAAAAAGATAGAAGACATGGGGTCTCTGCAAACAGGTATGCCCTCACCCTCAATGCTGCTGCAAAATTGGAATCTGGCAGTCCTAGATATCAAGGATTGTTTTTTCCACATTCCCCTCGACCCCGAGGATGCACCACGGTTTGCCTTCTCGGTTCCATCCATCAACCGGGAAGCCCCAATGAGGCGCTTCCATTGGCGGTTACTGCCTCAGGGCATGAAGAACAGCCCCAGTATCTGTCAATAGTACGTGGCCTCATTGCTGTCTCCTGTCCGCGCCAAGGCAGGGGAGTCCGTCATCCTGCACTATATGGATGACGTGCTAATTTGTGCCCCCACGGACAACATACTGCAGTATGTCCTTGACCTTGTCATCGAGGTTTTGATCTCTGCAGGGTTTGAGCTCCAGAAGGAGAAAGTTCAGACGATGCCCCCGTGGAAGTATCTCGGGCTCCAAATTACCAGCAGGACTATTGTCCCACAGAAATTGGCAATTAACATCAAGCCAAAAACCCTTGCGGATTTCCACCAGCTGTGTGGGTCATTGAATTGGGTCAGACCCTGGCTAGGATTGACCACCGAGGACCTAGCTCCCCTTTTCAATTTATTGAAAGGGGGAGATGAGTTACTTTCTCCTAGGGTGCTGACCCCAGATGCGAGGGCAGCTCTGGAAAAGGTAGAGAAGGTGATGGGGACGAGACAAGCCCATTGCTACCTGTCGAACCTACAATTTGAGTTTATTATCCTGGGACGGCTGCCGCACCTCCACGGCCTCATTTAACAGTGGGACCAGGACCAGAGGGACCCCCTCTTGATTATAGAGTGTGTGTTCCTCAGTCATTAGAGGTCCAAAAGTATCACCAGGCCACAGGAGCTGATGGCGCAGCTGATCAGGAAGGCCAGGGCCCGTTTGGGAGAGCTGGCGGGTTGCGATTTTGCGTTCATCCAAGAACCACTTGCCTTATCATCAGGCAAGCTGACTAAGGAGGTTTTGGAGCATTTGCTCCAGGAGAATGAGACTCTTCTCTTTGCCCTTGATAGCTACACAGGGCAAACATCTGTCCACCACCAAAGTCATAAATTATTTAATTCAAATTTCAATCTGGTCCCGAAATAAAAATTGAGCCGGGTGCCGCTCAAAGCTCTAACTGTTTTTACAGACGCATCTGGGGCTTCGTACAACTCAGTCATGACTTGGAAGAACCCCCAGACTCAGCAGTGGGAGGCAGATGTTAAGGTTGTTGAGGGTTCCCCTCAAATTGCTGAGTTAGATGCAGTCCTTAGAGCTTTTGAGAGGTTCTCAGAGCCACTTAATTTGGTTACAGCTTCGGCCTATGTGGCAGGTGTGGTGTCAAGGGCAGAGAACACAGTTTTGAAAGAAGTCTCTAATCCGAACCTCCACGGTCTGCTCTCGAAGCTGATATATGCTGTCTCCCACCGAGAGCATCCGTACTTCGTGATGCATGTAAGATCGCACACAGACCTGCCAGGCTTTCTCGCCGAGGGTAACCAGAGAGAGGACATCCTGGCCGCACCAGATGATATGGCCAGGATTCCTGATATTTACCAACAGGCAAAGCTGAGCCATCAGAAATTCCATCAGGATGCGCCTGGCTTGGTATGGCAATTCCAACTAAGCAGTGACCAGGCCAAGGACATTGTGGCCACATGTCCCCAGTGCCAGAAGCTTGGGGTGCCAACCCTGAGCCCTGGCGTCAATCCTAGAGGCCTGGAGAGCTGTGAGTTATGGCAGATTGATGTCACCGACGTACCGCAGTTCGGCAGGTTGAAATATGTACATGTGAGTGTGGACACCTTTTCCGGGGCAGTCTTCACTTCTGCCCACACAGGAGAGAAGGCCAAGGACGTACAGAAACACCTTGTACAGGCCTTCTCTGTGTTGGGGATCCCAAGGGAATTGAAATCGGACAATGGCCCAGCATATGCTTCCACGGCCTTCCGGGAGTTCCTGCAGAGGTGGGGAATCAAACATAAGACTGGCACCCCGTTATTCCCCCGCAGGGCAGGGCATGGTTGAGGGCGCCCACCAAACGCTCAAACGGGTCCTGGAGCAGCAACAGGGCGATACTCAATTCGATACACCTCACACTAAATTGCATAAAGCCCTTTTTACCATCAACTTTCTTAACTGCTCCTTCGAAGTGCTGAGTCCTCCCATTGTGAAGCACTTCACGAACTCTTCATCATTACGGTTGAGAAAACACCCTCCCGTGATGGTGAAGAACCCGGAGACCGGTAAAACGGAGGGCCCACAGGAGTTAGTCACCTGGGGTTGTGGTTATGCTTGCGTATCCACGCCCTTTGGTTTGAGGTGGGTCCCTCAAAGGTGGGTCCGGCCCTATACTGCCAGGCAGGGACATCTGTCAGGGCCAACCTCCTGAGATGTCAAATATGCAGCAGTTCATCGTGACCGGAGCCCCTCCCTGGAACACCAAGGGTCCCCCAGAGGGCGGGACAGCCCCTTCTCCAAGTTGTTTCCTCCCCCTGAAGTTCAGGACCTATTTGAGTAACCCATTCCCTTTTCCTGTTCTGTTTTAGTCAGCCACCCGGAGCCCCAGGATGTGGTATGCCCTTGTCATCTGGGCGTGCCTCTGCCAGTCTTCGGTGGAGTGGATAGTCCCGCAGCCGAGGAAGAATGTGTGGGTCACCCTGGCCCAGGCCATGCAGCAAGACCATCTCTGCTTATCAACTGCAGCAACAAGGAATCCACTTTCAACCTGCCTGGTGGGCATCCCATTTCAGCCCGACGAATATCCCAAGACAATCATCAACATGCGGGATGATTTTAACCCCCGGCGGTGGCACCCCTCCTATGCCTCCTATCCTATGACCAACCCCCTCTGGGTGTGGCAGGAGTGGTCTAAAGACCTTCCCAAAGCACCCGAGGAACCTCAGGAATTAGAGTTACTTGGTTCAGCCCCATCCCCTTTTTGTGTTCAGAATCATTATAGATGGTCCAACCCCGAATCATACCTAAACGTTATCCAACCCAACCTTCACTATAGAGCTGCCGCGTGGTGCAACGCCACCGCCCAGATTGAGGGGACCCCTGTAGACCAACCTCGTCAGCTAGGTAAGGGGGTCTTCTTGATCTGTGGCGACTGGGCGTGGGCAGGCATCCCCTCTCGCCTGATAGGAGGGCTGTGCACCCTTGGACGACTGACCCTGTTTTCGCCTAACCATACCCAAATTTCGAATTGGAAATCTAAAAACACAAAATCGGCAATCCAAAAGAGAGAAGCTCATAATTTGGACGAAAATTGCAATGCAGATGTTTTTCATTGGTCTAAGTCCAAAAGAGTTGCTGTCTCCATCTTTTTACCGTGGGTGGCAGTGGCTAAAGCCCTAGGTGAATTGGGCAGCCTAGAGTGCTGGGTAGCGAAACAGGCAAACCTTACGTCAGTGGCCTTAAGCGACCTCCTAGCAGATGAGGAAATTACCAGGCAGGCGACCCTACAAAATCGGGCAGGAATAGATTTCCTGTTGCTTGCGCATGGCCATGGCTGCGACGACTTCGAAGGCCTCTGCTGTCTCAACTTGTCATCTTGGAGAAGGAGTGTGCACTCCAAGATACAGCAAATACAAGGTCTTGTCACAAACATCAAGGAGGAATCCGAAGACTGGCTGAGAAACATCTTTAAAGGCTGGGGACTTTCGGGTTGGCTGGCTTCAGTTGTCAAAACCATTATTTCTATTGTCCTTGTTATTATTCTCGTTTGTATTGCGATCCCCATTATTAAAACCTTAGTTGTCCACAGCATCTCCCCATCACCCCAAGTTAACCGCGCAGAGGTGGGGCCTATCCTGGATTGGGATCTCGAAGATCCCCCAAATGGTGAAGACATGAAAGCAGTTGAGGAAAAGAAAGATGGGCTCACCTCTGGCGAGGACTTTGAAAATGACACTTCTGTTTAAAAAGAAAGGGGGAGATGTAGTGTTGTGTTGTTTAATGTTAATTTTCCTTCTCTGTTGATGGTTGGTCTCAGTTTCGTTCCCCTAAGTTAAGTACATAATGGTTTTTCCCATTCCGGCCTTTGCCCTAGTCTGTCATCATAAACCCCTCCCCTTTATCTGGAACCTTCCCTGTCCCTCACCCTAAACCCCGCCCCACTGGATGTCAATCCTTTGTAGCCCCTCCCTTTGTTCTAGAAGATTGTGTGTCAAGCATTCCTTTTTGTATTCATGATTGGTTATATTGTATGTATCCCCACCCTCGGTTTGCCTTATTGGCTCAATGTACCCCTTTCCCCGCCTTCTGTACCTACCCCGTTAACCGTTATTGGCCAGAGTTCTGTGCCCTCCCCTTGCTCCTCCCCCCGTACTTAAACTTGTGTAGAACCCCTCAAACTGCCTTTTGCGGTTCCCTCTCCCAACGTCCTGACCTGTTACCTCTTCCTTCAATAAATCCCTTCCCCCAGAACCGTAAAAGGTCTCTCCTGCGCCTCTTTGTCCCTCCCTGACGACTCGCCCAGGCGTAGCTGTTGCTACACCTCTTCTGCAGCTCCCAGAATGGTGCCGGGGAGGGGCCACTCACCGACGCAGGCTTCCGGGAGCTAGCCGGTAGCCCAGGTGAGGTGGGCAGTAGGTGGAAGAAACGTCATACATCCACGGGCTCCATTTCTTCTTCAAACCTACGTTTTAGTTTCTCAGTCATCTGAAGCATACTGGCGTGCACAACTTCAGCATCTTCTGCTGTGCAAATGTTCATATCCAACAGGGTCATCTGAAGGAAAAGAAGAAGAAATTATTGACATGCACACAAGAAATACTGCCAGGCTTTCAGAGAGCCTGGCTAAACATAGTGTTTCTTTTCTTGTGATGGACAGAGATAGATTCAGCCTCCTACATGCCATGTTATATTAGTAAACAATACCATCTGGTTGGACAAAAAGGGAGAAAGTGAGGCAGAGGTGGAATTTCTTTCCCAAGATAAGACAGATTTAGCACAAGGGCTGAGGCTCCTTGCATCTTCCACATTCACATAGGACAGCACTCCCTTCATTACCGGCATTTGTTAAGGCTTTTCCACATTTCAAGTACAAATACCAACTACTACTGTGAAACCACACGGATGGCTTACTTTTTGAACAGAGTAAGGCGGAGGTTAAAAAGGAATTCCACTTGTTATCTCAATGTTTAGTGCATCCTCAGACGCATTTTACTCAAATGACACATTGGACCACGGCTATCACAGCCAAAAGCTGTGGCACTCAACTTGCACATCTGCCCCTTCTCCTGACATTTGCCCTCGACCAGCTCATACTGGATGCTCATTTTCTCCACGCACTCCACATTAGGGCTGTCTGAATGCTATGGAAGAGACCACAGCCAAAATTCCCATCTTTCATAGTGCAGTGTGACATGGAAACATGACAGAGGCCATGTGCTGAATCTCAGCACACGGAACAGATCCCAGCAGTGCCTACAGACCTTTGCCTACAGACAACAGACACTACCAGCCAAAGAAATCAAGACATTTTCATACACAGCTCTTTATCATTATGCTTCAAAGTAGCAAGGTACTTACAATCGCTACCAACTTCTTTGCTACCATACAGGCTACAAACATCCCAACAGGATGTGCTCTGGAGCAAGAGAAGGCAGACACAGAGAGGGAAGGCATGCTGCAAGGACACAGAGAAAGGAAGTATCTCCAATACTTCCCTTCTTCTTCTCATACATCCCCTCTTCTGCAAGAGTTAAAAAGGAGTATTTTTGAATGATTGAGAAGGGATCCATGTCAAAATTAACTTTTGATTTCCCCCAGATTCATTCTAACCAAGTCGTTCCTTCTAGATCTCACCATGCACAGGTGTTCGTACTGGCCAAAGGAAAGCCATGCCACAGGCAGCATCTTTAGCTCTTACTGCCACCTCCAAGCAACTGAGAACGTATGTGGGAACACACGGAACAAAGAATAGAGCAAACATGCACGCTCAAAGCAACTGTCTGCCTCATCATTGCCCGGGAGAAAAGAAAATATTGCTTGAATTCCACACTATTCTCAGGATTTCCCGACCTACCTAGACTTTTGTATCAATTCTCCAGAGTTCTGCACCATTCGTTTCCATCAGATTTGACACTTGTTGGAGACAACAAGGTGCTATCAAAGTAGGAAACAAGAGTCAGGTATCCTAAAATACAAACCAGTCAGTACTTCAAATATAAAATTATGAATCAGAATATCCACGCTACTGGGCTTTCTTTTATTTACAGCCATCTTGGCAATGAAAATAAACCTGAGATTGTTGTTGTTCAAGGCCAACAGTTTACTGTCCGATAAGGAACTAACTGTCATCTACCTTTTTCCTACATCCACTGTAAAAAACCTCCCTGTAAAGATCGTAATGCATTGCACCCACACCAATGCGTCTTGTGTTGAGGATGGATATTCAAAAGTAGCAACGTTAGATTTCTATCCAGACTCCTCTCTTAATTTATTACACAAATAAAATCCCACGCCATTGAGAAAAATATGCCTTGACAAAAGCACCAACTTCTAGCTCTCCACCCATCTTTGCCCATTTCTACTATGTTTCAAGATTTGCTTCTGCTGTCCTCCATTTTTAGAGCCTGATCGCCACCTATTAAGTGTAACTGGGGCACTGAAAATCAAGAATGCATTTTCTCCATTCAAAAGAGCTGTACAGAAATAGATGCAGACCCTGCCTTACTGCTGCATTTAGCAACCACACATTGACAGGAAGCAAAGTGCATTTTGTAGCCAAGTCCTTCATTAACTCCAGCAACAATTGTTTTCCTTTATGCTATACCCTCTTTTGCCATACCCTATATATTGCAAAACCTTCAGTCTGTGTTCACTGAGTGCCATCGGCTCCTTTATCAACTTTTCCATTTCCATATTCACAGTTGGGGGATTCTGTATTTCTTCACTTGCCATAAATTCTCTGCAGGATGGAAAGTAGATATGTAGAATGGAATCACATGATATATGTGATATCATACGTGATATCCCGTAGAAAGAAAAAATGATCAAATATTACTTTGATAGAAACCAAAAGTGAACACTAGCCACTTTGTGTTGCTCATTGTCCAAAAGAAGACTGCCACATTTCTGACCTGAAACTCGGAAATACACACTTCTTTTGCATGAGCTTCCAGTCCTTGACTCTCCCTTGCCATTTCAGTTGATGCCATTTTTCTCTCTCAAGCTCTGATTTCATTCGATTCAAGAGTAGCTCGACAGTTGCCCTCTCATTATCCAGCAGTGCTGTCTTTACATTCTGTGTATTAAAAAATAATACCAGAAGTTAAAGCAGCATACAACATGCAAAAACAAACAAATAAATTGTCTTTTCTACAGAAAATGAGGGGAGAAAAGAACAAAAATGATAACCAATACCCTGCCAAGTAGAAATTTCTTCTATATTTCAGTGATTGATAGGCAGAAAAAGTGTATTTCATTTGGGGAAAGAAAGACATGCTAGGAATATTCAGACTGCTATCTTGCCCCAGGTAAAACATTTACCATGACCTTAGCGTTAATGAGCTTGTGAACATCAGCTGCCAAGAGGAAGGACATTTCCTCCAGTTTCACAGAATACTTGATCAGTACATCTGCTATCTGTGCAATGAAAGAATACAGAAAAGCAACAACAATGAAAAGTAGAACTCAACTATCAATTTCCCAAGTTAAAATCTACATGAACAAGACAATTTTTCCGTTTAAGTGAATTCGATTTAATTAATTCATTAACTACATAAGTATCATTCTCACGTTCAAGAATAGAATTCAAAGAATCAACGTTGCTTCTTCTGAGACATTGAAGCCTGAGTAGATCCCAACTTCAAATCTATTAGGATGGCATGAAAGCAATACCTGCTACATTTAGTACATGTAAACTACAAAGACATCTAGAACAGCTCTAAAAGATGAACAAACCCATCAACTTGGAAGGAGACGCTAGCAAGAAATGTGGAAATAGGCTTTATCTGCCCAGTGCTTTTCCCAAAAGCTTGGGCACTCCTTGGCGTCAGTGAGAGTCTCTGTCTCATTATTCAGCAGCTGGCTTAGGGTAAAAAAGGATGCATGCAATCACTTCATTCCTGTTCATGACATAAACTTACTGCATCATCACGAAAGCCTTTTACTTGGAAATATATCCTAAAAATTAGGTGTCAGACTGGGTACATATCTAGGTTGCTATGAGCAAAACCAATTTCTTTCTAACAGGAAAGCCATACGATATGCCTGCCATGGCATATATTAGTCTACTAGCCCTGCAATTCAACAGGCAGTGAGCAGTTTATTACACCAAATTTACGTTTGGCACGGAGACAGTCTATTTATTACAAACCCCTAGTTCTAGAACCAAGAATTCAGGAGTTGCTCATTCCCAATGAAAATCTGTCCATTTCATACCTTTGGGGTTTTATGCTTCTGTTCTCTACCTGTCTTGAGTGTGGCTTTCTTGTGAAGTCACTGATGGGTGTCTTTACAACATATTTCTGCTGATTACACAGTAATTGCATGACATCAGCAGGCATCTCCGCATGTCTCTTTTAAGTATGCTTTTTACTCTTCTTAGAGGACCTTGTCTTCTTCTTTCCTTCACCCAAATGGTGGGCTAAGTGAGCCTTCAAAGAACCATCATCTCAAAAATTAGAATTCTTTCAAACCTACTGAATGGAGAACAGCAACAAAAAAAATTTAAAAAAAAACTAGTACGCGAAAAACAGCAGAAGAGAAAGGTAAAATAATGAATCCTCCATGCCACATGCATAACTCTCTTCATTCGAAGCCGTTTTCAAACTGCGAAAAAGAAAAGATCATCTTTTCCTCAGAGAGGAAAAGTGGAGTAACTGGATTGTATTGCGTTGCTTACTGTTACCAGAAAAGTCAACAGCAGAGTTGAAAACTCTTGAAGCTGACTAACTACACCTCTAAAAGTTTTACTACTGTGTTATGATTCTGTCTTCAGTTAATAGAACCTGATATACAACAAAGAGATGGGAGCACATGGAGATGCATTGGAGAGCCTACGCTGGAGGTAACACATTCATTTTTTACTCAAACAAATCCAAATTAGAAATGTTGAAAATGACCTGGGGCCATTTCAACAGACAGCAAACTGACTAACACAACCAACCTTTGGCTTTTATTCAAGCCTTTGCTTGTTTTACCTGGGCCTTGAAGATCTGTCTGCAGCCTTCCTCTCTGCAAATATATCACACTCGTCCTATTGAGAAGCCATGGCTCATCACAGCTGCTTGGCCAGGCCTGCTTCCAGAAGAACTGGCAACTACAAGCTGGGAGCCAAGAGATAGAACACTTCACTTGGAAAAGGGCCTTCCATGAATCCTAGAATCCCAGAATGGTTTGGACTGGAAGCGACCTTAGAGATGATAGATTATCTCCTCCCAACATGCTGACATGGGCAGGGACACTTTTCCACTAGTCCAGGTTGCTCCATGTCTGCTCCAGCCTGGCCCTGGACACTTCCTGCCATGGGGCTCCCACACAGCCTCTTTGAGCAACATGTGCCAGGCCTCAGCACCCACACAAGGAAGAATTCCTTTCCAATATCCCATTTACCCCAGCTCTCTGGCAGTTTGAAGCTATACCCCCTTGTCCTGCGAGTCCAGACCCTTTTCCAAAGTCCCTCCACAGCTATCTTGGAGCCCCAGCAGGCACTGCAAGGGGCTCGAAGGTCTCCCTGGAGCCTTCTGTTCTCCTCATTGGACACCCTCAGCTCTCCCAGTCTGTCCTAGAGCAGAGGACCTCCAGCTTTCCAGGCAGCTGAACAGGCTCCTCCCAGTGAAACTCAATGCCACCGCTGGCCTTCAGGGCCCTACGGATATCACTTCCGGTGTCGCTCAGGGTCACTGCCGGCTCTCTCCCCGACCCCCATGGGTCCCTCAGGCGATGCCACTCAGGCGCCACTCCTGCAGCTGTCAGACCAACGGGGGTAGGGGGACCAGCCCAGCCTCATCCACAATCCACAGTGTCCTCGGCAGCCTCTGGGGCCTCATGGCGGCCCACCCACCCGCAACCATAGCTCCGGAACTGAGGATCATAGCCCCACATTTGTGTTCATCTCTACACAAGGCAGGCCAGAATTGACATGCCCGGACTTTTCAGTTCAGCACGAGAATGAGAATACACCTGCGCCATGTGGGAGGAAACCTCTAAAGACTCCCTCATACGTGGTCTCTCATCTTAATGCCTAGTCACTTGCCAATCCTGAGGCTACACTAACGCCTTTTTTACCTTGAGGGTAAGAAATGCCATTGTTCTGGTGTGCGGCTAAAGGGGCAGCACAGGCAGGCCAGGCCAAAAGTTGGGGCAGTGCCCTTCCTCACACCTTTGCTGTGGTGTGCTGAGGCTTTTGCTCTGCCCTTAATTCGGGTTCTTCACCCTTCATCTGGTCTAGCTCAGGTGTTAGGATGAAGCCTCCAGGGCCCATGCCTCATTGATGTAAATAAGATAACAAAAGGGGCTCTTTTCCCTGAGGAAGTTGCAGGGTTTGTTTCTCATGGGTAGCTTGGAAAAGAGGGAGAAAAAGAGAAAAAGAAACAGAGGTCAGGGGGCACAGGTCTTTTCTAGGGTCTGAAAAGGGGGGTGGGGAGAAATTGGATCCCAGCCAGCCCTTTATTGCTAGGAGGGGAGAGGGACCACGCTACAGGGCATAGCAGGGGTCACAGAAAGTACCATTTGCAATGCATCTAGGAAATGCAACATCTCCCCATTTATTTTTTAACAAAGTTGAAAGAAGGATATTAGTTTCATTCAAATTATGATTTGGCCCACCACCCTGTGAGTCCCCAGCTTTTGAACAGTCCATTGAACTAATCTTCAGATTAGGGTAGCATGGATGTTAGGAATTTTCTAGGTTAGGTCCATAGAGCAAAGTCCTTCAAATTCCTGGCCCTCATGTCCGTGCAGTAGTAGGAGAAAATCTGTAGCAGCACGATTTTGGAGTGTGTGTGCCAGGTTCATCTAGATGTTTTGACATGGCTGAAGGACGATTCATGCCGCTGCTAAACTATTCAGTGTTAACAGGAAGACAACGTGAATGGGGTACCTGACAGGACCTAGAGAAGGGAAACTTTCTCTATGTCCTAGGGTGATGTTATGGTGTTTGTATCTCCAATCGTGTGTCCTGATTATGTTTGGTATTATGTCCTGTGCTTCCAGGACTGAGTCTGAGAGTGAAGCTTTGTTTTGTCTTGTTATCAGCCGGCTCACCTCCCCCATGGTCTATGTTTAGGAGAGGTTTTAGCTTGGCTTGCCTGCTTGCTTGCCTGCTTGCTTGCTTGCTTGCTTGCCTGCTTGCTTGCCTGCTTGCTCGCTTCTGCCTCTTTTTCTTTCCTTCGCTTTGCCCTTGCTTTTTGCTTATTAGTTAGTTCAGCTAGGCAGTCCAACCTTTTCCCTGGACTGTTTTCTCTTCCACCCCGTCCCCTCCCTCTCCTGGATACCATCTGAACCTGTTCCGGACGGGGACCTGGGAAACCCCAAGAAACACCGGGAGTCTACACTCTGTCACCGCGAGCAGTCATCCCCAGCGCCAGAGACTGATAACTGAGCGACCACTCGCCAGAGAGACTGAGTTTGTCATCCCTTCAGAACGGTGAAAGAGGTTTTTTTGTCAGCTGGTGTTGTCTTTTTTCCCTGTGCTGGGGAGTGTCTTGCTTGTTAAATAAACCGGTTTTTTCTCCCACTCTTCTCCGAGGAAATTCTTCCCGAACCCGGTGGGGTGGGGGGGAGGAGTCGTGGGGTTTGCTGTCTGGGGGCTCCTTCTGTAGGTTTTCCCCCAAATTTGCCCAAAACCAGGACACTCTAAAAGGAAAGACAAACATTATAAAACCTGTTAAAAGACTCTATCTGCCAGAATGTCATCCTTAAGGAGGATTTCTTTTTCTTTTTTCTGGCAGCGTCTTCTGTTTGAAGCCACAGCCACCTGCTCCTCGTTCCCCTCAGTTGGAGCAGGATGTTTGGGGACATACGGATTTACCCACATTTGGGGAATCCACCGAGAGCCTGAGGGAGTGGATATTCACGCATAGCCACGCCCCCAGTTAACGAGCTCATAGGGACCTTTGATTTCCCAGGTTTCTGGGTGCTTAATCAAAACTGGAGGATGTTGGGATAACTTGAACTGTTTACCACTGTTAAAGTGACATACCACAGGTGGACTCATGTTCTCAAATGAACAATTCAGGAAATTGATAGTAAACATGGCTTTGCAGAGCTTCTGCTGTGGGGACATCCAGGCAGTTGAACTGCTCTGTTTAGCCAAAACCTGCTTGAGCATCTGACTGGCTCGCTCAACTACACCTTGGCCTGTGGGGGAGTGGGAGGTGCCAGTTTTATGTTCCACTCCCCACTGCTGGATGAATTCCAAGAACTCCTTGGACTTATATGCTGCGCCCTGATCAGTTAAGATTTCCTTAGGGATCCCTAATACTGAAAAGGCTTGCACTAGGTGTTTTTTGGCGTGCATTGACCTTTCTCCTGCATGGGCAGAGGCATAGACTGCGCCTGAATATGTCTCAATGCTAACATGCACATATTTGAGGCGACCAAAACTAGGAATGTGTGTGATGTCTGTCTGCCATACCGCACAACTGCCAAGACCTCGGGGGTTAACCCCCATGCCTATTGAGGGCATGGTGTGCAGCTGACAATTGGGACAGGTGGCCACAATGGCTCGAGCTTGACTCCGTGTTAGCTGGAACTGACGCATTAGACCTGGTGTATTCTGGTGATACTGCTGGTGGCTCAGCTTTGCCTGTTGAAAGATGTCAGGAAGGCGTGCTTGTTCTGCTGGAGCTGCTTGTTCTGCTGGGGTTGCAAGGGAGTCTGCCTGACGGTTCCCTTCTGCAATTTCGCCTGGCAAATCTGTGTGTGATCTCACATGCATCACATAGAATGGATGTTCACTATGAGAAATCAAATAAATTAGTTTGGAAAGCAACCTGAAAAGCTGCTCATTTTCGATGTCTCTGAGCACTGCCTGCTCTGCCCTGGACACTACCCCTGCTACATAGGCTGAGTCTGTTACCAAGTTGATTGGCTCTGAGAACTTCTCAAAGGCTCTCACAACTGCTGCCAGTTCAGCTATCTGGGGTGACCCCTCCGCAAACTCAACATCAGCTTCCCAATGCTGAGTCTGAGGATTTCTCCAAGTCATCACCGACTTGTGGGACGCCCCAGATGCATCCGTGAACACTGTGAGAGCTTTGAGTGGTCTCCAACTCCTCTTCTCACAAGGAATGAGGTGGAATTCCTCATTGAAAAGCTTGTGAGAGGGGGCATGGACTGATATTTGTCCTCTGTAGCTGTCCAGGGCTAATTGGAGACTGGCATTGCTCTGGAGCAAGTGCCCAAACATCTCTTTAGTCAATCTTTCAGGAGAGTTCCTTCCCTCCTCAGACAGTTTGACTGGGAGGTGAATACATGTGAAGTCACAAACAGCTAGTTCATACAGTCTCATTTTTGCTTTCTGAAGCAGCTGAGGTATTAACTCTTGTGGCTTAGTGATAGTTTTGGATCTTTGGTGGGAGAGGAAGACCCACTCTATGATTAAGAGTGACTCTCTCTGCCCCTGGATCCATTGGTATATTAACCCGTGTAAGTGTGGCAGTTTTCCTGGGGCAATGAATTTGAAGGGCAGCTCGGGCTGGTAACGGTGAGCTTGCCTCTCTCCTAAAGTCTTTTGTACCTTTTTAATTGCAGTCTTTGCCTCTGGGGTCAGTTCCCTGGGAGAAAGCAGCTCTCTCTCCCCCTTCAATAAATTGAAGAGAGGTTCTAGGTCCTCATTAGTGAGGCCTAGCCAGGGCCTGACCCAATTCAATGACCACCCACACAGGGAATGGAGATCTGCTAAGGTTTTTGGATTACAATTAATTTCCAATTTCTGCGGAACAATGGTCCGTGCAGTAATTTCCAAGCCCATGTCCTTCCAAGGTGGCATCCTTTGGACTTTGTCCTCCTGCAATTCAAATACAGCAGAGGTTAAAACTTTAACCACTAGGTCAAGTGTGTCTTGGAGTAGAGAGTATCGGGGGCACACACAAGAACATCATCCCTGCAATGAAGGATGATGGCCTCCCCTCTCTGGGCATGCACCTGGGAGAGCAATGAGGCCACATGCCACTGGCAGATGGAGGGACTACATTTTAATCCCTGGGGCAAAACTTTCCAGTGGTAGCGCTTCATTGGGGCTTCTCAATTGATGGTAGGAACCGAGAAGGCGAAACGTGGGGCATCCTCTGGGTGTCGGGGAATGTGGAAGAAACAGTCCTTGATGTCTAAAACAGCCAATTGCCAATCTCTAGGAAGCATTGTTGGAGAAGGCACTCCAGGTTGGAGAGACCCCATGTCCTCAATTACTTTGTTTATTTCCCAGAGGTCGTGCAGCAGCCTCCACTTGTCCTTCCCCGGTTTCTTTATCACAAAAACCGGAAAATTCCACGCACTTGTGGCGTCATCTATGTGGCCTTTAGCCAATTGCTCCTCCACAAGCTCCTCAAGCGCCCTGAGCTTCTCCTTACTCATCGGCCACTGTGCTACCCACTTTGGGGTATCATCTAGCCATTTCAACTTTTGGGTAGGGAGCTCTACAGTGGCCGCCTCTAAAAATCCCGAGGAGTCTTAGGAATAATCAATTTTACCCACCACTGGGACATGGTGTCTCTTCCCCCATAGAGGGCATTTATAGTCTGTAACAAATAGGCGGATGCTAGCCAATTTTCCATCCGGCCCCTCAATTTGTACGATGCTTTTTGATATTTTTGCCAATTTGACTCCCCCTACACCTTGTATTCTGCCTGCCACAGGCTGAAGTTCCCAATGTGATGGCCACATCCTTTCGGGTATGATAGTCACATCAGCACCTGTGTCAAGTACCCCCTCCACATGGAGGTGATCTGATCCACTGGTTAGGTTGCATGCCAGAGAAGGTTTGTCCTCACCCAGCACTTCTGCCCAGTAGACTTCAGGTGATTTTCCATCTACTGTAAACTCCGTTGGAACAGGAATGGCCGGGGCAAGGATTTATCCCTCAACCAGGTAATATGGTTGTAGAGGACATCGTGCCAGGAGAATGAGGCCAGTTATGCTTCCCTTGATGGTCATGGGAGCTACCTCAATTTCTGGGGATGTGTGCGCTGTGTCCCCGCCACAAATTACTCACTGTCCAGTTTCATGTGGTTTAACGTCAAGTCCTGTGTACTGTTAGGTAAGTCCACTGTTATGACTGTCCAATCAGGTGACCTGAAATGAAAACCTTTGCTAGTCACAAGCCTAAAACGGCCTAGTGGCTTCCAAACCTTGTTAATTGAACATTTAATATTTTCATTGCCATGCATCCCCACACCCTCTATCCCATCCTCCCCCTTTTTGTTTATTAAGAGACAGTCCTTTGCGAGCCGAGCGCGCTATTGTGTTAATGGCGGGTACTCGCTGTAAAGCTAGTTTTTTTGTTTGTTGGTCTTCTTCTGTTTCTGGTTGTGTGGACAGTCTCTGGCAAAGTGTCCTGGCTGCTTGCATTGGAAGCAGATGATGTGCTGCAGTTGCTCTGGTGACATTGGTTGCTTCTTGGCTTCTGGTGTTACAGCTGCCATGGTCTTTGGGTGTGCCAGTCATGGATTTCCCTCGTGTCCACTGAGCAGTTCTGCTTTCCTGGCACAGGCTTCTATCATCTGTGCTAAGGTAGGTGCTGGCTCGAGGGGAAGGTCAAAAATAACCCTACGGCAGGTTTCATTAGCAGTCCTCTGAGCCATCTCTTTAATTAATTCAGCCTGTACCCCTGGATCAGACACCTGTCTTTCCACTTGCGCACGAAGGCAGTCCACAAACTGTAAGAAATTCTCAGAAGCAAACTGTTTAATGTTAACATAACTGCCTTTAGTATCTGCTGTTGGTAATTGATTAAAAGCCTTTTCTGCAACATTGCATATTTTATCCAGGACAGACTTGGATAGTACTCTGGTTTGGCTTTCGGGGCAATGCCAATCCTTTTCCCCACATAGGTGTTCATATGTTATGTCATTATTATCAGCATCTTTTGCATCATCTGAGCTTTTTAAAAGCTCTAGTAAAAGCACTTTCAAAGATCTTTTCCACAGGCTTTCCCATAGATCATATTCTGAAGGAGTTAACAGACATCGGAAAAGCTCTTTGATATCATATGGAACCATTTTGTTTGAGTTAAAGGTGGCTCTCATCATGCCTTTAAAGATGTCACTATTTCTACCAAATTCTGTTTGTACTTTACAAATTTCCTTTTTTATCTTGATAGGATAAAGGTTGATAACTTCTTCTACCATTCCTCTTACCAAGATAAACTACAGGAGCAACTCATGGTATATACTCTTTTTCCTGGTGTTGACTTTCAGGGCTGGGCATCCCCCCCCCCCCCCCACCCGGGCCGGGAGGCTGCCCACCCCCCCCACCACGGGGACACCATCCGTCCTGCAGGGGCTGTGAGCTGATCCCTCCCCACCCCAACCGGCACTGAACTCAGCAGGGGCTCCACTGCCCTCCCCCACCCCGCAGCAGCTTGGAGGGAAGGAATGTGAAACCGGAGCGGGGGAGGGGTGCTGGGATCCAGGGTTGCAACACCTGCGGCAGGAGTCGCTGCGTGCCGTGCAGGGCTGGGTCTTGGAGGGGGGAGGGTGCAGTGGAGCCGAGGGCAGGGATGGGTGATGGGAGGGGACAGGCTTAGGGCCAGGGACCGGAGGTCTGAAGGGGGTTGCGGGATGAAGGAGGAAACACGTGGCTGCCACCATATGGGACCCCCCCCCCGCTACGGGCTGCATCGCATGGCCAGAGCTATCTGGGACCCTGACACCTTCAGGTGTAGCCACGTGGCCGTTGCCCAGAGGGGAAGGGAACAAGGAAGGAGTGCTGACAATTTTAGAAAAATTATCAGAACCGGTATACTAGGGAGGACCCAGGGACTCAGAGCAGCTACAGCAGTGCTGGGAGCCCTGCACCCCCCAGGGAGACCCGTGGGTCCCCTCCAGGTCCGGGTTATAGGGTTTTGGGGAAAGGGAAGATGAGTCTGAACCGTTTTGCTGCTGCTGTCTGTTGTTTTCTGTCTGAATTAAAAGTTTCCGAATTTGTAAGGAAATCGGGAGGAATACAGAAGCTGTTTTATCTCCATTTTCCACTTTTAAAGTTAATAAATCCCCTATTTCATCCCAAAATGAAATCGAATTTATATTTTGCAATTCAAGGTCAGATTTTTCAACAGACAGCCAGCTGGCAAAACGGGCTAATTTTTTCTTAGATATTAAAACATTTCCTGAATTTAATATTTCCCTTAGTTGGTTTCTTATACTCTTTTGTAAGGCAGATTGCTGTAAGCCCATGATGTTTAGCAATTTGCCACTATATCTACCCCACTACAGTTAAAAACACAGGAAAGGAGTTGCTTGTTAAAACGTGCCAGGTACAGTACGGTTTTCAGGCTTTACTGGATGCGGAGACTATGTTAATTTCTCCGTTTCTGTCGGTAAAACCCACGTGGCGCCCTCGCTGCTGTAGGGTCCGACCCCACCACAAAAACCCACAAAAACCGCAAGAAACCTCCGTGCCACCGCTTTGAAACCGATCCAAGCTGCCTGCCTGCCGCCGTGCCTGGGTGACTGCGTCTGGCCCCCACCAGTCCGCACGCCACACCACATGGTTGCAGGCACACCGAGCCGTTGCGCAGGCCGTGCACACGCCCGCTCCATGTCTCTCCTCGAGAGCGGCGCCACGCCAGCCAAATGCCACCGGTGAGACCCCCACGCAGAGCTCCAGGAACCCATCCGCAGCGAAAGGAGGCTTCCACTCACCTTTTTTTTTCTTGCAGGCAGAGGCGTCTCAGTAACTCTAGTGGGCCTACGTCCAGAACCGACCTGCCTGGGCTTCTGACAGGCTCCTGGTTCATGCTTAAAAGCCTTCGAACTGCACAAAATGCAGCTAAAAGAAATTTAAGCTAGTTGATCAGCTCCAAGGCTTCTTGAATCCCGAAAATAGGAGTCACAGCCTAACGTGGGGTGCTCCGTAGAGACCATTCACTTAGGGCGCCAACTGAGGCTTTTTCTCGGCCCTAAAATGGGGTTCTTTGCCCTTCCTCTGGTCTAGCTCAGGTGTTAGGGTGATGGCTCCTGGGGCCTGTGTCTCATGGACGAAAATAAGATAACAAAAGGGGCTCTTTTCCCTGATGAAGTTAGAGGGTTTATTTCTCGTGGGTAGCGAGGAAAAGAGGGAAGAAGAGAAAAAGAGGGAAAAAGAGACAGAGGTCAGGGGGCACAGATCTTTTCTAGGGTCTGAAAAGGGTGGCAGGGAGAAATTGGATCCCAGCAAGCCCTATATGGCCAGGAGGGGAGAGGGACCAAGCTACAGGGCATAGCAGGGGTCACAGAATGTACCATTTACAATGCATCTAGGAAATGCGACAGTATTTCCTACCTGCTCGATCAGAGGCACATTAGAAGAGCAGTATGGACCTGAGGGGCAGATGCACATACCTTCACAGACTTCGCAGTGGGACTGTAATTAGAGCTGGAGGTTTGATACTCTTCGTGATAATTTGAGCCGTTAAAACAAAGCTAGAAGTAACAGACCAAGTGAAAATACAATGCCAGGTTGCGGGAAGAGAATGTTACCTATCTGAACACCTGCATAAATTCCCCATCATTCTCTTTGTTTAGGAGACCAAGCCAATGTCCGTGTAAATGAAAACAAGTGTGAATATTGATTTTTCTTGAATCAAGACTCAGCTTTATGTCCAAGTCAAAGGCCAATAAACCAGAAAGGCTCCGCTGAGCACAGTGCAGAACTAACATGGAAGACAGTAATTTGACCTCTTATGTAAGCAGTGTTGGAATGGTTCCCCATCCAAAAGGAAGGATGTCAAATGCTTCTTTGGAAATATTTTAACTTCTGTGCATTTCTTTCTTTGTAATGAACTAATCTCTAACAAGCCAGGACGTGATTGTGTTCAGTAGAAACAGATCAATGGCAACATTTAGCCTAAAGGTATTATGAGATTGATCTGGAAGTTCGAATTAGATTTAAAGGCACTGTAGTCATATTTAATTTTATATCTCTCCGTACTTGAGTCTCTTAAACAGGGACCTTCAATTGGACAGGAACGGGACACTGAAGAAAATTGTAATGGATGACGTAATGGCTTACCCGGAAGCATTTTGTGGGAATTGATTTCTTCTAGGTATCCATCAGCCAGCATTTTAGTGTGAAGGAAAGCTTCAAACAGGTAAAACAAAAATTCCACTACAGTCAGCCGCTTGGATCCTCCTGTTACCCCAGAGATAGAGATGGATTCTTCTCCTACATACTTTGATGGCATCAGAGTACATTGGGCGCCGGTGTCAACCAAAGCCTTATGTTTTTGTGGGTCGGATGTGCCAGGCCATCGGGTCCACACAGTCCAATAGATCCAATTATCCCTCTCCTCTACCTGGCTAGAGGCAGGGCTTCTCTATTCCTGATCTTGGTACACGTCGCTCTCTTCCTGTAAATAGGTTCTTAAGGTCCCTTCAAGACGATCAGTCGTATCATCATTCTGATACTGTCTGGAGTTCTGTACACGAGAGACTGGAGCAGCATTGACTCTAGATGAGCTTCTTCTCGTATGTGTCCCTCTTTTCAGCTCACGTACCCGAGCGGCTAAGGAGGAGGTGGGTTTTCCATCCCACTTCCTCATGTCTTCTCCATGCTTCTGAAGGAAAAAACAGAGGTTACCTCGTGGAGTGTTTCATCTGTCCCTGCCTGAGGAACGCCGGCTCCTAATGGCAGAAACTCTTGTTGGTTCAGGAGAGATCTGGTAGTTGCTTTCCTTAAGTTCTTTTTTTAGTTTCTGATGGCCCTCTTCAATCAAGCTTCAGACTTGCTCCACCAGCCTTGTTTCCACAGATGAGACATGGGTACGAAATGGGGCTGTGACAGTGTCCTCATAAATTCTTAGTTTATTGGCCAAGACGCCTACCATGTCCTCACCTTCCCTCCACTGCAGCCTTGCCAGGTAAGGCGAATACATCACTGATCCAAGCCATGCAAATCTCAAACACATCTGTGACGTGCACCGGACACAGTCTGGGCTCTTAGGAAATCTCTCATCTTCTGAGAAAATGATCTCCAGCATGGCCAATTCCCTCAGGCATCAGATACCTTGTTCTATTGTGCTCCATATTCCTTGGTGCACCTGGAGATCTTCTTTACAAAGGTATCTGTCCTTCACACTTGTCAGCAGTCGCCGCAGAGGCTGAGAGTTTCTTGGGTTCTCCCAATCCCCTGGTCAATGACCACATCCCGGGACAGTGATCCCAGTTGCCTGGCCTCACTTCCATCCAGAATGGTGTCATTGGCTGCAGCGTCCCAGATGGGGAGCAGCCAGGCCAAGATGGACTCATTTGTCTGGCAGGTGAATTCCCTCCGCAGGTCACGCAGCTCACCCAGGGATAGAGAGCGAGTGATGATTTCTGGCTCTGTCACTTCCGCTGGGTGCGAAGGTCCTGCCACGTCCTCGTCAGTCACTATGCGGACTGATTTGCTCTTTGATTTCTTCTTCTGAACGGGGGCAACTGCTACTAGTCTAGGCTGTTCTGGTGCAGTGATGGTTTGTGTGGAGATGCTGATGGCGCTTCTGGCTTTTTTTCTCCTCTGTGGCAGTCTGTGTAGACACGGACACTATTGCTTTGCTTTTGGCTTTTTCCTCTTCTGTGGCAGTCTTCCTAGACATGGACACTGTTGCTTTGCTTTTGGCTTTTTCCTCCTCTGTGGCAGTCTGCGTAGACACGGACACTGTTGCTTTGTGTTTGGTTCTTCTCCTCTTTGTGACATTGTGTGCAGAAGTGGACTAAGTGGATTTGTTTCTTTTTTCCTCTTCCTCAAGATTACGCAGCAATTCACCATGTAGTGTTTTATTTCTAAGCACATTGTAGGCTGTGGAGAGGAGACAAAGCAGAACTAACAACAATATTATTCTGTCTTTAGCATCCAGCGGTAACTCAATATTTCCAAAAACTACTGAATCAGGCCGGAAAGATTGGAAAAAATCATTCTTTACCCCTCCCCCCAAGGGCTGGGTGTGATTGCTAAACCCCGGATGTAGTGCCCTGGACTAGGACAAGCAAACAAAGACGAGAATATATTCCGAATTATGTTCATTGCCTCAGAGGTTATCATGAAGTAGACATAATAGGCCAATAAAGCAATTTTTATACAATATCCATATCTGCACAGGAGCATTACAGCTGGCAGATAGTTCCCCATGTGCAGAAAAATATAGAGAACAAGACATAAAACAGATGTAAGCATGTTGACAACCATGGTGAATACAAAATTGTAATACAGACCTTTCACAGTACCCTTCGTGCCCCACGTTGGGCACCAATAAATGTGTTAGTTTGAAAGTAAAACCAGTGCGAGACTCCAAGTCAGTCATACAATTTAATAGGAGAAAAGAGAAAAAATAAAATACATGCAATAATATAAAAGAAAAAAGACCAACATAGTTAGAAATACAACCTGACACCCTTTCAGTCAGGGTGTTGGTAGCAGTCCATATAAATGGTGGCTGCAGTCCTCCTGGATGACAGATGTGGTTCAGTTGAAGCAGTGCTCCTGCAGAAGGTGAAGTTTTCCTCCGAAGATCCAGCGATGATGTGGAAAAAGGTTCAACTTTCCTCTGGGATCCAGTGGAAAGGACTGTCTTGGTGTTCCAAATCTCAGTTTTTATCTAGGTAGGAAATGTTTGGCTCCTCCCCCTGGCTGGAGCATCTCCCAATGCGATGATGTAATCTTATCAGTCACACAATAGGACTTAATGGCCCATTAACAGAATATATTTTCTGGAGGAAGGATGGGTAGTGAAAAGATAATGATGATCATCCCCCTGATCTTATCAGATGGCACATCAGCAGGGGATATCTCCCACAGAGATAAGGATGACGACCCCTCCCACATTTTAACAGACTGTGATAGAATACACATTTTTGCATTGTACCCCAGGACAGGGGTGAATTTGTGGAATGTGGGGAGTCCCAGTTGAATTTTAGGGGGAATTTGTGGAATTACAAGGATCTCACAGGAATTTTGGGATAAATTTGGTGAATTTTAGGGTATACATGTGAATTTTAGGGTTCTCACATAGGTTTTGGGAGTGTCAGGCTGATTTTGACGTGAATTCTGTCGATTTTGGGGTATCCAGGTGAGCATTTGGGAGTCGTGGGAGAATTTTGGGATGAATTTGGGGGGATGCAGGTGGATTTTCCCGGGAATTTTCGTGATTTTTGAGAGTCCCAGAGGGGTCTTGGAGTGAATTTGGTGGATTTGGGGGTATCTGAGTGGGTTTTGAGGGGGATTGGAGAGATTTTGGGGTGAATTTGGGAGGTGTTGGGGGGACTGGATCTTGGGGGTGATTTGAGGGATTTTGGGGGTTGCAGGTGGGATTTTGGGGTGAAGCCCTGGGATTTGGTGGTCCCCTGTGAATTTTGGGGTGAATTTGTGGAATTTTGGGAGTTGCCAGGTGAGTGCTGGGCATCCCAGGGAGGACTGCGGGGTGAATTTTGGGGATTTTGGGTTTCCCAGGTGAGTTTCTGAGGTGAAAATGTTCAAAAAGGTTTTTTTTTGAAAACAAGCTAAAGCCAGAAGTTTATTGAAAATTAATAGATGTGATGCAAAGAGGTAATATGCAGACAATACACAGCGAGACAAATCATGGGGAAAATACAGTGGTAACACATGAGTGTGTGAGGACGGGATCAGTACACCTAGTGCAAGCCTTTCCAGTTCTGGGGATCCCTAGGGAAAACTTCACTGATCAGGACCCAGCGTATAAGTCCAAGGAGTTCTTGGAATTTGTCCAGCAGTGGGGAGTGGAACATAAAACTGGCACCTCCCACTCCCCCACAGGCCAAGGTGTAGTTGAGCGAGCCAGTCAGATGCTCAAGCAGGTTTTGGCTAAACAGAGCAGTTCAACTGCCTGGATGTCCCCACAGCAGAAGCTCTGCAAAGCCATGTTTACTATCAATTTCCTGAATTGTTCATTTGAGAACATGAGTCCACCTGTGGTATGTCACTTTAACAGTGGTAAACAGTTCAAGTTATCCCAACATCCTCCAGTTTTGATTAAGCACCCAGAAACCTGGGAAATCAAAGGTCCCTATGAGCTCGTTAACTGGGGGGGTGGCTATGGGTGCGTATCCACTCCCTCAGGCCCTCGGTGGATTCCCCAAAAGTGGGTGAAACCGTATGTCCCCAAACAGCCTGCTCCAACTGAGGGGAATGAGGAGCAGGTGGCTGTGGCTTCAAACAGAAGACGCTGCCAGAAAAAAGAAAAAGAAATCCTCCTTAAGGATGACATTCCGGCATATAGAAACTTTTAATAGGTTTTACAATCTTTGTCTTTCCTTATAGAGAAAAGCTTCCCTTCTCTAGGTCCTGTGATGAACCCCATTCAAGTTGTTTTCCTGTTAACACTGGACAGTTTAGCAACTGCATGAATCGCCCTTCAGCCATGTCAAAACATCTAGATGAACCTGGCACACACACTCCAAAATCGTGCTGCAATAAATTTTCTCCTACTACTGCACGGTCATGAGTGCTAGGAATTTGAAGGACTTTGCTGTATGTACCTGACCTCAAGAGCTCCTAACATCCATGCTACCCTAATCTGAAAACTGGTTCAATGGACTGTTCAAAGGCTGGGGATTAACAGGGTGGTGGGCAAAGTCATAATTTGAATGAAACTAATATCCTTCTTTCAACTTAGTAAAACAAAAAACAGGGAGATATTGCATTTCCTAGGTGGATTGTAAATGGTACATTCTGTGACCCCTGCTATGCCCTATAGCTTGGTCCCTCTCCCCTCCTGGCCATACAGGGCTGGCTGGGATCCAATTTCTCCCCGCCCCCCCCCTTTTCAGACCCTAGAAAAGACCTGTGCCCCCTGAGCTCTGTCTCTTTCTCCCTCTCTTTCTCCCTCTTTTCCTTGCTACCCACGAGAAATAAACCCTGCAACTTCATCAGGGAAAAGAGCCTCTTTTGTTATCTTATTTAGGTCCATGAAGCAAGGACCCAGGAGGATTCATTCTAAGACCTGAGCTAGACCGGAGGAAAAGGTGAAGACCCCATTTTTAGGACCGAGAAAAAGCCTCAGCACTGCTGCTTGTGCTGCTTCTTGGTTCCCTTGCAGCCTGCTGTGGAAACACTGGCGGTCACTTCTAGGCACCGAGTTGCACGCAGCACCACCGTAAATGCCGCGGAGAAGGGAAATACAGAGTGCAGCGAGGAGCTGGACGGGGCTTACGTGCAATAAGTAGAAGGTGAATCTAGGCACGGCCTCTTTAATCTGGCCCCCTCTGCTCTGCTTGCAACGTTTACAAGTCGGCAAAGGGAGCGGCAAGTATTTAGAATAGAGGGCAGCGAGATGCCGTGTGTTATGTGCCCTTTCAGGGCTGCTGACAGAGGGCTACTTTAAGAACACCTTCTTGTTCCTCGCGTCCTTCTCGCTTCGCTCTAACTGCATGCAGTACAGCACAGCGAAGGTGTGAGGAAGGGCACTGCTCCAGCTTTTGCCCTGGCGTGCAATGGCTGTGTGCTACTTTTCCAAGCAGCAAGAGCACTGAGAAGTGAAAGCAATTGTGAAGGAACTTGCTGACTACTCGTGTGCTCTTCGCTGCGCTGCGCTTGCAATCCCGGTGCCCTGCGGCTTCGTTCTTCGCCTTCTTTACCATTTAAAGCAGATTTGAACCCCTTGAAGACTGGTGGGGTGAACTTCAATATCGGTGTGATGTATTGGGAGAAGATTTCACCTGCTGCCACTTCCTCACAGTAAGTACCATTATTGAAGTAGCCCCAGAAACACACACTTAGAGTGCGATAGCTCTGAATCCATGTGGCCATCTTCCAGAGAAAATTAAAAATCCATGAATTCCTCAACTGATCAATCCACAAAATGAACCGGATAATAGCCTCAGTAACCTTGGTTATGACACTCATGTTTAAAAAAGGCCTTGCAAATTGGTGAGATATAGCAGTGACCACATGGAGGCCAATTCAGGGTAAGCTGGACAGCATCGTGTCACCTACCACAAGCTTGGGTAATTCAAGAACTGTTATTCCCTTTTCTACCCCTCTCTCAATGTCCTCAGGGAATGCCTCACGTTCGGGGTGCCAAAATCTGTCTTGTTTTGAAACACAGGTATGGTCTAAGGAAAGGCAAGAGCCCCTTTCCTGAGATGCAGAGTGCAACCCCCCTCCCTTTTAATTATTTTACTTTTAAATCAGAGGCCTTCAGGTAGGAGATGTGGGGATAAGAATAACAGTTCTTTACTGATCTCTAACAAGGCAGAAAACAACAACAGCTATAAAAATTGACAACAGAACAGAACAGTATAACTCACTTCCAGTCCCTTTTGGCCACAGGCTGTCTCCCTGTGCTCAGTTACAGGTGCTGTGGGGGCAGGGCAGGTCCCGCGCAGTCGAATACGGCTGGAGTGACGGCAGCAGCGGCCCAGGGGTGAGAGGGATGGGGAAAGTGACTCGCCCCTCACGGTGTCAGTCATGGTGCTCGGCAGAGTGTGCGGAGGTAGTAGGGTGAGGTGGGAGAGCAGCAGAACGATGTCCAAAGGCAGGGAGCGTGGATCTCAGTGCTGGGGTGGCAGGGGAGATGCCTGATCTGAGCATGGGGTGTCCTCTCCCTGCAGGAGCCAAACGAGAGAGTTTTCGAGCCCGCTCCCGACCCCCGTCAAACCTTTCCTTTTTCTGGTTTCCCCCCCCCCTCCCTCCACCTACCTCCCTTTGAGAGAACATTATCTTAAGTTGTAGCCACTTAGCATAACAATGGGAGAAATTCCACAGAAAGAAAAGGGAAGCATTCAATCCCCAACATTATCCACCCCTGAATTTCTCCCATACTAATATGCTATACCAAATTAAACCGTTACATTATATATACATACATGCAGTTAGAGATATAGGCACAGTACTATAGGTATTTCACCCTAAAACAAGGTCTCCTTGGGGTATGCATCGCGTCTCTCCACTCTTTTGCATCACCCTCCAGGTGCAACCTGGTCCCTCAGCGAATACAACTCCACGGATGGGATTGTCTTTGCTGGAGGCAGGATTTACCCAAACAGTTTTTCCTAGCATACCTCTCATGTGTACCACTGGAACCTTATCTATATCTGATATTCCCAAGGGCTCCGATTGGGCAGAAATGTTGTTCCTAGCAGTGGCATGAGGCACAGGGTAGGTCTCTAACCATCCAGTGGTGGCTTCCACCATGGTCCGTACATAGCGCTTGCCCTGGCGGGTTTGAGGCAGTGTGATGTAGTCAATCTGCCAGGCCTCTTCATACTTATATTTGGCCCATCGCCCCCCATACCAGAGGGGCTTCACCCGCTTGGCTTGCTTGATGGCAGCACACGTCTCACAGTCATGGATAACTTGAGAAATACTGTCCATGGTTAGATCCACCCCTCGGTCTCGTGCCCACTTATTGGTGGCATCTCTGCCCTGATGACCTGAGGCATCATGGGCCCATCGAGCCAGGAACAACTCTCCCTTGTGCTGCCAATCTAAATCTATCTTCGACACCTCTATCTGTGCAGCCTGATCTACCTGCTCATTGTGTCGGTGTTCCTCATTAGCCCGACTCTTGGGGACATGTGACGTTTCTTCCACCCACTGCCCACCTCACATGGGCTACCGGCTAGCTCTGGGAAGCCTACATCGGTGAGTGGCCCCTCCCCGGCAACAGTCCGGTAGCCACAGCAGGGGTGTAGCAACAGCTACGCCTGGGCAAGTCATCAGGGAGGGATAAAGAGTCACAGGAGAGAGCTTTTACGGTTCTGGGGGGACGGATTTATTGAAAGAAAAGGTAACAAGTCCGAAGGTTGGGAGGGGGAAGCGCAAAAGGCAGTTAGAAGGGATTCTACACAGGCTTAAGTACAAGGGAGAAGCAAGCGGTTGGCACAAAACTCTGGCCAATAACGGTTAACGGGGGGAGGTACAGAAGGTGGGGAAAGGGGTACATTGAGCCAATAAGGCAAACCGAGAGTGGGGATACATACAATATAACCAATCATGAATACATAAGGGAATGCTTGACATAGAAACATCTAGAACAAAGGGAGCGGCTACAAAGGAATGACATCCCGTGGGGCAGGGTTTAGGGTGAGGGACAGGGAAGGTTCCAGATAAAGGGGAGGGGTTTATGATGACTGACTAGCACAAGGGCGGGAAAGGGAAAAACCGTTATGTACTTAACTTAGGGGAAAGAAACTGGGATAAACCATGAACGCAGAAGGAAAATTAACATTAAACAACATAACACAACAGACATGGGCATCTACTTGACGGACTTTCACAGGCAGCTTCTCTACATGGATGGCAATGTCTTTCCATTCATCGGCAGCCCAGATTGGTTTTCCCCTACGTTGCCAGTTAGCCTTTTTCCACCTTTCCAGCCAACCCCACAGAGCATTGGCTACCATCCATGAATCAGTGTAAAGGTAGAGTTTTGGCCAATTCTGTCTTTCAGCAATGTCCAGGGTTAGCTGAACAGCTTTGAGTTCAGCAAGTTGACTCGATCCACCTTCTCCTTCGGTAGCTTGTGCAACCTGTCGTGTGGGGCTCCAAACGGCTGCTTTCCACTTCCGGTTCATCCCCACGATGCGGCAGGAACCATCAGTGAAAAGAGCATAGCATGTTTCATCTGCTGGCAGTTGGTTATACGGTGGGGCTTCTTCAGCCCGGGTCACTTGTTCCTGTTTCTCTTCGTCGGCAAGACCAAAGTCTTCCCCTTCCGGCCAGTTGGCAATTATCTCCAAAATCCCAGGGCAATTCCGGTTTCCAATGTGGGCACGTTGTGTGATGAGGGCAATCCATTTGCTCCATGTGGCGTCAGTGGCATGGTGGGTTGAGGGAACCTTTCCTTTAAACATCCACCCCAGCACTGGCAGTCGGGGTGCCAGGAAGAGTTGTGTTTCAGTGCCAACCACCTCTGAGGCAGCTTGAACCTCTTCATAGGTGGCCAAGATCTCCCTCTCCGTTGGAGTATAGTTGGCCTCGGACCCTCTGTGGCTTCGACTCCAGAATCCCAGTGGTCAGCCATGCATCTCACCAGGCACCTTCTGCCACAGGCTCCAGGACAGACCATGGTTCCCGGCGGCAGAGTAGAGCATGTTCTTCACATCTGGTCCCGTCCTGACTGGGCCAAGGGCTACTGCATGAGCGATCTCCTGCTTGATCTGGGCAAATGCTTGCTGCTGCTCGGGGCCCCAGTGGAAATCGTTCTTCTTGAGGGTGACCAGGTAAAGAGGGCTCACAATCTGGCTGTACTCAGGAATGTGCATTCTCCAAAAGCCTATGGCACATACGAAGGCTTGTGTTTCCTTCTTGCTGGTTGATGGAGACATTGCAGTGATCTTATTGATGACCTCACTGGGAATCTGGCGCCGTCCATCTTGCCACTTTACTCCCAGGAACTGGATCTCTGGGGCAGGCCCTTTGACTTTGCTCTTTTTAATGGCGAAGCTGGGTCCCAGCAGAATCTCAGTGATCTTTTCTCCTTTCTGAAATACCTCCATTGCCCTGTCCCCCCACACAATGATGTCATCAATGTACTGCAGAAGTTCTGGAGATCCACCCCTCTCCAGTGTGGCCTGGATCAGTCCATGACAGATGGTGGGGCTGTGTTTCCACCCCTGGGGCAGTCGGTTCCACCTGCATTGCACACCCCTCCAGGTGAAAGAAAACTGAGGCCTGCACTCTACTGCCAGAGGAATGGAGAAAAATGCATTGGCGATGTCAATGATGGTGTATCACTTTGCTGCCTTGGACTCCAGCTCGTACTGGAGTTCCAGCATGTCCGGCACAGCAGCGATTATTGGTGGAGTCATTTCATTCAGTGCAAGATATTCCACGGTTAATCTCCATTCTCCTTCAGATTTACGCACAGGCCAGATGGGGCTGTTGAAGGGTGAGTGGGTTTTACTGACCCCCCCTTGGCTCTCCAGCTCACGGATCATCTTGTGGATGGGGATCACGGCATCTCGATTCGTCTGGTAGTGCCGGCGGTGCACTGTTGAGGTAGGAATTGGCACCTGTTGCTCTTTCACCCTGAGGAGTCCCACTGCAGATGGGTTTTCTGATAGCCCAGGCAGGGTGTTCAACTGCTTAATGCCCTCTGCCCACACAGCAGCTCTTCCAAAAGCCCACCTGAGTCCCTTTGGGTCTTTGTAATAGCCACTCCTGAGGAAGTCTATGCCTAGGATACATGGTGCCTCTGGGCCAGTCACAATTGGATGTTTCTGCCACTCTTTCCCAGTCAGGCTCACCTCAGCCTCCAGCAAAGACAATTCCTGAGATCCCCCCGTAACTCCTGCAATTGAATCAGGTTCCTCCCCGACATGTCCCGATGGTATTAATGTACACTGTGAACCAGTGTCAACCAATGCACTGTGTTCCTGTGGCTCTGATGTGCCAGGCCATGGGATCCACACCGTCCAAAAGATCCATTTTTCCCGTGCCTCTCCCTGGCTAGAGGCAGGGCCCCTCTAGCCCTGGTTATTATTTCTCTCCTGGGCATACATAGTGGAGGTTCCTTCAAGGGGATCTGACAGATCATCTTCCCTTCTGTAATACCCTGCACCTTGGTCATGGGAGGCTGAGGCTACCTTCACTTTAGTGGAGTTCCCTCTGTTAGTGTTCTCCTCCCTGAGTTGGTGCACCCGTGCTGCCAGGACAGAAGTGGGTTTCCCATCCCACCTTCTCATGTCTTCCCTGTGGTCAGGTAGAAAAAAACCACAGGTCAGCACGTAGGGTGTACCCTCTCTCCCTAGCTGGGGGGCATTGGGCTCTACTTTTGGGGTCCATGACTCGCACTGGTGCTGCACTGATCTTCCTCACCTCTTCCCTTATCTCCTGCATCTCCTCCTTAAAGTCCTCTCTGAGGTCCTTAACCACAGCAGAGACATGAGCCTGCATTGGGCTAGCCATCATACTCTGAAAATTCCTGAGCCTGTTGGCAACAGAACCCACTGTCACTTGGTTGGTATCAGCATTAATCATTGCAATAAAGGGGGTATATTGAGATGGGCCCAGGTTTGCCAGATTCCACAACCTCTGCCTTGTGCACCTGACCTTGTCAGGGTCATTGTCATGCTGTCCATCCCTCCCAAAGAGCACTTCCAGTACTGACACTTCTCTCAGCTGTTGGATCCCTTCCTCAAGGGTATTCCAACACGTTCTCTGGTGGTGCTCCTGCATTCTTTCCCTGTGGACAAATCTCTCTCTCACACTCATTAAAAGTCGCTCCCAGAGGGAAAGGAGACCTGTCTCCCTTACAAATACTTGGTCCACACCTGAGTCCTGGGTCAAGGCTCCCAAATTCCTTGCCTCAGAACCGTCCAGTTGCACACCTGTGCCCATAAGGTCCCAGACCCTCAGTAACCAGGTTGTAAAAGGCTCACGGCCCCGTGGTACAATGTCTTTTCGCAGGTTACGGAGACTCTCGTATGACAGGGACTCAGTGATGATCTCAACTTCTGGCTCCCCTGCTGGTTGTGAGGGGCCCCCTTCCTGACCCTTATTATCTGGGTGCCTTGTTTTCATCTTAGACTTCCTAGTTTCCACAGGGGCAACTGCTGCTGCTGAGTGCCCTTGCAGTTCAGCTGGAACCTGGACAGATGTAACATCTGTGGGTCCCACTGCTGCACCAACAGAGTCTCCCTCTTTAAGGCAGGGGGAGGGTTTCTCACCAGCTGGGGAGAGGTACTCCTTCAGCATCTGGCCCATCTCACGTATCTCCTTCGCTAGCACACCCACCCATTCTGGGTGGTTCCTTTCCAAGGTGGGCTGTGGGGCAGGGTCAAAACCTGGGTTAATATCCCTAGTCTCTGGAACAGGGTCAGGCTCTGGGGTAACCTCCCTAGTCTCTTGGACAGGATCAGGCTGTCGGGTAACATCCGTAGTCTCTGGGACAGGATCAGGCTCTGGGGTAACATCCCTAGTCCCTTGCTGTAGGTATCAGGGTTGTTATCCAAGTCAATCTCCCCTTATCTCTGAATGTTAGATAGAACAGGTTTAACAGGGATATAAGCAACACTAGCCACAGTATAATGTCATTAGTATTTAAAGCGGATTTTAACCCCTTGAAGACTGGTGGAGTGAACTTCAAAAACCATGTGATGGGTTTGGAGAAGATTTCACCTGCTGCCACTTCCTCACAGTAAGTACCATTATTGAAGTAGCCCCAGAAACACACACTTAGAGTGCGATAGCTCTGAATCCATGTGGCCATCTTCCAGAGAAAATTAAAAATCCATGAATTCCTCAACTGATCAAACCACAAAATGAACCAGATAATAGCCACAGTAACCTTGGTTATGAGACTCATGTTTAAAAAAGGCCTTGCAAATGGGAGAGATATAGCAGTGACCTCATGGAGGCCAATTCAGGGTAAGCTGGACAGCATCGTGTCCCCTACCGCAAGCTTGGGTAATTCAAGAACTGTTATTCCCTTTTCTACCCCTCTCTCAATGCCCTCAGGCAATGCCTCACGTCCAGGGCCCCAAAATCTGTCTTGTTTTGAAAGACAGGTATGGTCTAAGGAAAGGCAAGAGCCCCTTCCCTGTGATGCAGAGTGCAACCCCCCTCCCTTTTAATTATTTTCGGTCCAAATCAGAGGCCTTCAGGCAGGAGATGTGGGGATAAGAATAACAGTTCTTTACTGTTATCTAACAAGGCAGAAAACAACAACAGCTATAAAAATTGACAACAGAACAGAACAGTATAACTCACTTCCAGTCCCTTTTGGCTGCAGGCCCTCTCTCTGTGCTCAGGTACATGTGCTGTGGGTGCAGGGCAGGTCCCGCCCAGTTGAAGAGGGCTGCAGCCCAAGGTGGGGCGGATAGGGAAAGTGACTCCCCCCTCACGGTGTCGGTCATGGTGCTCGGCAGAGTGTCCGGAGGTAGTAGGGTGAGGTGGGAGAGCAGCAGAGCAATGTCCAAATGCAGGGAGTGTGGATCTCAGAGCTGGGGTGGCAGGGGAGATGACAGATAGGAGCACGGGGTGTCGTCTCCCTCCACGAGCCAAACGAGAGAGTTTTCCAGCCCACCTTTCCTTTTTCCCGTTTCACCCCCCCTCCCTCCACACACCTCCCTGGGAGAGAACATTACCTAAAGATGTAGCCAATTAGCATAACAATGGGAGAAATTCCACAGAAAGAAAAGGGAAGCATTCACCCCCCAACAATGGAGTACACCACAGCGAAGGTGTGAGGAAGGGCACTGCCCCAGCTTTTGCCCTGGCGTGCAAGGGCTGAGAGCTACTTTTCCAAGCAGCAAGGGGACTGAGAAGTGAAAGCGATTGTGAAGGAGCTCTTTGGCTGCTCCTGTGCTCTTCGCTGCACTGCGCTCGCAAGCGGCTTCGTTCTTCACCTTCTGCCGTCCGGACAGAGTTCAACTCCTGGGGTCAGTTTCAGCTCTGCCCAACAGCTTGTCCTCAGTTCTGCGGGCAAGCACGCCCTGTTGCCTTGGCTCCGAGTGCAAAGTCTGTAGCGAGCTCTCACTCAGTGCAAGGCACCCAGAAAGACGCTCTCGCTCGTCTTTCAAGGAGCGATACCTAACAGCAGAAGCAGCAGAAGCACAAACTGGATGACGAGAAGGGACAATGTATTACACATCTCTGTCCTGGCACATTTTCGTGTGCGATATGTCTCTCCATGTCCTCGGTCCATGCGAAGCTCCGTGTATTGTAATCGCTGCTACTTGCAGCTGAGAAGGACCATGGAGCTAGCAGAGAATTCGGAGAGCGCTGAGCATGTA
This sequence comes from Sturnus vulgaris, assembly GCF_052056855.1. Classification (NCBI taxonomy): domain Eukaryota; kingdom Metazoa; phylum Chordata; class Aves; order Passeriformes; family Sturnidae; genus Sturnus; species Sturnus vulgaris. The sequence goes on from NC_142282.1 coordinate 68,045,616, forward strand.
GTCAAGGAGCGAGAAGTGCCCCTGCAATGCGGTGTTAATATCAGCGACCTCGCGTAGGGGGCGAGCACCGGCCACAAGACCTTCTCGTGCTGGCAACAGATCTCTGTGAAGGGCGTAGTCGAAAAGCTTTCATTTACCATTCGAACTGTGAGAGAGGCAGACTGTTGCACGGAGCTCTGAGAACAAAGGTGCACGCCCTAGGTGGGCTTGGGCAGAAGCAGCGTTCTCGAGCACTTGGCTGCTGGCACACTGCTGGCTGTGTTGCGCTGCCTCAGCGGCTTCTGGCCGCTGGGGACTGAAAGCGGAGCCAGGCATGGACGAGGGCGGTGAACGAAGCCGCACAAGTACCGTGCTTGTGTGCACCACGTTACAGGCTACTAGGAGAGGAAGGTGGCTGCCTTCCCACATGACCCTAGCAGTCGAAAGGAGCAAGCTGAAGCCCTGCTGCTTGTGCTGCTCCTTGGTTCCCTTGCAGCCCGCTGTGGAAACATTGACGGTCACTTCAAGGCGACGAATTGCAGACAGCACCACGGTACATGCCGTGGAGAAGGGAAATACAGAGTGCAGCCAGGAGCTGGACAGGGCTTACGTGCAATAAGTAGAAGGTGAACCTAGGCACTGCCTCTTCAATCTGGCCACCTCTGCTCTGGTAGCAACTTTTGCAAGTCAGCAAAATTGTCTGCGAGTATGTAGAATGAAGGGCAGCAAGACGCCGTGTGTTATGCGCCCTTTCAGGGCTGCTTGAGAGAGGGCTACTTTAAGAATGCCTTCTTCTTCCTCGCGTCCTTCTCGCTTAGCTCTAGCTGCATGGAGTACACCACAGCGAAGGTGTGAGGAAGGGCACTGCCCCAGCTATTGCCTAGGCCTGCCTGTGCTGCGCCTTTAGCTGCCCACCAGAACAATGGCATTTCTGAACCTCAGGCTAAAAAAGGCGTTAGTGCAGCCTCAGGAATGGGAAATGCCTAGGCATAAGGTAAAGAGACCGCGTATGAGGGAGTCTTTAGAGGATTCCTCCCCCATGGTGTCACGATCCGCTATTAATGCAGAGCGGGGGTCGTGATGGTTCTTTTGATCTCAAAGGTGCAAACAGGCAAAATGCAGGGGACAAAATCAGTTTATTCAACAGCAGAAAATCAGTTTAGTCAACAACAGCAATGCATTTCATCAAATGCCAACAATTCAGTTACGGTAAAGGGGAGAGGTATAGGATAGGGAAAGGGGAAGGAAAGGAAGGGATGGGAGAATAGCTACCAACAGACGAGACGGGCGTCCTCGCGGGTCATCCGATAGACGAGTCCTCGTCCGTGGGGAGATCTCAGGGGTCTTCATCAGTGGAGAGATCTCAAAGGGTCTTTTCCAGAGGGTCGCTCTTTTATAGTCCTTCTCCAAAGCGAGTGGCCTCTAGCCAAAAGGTGGGAAGATTTATGGACCATTGTGTGGTGCTGCAGGAGACAGGTACGGACAATCAGTCCTCAGTTGATGCAACACAGTCTCTGGTTGGTGCCACGACAGCACGGTCCAGTGAACACAATACACCAGCACACAGTCATGAGCATCCACCTTGGCCCGGCCAGTAAACCATTGTTCGGAGTCAGTCTGGGTGGGGGTCCTCGAGGTCTCCTTGCGACGGTCGGGAGGCAAAATCGAGGGGAACTTCGGACCGACCCTTACACCACCCCGTGACTCACGATCGTCGTCAAGAGCGCCCTTTTGTAGAGTTGTAGTGAAGTCTTCAGTTGTGGCGTCTTCAGGACTCGTCCCCGTTGGTAGCATATCCCAGAAAAAACAGAGACAGGAGAGTAGGAAAGAGATAAGGGACAGGATAAGGAAAAGGAGAAAAGGGAAAACAAAACAGATCAATTATGTTCAATTTTATTGATTGCTAACGTCTTCAAACAATTTGTTCAATTTTTGATTAGAAATAAATCAATTTTTAAAGCAAGTTTTTGATCTCAATTCTTTAAATTTTTTCAGTATTGATTAGAAATAAAGCAAGTTTTTGATTAAACAATTCTTTGTTCAATTTTTGATTAGAAATAAATCAATTTTTAAAGCAAGTTTTTGATTAAACAATTCTTATTATTAAAAAAAAAAGGAAAATATTCATTTTTTATTTTATCTGAAACCTTGTGTTAATAACCCTGGGGATGTCAACAGTAGCCGATCTGGGTATATCTGTCACAGATGCCAATTGTGTTAATCGTTTCGTTATTCTCCAAGTCATGATGTATAGAATTGCTGACAAAACAAAACCAATTAAAACTAAAATCAAGAGAACAATGGTGGGATGACACAATTTGTTCAGGATACCTGTAGCAGTAGGTGACCACCCAAATAGAGTATCCCACCACCTGTGTTCAGCATCTGCCTTTACTCTTTCTAAAACACGATGTATTTTTTCCACATTGTGATGAACAGCTATTAGAGTTTTCTGTCCGTTTTTCTTGATCCTCTCCAAATTTTCGATCAGATCTTGGTGGAGCAACAATTGCTTCACCAGAGAGAGGTTCATTCCAATTGGAGTGGGCAATAGATGGTGGATCAGTGTGTAATTTGACTGCAAAAGATGGTGAGAAGTAACTGGGGCTACATAGGAAAAATCACATCCTGAAATCCTAGTAAAGTTGCAGACACAAAAGTTTGAATGATTTTTAGTATTCAGTACCAAATTTTCTATAAAAACACTATCACAAGCGGTTCTAAAGCATGCACATCCATTGCCTATATATACTAATACAGTTTCAGGAATCTCATTTGGATGGATTTCAAAGTTACAAACATTCTGTTCTGTGTCCAAGCAGATATCTTGAGCTCTAATTGCATTACTTTCACAGATAAACCCTTGTTGTTCCCGGACAATGCAAGTTTCCAAATTGACAGTTTGCCACCTCCCACCGATTTGACGGGCCCATTCCCTATGCTCAAAAGGATAGAGAATGGCTCCATCATGGTTCAACCCTAATGCAATGATGGGGAATATTGAATGCACTGAAGCATTACGAATCGTCAGTACAAAGGCTGTGGCAATGCTTGTGCTGGGATCATAGGTAAAATTTACTAAGTTCCACCAGGACTGGAATTCTTTTTCAAAATCAGTGGCACTGTCCCAGACTATTTTTCGGATTTCAGTGGGAAAAGTGCCTTCCTCACCTTCTCTTATAATTAAAGCAGCAACTGACTGCATCCACAACTGGGCCTGGATACAACTGAGAGCCAAAGAGATGTTATTTTGAGTAGCACCAAGTGCATCGATTATTAATTTGTGGTCATTTACGTTTACCTTTTCCCAACTTGGTAATATGTTTGATAACAACCATTGTTGGGCTCCCAAAGCTGTTAAGGCTGTTTGTAGGGGCCGTTGTAATTTGGTTACATCTCCAGCTGTGGTAGCCAATTTATTCATTAGTACTTCCGAATCGATGCTATTCAAAATTCCCAATCCTGTTCCCACAACACCGGTTATGTCTCTTGCCATTCGTTTTTTAGCAGGATTTCGTTTCCGCAGCCAGGTTGTCCATCCCTCAAAAGAAGTTTGCAGAAAGGGTGAACAAGCTGGTTGGACTTCTGAGACATTATTTTGCATCAATAATTTGATTTGTTTGAGAGACCATGCCGGATTAAACAATATTTGTTGTTGGCCAGTTTTTCTAATTACATAAGGTCCAAATTGAAAAATTGTAGGGCTTAGCACAACCGGTGGTTGGGTAGTAGGTGTTACAACATTAACATCAAGCTCTCCCCAGTATTTTGTATCATTTTTCCCACACATGATTTTATAGGAAAATTGTACAGCAGTTAGGTTTAACCAACAGTCTTGATTTTGGGGCTTGCAATATAAAGTCCGGCCATGAGATTCTATGCCATAACTGTATGCAGGTTCGGTGAGGGATCCAGTTGCTAATTTACAAGTTATTGCAACATTATCACCTTGTGTCACCAAGAAAGGAGGGAAAACCTTGTTTTTGTCATCTAACACTAGGGGGGTACTTACACCACGGTATATAACTACGGCGGTTAGCGTGGGTTTTTCTATAGCATTTATTCTGAATTTATAGGTCAGGCCTTTCAAGCTGGACTCATCTGTTGTGTTATTCTGCCAGGAGCATGTTACATATGTTGGTCTGGTTAAAGTAAAGTTATGCCAACAGTCAGTAAGTTCATCTGCACAAAGCTTTGTAACTTCAACGTTGTTGGTGTCAGGGTCCAGGGTATAGTTACCAACCTTCCTTTGGCGACAGCACAGTATTAGGGGAGCTTGTTTTTTACATGTCCATGCTGTTGTGGGGCAGAGACTCGCCGTGATGTTAGGGTGCAAACTACTGGTTATATCTGATTTTAAGTAATTCCCGGTGATTGTAATGGTGGTGGCTTTCTCATGAAGGGATTTTTCCACTTTTCTGCATCCTACCTTGATTTCTTCACCAATTATTCCTGTTAGTACCCTAGCCCAGTCCTTTTTGTCCCAACCCCAGTCACTTGAACGGTATACCTCAGAACCATGCAGTACTACGGTCGCAAGGCTTGGGTGACGATCTCTGGGGTAGGGTCCTAGAGCACTGGTATGCCTGATGGAAGCTTCAGACCACGGCCACTGGGCCGAGTTTTGGCCATGGTGTGGTGGTAGGATACAGAAAAATATCAAAAAGATGATCATGGTTCGTCCAGTCCCCATGTCCCTCGGTGGTCTTCTGTGAAAGCAAACATAACAGAGTCTGCCACCAAAAGGCAGGAGGTCAAAATGATGGAACAATCCAACGGGTACTTATCCGATGCTCCTTTCCCAGAGCATTGGTGGCTACCCATGCATATTTATTTAGAGGAGTTTTTAGTACTAGTGGTACTTCTCCTACAGTAGGGAGGTTTACCAAAACAGGTTGCCCAGGATAATGGACTGGATTTTTGGAATCATTAGGTCCCTGTAGTGCAGGAATGATGCTTGGGGCTTTTAGACAAAAAGCAGTTATTTTGGGACACCCGTTTACCCCCCATCTGTCATTTATACCTTTTACAGCTTGCCATAATCGAAGATCCCAACCTCCCTCATGTGGCTTTAGGAGTCGCTTTAGAAGACCGTTGGTCCTTTCTACAATCCCGTTGGCTTGAGGATAATAGGGGGTGTGAAAAGTCCACTTTATTCCTTCTTCCCTTGCCCATTCCTGTACTACTTTAGCAGTAAAGTGGGACCCATTGTCAGATTGAATCTCCTGCGGCTTTGGAAATGTTCCAAACCATTCTCGCAATGCCTTAACAGTATTTTCTCCTGTAGCTCTATTAAAGGCTTCAGCTTGAACTAGCCCTGAAATTATTTCCACTCCCACCAGCACGAAGTGTTTGCCACCAGACTTCTTAAAGGGGCCGATATAATCTACCTGCCATGCATCCCATAGGCCTTTACCTTTCCTTAAGTGCAAAGGGTCATCTTCCAAAGGATGCCTTTCTAGTCGTCTGCGGCATTGCTCACAAGCTGATATGCATGTTTTACACATTTCCCTGGTGACAGGCCAGCCACGAGCAAGGGCTTCTTTGTATAAATCTTTGGCACCTGTGTGTTGTCTTTTTATATGCAACCATTCTAACAGATGTTCCCAATCTTCTGTAATTTGTTCCTTTTTCAGGGGACTTAGTCTTGCTAACTCATCAGCAGCATTATTCCATTCACCAGCTAAATTTCCATCTGTCTGATGGGAAGCCACCCACCCCACAGCAAAGTTCCCGTGACTTGCTATATCTAGAATTTCTTGCCATTTTTCCTTGTGCCATACTGGGATTCTGTTGACTTCCCAATCATTTTGCTGCCAGAAAGGAAGCCACTCTGTACATCCTTTAAACACAGCATAGGAGTCAGTGTAAATACAAACAAGAGAGGTATTATGTGCCTCCTGCTTGAAAACACTCCAAACGGCAATCAGTTCACCAACCTGAGCACTGCCTTCTCCCTCAGTAATAATTCGTTCACCAGATGAAGTATGAAGGGCTACTGCTCTGTATTTCCACACTTTTCCCTCTCGTTTGGCAGAGGCATCAGTAAACCAGGAATTCACTGATTGTTCAGGGGAGAAAGGAGGGGCCACTTTAATTACTGAGGCAGGTTTATCGTGGCTGTTAGCCAAATTCTCAGTTTCTTGTATAGCCAGACTTTTTGCAGCTCCTTCTGTTACAGAGAAGATGTTACAGTAATGTTCTATCTGGGCATACCACTTCCTGACTGAGGATCTCTGGGCCACCCCGTCAGGGGGAGGGGTCCCGCTGGTGACTGCTTTGATAACTTTGAAGGGGCCTCTTAATACAATTGGTTGTTGACGTGTAATTTTTTCCACTTCTATGAGAGCTATACTAACAACAAAAAGCCCCTTTTCCCAGGTGGTGTATCTTTTTTCGGCATCTTTAAAACCACGAGAATAAAAACCAACCGGCCTTGTAGGGCCTTCTGGACCCCGTTGCCATATGTGCACTGATAGCCCCGAGGTAGCAAATCCCCATTCTACCTGGAAAGGATCTGTGGGATGAATAGGGCCTAGGGCTTGATGTGCAGTTGCTTCGAAAATCAGAAGTTGTAGTGCTTCCTCCTGAGAAGGGGTCCAATCCCATTTTACTTTTTTCCTCAGCAAGTCATAAAGGGGTCTGGCAATAATTGAAAAATCAGGGATGTGTTTTCTCCAAAACACTAATAATCCCAGAGCTTGTTGAAGCTCTTTCCTGGATCCGGGCATTTTAATTTGATCCAGAGAAGTTAGGGTATCCGGTGGAATACATGTCATGCCTCCTTTCCACCAAATCCCTAAAAACTTCACTTCCTGTGAGGGTTTTTGAATTTTCTCTGGGGGAATTTGTAAGTCAAGGCTTTCCAGATGAGAGATTATTTTCTGTTGGGTATCCCCCACTACTTCTATTTCATCCCCTCCCACCAGAATATCATCAATGTATTGATAGACAGCTACATTGTCAGGTTTGGGTATCTTTTCTAATTCCTGTGCTAAAGCATGGTGGGCTAGAGTAGGGGAGTGTTTGTACCCTTGAGGAAGCCTAGTGAAGGTGTATTGCTGTCCTTCCCAGGTGAAGGCAAAACGGTCCATGTCCTCTGGTTGTATAGGTATCATAAAGAACATGTCTTTGACATCTATAGTTGCCATGATTGTATGAGCCTTCTCCTGAATTGAAGTTATAAGTTCAGCTAAATTTGGGACAGCTGCTGTGAGAGGATCTGTGTTTGCATTTAGTCTACGAAAATCTACTGTCAGCCTCCACTTTCCGTTAGGTTTACGGACTGGCCACACTGGGGAGTTAAAGGGAGAATGAGTGTCAATTATCACTCCCTGATCTCTCAGGTCCTGAATAACTGGCTTGATTCCTTCTTTGGCACCAGTGGGAAGTGGGTATTGTTTCACATTAGTAATTTTACTGAAAGGTAAGGAGGGTGCAGTTTGGAGCAGATTAATATTAAAACGTGGTGTGCCAAAAGACCAGAGACAACCCTCCTCGTCTTCCCACTGCCTCCCAGCGAGGACATCCATTCCTAATAAATCATTTGGAATATCCCCAATTACAATTTTAATAAGTAACAAATTCTCTTCTCCAGGTAGTAGGATTTTTATCAGAGCTATATCCATAGCTTCTGTGGTCCCCAAGGCATTAAGGACAAAGCATTGTCTCCTCGTTGGAACAACTCCACATTTCTGCGCAGCTTTTCTTGTTAGTGCAGAAATTTGAGCTCCAGTGTCAACCACAAAAGTGACAGGTGACCTTCTAGGACCAACTATTGCTGTTATCAGGAGGTCCCCAGTATTGTGGTTTCTGGTGAGCGTTCTAAGAAATAACCAGTTTCCCCCCCCATCCCTCTGCTCACCCACGAGAGATGGGGTTTCTAGTTTCCCTGCTTCTGAAGCCGTTTTAGTTCCATTCCCAAAGACTGAGAAGGAGGAAACTCTGACTCAGCTCTCAGAACCTGTAGAGGAGATTGATTTGGCTCACTGCCCAGAATCTGGGGAGGGGTTAGGTTTGACTCACTGACCATGACTGGTGGAGGAGGAGGTGCACTAGGCTGAACAGTAGGAGAGTTTGATGTAAGGATCTTAGGGCAATGCCAATTCACAACAATTTTTATCAACTTGTCAAGTGGTAAGCCATCCATAACATCTTTAGGAATTTGTTTCTTTAACCCCAACGACCACCAGTACTGACGAGAAGTATTCAACTTCCCCTTTTCTGGCTTATCACTACTAGGAGAAATGATGTGTCTAACACCCTTGGTTTTCTCCACTTTATCCTCTGGGATTTTTACGGGTCCATATTTCCTACTGAAATTCAGCAATTCCTCTGCCACTTCGCTCCATGTCCAGATTTTACGGTTATTGTCCGGAGACTCTGGAGTCCGTCTAGGAGGGGTTTCATAGGGAGGGAAAGAGTCCACGGAACCAGATCGCTCACGTGAGTTTCCAAGAAATCTATCTAATCTTTCTACAGGTGTCATGGATGCAATAGTTTTTTGAAGGAGAATTGCGGTAGATTTGAGAGTTTCTGGGAGACCACGAATTAAAGGGGTCATGATTTCAGGCATTACAGGTAATTGCATAGGTGATTCATAGGTGGTAGTCAGTTTTCTCTCATGTATCATTTGCAAGCAAGCAGCTTTGTGAATGTTTTCCAAAAGTTGGTCGAGAGTACCAACTAAAGCTATAGGGTCTCCCCTTTCTAGGGGGTTAAGCCCCCCGGCCCAGAAAGCTGCACGTTGGGTCAAGGACCATGGGTAGCTTTTATCTCCGGTTGTTAAGAAAACTCCATGTCCCCAGTACCCACTAGCTTCGCTTTCTGATAATTTAATCTGATCTCCCCCAGTAAGAGACACTCGAAATACATATTCAGTTTCTGTTTCATGAGGGAGTCGCCCATATTCCTTTTTCAGTTTTGCTAATTCAGTGGCAGAATATGGGATTTCTTTTGTAGATATGTTTGGTTCAAAATCATCAGGACCAAGATAAGTATATTGTGTTTTAACCATAGGTCTTAATTTTGGACAGCAGTTTTCCCCAAGATTTTTCATTACAGTTAACTCCTTTTGGGGATAAATTTGATTAATGTGAACAATCTCCTTTTCCTCTGTTTCTGTGTGTGTTTCATTCTGCTTTAATTTTTTTGCACATTCCTTTTTTAGGGCAGCCTGTAGCATATGATTTTCGTCTCGCAATGAGTGGTTCTCATTTTGCAGAATTTGAACAAGATTTTGCAAAGAATCTATAATTGTGCTTTCTTCACTCACTCGCTTAAAGCGAGTTTCTATGGCTGCCGTAAGACAAGCTCCCAAAACTGAGCAGAGTATGGTTTTATTTTTGCCCAGTTTGAACCTTGACTCATGTTGCAAGGAATATATCCTATCAATCACATTCTCCAGATTAAACCAATTATTGTTCGCCCATTCCTCCCCACCTTGGGACGGTCTGGCGCTATACTTAGCTAATAGAGCATAGAATGCAGCTTTATTTGTTACAGTGGAATTCTCACTCATTTTGTGAAGGGATAAGTAAAAACCACAACAGGGAGGTCTATTGCTTAAGTTACCACACACAACGAAACAGCTTCCGCTGTGTGCCCCCCTTCGCTTCCCTGTGTAGGTGAAGAGACCAAACTACTTGGGAGGCACTCCTTAGTTACCAAAACACCAGGTTGTCTCTTCACTGCACCAAGTAGTCAAACATCATAAAAAACAACAAAACAACAACAACAGCAACAACAACAGCAACAACAACAGTGTCCCGCCTTTTGCACCAGTAGATCTTTTGTGAAATTCTGACGACAGAACCCTCAAGCGAGTCTGGGGATGCTCCACACCAAGGGGTCTGCAGTCTGCGGGAAATCAGAAAAACCCCCCTTGCTTTCTAGACAGGCTCGCCCATCCGAGGTGGCCAGCTAGGTGCGGCTGGAGTAAGACTTCCTTCCCCTGATACAGACTACAGACAACCTTGCATCCCTTCTGTCTGCCAGAAAATCCTGTCCGTGACGCCAATTTAATGTCACGATCCGCTATTAATGCAGAGCGGGGGTCGTGATGGTTCTTTTGATCTCAAAGGTGCAAACAGGCAAAATGCAGGGGACAAAATCAGTTTATTCAACAGCAGAAAATCAGTTTAGTCAACAACAGCAATGCATTTCATCAAATGCCAACAATTCAGTTACGGTAAAGGGGAGAGGTATAGGATAGGGAAAGGGGAAGGAAAGGAAGGGATGGGAGAATAGCTACCAACAGACGAGACGGGCGTCCTCGCGGGTCATCCGATAGACGAGTCCTCGTCCGTGGGGAGATCTCAGGGGTCTTCATCAGTGGAGAGATCTCAAAGGGTCTTTTCCAGAGGGTCGCTCTTTTATAGTCCTTCTCCAAAGCGAGTGGCCTCTAGCCAAAAGGTGGGAAGATTTATGGACCATTGTGTGGTGCTGCAGGAGACAGGTACGGACAATCAGTCCTCAGTTGATGCAACACAGTCTCTGGTTGGTGCCACGACAGCACGGTCCAGTGAACACAATACACCAGCACACAGTCATGAGCATCCACCTTGGCCCGGCCAGTAAACCATTGTTCGGAGTCAGTCTGGGCGGGGGTCCTCGAGGTCTCCTTGCGACGGTCGGGAGGCAAAATCGAGGGGAACTTCGGACCGACCCTTACACCACCCCATCCCATCCCATCCCATCCCATCCCATCCCATCCCATCCCATCGATCCCATCGCATCCCAGGCTGCCATCCCATCCCTTCCCAGGGATCCCATCCCATCCCATCCCATCCCAGGGATGCCATCCCATCTCATCCCATCCCATCCCAGGCATCCCATCCCAGGGATCCCATCCCAGGGATCCCAGGGATCCCATCTCATCCCAGGGATCCCATCCCATCCCATCCCATCCCATCCCATCCCATCCCATCCCAGGCATTCCATCCCTTCCCATCCCAGGGATCCCTTCTCATCCCATCCCACCCCATCCCACCGATCCCATCCCATCCCATTCCATCCCATCCCATCCCATCCCATCCCATCCCATCCCATCCCATCCCATCCCATCCCATCCCATCCCATCCCATCCCATCCCAGTGATCCCATCCCATCCCAGGGATGCCACCCCATCCCATCCCAGGGATCCCATTCCGTCCCATCCCATCCCAGGGATCCCATCCTATCTCATCCCATCCCAGGTATCCCATCTAAGGGATCCCATCCCATCCCAGGGATCCCAGGGATGCCATCCCATCCCACGGATCCCATCCCATCCCATCTCATCCCTTCCCATCCCAGGTGTCCCATCCCTGGCATCCAAGCCCATCCCTGGGATCCCTTCCAAGGATCCCATCCCATCCCATTCCATACCATCCGATCCCAGCCATTCCAGGATTCCAATCCCATCCCATCCCATCCCATCCCAGGAATCCCATCCCATCCCAGGGATCCCATCCCATCCCATCCCATCCCAGGGATCCCATCCCATCCCATCCCATCCCATCCCATCCCATCCTCGCGATCCCATTCCATCCCATCCCAGGGATCCCATCCCATCCCATCCCATCCCATCCCGTCCCATCCCATCCCATCGATCCCATCCCATTCCAGGCTGCCATCGCTTCCCATCCCAGGGATAGCATCCCATCTCATCCCATCCCATTCCAGGGATCCCATCCCAGGGATCCCATCCCAAAGATCCCAGGGATCCCATCTCATCCCAGGGATCCCATGCCATCCCATCCCATCCCAGGGATCCCATCCCATCCCACGATCCCATCCCATCCCATCCCATCCCATTCTCGCGATCCCATCCCATCCCATCCCAGGGATTCCATCTCATCCCATCCCATCCCATCCCATCCCATCCCATCCCAGGGACTCCATCACATCCCATCCCAGGGATGCCATCCCATCCCATCCCATAGCTCCCATCCAATCCCATCCATCCCATCCCATCCCATCTCATCCCATCCCATCCCAGCGATCCCATCACATTCCATTGATCCGATCCCATTCCAGGGATTCCATCCCATCCCAGGGTTCCAATAACATCCCATCCCATCCAATCCCACCCCATCCCATCCCATCCCATCCCATCACATCCCATCCCATCCCATCCCATCCCATCGATCCCACCCCATCCCATCCCATCCCATCCCATCCCATCGATCCCATCGCTTCCCAGGCTGCCATCCCATCCCTTCCCAGGGATCCCATCCCATCCCATCCCATCCCATCCCATCCCATCCCATCCCATCTCAGGGATCCCATCCCATCTCATCCCATCCCATCCCAGGGATCCCATGCCAGGGATCCCATCCCAGGGATCACATCCCATCCCAGGGATCCCATCCCTACCCAGCGAGCCCATCCCATCCCAGGGATCATATCCCATCCCATCCCTTCCCATCCCATCCCATGTATCCCATCCCAGCCCCTGCCATCCCATCCCATCCCAGGGATCCCATCCCATCCCAGGAGTCCCATCCCAGGACTCCCATCCCATACCATCCTGTCCCATCACAGGGATCCCATCCCATCCCAGGGATCCCATCCCATACCAGGGATCCCTCCCATCCCATACCATCCCAGGGAACCCATCCCAGGGATCCCATCCCATCCCATCCCAGGGATCCCATCCCATCTCATACCATCCCATCCGAGGTGTCCCATCCCTGGCATCCCATCCCATCCCAGGGATCCCATCCCAGGGATCCCTTCCCATCCCAGAGATCCAATCCACACCCAGGAACGCCATCCCATCCCACCCCAGGGATCCCATCTCATCCCATCCCAGGGATTCCATCACATCCCATGCTAGGGATCCCATCCCATCTCATCCCATAGCTCCTATCCAATCCCATCCATCCAATCCCATCTCATCCCATCCCATCCCAGCGATCACATCCCATTCCATTAATCCGATCCCATTCCAGGGATTCCATCCCATCCCATCCCATCCCAGGGTTCCAATCACATCCCATCCCATCCAATCCCATCCCGTCTCATCCCATCCCATCACAGGGAACCCATCCCAGGGATCCCATCCCATTCCAGGAAACCCATCCCATCCCATCCCATCCCAGGTATCCCATCCCACCCCATCCCATCCCACCCCATCCCATCGATCCCATCCCATCCCATCCCATCCCAGGGATCCCATCCCATCTCATCCCATCCCAGGGATCCCATCCAATCCCATCCCATCCCATCCCATCCCAGGGATCCCATCCAATCCCATCCCATCTCAGGGATCCTATCCCAGGGATCCCATCCCATTCCAGTAAACCCATCCCATCCCATCCCATCCCAGGTATCCCATCCCACCCCATCCCATCCCACCCCATCCCATCGATCCCATCCCATCCCATCCCATCCCAGGGATCCCATCCCATCTCATCCCATCCCAGGGATCCCATCCAATCCCATCCCATCCCATCCCATCCCAGGGATCCCATCCCAGGGATCCCATCCCATCCCAGGGATCCCATCCCATCCCACCCCATCACACCCCAGGGATCCCTTCTCATCCCATCCCCTCCCATCCCATCCCATCCCATCCCATCCCACCCCATCCCGTCGATCCCATCCCATGCCATCCCATTCCATCCCATCTATCCCATCCCATCCCATCCCAGGGATGCCGTCCTATCCCATCCCAGGGATGCCATCCCATCCCATCCCATCCCATCCCATCCCAGGGATCCCATCCCATCTCATCCCATTCCATCCCAGGTATCCCATCCCAGGGATCCCATCTCATCCCAGGGATCCCATCCCATCCCAGGGATCCCATCCCATCCCATCTCATCCCATCCCATCCCAGCTGTCCCATCCCTGGCATCCCATCCCATCCCAGGGACCTCATCCCAGGGATCCCATCCCATCCCAGAGATCCCATCCACACCCAGGAACCCCATCCCATCCCATCCCATCCCAGGGATCCCATCACATCCCATCCCATCCCATCCCATCCCACACCATCCCATCTATCCCATCCCATCCCATCCCATCCCATCCCATCCCATCCCATCCCATCCCATCGATCCCATCCCATCCCATCGATCCCATCCCACCCCAGGCTGCCATCCCATCCCTTCCCAGGGATCCCATCCCATCCCATCCCATCCCATCTCAGGGATCCCATCCCATCTCATCCCATCCCATCCCAGGGATCCCATCCCAGGGATCCCATCCCAGGGATCACATCCCATCCCAGGGATCCCATCCCTTTCCAGCGATCCCATCCCATCCCAGGGATCATATCCCATCCCATCCCATCCCTTCCCATCCCATCCCATCTATCCCATCCCAGCCCCTGCCATCCCATCCCATCCCAGGGATCCCATCCCATCCCAGGAGTCCCATCCCAGGACTGCCATCCCATCCCAGGGATCCCATCCCATCCCGGGAGTACCATCCCAGGACTCCCATCCCATACCATCCTGTCCCATCACAGGGATCCCATCCCATCCCAGGGATCCCATCCCAGGGATCCCATCCCATCCCATCCCATCCCAGGGATCCCATCCCATCCCAGGGATCCCTCCCATCCCATACCATCCCAGGGAACCCAACTCAGGGATCCCATCCACACCCAGGGATCCCATCCCATCTCATCCCATCCCATCCGAGGTATCCCATCCCAGGGATCCCATCCCATCCCAGGGATTCCAGGGATGCCATCCCATCCCAGGGATCCCATCCCATCTCATCCCATCCCATCCCAGGTGTCCCATCCCTGGCATCACATCCCATCCCAGGGATCCCATCCCATCTCATCCCATCTCAGGGATCCTATCCCAGGGATCCCATCCCATTCCAGGAAACCCATCCCATCCCATCCCATCCCATCCCATCCCATCCCAGGGATTCCATCACATCCCATCCCAGGGATCCCATCACATCCCATCCCATCCCATCCCATCCCATCCCATCGATCCCACCCCATCCCATCCCATCCCAGGGATGCCATCCCATCTCCTCCCATCCCATCCCAGGGATCCCATCCCAGGGATCCCATCCAAGGGATCCCAGGGATCCCATCTCATCCCAGGGATCCCATCCCATCCCATCCCATCCCATCCCATCCCATCCCATCCCATCCCAGGCATTCCATCCCTTCCCATGCCAGGGATCCCTTCTCATCCCATCCCGTCCCACCCCATCCCACCGATCCCATCCCATCCCATCCCATCCCATCCCATCCCATTGATCCCAACCCATCCCAGGGATGCCATCCCATCCCATCCCATAGCTCCCATCCAATCCCATCCATCCCATCCCATCCCATCTCATCCCATCCCATCCCAGCGATCCCATCACATTCCATTGATCCGATCCCATTCCAGGGATTCCATCCCATCCCAGGGTTCCAATAACATCCCATCCCATCCAATCCCATCCCATCCCATCCCATCCCATCCCATCCCATCCCATCCCATCCCATCCCATCCCATCCCATCCCATCCCATCCCATCCCAGGGATTCCATCACATCCCATCCCATTCCCGGGATTCCATCACATCCCATCCCATCCCATCCCATCCCATCCCATCGATCCCACCCTATCCCATCCCATCCCATCCCATCGATCCCATCGCATCCCAGGCTGCCATCCCATCCCTTCCCAGGGATCCCATCCCATCCCATCCCATCCCATCCCATCCCAGGGATGCCATCCCATCTCATCCCATCCCATCCCAGGGATCCCAGGGATCCCATCTCATCCCAGGGATCCCATCCCATCCCAGGGATCCCATCCCATCCCATCCCTTCGATCCCACCCCATCCCATCCCATCCCATCCCATCCCATCCCATCCCATCCCATCCCATCGATCCCATCGCATTCCAGGCTGCCATCCCATCCCATCCCAGGCATTCCATCCCTTCCCATCCCAGGGATCCCTTCTCATCCCATCCCTTCCCACCCCATCCCACCGATCCAATCCCATCCCATCCCATCCCATCCCATCCCATCCCATCCCATCCCATCCCATCCCATCCCATCCCATCCCATCCCATCCCATCTCATTGATCCCATCCCATCCCAGGGATGCCATCCCATCCCATCCCAGGGATCCCATTCCGTCCCATCCCATCCCAGGGATCCCATCCCATCTCATCCCATCCCATCCCAGGGATCCCATCTCAGGGATCCCATCCCATCCCAGGGATCCCAGGGATGCCATCCCAGGGATCCCATCCCATCTCATCCCTTCCCATCCCAGGTGTCCCATCCCTGGCATCCCATCCCATCCCTGGGATCCCATCCCAGGGATCCCTAACAATCCCATCACATCTCAGGGATCCTATCCCAGGGATCCCATCCCATCCCAGGGAACCCATCCCATTCCCATCCCATCCCATCCCGGGGATCCCATCCCATCTCATCCCATCCCAGGGATCCCATCCAATCCCATCCCATCCCATCCGATCCCATCCCATCCCAGGGATCCCATCCCAGCGATCCCATCCTATTCCACTGATCCGATCCCATTCCAGGGATTCCCATCCCATCCCAGGGTTCCAATAACATCCCATCTCATCCAATCCCATCCCAGGAATCCCATCCCATCCCATCCCAGGGATTCCATCTCATCCCATGCCAGGGATCCCATCTCATCCCATCCCATCCCATCCCATCCCATCCCATCGATCCCACCCCATCCCATCCCATCCCATCCCATCCCATCCCATCCCATCCCATCCCATCCCATCCCATCCCATCCCATCCCATCCCATCGATCCCATCGCATCCCATCCCATCCCATCCGATCCCATCCCATCCCAGGGATCCCATCCCAGCGATCCCATCCTATTCCACTGATCCGATCCCATTCCAGGGATTCCATCCCATCCCAGGGTTCCAATAACATCCCATCTCATCCAATCCCATCCCAGGAATCCCATCCCATCCCATCCCAGGGATTCCATCTCATCCCATGCCAGGGATCCCATCTCATCCCATCCCATCCCATCCCATCCCATCCCATCCCATCCCATCCCATCCCATCCCATCCCATCCCATCCCATCCCATTGATCCCATCCCATCCCAGGGATGCCATCCCATCCCATCCCAGGGATCCCATTCCGTCCCATCCCATCCCAGGGATCCCATCCCATCTCATCCCATCCCATCCCAGGTATCCCATCTCAGGGATCCCATCCCATCCCAGGGATCCCAGGGATGCCATCCCAGGGATCCCATCCCATCTCATCCCTTCCCATCCCAGGTGTCCCATCCCTGGCATCCCATCCCATCCCTGGGATCCCATCCCAGGGATCCCTAACAATCCCATCACATCTCAGGGATCCTATCCCAGGGATCCCATCCCATCCCAGGGAACCCATCCCATTCCCATCCCATCCCATCCCGGGGATCCCATCCCATCTCATCCCATCCCAAGGATCCCATCCAATCCCATCCCATCCGATCCCATCCCATCCCAGGGATCCCATCCCAGCGATCCCATCCTATTCCACTGATCCGATCCCATTCCAGGGATTCCATCCCATCCCAGGGTTCCAATAACATCCCATCTCATCCAATCCCATCCCAGGAATCCCATCCCATCCCATCCCAGGGATTCCATCTCATCCCATGCCAGGGATCCCATCTCATCCCATCCCATCCCATCCCATCCCATCCCATCCCATCCCATCCCATCCCATCCCATCCCATCCCATCGATCCCACCCCATCCCATCCCATCCCATCCCATCCCATCCCATCCCATCCCATCGATCCCATCGCATCCCAGGCTGCCATCCCATCCCTTCCCAGGGATCCCATCCCATCCCATCCCATCCCAGGGATGCCATCCCATCTCATCCCATCCCATCCCAGGCATCCCATCCCAGGGATCCCATCCCAGGGATCCCAGGGATCCCATCTCATCCCTGGCATCCCATCCCATCCCAGGGACCTCATCCCAGGGATCCCATCCCATCCCAGAGATCCCATCCACACCCAGGAACCCCATCCCATCCCATCCGAGGGATCCCATCCCATCCCATCCCATCCCACCCCACACCATCCCATCGATCCCATCCCATCCCATCCCATCCCATCCCATCCCATCCCATCCCATCCCATCGATCCCATCCCACCCCAGGCTGCCATCCCATCCAATCCCATCGATCCCATCCCACCCCAGGCTGCCATCCCATCCCTTCCCAGGGATCCCATCCCATCCCATCCCATCCCATCCCAGGGATCCCATCCCATCTCATCCCATCCCATCCCAGGGATCCCATCCCAGGGATCCCATCCCAGGGATCACATCCCTTCCCAGGGATCCCATCCCTTCCCAGCGAGCCCATCCCATCCCAGGGATCATATCCCATCCCATCCCTTCCCATCCCATCCCATGTATCCCATCCCAGCCCCTGCCATCCCATCCCATCCCAGGGATCCCATCCCATCCCATCCCAGGAGTCCCATCCCAGGACTCCCATCCCATACCATCCTGTCCCTCAACAGGGATCCCATCCCATCCCAGGGATCCCATCCCATCCCAGGGACCCCTCCCATCCCATACCATCCCAGGGAACCCATCCCAGGGATCCCATCCCATCCCAGGGATCCCATCCCATCTCATCCCATCCCATCCGAGGTATCCCATACCAGGGAACCCATCCCATCCCAGGGATTCCAGGGATCCCATCCCATCCCATCCCAGGGATCCCATCCCATCCCATCCCATCCCATCCCAGGGATTCCATCACATCCCATCCCATCCCCGGGATTCCATCACATCCCATCCCATCCCATCCCATCCCATCGATCCCACCCCATCCCATCCCATCCCATCCCATCGATCCCATCGCATCCCAGGCTGCCATCCCATCCCTTCCCAGGGATCCCATCCCATCCCATCCCATCCCATCCCATCCCAGGGATGCCATCCCATCTCATCCCATCCCATCCCAGGGATCCCAGGGATCCCATCTCATCCCAGGGATCCCATCCCATCCCAGGGATCCCATCCCATCCCATCCCTTCGATCCCACCCCATCCCTTCCCATCCCATCCCATCCCATCCCATCCCATCGATCCCATCGCATTCCAGGCTGCCATCCCATCCCATCCCATCCCAGGCATTCCATCCCTTCCCATCCCAGGGATCCCTTCTCATCCCATCCCTTCCCACCCCATCCCACCGATCCCATCCCATCCCATCCCATCCCATCCCATCCCATCCCATCCCATTGATCCCATCCCATCCCAGGGATGCCATCCCATCCCATCCCAGGGATCCCATTCCGTCCCATCCCATCCCAGGGATCCCATCCCATCTCATCCCATCCCATCCCAGGTATCCCATCTCAGGGATCCCATCCCATCCCAGGGATCCCAGGGATGCCATCCCAGGGATCCCATCCCATCTCATCCCTTCCCATCCCAGGTGTCCCATCCCTGGCATCCCATCCCATCCCTGGGATCCCATCCCAGGGATCCCTAACAATCCCATCACATCTCAGGGATCCTATCCCAGGGATCCCATCCCATCCCAGGGAACCCATCCCATTCCCATCCCATCCCATCCCGGGGATCCCATCCCATCTCATCCCATCCCAGGGATCCCATCCAATCCCATCCCATCCCATCCCATCCGATCCCATCCCATCCCAGGGATCCCATCCCAGCGATCCCATCCTATTCCACTGATCCGATCCCATTCCAGGGATTCCATCCCATCCCAGGGTTCCAATAACATCCCATCTCATCCAATCCCATCCCAGGAATCCCATCCCATCCCATCCCAGGGATTCCATCTCATCCCATGCCAGGGATCCCATCTCATCCCATCCCATCCCATCCCATCCCATCCCATCCCATCCCATCCCATCCCATCCCATCCCATCCCATCGATCCCACCCCATCCCATCCCATCCCATCCCATCCCATCCCATCCCATCCCATCCCATCCCATCCCATCCCATCGATCCCATCGCATCCCAGGCTGCCATCCCATCCCTTCCCAGGGATCCCATCCCATCCCATCCCATCCCATCCCAGGGATGCCATCCCATCTCATCCCATCCCATCCCAGGCATCCCATCCCAGGGATCCCATCCCAGGGATCCCAGGGATCCCATCTCATCCCAGGGATCCCATCCCATCCCATCCCATCCCATCCCATCCCATCCCATCCCAGGCATTCCATCCCTTCCCATCCCAGGGATCCCTTCTCATCCCATCCCATCCCACCCCATCCCACCGATCCCATCCCATCCCATCCCATCCCATCCCATCCCATCCCATCCCATCCCATCCCATCCCATCCCATTGATCCCATCCCATCCCAGGGATGCCATCCCATCCCATCCCAGGGATCCCATTCCGTCCCATCCCATCCCAGGGATCCCATCCTATCTCATCCCATCCCAGGTATCCCATCTAAGGGATCCCATCCCATCCCAGGGATCCCAGGGATGCCATCCCATCCCACGGATCCCATCCCATCCCATCTCATCCCTTCCCATCCCAGGTGTCCCATCCCTGGCATCCAAGCCCATCCCTGGGATCCCTTCCAAGGATCCCATCCCATCCCATTCCATACCATCCGATCCCAGCCATTCCAGGATTCCAATCCCATCCCATCCCATCCCATCCCAGGAATCCCATCCCATCCCAGGGATCCCATCCCATCCCATCCCATCCCAGGGATCCCATCCCATCCCATCCCATCCCATCCCATCCCATCCCATCCCATCCCTGCGATCCCATTCCATCCGATCCCAGGGATCCCATCCCATCCCATCCCATCCCATCCCGTCCCATCCCATCCCATCGATCCCATCCCATTCCAGGCTGCCATCGCTTCCCATCCCAGGGATAGCATCCCATCTCATCCCATCCCATTCCAGGGATCCCATCCCAGGGATCCCATCCCAAAGATCCCAGGGATCCCATCTCATCCCAGGGATCCCATGCCATCCCATCCCATCCCAGGGATCCCATCCCATCCCATCCCACGATCCCATCCCATCCCATCCCATCCCATTCTCGCGATCCCATCCCATCCCATCCCAGGGATTCCATCTCATCCCATCCCATCCCATCCCATCCCATCCCATCCCATCCCATCCCATCCCAGGGACTCCATCACATCCCATCCCAGGGATCCAATCCCATCCCATCCCATAGCTCCCATCCAATCCCATCCATCCCATCCCATCCCATCTCATCCCATCCCATCCCAGCGATCCCATCACATTCCATTGATCCGATCCCATTCCAGGGATTCCATCCCATCCCAGGGTTCCAATAACATCCCATCCCATCCAATCCCACCCCATCCCATCCCATCCCATCCCATCCCATCACATCCCATCCCATCCCATCCCATCCCATCGATCCCACCCCATCCCATCCCATCCCATCCCATCGATCCCATCGCTTCCCAGGCTGCCATCCCATCCCTTCCCAGGGATCCCATCCCATCCCATCCCATCCCATCCCATCCCATCCCATCCCATCTCAGGGATCCCATCCCATCTCATCCCATCCCATCCCAGGGATCCCATGCCAGGGATCCCATCCCAGGGATCACATCCCATCCCAGGGATCCCATCCCTACCCAGCGAGCCCATCCCATCCCAGGGATCATATCCCATCCCATCCCTTCCCATCCCATCCCATGTATCCCATCCCAGCCCCTGCCATCCCATCCCATCCCAGGGATCCCATCCCATCCCAGGAGTCCCATCCCAGGACTCCCATCCCATACCATCCTGTCCCATCACAGGGATCCCATCCCATCCCAGGGATCCCATCCCATACCAGGGATCCCTCCCATCCCATACCATCCCAGGGAACCCATCCCAGGGATCCCATCCCATCCCATCCCAGGGATCCCATCCCATCTCATACCATCCCATCCGAGGTGTCCCATCCCTGGCATCCCATCCCATCCCAGGGATCCCATCCCAGGGATCCCTTCCCATCCCAGAGATCCAATCCACACCCAGGAACGCCATCCCATCCCATCCCACCCCAGGGATCCCATCTCATCCCATCCCAGGGATTCCATCACATCCCATGCTAGGGATCCCATCCCATCTCATCCCATAGCTCCTATCCAATCCCATCCATCCAATCCCATCTCATCCCATCCCATCCCAGCGATCACATCCCATTCCATTGATCCGATCCCATTCCAGGGATTCCATCCCATCCCATCCCATCCCAGGGTTCCAATCACATCCCATCCCATCCAATCCCATCCCGTCTCATCCCATCCCATCACAGGGAACCCATCCCAGGGATCACATCCCTTCCCAGGGATCCCATCCAATCCCATCCCATCTCAGGGATCCTATCCCAGGGATCCCATCCCATTCCAGGAAACCCATCCCATCCCATCCCATCCCATCCCATCCCAGGTATCCCATCCCACCCCATCCCATCCCACCCCATCCCATCGATCCCATCCCATCCCATCCCATCCCAGGGATCCCATCCCATCTCATCCCATCCCAGGGATCCCATCCAATCCCATCCCATCCCATCCCATCCCAGGGATCCCATCCCAGGGATCCCATCCCATCCCAGGTATCCCATCCCATCCCACCCCATCACACCCCAGGGATCCCTTCTCATCCCATCCCCTCCCATCCCATCCCATCCCATCCCATCCCATCCCATCCCACCCCATCCAGTCGATCCCATCCCATGCCATCCCATTCCATCCCATCTATCCCATCCCATCCCATCCCAGGGATGCCGTCCTATCCCATCCCAGGGATGCCATCCCATCCCATCCCATCCCATCCCATCCCATCCCAGGGATCCCATCCCATCTCATCCCATTCCATCCCAGGTATCCCATCCCAGGGATCCCATCTCATCCCAGGGATCCCATCCCATCCCAGGGATCCCATCCCATCCCATCTCATCCCATCCCATCCCAGCTGTCCCATCCCTGGCATCCCATCCCATCCCAGGGACCTCATCCCAGGGATCCCATCCCATCCCAGAGATCCCATCCACACCCAGGAACCCCATCCCATCCCATCCCATCCCAGGGATCCCATCACATCCCATCCCATCCCATCCCACACCATCCCATCTATCCCATCCCATCCCATTCCATCCCATCCCATCCCATCCCATCCCATCCCATCCCATCCCATCCCATCCCATCCCATCCCATCCCATCCCATCCCATCGATCCCATCCCACCCCAGGCTGCCATCCCATCCCTTCCCAGGGATCCCATCCCATCCCATCCCATCCCATCCCATCTCAGGGATCCCATCCCATCTCATCCCATCCCATCCCAGGGATCCCATCCCAGGGATCCCATCCCAGGGATCCCATCCCAGGGATCACATCCCATCCCAGGGATCCCATCCCTTCCCAGCGATCCCATCCCATCCCAGGGATCATATCCCATCCCATCCCATCCCTTCCCATCCCATCCCATCTATCCCATCCCAGCCCCTGCCATCCCATCCCATCCCAGGGATCCCATCCCATCCCAGGAGTCCCATCCCAGGACTGCCATCCCATCCCAGGGATCCCATCCCATCCCGGGAGTACCATCCCAGGACTCCCATCCCATACCATCCTGTCCCATCACAGGGATCCCATCCCATCCCAGGGATCCCATCCCATCCCATCCCATCCCATCCCAGGGATCCCATCCCATCCCAGGGATCCCTCCCATCCCATACCATCCCAGGGAACCCAACTCAGGGATCCCATCCACACCCAGGGATCCCATCCCATCTCATCCCATCCCATCCGAGGTATCCCATCCCAGGGATTCCAGGGATGCCATCCCATCCCAGGGATCCCATCCCATCTCATCCCATCCCATCCCAGGTGTCCCATCCCTGGCATCACATCCCATCCCAGGGATCCCATCCCATCTCATCCCATCTCAGGGATCCTATCCCAGGGATCCCATCCCATTCCAGGAAACCCATCCCATCCCATCCCATCCCATCCCAGGGATTCCATCACATCCCATCCCAGGGATCCCATCACATCCCATCCCATCCCATCCCATCGATCCCACCCCATCCCATCCCATCCCAGGGATGCCATCCCATCTCCTCCCATCCCATCCCAGGGATCCCATCCCAGGGATCCCATCCAAGGGATCCCAGGGATCCCATCTCATCCCAGGGATCCCATCCCATCCCATCCCATCCCATCCCATCCCATCCCATCCCAGGCATTCCATCCCTTCCCATGCCAGGGATCCCTTCTCATCCCATCCCATCCCATCCCACCCCATCCCACCGATCCCATCCCATCCCATCCCATCCCATCCCATCCCATTGATCCCAACCCATCCCAGGGATGCCATCCCATCCCATCCCATAGCTCCCATCCAATCCCATCCATCCCATCCCATCCCATCTCATCCCATCCCATCCCAGCGATCCCATCACATTCCATTGATCCGATCCCATTCCAGGGATTCCATCCCATCCCAGGGTTCCAATAACATCCCATCCCATCCAATCCCATCCCATCCCATCCCATCCCATCCCATCCCATCCCATCCCATCCCATCCCATCCCATCCCAGGGATTCCATCACATCCCATCCCATCCCCGGGATTCCATCACATCCCATCCCATCCCATCCCATCCCATCCCATCCCATCGATCCCACCCCATCCCATCCCATCCCATCCCATCGATCCCATCGCATCCCAGGCTGCCATCCCATCCCTTCCCAGGGATCCCATCCCATCCCATCCCATCCCATCCGAGGGATGCCATCCCATCTCATCCCATCCCATCCCAGGGATCCCAGGGATCCCATCTCATCCCAGGGATCCCATCCCATCCCAGGGATCCCATCCCATCCCATCCCTTCGATCCCACCCCATCCCATCCCATCCCATCCCATCCCATCGATCCCATCGCATTCCAGGCTGCCATCCCATCCCATCCCAGGCATTCCATCCCTTCCCATCCCAGGGATCCCTTCTCATCCCATCCCTTCCCACCCCATCCCACCGATCCCATCCCATCCCATCCCATCCCATCCCATCCCATCCCATCCCATCCCATCCCATCCCATCCCATCCCATCCCATCCCATTGATCCCATCCCATCCCAGGGATGCCATCCCATCCCATCCCAGGGATCCCATTCCGTCCCATCCCATCTCAGGGATCCCATCCCATCTCATCCCATCCCATCCCAGGGATCCCATGCCAGGGATCCCATCCCAGGGATCACATCCCATCCCAGGGATCCCATCCCTTCCCAGCGATCCCATCCCATCCCAGGGATCATATCCCATCCCATCCCATCCCTTCCCATCCCATCCCATCTATCCCATCCCAGCCCCTGCCATCCCATCCCATCCCAGGGATCCCATCCCATCCCAGGAGTCCCATCCCAGGACTGCCATCCCATCCCAGGGATCCCATCCCATCCCGGGAGTACCATCCCAGGACTCCCATCCCATACCATCCTGTCCCATCCCAGGGATCCCATCCCATCCCAGGGATCCCATCCCATCCCATCCCATCCCATTTCATCCCAGGGATCCCATCCCATCTCATCCCATTCCATCCTAGGTGTCCCATCCCTGGCATCACATCCCATCCCAGGGATCCCATCCCATCTCATCCCATCTCAGGGATCCTATCCCAGGGATCCCATCCCATTCCAGGAAACCCATCCCATCCCATCCCATCCCATCCCAGGGATTCCATCACATCCCATCCCAGGGATCCCATCACATCCCATCCCATCCCATCCCATCCCATCGATCCCACCCCATCCCATCCCATCCCAGGGATGCCATCCCATCTCCTCCCATCCCATCCCAGGGATCCCATCCCAGGGATCCCATCCAAGGGATCCCAGGGATCCCATCTCATCCCAGGGATCCCATCCCATCCCATCCCATCCCATCCCAGGCATTCCATCCCTTCCCATGCCAGGGATCCCTTCTCATCCCATCCCATCCCATCCCACCCCATCCCACCGATCCCATCCCATCCCATCCCATCCCATCCCATCCCATTGATCCCAACCCATCCCAGGGATGCCATCCCATCCCAGGGATCCCATTCCGTCCCATCCCAGGGATCCCATCCCATCTCATCCCATCCCATCCCAGGTATCCCATCTCAGGGATCCCATCCCATCCCAGGGATCCCAGGGATGCCATCCCATCCCAGGGATCCCATCCCGTCCCATCTCATCCATTCCCATCCCAGGTGTCCCATCCCTGGCATCCCATCTCATCCCAGGGATCCCATCCCATCCCATCCCATCCCATCCCATCCCAGGCATTCCATCACATCCCATCCCAGGGATCCCATCCCATCCCATCCCATCCCATCCCATCCCATCGATCCCACCCCATCCCATCCCATCCCATCCCATCCCATCCCATCCCATCGATCCCATCGCATCCCAGGCTGCCATCCCATCCCTTCCCAGGGATCCCATCCCATCCCATCCCATCCCATCCCAGGGATGCCATCCCATCTCATCCCATCCCATCCCAGGGATCCCAGGGATCCCATCTCATCCCAGGGATCCCATCCCATCCCAGGGATCCCATCCCATCCCATCCCATCCCTTCGATCCCATCCCATCCCATCCCATCCCATCGATCCCATCGCATCCCAGGCTGCCATCCCATCCCATCACAGGCATTCCATCCCTTCCCATCCCAGGGATCCCTTCTCATCCCATCCCATCCCACCCCATCCCACCGATCCCATCCCATCCCATCCCATCCCATCCCATCCCATCCCATCCCATCCCAGGGATCCCTTCTCA
Source organism: Sturnus vulgaris (assembly GCF_052056855.1). Taxonomy (NCBI): domain Eukaryota; kingdom Metazoa; phylum Chordata; class Aves; order Passeriformes; family Sturnidae; genus Sturnus; species Sturnus vulgaris. The sequence continues at coordinate 68,072,371 of NC_142282.1, forward strand.
TCCCATCCCATCCCACCCCATCCCACCGATCCCATCCCATCCCATCCCATCCCATCCCATCCCATCCCATCCCATCCCATCCCATCCCATCCCATCCCATCCCATCCCATTGATCCCATCCCATCCCAGGGATGCCATCCCATCCCATCCCAGGGATCCCATTCCGTCCCATCCCATCCCAGGGATCCCATCCCATCTCATCCCATCCCATCCCAGGGATCCCAGGGATGCCATCCCAGGGATCCCATCCCATCCCATCTCATCCCTTCCCATCCCAGGTGTCCCATCCCTGGCATCCCATCCCATCCCTGGGATCCCATCCCAGGGATCCCTAACAATCCCATCACATCTCAGGGATCCTATCCCAGGGATCCCATCCCATCCCAGGGAACCCATCCCATTCCCATCCCATCCCATCCCAGGGATCCCATCCCATCTCATCCCATCCCAGGGATCCCATCCAATCCCATCCCATCCCATCCCATCCGATCCCATCCCATCCCAGGGATCCCATCCCAGGGATCCCATCCCATCCCATCACACCCCAGGGATCCCTTGTCATCCCATCCCCTCCCATCCCATCCCATCCCACCCCATCCCGTCGATCCCATCCCATGCCATCCCATTCCATCCCATCTATCCCATCCCATCCCATCCCAGGGATGCCGTCCTATCCCATCCCAGGGATGCCATCCCATCCCATCCCATCCCATCCCAGGGATCCCATGCCATCTCATCCCATTCCATCCCAGGGATCCCATCCCAGGGATCCCATCCCATCCCAGGGATTCCCGGGATCCCATGCCATCCCAGGGATCCCATCCCATCCCATCTCATCCCATCCCATCCCAGCTGTCCCATCCCTGGCATCCCATCCCATCCCAGGGACCTCATCCCAGGGATCCCATCCCAAACCAGAGATCCCATCCACACCCAGGAACCCCATCCCATCCCATCCCAGGGATCCCATCCCATCCCATCCCATCCCACCCCACACCATCCCATCGATCCCATCCCATCCCATCCCATCCCATCCAATCCCATCGATCCCATCCCACCCCAGGCTGCCATCCCATCCCATCCCATCCCATCCCATCCCATCCCATCCCATCCCATCTCAGGGATCCCATCCCATCCCATCTCAGGGATCCCATCCCATCTCATCCCATCCCATCCCAGGGATCCCATGCCAGGGATCCCATCCCAGGGATCACATCCCATCCCAGGGATCCCATCCCTTCCCAGCGAGCCCATCCCATCCCAGGGATCATATCCCATCCCTTCCCATCCCATCCCATGCATCCCATCCCAGCCCCTGCCATCCCATCCCATCCCAGGGATCCCATCCCATCCCAGGAGTCCCATCCCAGGACTCCCATTCCATACCATCCTGTCCCATCACAGGGATCCCATCCCATCCCAGGGATCCCATCCCATACCAGGGATCCCTCCCATCCCATACCATCCCAGGGAACCCATCCCAGGGATCCCATCCCATCCCAGGGATCCCATCCCATCTCATCCCATCCCATCCGAGGTGTCCCATCCCTGGCATCCCATCCCATCCCAGGGATCCCATCCCAGGGATCCCATCCCATCCCATCCCAGAGATCCAATCCACACCCAGGAACGCCATCCCATCCCATCCCATCCCATCCCAGGTATCCCATCCCATCCCATCCCACCCCATCCCATCGATCCCATCCCATCCCATTCCATCCCATCTATCCCATCCCATCCCACCCCGGGGATGCCATCCTATCCAACCCCAGGGATGCCATCCCATCCCATCCCATCCCAGGGATCCCATCCCATCTCATCCCATCCCATCCCAGGTATCCCATCCCAGGGATCCCATCCCATCCCAGGGATTCCAGGGATGCCATCCCATCCCAGGGATCCCATCCCATCTCATCCCATCCCATCCCAGGTGTCCCATCCCTGGCATCCCATCCCATCCCAGGGATCCCATCCCAGGGATCCCATCCCATCCCAGAGATCCCATCCACACCCAGGAACGCCATCCCATCCCATCCCATCCCACCCCAGGGATCCCATCTCATCCCATCCCAGGGATTCCATCACATCCCATGCTAGGGATCCCATCCCATCTCATCCCATAGCTCCTATCCAATCCCATCCATCCAATCCCATCTCATCCCATCCCATCCCAGCGATCACATCCCATTCCATTAATCCGATCCCATTCCAGGGATTCCATCCCATCCCATCCCATCCCAGGGTTCCAGTCACATCCCATCCCATCCAATCCCATCCCGTCTCATCCCATCCCATCCCAGGGAACCCATCCCAGGGATCACATCCCTTCCCAGGGATCCCATCCAATCCCATCCCATCTCAGGGATCCTATCCCAGGGATCCCATCCCATTCCAGGAAACCCATCCCATCCCATCCCATCCCATCCCATCCCAGGTATCCCATCCCACCCCATCCCATCGATCCCATCCCATCCCATTCCATCCCATCCCAGGGATCCCATCCCATCTCATCCCATCCCAGGGATCCCATCCAATCCCATCCCATCCCATCCCATCCCAGGGATCCCATCCCAGGGATCCCAATCCCATCCCAGGTATCCCATCCCATCCCACCCCATCACACCCCTGGGATCCCTTCTCATCCCATCCCCTCCCATCCCATCCCATCCCATCCCATCCCATCCCATCCCACCCCATCCCGTCGATCCCATCCCATGCCATCCCATTCCATCCCATCTATCCCATCCCATCCCATCCCAGGGATGCCATCCCATCCCATCCCATCCCATCCCATCCCAGGGATGCCATCCCATCCCATCCCATCCCATCCCATCCCATCCCATCCCATCCCATCCCAGGGATCCCATACCATCTCATCCCATTCCATCCCAGGTATCCCATCCCAGGGATCCCATCCCATCCCAGGGATTCCCGGGATCCCATCCCATCCCAGGGATCCCATCCCATCCCATCTCATCCCATCCCATCCCAGCTGTCCCATCCCTGGCATCCCATCCCATCCCAGGGACCTCATCCCAGGGATCCCATCCCATCCCAGAGATCCCATCCACACCCAGGAACCCCATCCCATCCCATCCCATCCCAGGGATCCCATCACATCCCATCCCATCCCATCCCACACCATCCCATCGATCCCATCCCATCCCATCCCATCCCATCCCATCCCATCCCATCCCATCCCATCCCATACCATCCCATCCCATCGATCCCATCCCACACCAGGCTGCCATCCCATCCCTTCCCAGGGATCCCATCCCATCCCATCCCATCCCATCTCAGGGATCCCATCCCATCTCATCCCATCCCATCCCAGGGATCCCAACCCAGGGATCCCATCCCAGGGATCCCATCCCAGGGATCACATCCCATCCCAGGGATCCCATCCCTTCCCAGCGATCCCATCCCAACCCAGGGATCATATCCCATCCCATCCCATCCCTTCCCATCCCATCCCATCTATCCCATCCCAGCCCCTGCCATCCCATCCCATCCCAGGGATCCCATCCCATCCCAGGACTCCCATCCCAGGACTCCCATCCCATCCCAGGGATCCCATCCCATCCCGGGAGTACCATCCCAGGACTCCCATCCCATACCATCCTGTCCCATCACAGGGATCCCATCCCATCCCAGGGATCCCATCCCATCCCATCCCATCCCAGGGATCCCATCCCATCCCAGGGATCCCTCCCATCCCATACCATCCCAGGGAACCCAACTCAGGGATCCCATCCACACCCAGGGATCCCATCCCATCTCATCCCATCCCATCCGAGGTATCCCATCCCAGGGATCCCATCCCATCCCAGGGATTCCAGGGATGCCATCCCATCCCAGGGATCCCATCCCATCTCATCCCATCCCAGGTGTCCCATCCCTGGCATCACATCCCATCCCAGGGATCCCATCCCATCCCATCCCATCTCAGGGATCCTATCCCAGGGATCCCATCCCATTCCAGGAAACCCATCCCATCCCATCCCAGGGATTCCATCACATCCCATCCCAGGGATCCCATCACATCCCATCCCATCCCATCCCATCCCATCCCATCCCATCCCATCCCATCGATCCCACCCCATCCCATCCCATCCCAGGGATGCCATCCCATCTCATCCCATCCCATCCCAGGGATCCCATCCCAGGGATCCCATCCCATCCCATCCCATCCCATCCCATCCCATCCCATCCCATCCCATCCCATCCCAGGCATTCCATCCCTTCCCATGCCAGGGATCCCTTCTCATCCCATCCCATCCCACCCCATCCCACCGATCCCATCCCATCCCATCCCATCCCATCCCATCCCATCCCATCCCATCCCATCCCATCCCATCCCATCCCATTGATCCCAACCAATCCCAGGGATGCCATCCCATCCCATCCCAGGGATCCCATTCCGTCCCATCCCATCCCAGGGATCCCATCCCATCTCATCCCATCCCATCCCAGGGATCCCAGGGATGCCATCCCATCCCAGGGATCCCATCCCGTCCCATCTCATCCATTCCCATCCCAGGTGTCCCATCCCTGGCATCCCATCCCATCCCTGGGATCCCATCCCAGGGATCCCATCCCATCCCATTCCATACCATCCCATCCCAGCCATTCCAGGATTCCAATCCCATCCCATCCCATCCCATCCCATCCCAGGGATCCCATCCCATCCCATCCCATCCCAGGGATCCCATCCCATCCCATCCCATCCCATCCCATCCCATCCTCGCGATCCCATTCCATCCCATCCCAGGGATCCCATCCCATACCATCCCATCCCATCCCATCGATCCCATCCCATCGATCCCATCCCATCTCATCCCATCCTATTCCATTGATCCGATCCCATTCCAGGGATTCCATCCCATCCCAGGGTTCCAATCACATCCCATCCCATCCAATCCCATCCCGTCTCATCCCATCCCATCCCAGGGATCCCATCCCATCCCGGGGATCCCTCCCATCCCATACCATCCCAGGGAACCCATCCCAGGGATCCTATCCCAGGGATCCCATCCCATCCCAGGGATCCCATCCCATCTCATCCCATCCCAGGGATCCCATCCAATCCCATCCCATCCCATCCGATCTCATCCCATCCCAGGGATCCCATCCCAGGGATCCCATCCCATCCCATCACACCCCAGGGATCCCATCCCCGGGATCCCATCCAAGGGATCCCAGGGATCCCATCTCATCCCAGGGATCCCATCCCATCCCATCCCATCCCATCCCATCCCATCCCATCCCATCCCAGGCATTCCATCCCTTCCCATGCCAGGGATCCCTTCTCATCCCATCCCATCCCATCCCACCCCATCCCACCGATCCCATCCCATCCCATCCCATCCCATCCCATCCCATCCCATCCCATCCCATCCCATCCCATTGATCCCAAACCATCCCAGGGATGCCATCCCATCCCATCCCAGGGATCCCATTCCGTCCCATCCCATCCCAGGGATCCCATCCCATCTCATCCCATCCCATCCCAGGTATCCCATCCCAGGGATCCCATCCCATCCCAGGGATTCCCGGAATCCCATGCCATCCCAGGGATCCCATCCCATCCCATCTCATCCCATCCCATCCCAGCTGTTCCATCCCTGGCATCCCATCCCATCCCAGGGACCTCATCCCAGGGATCCCATCCCATCCCAGAGATCCCATCCACACCCAGGAACGCCATCCCATCCCATCCCAGGGATCCCATCCCATCCCACCCCACACCATCCCATCGATCCCACCCCATCCCATCCCATCCCATCCCATCCAATCCCATCGATCCCAGCCCACCTCAGTCTGCCATCCCATCCCTTCCCAGGGATCCCATCCCATCCCATCCCATCCCAGGGATCCCATCCCAGGGATCCCATCCCATCCCAGGGATCCCATCCCTTCCCAGCGATCCCATCCCATCCCAGGGATCATATCCCATCCCATCCCATCCCATCCCATCCCATTCCATCCCATCTATCCCATCCCATCCCACCCCGGGGATGCCATCCTATCCAACCCCAGGGATGCCATCCCATCCCATCCCATCCCATCACATCCCAGGGATCCCATCCCATCTCATCCCATCCCATCCCAGGTATCCCATCCCAGGGATCCCATCCCATCCCAGGGATTCCAGGGATCCCATCCCATCCCAGGGATCCCATCCCATCCCATCTCATCCCATCCCATCCCAGGTGTCCCATCCCTGGCATCCCATCCCATCCCAGGGATCTCATCCCAGGGATCCCATCCCATCCCAGAGATCCCATCCACACCCAGGAACCCCATCCCATCCCATCCCAGGGATCCCATCCCATCCCACCCCACAGATCCCATCACATCCCATCCCATCCCCGGGATTCCATCACATCCCATCCCAAGGATCCCATCACATCCTATCCCATCCCATCCCACCCCATCCTATCGATCCCATCCCATTCCAGGCTGCCATCGCTTCCCATCCCAGGGATCGCATCCCATCTCATCCCATCCCATCCCAGGGATCCCATCCCAGGGATCCCATCCCAAAGATCCCAGGGATCCCATCTCATCCCAGGGATCCCATGCCATGCCATCCCATCCCATCCCATCCCAGGGATCCCATCCCAGGGATACCATCCCATCCCATGGATCCCATCCACCCCCATGGATCCCATCCCATCACATCCCATTCCATTCCATCCCACGGATCCCACTCCAGGGATCCCATCTCATCCCAGGGATCCCATCCCAGGGATCACATCCCATCCCAGGGACCCCATCCCTTCCCATCTATCCCATCCCATAACAGGGATCCCATCCCATGCCGGGGATCCCATCCCATGCCGGGGATCCCATCCCATCCCATCCCATCCCAGGGATCCTATCCCATCCCATCCCATCCCGTCCCATCCCATCCCAGGGATTCCATCCCTTCCCATCCCAGGGATCCCTTCACATCCCATCCCATCCCATCCCACCCCATCCCATCGATCCCATCCCATCCCATCCCATCCCATCCCATCCCATCCCATCCCATCCCATCCCATTGATCCCATCCCATCCCAGGGATCCCATTCCGTCCCATCCCAGGGATCCCATTCCGTCCCATCCCATCCCAGGAATCCCATCCCATCTCATCCCATCCCATCCCAGGTATCCCATCCCAGGGATCTCATCCCATCCCATCCCATCCCATCTCATCCCTTCCCATCCCAGGTGTCCCATCCCTGGCATCCCATCCCATCCCTGGGATCGCATCCCAGGGATCCCATCCCATCCCAGAGATCCCATCCACACCCAGGAATCCCATACCATCCCATGCCATCTCATCCCATCCATTCCCGGATTCCAATCCCATCCCATCCCAGGGATCCCATTCCATCCCATCCCATCCCAGGGATCCCATTCCATCCCATCCCATCCCATCCCAAGGATCCCATCCCATCCCATCCCATCCCATCCCATCCCATCCCATCCCATCCCATTCCATTGATCCGATCCCATACCAGGGATTCCATCCCATCCCATCCCAGGGTTCCAATCACATCCTATCCCATCCAATCCCATCCCGTCTCATCCCATCCCATCCCAGGGATCCCATCCCAGGGATCCCATCGCATCCCAGGGATCCCATCCCATCTCATCCCATCCCAGGGATCCCATCCAATCCCATCCCATCTCAGGGATCCTATCCCAGGGATCCCATCCCATTCCAGGGAACCCATCACATCCCATCCCATCCCATCCCATCCCAGGGATCCCATCCCAGAGATCCCATTGCATCCCATCCCAGGGATCCCATCCCATCCCAGGGATCCCATCCACACCCAGGAATCCCATCCCATGCCATCCCATCCCATACCATACCATATCATACCATACCATCCCATCCCATCCCATCCCATCCATCCCAGGATTCCAATCCCATCCCATCCCAGGGATCAATTCCCATCTCATCCCATCCCATCCCATCACATCCCATCCCACCCCATCCCATCGATCCCATCCCATCCCATTCCATCGATCCCATCCCAGGCTGCCATCCCATCCCTTCCCAGGGATCCCATCCCATCCCATCCCAGGTATCCCATCCCAGGTATCCCATCCCATCCCCTCCCATCCCATCCCATCCCACCCCATCCCACCTATCCCATCCCATCCCATCCCAGGGATGCCATCCCATCCCAGGGATGCCATCCCACCCCATCCCATCCCATCCCAGGGATCCCATCCCATCTCATCCCATCCCATCACAGGGATCCCATCCCAGGGATCCCATCCCATCCCAGGGATCCCGTCCCAGGGATCCCTTCCCATCCCAGAGATCCCATCCACACCCAGGAACCCCATCCCATCCCATCCCATCCCATCCCATCCCATCCCATCCCATCCCAGGGATCCCATCCCATCCCAGGGATCCCATCCCATCCCATCCCAGGGATTCCATCATATCCCATCCCATCCCAGGGATCCCATCCCATCCCATCCCATCTCATCCCATCCCATTCCAGGTGTCCCATCCCTGGCATCCCATCCCATGCCAGGGATCCCATCCCAGCGATCCCATCCCAGGGAGCCCATCCCATCCCAGAGATCCCATCCACACCCGGGAACCCCATCCCATCCCATCCCATCCCATCCCATCCCATTCCATCCCAGAGATTCCATCCCATCCCATCCCATCCCATCCCATCCCATCCCAGGGATCCCATCACATCCCATCCCATCCCATCCCATCCCATCCCATCCCATCCCATCCCATCTCAGGGATCCCATCCCATCTCATCCCATCCCATCCCAGGGATCCCATGCCAGGGATCCCATCCCAGGGATCACATCCCATCCCAGGGATCCCATCCCTACCCAGCGAGCCCATCCCATCCCAGGGATCATATCCCATCCCATCCCTTCCCATCCCATCCCATGTATCCCATCCCAGCCCCTGCCATCCCATCCCATCCCAGGGATCCCATCCCATCCCAGGAGTCCCATCCCAGGACTCCCATCCCATACCATCCTGTCCCATCACAGGGATCCCATCCCATCCCAGGGATCCCATCCCATACCAGGGATCCCTCCCATCCCATACCATCCCAGGGAACCCATCCCAGGGATCCCATCCCATCCCATCCCAGGGATCCCATCCCATCTCATACCATCCCATCCCAGGTGTCCCATCCCTGGCATCCCATCCCATCCCAGGGATCCCATCCCAGGGATCCCATCCCATCCCAGAGATCACATCCACACCCAGGAACGCCATCCCATCCCATCCCATCCCACCCCAGGGATCCCATCTCATCCCATCCCAGGGATTCCATCACATCCCATGCTAGGGATCCCATCCCATCTCATCCCATAGCTCCTATCCAATCCCATCCATCCAATCCCATCTCATCCCATCCCATCCCAGCGATCACATCCCATTCCATTAATCCGATCCCATTCCAGGGATTCCATCCCATCCCATCCCAGGGTTCCAATCACATCCCATCCCATCCAATCCCATCCCGTCTCATCCCATCCCATCACAGGGAACCCATCCCAGGGATCACATCCCTTCCCAGGGATCCCATCCAATCCCATCCCATCTCAGGGATCCTATCCCAGGGATCCCATCCCATTCCAGGAAACCCATCCCATCCCATCCCATCCCAGGTATCCCATCCCACCCCATCCCATCCCACCCCATCCCATCGATCCCATCCCATCCCATCCCATCCCAGGGATCCCATCCCATCTCATCCCATCCCAGGGATCCCATCCAATCCCATCCCATCCCATCCCAGGGATCCCATCCCAGGGATCCCATCCCATCCCAGGTATCCCATCCCATCCCACCCCATCACACCCCAGGGATCCCTTCTCATCCCATCCCCTCCCATCCCATCCCATCCCATCCCATCCCACCCCATCCCGTCGATCCCATCCCATGCCATCCCATTCCATCCCATCTATCCCATCCCATCCCATCCCAGGGATGCCGTCCTATCCCATCCCAGGGATGCCATCCCATTCCATCCCATCCCATCCCATCCCATCCCATCCCATCCCAGGGATCCCATCCCATCTCATCCCATTCCATCCCAGGTATCCCATCCCAGGGATCCCATCTCATCCCAGGGATCCCATCCCATCCCAGGGATCCCATCCCATCCCATCTCATCCCATCCCATCCCAGCTGTCCCATCCCTGGCATCCCATCCCATCCCAGGGACCTCATCCCAGGGATCCCATCCCATCCCAGAGATCCCATCCACACCCAGGAACCCCATCCCATCCCATCCCATCCCAGGGATCCCATCACATCCCATCCCATCCCACACCATCCCATCTATCCCATCCCATCCCATCCCATCCCATCCCATCCCATCCCATCCCATCCCATCCCATCCCATCCCATCCCATCGATCCCATCCCACCCCAGGCTGCCATCCCATCCCTTCCCAGGGATCCCATCCCATCCCATCCCATCTCAGGGATCCCATCCCATATCATCCCATCCCATCCCAGGGATCCCATCCCAGGGATCCCATCCCAGGGATCACATCCCATCCCAGGGATCCCATCCCTTCCCAGCGATCCCATCCCATCCCAGGGATCATATCCCATCCCATCCCATCCCTTCCCATCCCATCCCATCTATCCCATCCCAGCCCCTGCCATCCCATCCCATCCCAGGGATCCCATCCCATCCCAGGAGTCCCATCCCAGGACTGCCATCCCATCCCAGGGATCCCATCCCATCCCGGGAGTACCATCCCAGGACTCCCATCCCATACCATCCTGTCCCATCCCAGGGATCCCATCCCATCCCAGGGATCCCATCCCATCCCATCCCATCCCATCCCATCCCATCCCATCCCAGGGATCCCATCCCATCCCAGGGATCCCATCCCATCCCAGGGATCCCTCCCATCCCATACCATCCCAGGGAACCCAACTCAGGGATCCCATCCACACCCAGGGATCCCATCCCATCTCATCCCATCCCATCAGAGGTATCCCATCCCAGGGATCCCATCCCATCCCAGGGATTCCAGGGATGCCATCCCATCCCAGGGATCCCATCCCATCTCATCCCATCCCATCCCAGGTGTCCCATCCCTGGCATCACATCCCATCCCAGGGATCCCATCCCATCTCATCCCATCTCAGGGATCCTATCCCAGGGATCCCATCCCATTCCAGGAAACCCATCCCATCCCATCCCATCCCATCCCATCCCATCCCATCCCATCCCATCCCAGGGATTCCATCACATCCCATCCCAGGGATCCCATCACATCCCATCCCATCCCATCCCATCCCATCGATCCCACCCCATCCCATCCCATCCCAGGGATGCCATCCCATCTCCTCCCATCCCATCCCAGGGATCCCATCCCAGGGATCCCATCCCAGGGATCCCAGGGATCCCATCTCATCCCAGGGATCCCATCCCATCCCATCCCATCCCATCCCATCCCATCCCATCCCATCCCATCCCATCCCAGGCATTCCATCCCTTCCCATGCCAGGGATCCCTTCTCATCCCATCCCATCCCATCCCACCCCATCCCACCGAACCCATCCCATCCCATCCCATCCCATCCCATTGATCCCAACCCATCCCAGGGATGCCATCCCATCCCATCCCAGGGATCCCATTCCGTCCCATCCCATCCCAGGGATCCCATCCCATCTCATCCCATCCCATCCCAGGTATCCCATCTCAGGGATCCCATCCCATCCCAGGGATCCCAGGGATGCCATCCCATCCCAGGGATCCCATCCCGTCCCATCTCATCCATTCCCATCCCAGGTGTCCCATCCCTGGCATCCCATCTCATCCCAGGGATCCCATCCCATCCCATCCCTTCCCATCCCATCCCATCCCAGGCATTCCATCACATCCCATCCCAGGGATCCCATCACATCCCATCCCATCCCATCCCATCCCATCGATCCCACCCCATCCCATCCCATCCCAGGCATTCCATCACATCCCATCCCAGGGATCCCATCACATCCCATCCCATCCCATCCCATCCCATCCCATCCCATCCCATCGATCCCACCCCATCCCATCCCATCCCATCCCATCCCATCCCATCCCATCGATCCCATCGCATCCCAGGCTGCCATCCCATCCCTTCCCAGGGATCCCATCCCATCCCATCCCATCCCATCCCAGGGATGCCATCCCATCTCATCCCATCCCATCCCAGGGATCCCAGGGATCCCATCTCATCCCAGGGATCCCATCCCATCCCAGGGATCCCATCCCATCCCATCCCATCCCTTCGATCCCATCCCATCCCATCCCATCGATCCCATCGCATCCCAGGCTGCCATCCCATCCCATCACAGGCATTCCATCCCTTCCCATCCCAGGGATCCCTTCTCATCCCATCCCATCCCACCCCATCCCACCGATCCCATCCCATCCCATCCCATCCCATCCCATCCCATCCCATCCCATCCCATCCCATCCCATCCCATCCCATCCCATCCCATCCCATTGATCCCATCCCATCCCAGGGATGTCATCCCATCCCATCCCAGGGATCCCATTCCGTCCCATCCCATCCCAGGGATCCCATCCCATCTCATCCCATCCCATCCCAGGTATCCCATCTCAGGGATCCCATCCCATCCCAGGGATCCCAGGGATGCCATCCCAGGGATCCCATCCCATCCCATCTCATCCCTTCCCATCCCAGGTGTCCCATCCCTGGCATCCCATCCCATCCCTGGGATCCCATCCCAGGGATCCCTAACAATCCCATCACATCTCAGGGATCCTATCCCAGGGATCCCAACCCATCCCAGGGAACCCATCCCATTCCCATCCCATCCCATCCCAGGGATCCCATCCCATCTCATCCCATCCCAGGGATCCCATCCAATCCCATCCCATCCCATCCCATCCGATCCCATCCCATCCCAGGGATCCCATCCCAGGGATCCCATCCCATCCCATCACACCCCAGGGATCCCTTGTCATCCCATCCCCTCCCATCCCATCCCATCCCACCCCATCCCGTCGATCCCATCCCATGCCATCCCATTCCATCCCATCTATCCCATCCCATCCCATCCCAGGGATGCCGTCCTATCCCATCCCAGGGATGCCATCCCATCCCATCCCATCCCATCCCAGGGATCCCATCCCATCTCATCCCATTCCATCCCAGGTATCCCAACCCAGGGATCCCATCCCATCCCAGGGATTCCCGGGATCCCATGCCATCCCAGGGATCCCATCCCATCCCATCTCATCCCATCCCATCCCAGCTGTCCCATCCCTGGCATCCCATCCCATCCCAGGGACCTCATCCCAGGGATCCCATCCCAAACCAGAGATCCCATCCACACCCAGGAACCCCATCCCATCCCATCCCAGGGATCCCATCCCATCCCATCCCATCCCACCCCACACCATCCCATCGATCCCATCCCATCCAATCCCATCGATCCCATCCCACCCCAGGCTGCCATCCCATCCCATCCCATCCCATCCCATCCCATCCCATCTCAGGGATCCCATCCCATCCCATCTCAGGGATCCCATCCCATCTCATCCCATCCCATCCCAGGGATCCCATGCCAGGGATCCCATCCCAGGGATCACATCCCATCCCAGGGATCCCATCCCTTCCCAGCGAGCCCATCCCATCCCAGGGATCATATCCCATCCCTTCCCATCCCATCCCATGCATCCCATCCCAGCCCCTGCCATCCCATCCTATCCCAGGGATCCCATCCCATCCCAGGAGTCCCATCCCAGGACTCCCATTCCATACCATCCTGTCCCATCACAGGGATCCCATCCCATCCCAGGGATCCCATCCCATACCAGGGATCCCTCCCATCCCATACCATCCCAGGGAACCCATCCCAGGGATCCCATCCCATCCCAGGGATCCCATCCCATCTCATCCCATCCCATCCGAGGTGTCCCATCCCTGGCATCCCATCCCATCCCAGGGATCCCATCCCAGGGATCCCATCCCATCCCATCCCAGAGATCCAATCCACACCCAGGAACCCCATCCCATCCCATCCCATCCCATCCCATCCCAGGTATCCCATCCCATCCCATCCCACCCCATCCCATCGATCCCATCCCATCCCATTCCATCCCATCTATCCCATCCCATCCCACCCCGGGGATGCCATCCTATCCAACCCCAGGGATGCCATCCCATCCCATCCCATCCCAGGGATCCCATCCCATCTCATCCCATCCCATCCCAGGTATCCCATCCCAGGGATCCCATCCCATCCCAGGGATTCCAGGGATGCCATCCCATCCCAGGGATCCCATCCCATCTCATCCCATCCCATCCCAGGTGTCCCATCCCTGGCATCCCATCCCATCCCAGGGATCCCATCCCAGGGATCCCATCCCATCCCAGAGATCACATCCACACCCAGGAACGCCATCCCATCCCATCCCATCCCACCCCAGGGATCCCATCTCATCCCATCCCAGGGATTCCATCACATCCCATGCTAGGGATCCCATCCCATCTCATCCCATAGCTCCTATCCAATCCCATCCATCCAATCCCATCTCATCCCATCCCATCCCAGCGATCACATCCCATTCCATTAATCCGATCCCATTCCAGGGATTCCATCCCATCCCATCCCATCCCAGGGTTCCAGTCACATCCCATCCCATCCAATCCCATCCCGTCTCATCCCATCCCATCCCAGGGAACCCATCCCAGGGATCACATCCCTTCCCAGGGATCCCATCCAATCCCATCCCATCTCAGGGATCCTATCCCAGGGATCCCATCCCATTCCAGGAAACCCATCCCATCCCATCCCATCCCATCCCATCCCATCCCAGGTATCCCATCCCACCCCATCCCATCCCACCCCATCCCATCGATCCCATCCCATCCCATCCCATCCCAGGGATCCCATCCCATCTCATCCCATCCCAGGGATCCCATCCAATCCCATCCCACCCCATCCCATCCCATCCCAGGGATCCCATCCCAGGGATCCCAATCCCATCCCAGGTATCCCATCCCATCCCACCCCATCACACCCCTGGGATCCCTTCTCATCCCATCCCCTCCCATCCCATCCCATCCCATCCCATCCCATCCCATCCCACCCCATCCCGTCGATCCCATCCCATGCCATCCCATTCCATCCCATCTATCCCATCCCATCCCATCCCAGGGATGCCGTCCTATCCCATCCCAGGGATGCCATCCCATCCCATCCCATCCCATCCCATCCCATCCCAGGGATGCCATCCCATCCCATCCCATCCCATCCCATCCCAGGGATCCCATACCATCTCATCCCATTCCATCCCAGGTATCCCATCCCAGGGATCCCATCCCATCCCAGGGATTCCCGGGATCCCATCTCATCCCAGGGATCCCATCCCATCCCAGAGATCCCATCCACACCCAGGAACCCCATCCCATCCCATCCCATCCCAGGGATCCCATCACATCCCATCCCATCCCATCCCACACCATCCCATCGATCCCATCCCATCCCATCCCATCCCATCCCATCCCATCCCATCGATCCCATCCCACCCCAGGCTGCCATCCCATCCCTTCCCAGGGATCCCATCCCATCCCATCCCATCCCATCTCAGGGATCCCATCCCATCTCATCCCATCCCATCCCAGGGATCCCATCCCAGGGATCACATCCCATCCCAGGGATCCCATCCCTTCCCAGCGATCCCATCCCAACCCAGGGATCATATCCCATCCCATCCCATCCCTTCCCATCCCATCCCATCCCATCTATCCCATCCCAGCCCCTGCCATCCCATCCCATCCCAGGGATCCCATCCCATCCCAGGAGTCCCATCCCAGGACTCCCATCCCATCCCAGGGATCCCATCCCATCCCGGGAGTACCATCCCAGGACTCCCATCCCATACCATCCTGTCCCATCACAGGGATCCCATCCCATCCCAGGGATCCCATCCCATCCCATCCCATCCCAGGGATCCCATCCCATCCCAGGGATCCCTCCCATCCCATACCATCCCAGGGAACCCAACTCAGGGATCCCATCCACACCCAGGGATCCCATCCCATCTCATCCCATCCCATCGGAGGTATCCCATCCCAGGGATCCCATCCCATCCCAGGGATTACAGGGATGCCATCCCATCCCAGGGATCCCATCCCATCTCATCCCATCCCAGGTGTCCCATCCCTGGCATCACATCCCATCCCAGGGATCCCATCCCATCCCATCCCATCTCAGGGATCCTATCCCAGGGATCCCATCCCATTCCAGGAAACCCATCCCATCCCATCCCAGGGATTCCATCACATCCCATCCCAGGGATCCCATCACATCCCATCCCATCCCATCCCATCCCATCCCATCCCATCGATCCCACCCCATCCCATCCCATCCCAGGGATGCCATCCCATCTCATCCCATCCCATCCCAGGGATCCCATCCCATCCCATCCCATCCCATCCCATCCCATCCCATCCCATCCCATCCCATCCCATCCCATCCCATCCCATTGATCCCAACCAATCCCAGGGATGCCATCCCATCCCATCCCAGGGATCCCATTCCGTCCCATCCCATCCCAGGGATCCCATCCCATCTCATCCCATCCCATCCCAGGGATCCCAGGGATGCCATCCCATCCCAGGGATCCCATCCCGTCCCATCTCATCCATTCCCATCCCAGGTGTCCCATCCCTGGCATCCCATCCCATCCCTGGGATCCCATCCCAGGGATCCCATCCCATCCCATTCCATACCATCCCATCCCAGCCATTCCAGGATTCCAATCCCATCCCATCCCATCCCAGGGATCCCATCCCATCCCATCCCATCCCAGGGATCCCATCCCATCCCATCCCATCCCATCCCATCCCATCCTCGCGATCCCATTCCATCCCATCCCAGGGATCCCATCCCATACCATCCCATCCCATCCCATCGATCCCATCCCATCGATCCTATCCCATCTCATCCCATCCCAGCGATCCCATCCTATTCCATTGATCCGATCCCATTCCAGGGATTCCATCGCATCCCATCCCATCCCAGGGTTCCAATCACATCCCATCCCATCCAATCCCATCCCGTCTCATCCCATCCCATCCCAGGGATCCCATCCCATCCCGGGGATCCCTCCCATCCCATACCATCCCAGGGAACCCATCCCAGGGATCCTATCCCAGGGATCCCATCCCATCCCAGGGATCCCATCCCATCTCATCCCATCCCAGGGATCCCATCCAATCCCATCCCATCCCATCCGATCCCATCCCATCCCAGGGATCCCATCCCAGGGATCCCATCCCATCCCATCACACCCCAGGGATCCCATCCCCGGGATCCCATCCAAGGGATCCCAGGGATCCCATCTCATCCCAGGGATCCCATCCCATCCCATCCCATCCCATCCCATCCCATCCCATCCCATCCCATCCCAGGCATTCCATCCCTTCCCATGCCAGGGATCCCTTCTCATCCCATCCCATCCCATCCCACCCCATCCCACCGATCCCATCCCATCCCATCCCATCCCATCCCATCCCATCCCATCCCATCCCATCCCATCCCATCCCATTGATCCCAAACCATCCCAGGGATGCCATCCCATCCCATCCCAGGGATCCCATTCCGTCCCATCCCATCCCAGGGATCCCATCCCATCTCATCCCATCCCATCCCAGGTATCCCATCCCAGGGATCCCATCCCATCCCAGGGATTCCCGGAATCCCATGCCATCCCAGGGATCCCATCCCATCCCATCTCATCCCATCCCATCCCAGCTGTTCCATCCCTGGCATCCCATCCCATCCCAGGGACCTCATCCCAGGGATCCCATCCCATCCCAGAGATCCCATCCACACCCAGGAACCCCATCCCATCCCATCCCAGGGATCCCATCCCATCCCACCCCACACCATCCCATCGATCCCACCCCATCCCATCCCATCCCATCCCATCCAATCCCATCGATCCCAGCCCACCCCAGTCTGCCATCCCATCCCTTCCCAGGGATCCCATCCCATCCCATCCCATCCCAGGGATCCCATCCCAGGGATCACATCCCATCCCAGGGATCCCATCCCTTCCCAGCGATCCCATCCCATCCCAGGGATCATATCCCATCCCATCCCATCCCATTCCATCCCATCTATCCCATCCCATCCCATCCCGGGGATGCCATCCTATCCAACCCCATGGATGCCATCCCATCCCATCCCATCACATCCCAGGGATCCCATCCCATCTCATCCCATCCCATCCCAGGTATCCCATCCCAGGGATCCCATCCCATCCCAGGGATTCCAGGGATCCCATCCCATCCCCGGGATCCCATCCCATCCCATCTCATCCCATCCCATCCCAGGTGTCCCATCCCTGGCATCCCATCCCATCCCAGGGATCTCATCCCAGGGATCCCATCCCATCCCAGAGATCCCATCCACACCCAGGAACCCCATCCCATCCCATCCCCGGGATTCCATCACATCCCATCCCAGGGATCCCATCACATCCCATCCCATCCCCGGGATTCCATCACATCCCATCCCAAGGATCCCATCACATCCTATCCCATCCCATCCCACCCCATCCTATCGATCCCATCCCATTCCAGGCTGCCATCGCTTCCCATCCCAGGGATCGCATCCCATCTCATCCCATCCCATCCCAGGGATCCCATCCCAGGGATCCCATCCCAAAGATCCCAGGGATCCCATCTCATCCCAGGGATCCCATGCCATCTCATCCCATCCCATCCCATCCCAGGGATCCCATCCCAGGGATACCATCCCATCCCATGGATCCCATCCACCCCCATGGATCCCATCCCATCACATCCCATTCCATTCCATCCCACGGATCCCACTCCAGGGATCCCATCTCATCCCAGGGATCCCATCCCAGGGATCACATCCCATCCCAGCGACCCCATCCCTTCCCATCTATCCCATCCCATCACAGGGATCCCATCCCATGCCGGGGATCCCATCCCATCCCATCCCATCCCATCCCATCCCATCCCATCCCAGGGATCCTATCCCATCCCATCCCATCCCGTCCCATCCCATCCCAGGGATTCCATCCCTTCCCATCCCAGGGATCCCTTCACATCCCATCCCACCCCATCCCATCGATCCCATACCATCCCATCCCATCCCATCCCATCCCATTGATCCCATCCCATCCCAGGGATCCCATTCCGTCCCATCCCAGGGATCCCATTCCGTCCCATCCCATCCCAGGAATCCCATCCCATCTCATCCCATCCCATCCCAGGTATCCCATCCCAGGGATCTCATCCCATCCCATCCCATCCCATCTCATCCCTTCCCATCCCAGGTGTCCCATCCCTGGCATCCCATCCCATCCCTGGGATCGCATCCCAGGGATCCCATCCCATCCCAGAGATCCCATCCACACCCAGGAATCCCATACCATCCCATGCCATCTCATCCCATCCATTCCCGGATTCCAATCCCATCCCATCCCAGGGATCCCATTCCATCCCATCCCATCCCAGGGATCCCATCCCATCCCATCCCATCCCAAGGATCCCATCCCATCCCATCCCATCCCATCCCATCCCATCCCATTCCATTGATCCGATCCCATACCAGGGATTCCATCCCATCCCATCCCAGGGTTCCAATCACATCCTATCCCATCCAATCCCATCCCGTCTCATCCCATCCCATCCCAGGGAACCCATCCCAGGGATCCCATCGCATCCCAGGGATCCCATCCCATCTCATCCCATCCCAGGGATCCCATCCAATCCCATCCCATCTCAGGAATCCTATCCCAGGGATCCCATCCCATTCCAGGGAACCCATCACATCCCATCCCATCCCATCCCATCCCAGGGATCCTATCCCAGAGATCCCATTGCATCCCATCCCAGGGATCCCATCCCATCCCAGGGATCCCATCCACACCCAGGAATCCCATCCCATGCCATCCCATCCCATACCATACCATACCATACCATCCCATCCCATCCCATCCCATCCCATCCCATCCCATCCCATCCATCCCAGGATTCCAATCCCATCCCATCCCAGGGATCCATTCCCATCTCATCCCATCCCATCCCATCACATCCCATCCCACCCCATCCCATCGATCCCATCCCATCCCATTCCATCGATCCCATCCCAGGCTGCCATCCCATCCCTTCCCAGGGATCCCATCCCATCCCAGGTATCCCATCCCAGGTATCCCATCCCATCCCCTCCCATCCCATCCCATCCCATCCCACCCCATCACATCCATCCCATCCCATTCCATCCCATCCCATCCCAGGGATGCCATCCCATCCCAGGGATGCCATCCCACCCCATCCCATCCCATCCCAGGGATCCCATCCCATCTCATCCCATCCCATCACAGGGATCCCATCCCAGGGATCCCATCCCATCCCAGGGATTCCAGGGATCCCATCCCATCCCAGGGATCCCATCCCATCCCATCCCATCTCATCCCATCCCATTCCAGGTGTCCCATCCCAGGGATCCCATCCCATCCCAGGGATCCCATCCCAGGGATCCCTTCCCATCCCAGAGATCCCATCCACACCCAGGAACCCCATCCCATCCCATCCAATCCCATCCCAGGGATCCCATCCCATCCCATCCCAGGGATCCCATCCCATCCCATCCCATCCCAGGGATTCCATCATATCCCATCCCATCCCAGGGATCCCATCCCATCCCATCCCATCTCATCCCATCCCATTCCAGGTGTCCCATCCCTGGCATCCCATCCCATGCCAGGGATCCCATCCCAGCGATCCCATCCCAGGGAGCCCATCCCATCCCAGAGATCCCATCCACACCCGGGAACCCCATCCCATCCCATCCCATCCCAGGGATCCCATCCCATCCCATTCCATCCCAGAGATTCCATCCCATCCCATCCCATCCCATCCCATCCCAGGGATCCCATCACATCCCATCCCATCCCATCCCACCCCATCCCATCGATCTCATACCATCCCATCCCATCCCATTCCATCGATCCCATCCCATCCCAGGCTGCCATCCCATCCCTTCCCAGGGATCCCATCCCATCCCATCCCATCCCATCCCAGGGATCACATCCCATCACATCCCATCCCATCCCCGGGATTCCATCACATCCCATCCCAAGGATCCCATCACATCCTATCCCATCCCATCCCACCCCATCCTATCGATCCCATCCCATTCCAGGCTGCCATCGCTTCCCATCCCAGGGATCGCATCCCATCTCATCCCATCCCATCCCAGGGATCCCATCCCAGGGATCCCATCCCAAAGATCCCAGGGATCCCATCTCATCCCAGGGATCCCATGCCATCTCATCCCATCCCATCCCATCCCAGGGATCCCATCCCAGGGATACCATCCCATCCCATGGATCCCATCCACCCCCATGGATCCCATCCCATCACATCCCATTCCATTCCATCCCACGGATCCCACTCCAGGGATCCCATCTCATCCCAGGGATCCCATCCCAGGGATCACATCCCATCCCAGGGACCCCATCCCTTCCCATCTATCCCATCCCATCATAGGGATCCCATCCCATGCCGGGGATCCCATCCCATCCCATCCCATCCCATCCCATCCCATCCCATCCCATCCCATCCCTTCCCATCCCAGGGATCCCTTCACATCCCATCCCATCCCATCCCACCCCATCCCATCGATCCCATCCCATCCCATCCCATCCCATCCCATCCCATCCCATCCCATTGATCCCATCCCATCCCAGGGATCCCATTCCGTCCCATCCCAGGGATCCCATTCCGTCCCATCCCATCCCAGGAATCCCATCCCATCTCATCCCATCCCATCCCAGGTATCCCATCCCAGGGATCTCATCCCATCCCATCCCATCTCATCCCTTCCCATCCCAGGTGTCCCATCCCTGGCATCCCATCCCATCCCTGGGATCGCATCCCAGGGATCCCATCCCATCCCAGAGATCCCATCCACACCCAGGAATCCCATACCATCCCATGCCATCTCATCCCAACCATTCCCGGATTCCAATCCCATCCCATCCCAGGGATCCCATTCCATCCCATCCCATCCCAGGGATCCCATTCCATCCCATCCCATCCCATCCCAAGGATCCCATCCCATCCCATCCCATCCCATCCCATCCCATCCCATCCCATCCCATCCCATTCCATTGATCCGATCCCATACCAGGGATTCCATCCCATCCCATCCCAGGGTTCCAATCACATCCTATCCCATCCAATCCCATCCCGTCTCATCCCATCCCATCCCAGGGAACCCATCCCAGGGATCCCATCGCATCCCAGGGATCCCATCCCATCTCATCCCATCCCAGGGATCCCATCCAATCCCATCCCCTCTCAGGGATCCTATCCCAGGGATCCCATCCCATTCCAGGGAACCCATCACATCCCATCCCATCCCATCCCAGGGATCCCATCCCAGAGATCCCATTGCATCCCATCCCAGGGATCCCATCCCATCCCAGGGATCCCATCCACACCCAGGAATCCCATCCCATGCCATCCCATCCCATACCATACCATACCATACCATACCATCCCATCCCATCCCATCCCATCCCATCCCATCCATCCCAGGATTCCAATCCCATCCCATCCCAGGGATCCATTCCCATCTCATCCCATCCCATCCCATCACATCCCACCCCATCCCATCGATCCCATCCCATCCCATTCCATCGATCCCATCCCAGGCTGCCATCCCATCCCTTCCCAGGGATCCCATCCCATCCCATCCCAGGTATCCCATCCCAGGTATCCCATCCCATCCCCTCCCATCCCATCCCATCCCATCCCACCCCATCACATCCATCCCATCCCATTCCATCCCATCCCATCTATCCCATCCCATCCCATCCCAGGGATGCCATCCCATCCCAGGGATGCCATCCCACCCCATCCCATCCCATCCCAGGGATCCCATCCCATCTCATCCCATCCCATCACAGGGATCCCATCCCAGGGATCCCATCCCATCCCAGGGATTCCAGGGATCCCATCCCATCCCAGGGATCCCATCCCATCCTATCCCATCCCATCCCATCCCAGGGATCACATCCCATCTCATCCCATCCCATCCCAGGGATCCCATCCCAGGGATCCCATCCCATCCCATCCCATCCCATCCCATTCCATCGATCCCATCCCATCCCAGGCTGCCATCCCATCCCTTCCCAGGGATCCCATCCCATCCCATCCCACCCCATTCCAGGGATCCCATCCCAGGGATCCCATCCCATCCCACCCCAGGTATCCCATCCCATCCCACCCCATCCCATCCCAGGGATTCCAGGGATCCCATCCCATCCCAGGGATCCCATCCCATCCCATCTCATCCCATCCCATTCCAGGTGTCCCATCCCTGGCATCCCATCCCATCCCAGGGATCCCATCCTAGGGATCCCATCCCATCCCAGAGATCCCATCCACACCCAGGAACCCCATCCCATCCCATCCCAGGGATCCCATCCCAGCCCATCCCATCCCATCCCACCCCATCCCATCGATCCCATCCCATCCCATCCCATCCCATCCCATCCCATTCCATCGATCCCATCCCAGGCTGCCATCCCATCCCTTCCCATGGATCCCATCCCATCCCATCACATCCCATCCCATCCCATCCCAGGGATCGCATCCCATCTCATCCCATCCCATCCCAGGGATCCCATCCCAGGGATCCCATCCCCGGGATCCCAGGGATCCAATCTCATCCCAGGGATCCCATCCCATCCCATCCCTTCCCATCCCAGGAATCCCATCCCACGCATCCCATCCCATCCCATACCATCCTGTCCCATCACAGGGATCCCATCCCATCCCAGGGATCCCATCCCATCCCATCCCATCCCATTCCATCGATCCCATACCATCCCAGGCTGCCATCCCATCCCTTCCCAGGGATCCCATCCCATCCCATCCCATCCCATCCCACCCCATCCCAGGGATCCCATCCCAAGGATCCCATCCCATCCCATCCCAGGTATCCCATCCCATCCCATCACATCCCAGGGATTCCATCCCTTCCCATCCCAGGGATCCCTTCTCATCCCATCCCCTCCCATCCCATCCCCTCCCATCCCATCCCATCCCATCCCACCCCATCCCATCCATCCCATCCCATCCCATTCCATCCCATCTATCCCATCCCATCCCATCCCATCGCAGGGATGCCATCCCATCCCATCCCATCCCATCCCATCCCATCCCATCCCATCACATCCCATCCCATCCCAGGGATCCCATTCCATCTCATCCCATCCCATCCCAGGGATCCCATCCCAGGGATCCCATCCCATCCCAGGGATTCCATCCCTTCCCATCCCAGGGATCCCTTCTCATCCCATCCCCTCCCATCCCATTCCCTCCCATCCCATCCCACCCCATCCCATCCATCCCATCCCATTCCAGGTGTCCCATCCCTGGCATCCCATCCCAGGGATCCCATCCCATCCCATGCCATCTCATCCCATCCCATCCCATTCCAGGTGTCCCATCCCTGGCATCCCATCCCATCCCAGGGATCCCATCCCAGGGATACCATTCCAGGGATCCCATCCCATCCCAGAGATCCGATCCACACCCAGGAACCCCATCCCATCCCATCCCATCCCAGGGATCCCATCCCATCCCATCCCAGGGATTCCATCATATCCCATCCCATCCCAGGGATCCCATCACATCCCATCTCATCCCATACCATTTCAGGTGTCCCATCCCTGGCATCCCATCCCATCCCAGGGATCCCATCCCAGGGATCCCATCCCAGGGATCCCATCCCATAGATCCCATCCACACCCAGGAACCCCATCCCATCCCATCCCAGGGATCCCATCCCATCCCACCCCATCCCATCGATCCCATCCCATCCCATCCCATCCCAGGGATCCCATCCCTTCCCAGCGATCCCATCCCATCCCAGGGATCATATCCCATCCCATCCCATCCCATCCCAGGGATCGCATCCTATCTCATCCCATCCCATCCCAGGGATCCCATCCCAGGGATCCCATCCCAGTGATCCCAGGGATCCAATCTCATCCCAGGGATCCCATCCCATCCCATCCCATCCCTTCCCATCCCAGGAATCCCATCCCACGCATCCCATCCCATACCATCCTGTCCCATCCCAGGGATCCCATCCCATCCCAGGGATCCCATCCCATGCCAGGGATCCCTTCTCATCCCATCCCATCCCATCCCACCCCATCCCACCGATCCCATCCCATCCCATCCCACTGATCCCACCCCATCGATGCCATCCCATCCCATCCATCCCAGGATTCCAATCCCATCCCATCCCAGGGATCCATTCCCATCTCATCCCATCCCATCCCATCACATCCCACCCCATCCCATCGATCCCATCCCATCCCATTCCATCGATCCCATCCCAGGCTGCCATCCCATCCCTTCCCAGGGATCCCATCCCATCCCATCCCAGGTATCCCATCCCAGGTATCCCATCCCATCCCCTCCCATCCCATCCCATCCCATCCCACCCCATCACATCCATCCCATCCCATTCCATCCCATCCCATCTATCCCATCCCATCCCATCCCAGGGATGCCATCCCATCCCAGGGATGCCATCCCACCCCATCCCATCCCATCCCAGGGATCCCATCCCATCTCATCCCATCCCATCACAGGGATCCCATCCCAGGGATCCCATCCCATCCCAGGGATTCCAGGGATCCCATCCCATCCCAGGGATCCCATCCCATCCCATCCCATCCCATCCCATCCCATCCCAGGGATCACATCCCATCTCATCCCATCCCATCCCAGGGATCCCATCCCAGGGATCCCATCCCATCCCATCCCATCCCATCCCATTCCATCGATCCCATCCCATCCCAGGCTGCCATCCCATCCCTTCCCAGGGATCCCATCCCATCCCATCCCACCCCATTCCAGGGATCCCATCCCAGGGATCCCATCCCATCCCACCCCAGGTATCCCATCCCATCCCACCCCATCCCATCCCAGGGATTCCAGGGATCCCATCCCATCCCAGGGATCCCATCCCATCCCATCTCATCCCATCCCATTCCAGGTGTCCCATCCCTGGCATCCCATCCCATCCCAGGGATCCCATCCTAGGGATCCCATCCCATCCCAGAGATCCCATCCACACCCAGGAACCCCATCCCAGCCCATCCCAGGGATCCCATCCCAGCCCATCCCATCCCATCCCATTCCACCCCATCCCATCGATCCCATCCCATCCCATCCCATCCCATCCCATTCCATCGATCCCATCCCAGGCTGCCATCCCATCCCTTCCCAGGGATCCCATCCCATCCCATCACATCCCATCCCATCCCATCCCAGGGATCGCATCCCATCTCATCCCATCCCATCCCAGGGATCCCATCCCAGGGATCCCATCCCCGGGATCCCAGGGATCCAATCTCATCCCAGGGATCCCATCCCATCCCATCCCTTCCCATCCCAGGAATCCCATCCCACGCATCCCATCCCATCCCATACCATCCTGTCCCATCACAGGGATCCCATCCCATCCCAGGGATCCCATCCCATCCCATCCCATCCCATTCCATCGATCCCATACCATCCCAGGCTGCCATCCCATCCCTTCCCAGGGATCCCATCCCATCCCATCCCATCCCATCCCACCCCATCCCAGGGATCCCATCCCAAGGATCCCATCCCATCCCATCCCAGGTATCCCATCCCATCCCATCACATCCCAGGGATTCCATCCCTTCCCATCCCAGGGATCCCTTCTCATCCCATCCCCTCCCATCCCATCCCCTCCCATCCCATCCCATCCCACCCCATCCCATCCATCCCATCCCATCCCAGGGATCCCATTCCATCTCATCCCATCCCATCCAATGGATCCCATCCCATCCCAGGGATTCCATCCCTTCCCATCCCAGGGATCCCTTCTCATCCCATCCCCTCCCATCCCATTCCCTCCCATCCCATCCCACCCCATCCCATCCATCCCATCCCATTCCAGGTGTCCCATCCCTGGCATCCCATCCCATCCCATCCCATCCCAGGGATCCCATCCCATCCCATCCCAGGGATTCCATCATATCCCATCCCATCCCAGGGATCCCATCACATCCCATCTCATCCCATCCCATTTCAGGTGTCCCATCCCTGGCATCCCATCCCATCCCAGGGATCCCATCCCAGGGATCCCATCCCAGGGATCCCATCCCATAGATCCCATCCACACCCAGGAACCCCATCCCATCCCATCCCAGGGATCCCATCCCACCCCATCCCATCGATCCCATCCCATCCCATCCCATCCCAGGGATCCCATCCCTTCCCAGCGATCCCATCCCATCCCAGGGATCATATCCCATCCCATCCCATCCCATCCCAGGGATCGCATCCTATCTCATCCCATCCCATCCCAGGGATCCCATCCCAGGGATCCCATCCCAGTGATCCCAGGGATCCAATCTCATCCCAGGGATCCCATCCCATCCCATCCCATCCCTTCCCATCCCAGGAATCCCATCCCACGCATCCCATCCCATACCATCCTGTCCCATCCCAGGGATCCCATCCCATCCCAGGGATCCCATCCCATGCCAGGGATCCCTTCTCATCCCATCCCATCCCATCCCACCCCATCCCACCGATCCCATCCCATCCCATCCCACTGATCCCACCCCATCGATGCCATCCCATCCCATCCCAGGGATCCCATTCCGTCCCATCCCATCCCAGGGATCCCATCCCATCTCATCCCATCCCAGGCCAGGTATCCCATCCCAGGGATCCCCTCCCATCCCAGGGATCCCAGGGATGCCATCCCATCCCAGGGATCCCATAAAATCCCATCCCATCTCATCCCTTCCCATCCCAGGTGTCCCATCCCTGGCATCCCATCCCATCGCTGGGATCCCATCCCAGGGATCCCATCCCATCCCATACCATCCCATCCCATCCATTCCAGGATTCCAATCCCATCCCATCCCAGGTATCCCATCCCATCCAATCCCATCCCATCCCAGGGATCCCATCCCATCCCATCCCATCCCATCCCAGGGATCCCATCCCATCCCATCCCATCCCATCCTCGCGATCCCATCCCATCCCATCCCAGGGATCCCATCCCATCCCATCCCATCCCAGCGATCCCATCCCATCCCATCCCATCCAACTGATCCCATCCCATCCCATCCCATCCCATCCCAGGGATCCCATCCCATCCCATCCCATCCCATCCCATCCCATCCCATCCTATCCCATCCCATCCTCCCGATCCCATCCCATCCCAGGGATCCCATCCCATCCCATCCCATCCCATCCCATCGATCCCATCCCATCCCAGCGATCCCATCCCATCTCATCCCATCCCATCCCAGCGATCCCATTCCATTGATCCGATCCCATTCCAGGGATTCCATCGCATCCCATCCCATCCCAGGGTTCCAATCTCATCCCATCCCATCCAATCCCATCCCGTCTCATCCCATCCCATCCCAGCGATCCCATCCCAGGGATCCCATCCCATCCCGGGGATCCCTCCCATCCCATACCATCCCAGGGAACCCATCCCAGGGATCCCATCCCATCCCAGGGATCCCATCCCATCTCATCCCATCCCAGGGATCCCATCCAATCCCATCCCATCTCAGGGATCCTATCCCAGGGATCCCATCCCATTCCAGGGAACCCATCGCATCCCATCCCATCCCATCCCATCCCAGGGATCCCATCCCAGGGATCCCATCCCATCCCATCCCAGGTATCCCATCCCATCCCACCCCATCACATCCCATCCCATCCCATCCCATCCCATCCCATCCCTGGGATCCCTTCTCATCCCATCCCCTCCCATCCCATCCCATCCCACCCCATCCCATCGATCCCATCCCATCCCATTCAATCCCATCTATCCCATCCCATCCCAGGGATGCCATTCCATCCCATCCCATCCCATCCCATCCCATCCCAGGGATGCCATCCCATCTCATCCCATCCCATCCGAGGTATCCCATCCCAGGGATCCCATCCCATCCCAGGGATTCCACGGATCCCATCCCATCCCAAGGATCCCATCCCATCCCATCTCATCCCAACCCATCACAGGTGTCCCATCCCTGGCATCCCATCCCATCCCAGGGATCCCATCCCAGGGATCCCATCCCATCCCAGAGATCCCATTCACACCCAGGAACCCCATCCCATCCCATCCCATCCCAGGGATCCCATCCCATCCCATCCCAGGGATTCCATCACATCCTATCCCAGGGATCCCATCCCATCCCATCCCATCCCATCCCATCCCATCCCATCCCATCCCATCCCATCCCATAGCTCCCATCCAATCCCATCCATCCCATCCCATTCCAGGGATTCCATCCCATCCCAGCGATCCCATCCCATTCCATTGATCCCATCCCATTCCAGGGATTCCATCCCATCCCATCCCATCCCAGGGTTCCAATCACATCCCATCCCATCCAATCCCATCCCGTCTCATCCCATCCCATCTCATCCCATCACAGGGATCCCAGCCAATCCCATCCCATCTCAGGGATCCTATCCCAGGGATCCCATCCCATTCCAGGGAACCCATCACATCCCATCCCATCCCAGGGATCCCATCCCAGGGATCCCATCCCATCCCAGGTATCCCATCCCATCCCATCCCACCCCACCACATCCCAGGGATTCCATCCCTTCCCATCCCAGGGATCCCTTCTCATCCCATCCCCTCCCATCCCATCCCATCTGTCCTGGGGTACAATGCAAAAATGTGTATTCTATCACCATCTGTTAAAATGTGGGAGGGGTGGTGATCCTTATCTCTGTGGGAGATATCCTCTGCTGATGTGCCATCTGATAAGATGGGGGGGGTGATCATCGTTATCTATTCACAACCCATCCTTCCTCCAGAAGGTATTCCGTTAATGGGCCATTAAGTCCTATTGTGTGACTGATAAGATTACATCACCCCATTGGGAGATGCCCCAACCAGGGGCAGGAGCCAAGCCTTTCCTACCTAGATAAAAAACTGGGGTTTGGGACCCAAGGGCAGACCTTTCTACTGGATCCCAGAGGAAAGTTGGACCTTTTTCCACATCATTGCTGGATCTTCGGAGGAAAACTGCACCTTCTACAGGAGCACTGCTTCAACAGAACCACATCTGTCATCCAGGAGGACTGCAGCCACCATTTATACAGACTGTGACCAACACCCTGACTGACAGGGTGTCAGGTTGTATTTCTGACTGTGTTGGTGGTTGTTTCTTTTATATTATTGCATGTATTTTATTCTTTTCTCTTTTCTCCTATTAAATTGTATTACTGACTTGGAGTCTCACACTGGTTTTACTTTCAAACCAACACACCATCCCATTCCATCCCATCCCATCCCACCCCATCCCATCGATCCCATCCCATCCCATTCCATCCCATGTGTCCCATCCCATCCCATCCCATCCCAGGGATGCCATCCTATCCCATCCCAGGGATGCCATCCCATCCCATCATATCCCATCCAATCCCATCCCATCCCATCCCATCCCATCCCATCCCATCCCATCCCATCCCAGGGATCCCATCCCAGGGATCCCATCCCATCCCATCCCAGGTATCACATCCCATCCCACCCCATCCCATCCCAGCGATTCCAGGGATCCCATCCCATCCCAGGGATCCCATCCCATCCCATCTCATCCCATCCCATTCCAGGTGTCCCATCCCTGGCATCCCATCCCATTCCAGGGATCCCATCCCAGGGATCCCATCCCATCCCAGAGATCCCATCCACACCCAGGAACCCCATCCCATCCCATCCCAGGGATCCCATCCCATGCCATCCCATCCCAGGGATTCCATCATATCCCATCCCATCCCAGGGATCCCATCCCATCCCATCCCATCCCATCTCATCCCATCCCATTCCAGGTGTCCCATCCCAGGCATCCCATCCCATCCCAGGGATCCCATCCCAGGGATCCCTTCCCAGGGATCCCATCCCATCCCAGAGATCCCATCCACACCCAGGAACCCCATCCCATCTCATCCCATCCCAGGGATCCCATCCCATCCCATCCCAGGGATTCCATCCCATCCCAACCCATCCCATCCCAGGGATCCCATCACATCCCATCCCATCCCACCCCATCGCATCGATCCCATCCCATCCCATCCCATCCCATCCCATCCCATTCCATCGATCCCATCCCATCCAAGGCTGCCATCCCATCCCTTCCCAGGGATCCCATGCCATCCCATCCCATCCCATCCCAGGGATCGCATCCCATCTCATCCCATCCCATCCCAGGGATCCCATCCCAGGGATCCCATCCCCGGGATCCCAGGGATCCAATCTCATCCCAGGGATCCCATCCCATCCCATCCCTTCCCATCCCAGGAATCCCATCCCACGCATCCCATCCCATCCCATACCATCCTGTCCCATCACAGGGATCACATCCCATCCCAGGCTGCCATCCCATCCCTTCCCAGGGATCCCATCCCATCCCATCCCACCCCATCCCAGGGATCCCATCCCAGGGATCCCATCCCATCCCATCCCAGGGATCCCTTCTCATCCCATCCCCTCCCATCCAATCCCCTCCCATCCCATCCCATCCCACCCCATCCCATCCATCCCATCCCATCCCATTCCATCCCATTCCATCCCATCTATCCCATCCCATCCCATCCCAGGGATGCCATCCCATCCCATCCCATCCCAGGGATCCCATGCCATCTCATCCCATCCCAGGGATCCCATCCCAGGGATCCCATCCCATCCCAGGGATTCCATCCCTTCCCATCCCAGGGATCCCTTCTCATCCCATCCCCTCCCATCCCATTCCCTCCCATCCCACCCCATCCCATCCATCCCATCCCATCCCATTCCAGGTGTCCCATCCCTGGCATCCCATCCCATCCCAGGGATCCCATCCCATCCCATGCCATCTCATCCCATCCCATTCCAGGTGTCCCATCCCTGGCATCCCATCCCATCCCAGGGATCCCATCCCAGGGATCCCATCCCAGGGATCCCATCCCATCCCAGAGATCCCATCCACACCCAGGAACCCCATCCCATCCCTTCCCATCCCATCCCTTCCCATCCCATCCCATCCCAGGGATCCCATCCCATCCCATCCCAGAGATTCCATCATATCCCATCCCATCCCAGGGATCCCATCACATCCCATCTCATCCCATCCCATTTCAGGTGTCACATCCCTGGCATCCCAGGGATCCCATCCCAGGGATCCCATCCCAGGGATCCCATCCCATAGATCCCATCCACACCCAGGAACCCCATCCCATCCCATCCCAGGGATCCCATCCCATCCCACCCCATCCCATCGATCCCATCCCATCGCATCCCATCCCGGGGATCCCATCCCTTCCCAGCGATCCCATCCCATCCCAGGGATCATATCCCATCCCATCCCATCCCATCCCCGGGATCGCATCCGATCTCATCCCATCCCATCCCAGGGAGCCCATCCCAGGGATCCCATCCCAGGGATCCCAGGGATCCAATCGTATCCCAGGGATCCCATCCCATCCCATCCCATCCCATCCCATCCCTTCCCATCCCAGGAATCCCATCCCACGCATCCCATCCCATACCATCCTGTCCCATCCCAGGGATCCCATCCCATCCCAGGGATCCCATCCCATGCCAGGGATCCCTTCTCATCCCATCCCATCCCATCCCATCCCACCCCATCCCACCGATCCCATCCCATCCCATCCCATCCCATCCCATCCCATCCCATCCCATCCCATCCCATTACACTGATCCCACCCCATCAATGCCATCCCATCCCATCCCAGGGATCCCATTCCGTCCCATCACATCCCAGGGATCCCATCCCATCTCATCCCATCCCATCCCAGGTATCCCATCCCAGGGATCCCCTCCCATCCCAGGGATCCCAGGGATGCCATCCCATCCCAGGGATCCCATCCAATCCCATCCCATCTCATCCCTTCCCATCCCAGGTGCCCCATCCCTGGCATCCCATCCCATCGCTGGTATCCCATCCCAGGGATCCCATCCCATCCCATACCATCCCATCCCATCCATTCCAGGATTCCAATCCCATCCCATCCCTGGTATCCCATCCCATCCAATCCCATCCCATCCCAGGGATCCCATCCCATCCCAGGGATCCCATCCCATCCCAACCCATCCTCGCGATCCCATCCCATCCCATCCCAGGGATCCCATCCCATCCCATCCCATCGATCCCATCCCATCCCAGCGATCCCATCCCATCCCATCCCATCCCATCCCATCCCATCCCATCCCAGCGATCCCATCCCATCCCATCCCACCCCATCCCACCGATCCCATCCCATCCCATCCCATCCCATCCCATCCCATCCCATCCCATCCAACTGATCCCATCCCATCCCTGGGATGCCATCCCATCCCAGGGATCCCATTCCGTCCCATCCCATCCCATCCCATCCCATCCCAGGGATCCCATTCCGTCCCATCCCATCCCATCCCATTCCATCCCATCCCATCCCATCCCAGGTATCCCATCCCAGGCATCCCCTCCCATCGAATCCCATCCCACGGATCCCATCCCATCCCAGGGATCCCATCCCATCCCATCTCATCCCTTCCCATCCCAGGTGTCCCATCCCATTCCATCCCATCCCATCCCAGGTATCCCATCCCAGGGATCCCATCCCATCCCATCCCAGAGAACCCATCCCATTCCATTCCATCCCAGGAATCCCATCCCATCCCATCCCATTCCATCCCATCCCAGGGATCCCATCAAATCCCATCCCATCCCATCCCATTCCAGTGATCCCATCCCATCCAAGGACTCCCATCCCATCCCATCCCATGCCATCCCATCCCATCCCAGGAATTCCATCCCATTCCAGATATCTCAACCTAGGAATCCCATTCATTCCCAATCCATCCCATCCCATCCCATCCCATACCACGGATCCCATTGCAAGGATCCCATCCCATCCCAGGGATCACATCCCATTCCAGGGATCCCATTCCAGGGATCCCATCCCTTCCCATCACATCCCATCCCAGGGATCCCATCAAATCCCAGGGATCCCATCCCATCCCATCCCATCCCATCCCATCCCAGGGATTCCATCATATCCCATCCCATCCCAGGGATCCCATCCCATCCCATCCCATCTCATCCCATCCCATTCCAGGTGTCCCATCCCTGGCATCCCATCCCATCCCAGGGATCCCATCCCAGGGATCACTTCCCAGGGATCCCATCCCATCCCAGAGATCCCATCCACACCCAGGAACCGCATCCCATCCCATCCCATCCCAGGGATCCCATCCCAGGGATTCCATCCCATCCCATCCCATCCCATCCCAGGGATCCCATCCCATCCCATCCCATCCCACCCCATCCCATCGATCCCATCCCATCCCATCCCATGTCATGCCATTCCATTCCATCCCAGGGATCCCATCCCCGGGATCCCATCCCATCCCAGGGATCCCATCCCATCTCATCCCATCCCATCCCATCCCAGGGATCCCATCCCAGGTATCCCATCCCATCCCAGGGATCCTATCCACACCCATGGATCCCATCCCATCGCATCCCATTCCATTCCATCCCAGGGATCCCATCCCATCCCATCCCATTCCATCCCATCCCAGGGATCCCATCAAATCCCATCCCATCCCATCCCATTCCAGGGATCCCATCCCATCCAAGGACTCCCATCCCATCCCATCCCATCCCATGCCATCCCATCCCATCCCAGGAATTTCATCCCATTCCAGGTATCTCAACCTAGGAATCCCATTCATTCCCAATCCATCCCATCACATCCCATCCCACGGATCCCATTGCAAGGATCCCATCCCATCCCAGGGATCACATCCCATTCCAGGGATCCCATTCCAGGGATCCCATCCCATCCCAGGGATCCCATCCCAGGGATCCCATGAAATCCCAGGGATCCCATCCCATCCCATCCCATCCCAGGGATTCCATCATATCCCATCCCATCCCAGGGATCCCATCCCATCCCATCTCATCCCATCCCATTCCAGGTGTCCCATCCCTGGCATCCCATCCCATCCCAGGGATCTCATCCCAGGGATCTCATCCCAGGGATCCCATCCCATCCCAGAGATCCCATCCACACCCAGGAACCGCATCCCATCCCATCCCATCCCAGGGATCCCATCCCATCCCATCCCAGGGATCCCATTCCGTCCCATCCCATCCCATCCCATCCCAGGGATCCCATTCTGTCCCATCCCATCCCATTCCATCCCATCCCATCCCATCCCAGGTATCCCATCCCAGGCATCCCCTCCCATCGAATCCCATCCCACGGATCCCATCCCATCCCAGGGATCCCATCCAATCCCATCTCATCCCTTCCCAGGTATCCCATCCCAGGCATCCCCTCCCATCGAATCCCATCCCACGGATCCCATCCCATCCCAGGGATCCCATCCCATCCCATCTCATCCCTTCCCATCCCAGGTGTCCCATCCCATTCCATCCCATCCCATCCCAGGTATCCCATCCCAGGGATCCCATCCCATCCCATCCCAGAGAACCCATCCCATTCCATTCCATCCCAGGGATCCCATCCCATCCCATCCCAGAGAACCCATCCCATTCCATTCCATCCCAGGGATCCCATCCCATCTCATCCCATCCCAGGGATCCCATCCAATCCCATCCCATCTCAGGGATCCTATCCCAGGGATCCCATCCCATTCCAGGGAACCCATCGCATCCCATCCCATCCCATCCCATCCCATCCCAGGGATCCCATCCCAGGGATCCCATCCCATCCCATCCCAGGTATCCCATCCCATCCCACCCCATCACATCCCATCCCATCCCATCCCATCCCATCCCTGGGATCCCTTCTCATCCCATCCCCTCCCATCCCATCCCATCCCACCCCATCCCATCGATCCCATCCCATCCCATTCAATCCCATCTATCCCATCCCATCCCAGGGATGCCATTCCATCCCATCCCATCCCATCCCATCCCATCCCAGGGATGCCATCCCATCTCATCCCATCCCATCCGAGGTATCCCATCCCAGGGATCCCATCCCATCCCAGGGATTCCACGGATCCCATCCCATCCCAAGGATCCCATCCCATCCCATCTCATCCCAACCCATCACAGGTGTCCCATCCCTGGCATCCCATCCCATCCCAGGGATCCCATCCCAGGGATCCCATCCCATCCCAGAGATCCCATTCACACCCAGGAACCCCATCCCATCCCATCCCATCCCAGGGATCCCATCCCATCCCATCCCAGGGATTCCATCACATCCTATCCCAGGGATCCCATCCCATCCCATCCCATCCCATCCCATCCCATCCCATCCCATCCCATCCCATCCCATCCCATAGGTCCCATCCAATCCCATCCATCCCATCCCATTCCAGGGATTCCATCCCATCCCAGCGATCCCATCCCATTCCATTGATCCCATCCCATTCCAGGGATTCCATCCCATCCCATCCCATCCCAGGGTTCCAATCACATCCCATCCCATCCAATCCCATCCCGTCTCATCCCATCCCATCTCATCCCATCACAGGGATCCCAGCCAATCCCATCCCATCTCAGGGATCCTATCCCAGGGATCCCATCCCATTCCAGGGAACCCATCACATCCCATCCCATCCCAGGGATCCCATCCCAGGGATCCCATCCCATCCCAGGTATCCCATCCCATCCCATCCCACCCCACCACATCCCAGGGATTCCATCCCTTCCCATCCCAGGGATCCCTTCTCATCCCATCCCCTCCCATCCCATCCCATCTGTCCTGGGGTACAATGCAAAAATGTGTATTCTATCACCATCTGTTAAAATGTGGGAGGGGTGGTGATCCTTATCTCTGTGGGAGATATCCTCTGCTGATGTGCCATCTGATAAGATGGGGGGGGTGATCATCGTTATCTATTCACAACCCATCCTTCCTCCAGAAGGTATTCCGTTAATGGGCCATTAAGTCCTATTGTGTGACTGATAAGATTACATCACCCCATTGGGAGATGCCCCAACCAGGGGCAGGAGCCAAGCCTTTCCTACCTAGATAAAAAACTGGGGTTTGGGACCCAAGGGCAGACCTTTCTACTGGATCCCAGAGGAAAGTTGGACCTTTTTCCACATCATTGCTGGATCTTCGGAGGAAAACTGCACCTTCTACAGGAGCACTGCTTCAACAGAACCACATCTGTCATCCAGGAGGACTGCAGCCACCATTTATACAGACTGTGACCAACACCCTGACTGACAGGGTGTCAGGTTGTATTTCTGACTGTGTTGGTGGTTGTTTCTTTTATATTATTGCATGTATTTTATTCTTTTCTCTTTTCTCCTATTAAATTGTATTACTGACTTGGAGTCTCACACTGGTTTTACTTTCAAACCAACACACCATCCCATTCCATCCCATCCCATCCCACCCCATCCCATCGATCCCATCCCATCCCATTCCATCCCATGTGTCCCATCCCATCCCATCCCATCCCAGGGATGCCATCCTATCCCATCCCAGGGATGCCATCCCATCCCATCATATCCCATCCAATCCCATCCCATCCCATCCCATCCCATCCCATCCCATCCCATCCCATCCCATCCCAGGGATCCCATCCCAGGGATCCCATCCCATAGATCCCATCCACACCCAGGAACCCCATCCCATCCCATCCCAGGGATCCCATCCCATCCCACCCCATCCCATCGATCCCATCCCATCGCATCCCATCCCGGGGATCCCATCCCTTCCCAGCGATCCCATCCCATCCCAGGGATCATATCCCATCCCATCCCATCCCATCCCCGGGATCGCATCCGATCTCATCCCATCCCATCCCAGGGAGCCCATCCCAGGGATCCCATCCCAGGGATCCCAGGGATCCAATCGTATCCCAGGGATCCCATCCCATCCCATCCCATCCCATCCCATCCCTTCCCATCCCAGGAATCCCATCCCACGCATCCCATCCCATACCATCCTGTCCCATCCCAGGGATCCCATCCCATCCCAGGGATCCCATCCCATGCCAGGGATCCCTTCTCATCCCATCCCATCCCATCCCATCCCACCCCATCCCACCGATCCCATCCCATCCCATCCCATCCCATCCCATCCCATCCCATCCCATCCCATCCCATTACACTGATCCCACCCCATCAATGCCATCCCATCCCATCCCAGGGATCCCATTCCGTCCCATCACATCCCAGGGATCCCATCCCATCTCATCCCATCCCATCCCAGGTATCCCATCCCAGGGATCCCCTCCCATCCCAGGGATCCCAGGGATGCCATCCCATCCCAGGGATCCCATCCAATCCCATCCCATCTCATCCCTTCCCATCCCAGGTGCCCCATCCCTGGCATCCCATCCCATCGCTGGTATCCCATCCCAGGGATCCCATCCCATCCCATACCATCCCATCCCATCCATTCCAGGATTCCAATCCCATCCCATCCCTGGTATCCCATCCCATCCAATCCCATCCCATCCCAGGGATCCCATCCCATCCCAGGGATCCCATCCCATCCCAACCCATCCTCGCGATCCCATCCCATCCCATCCCAGGGATCCCATCCCATCCCATCCCATCGATCCCATCCCATCCCAGCGATCCCATCCCATCCCATCCCATCCCATCCCATCCCATCCCATCCCAGCGATCCCATCCCATCCCATCCCACCCCATCCCACCGATCCCATCCCATCCCATCCCATCCCATCCCATCCCATCCCATCCCATCCCATCCCATCCAACTGATCCCATCCCATCCCTGGGATGCCATCCCATCCCAGGGATCCCATTCCGTCCCATCCCATCCCATCCCATCCCATCCCAGGGATCCCATTCCGTCCCATCCCATCCCATCCCATTCCATCCCATCCCATCCCATCCCAGGTATCCCATCCCAGGCATCCCCTCCCATCGAATCCCATCCCACGGATCCCATCCCATCCCAGGGATCCCATCCCATCCCATCTCATCCCTTCCCATCCCAGGTGTCCCATCCCATTCCATCCCATCCCATCCCAGGGATCCCATCCCAGGGATCCCATCCCATCCCATCCCAGAGAACCCATCCCATTCCATTCCATCCCAGGAATCCCATCCCATCCCATCCCATTCCATCCCATCCCAGGGATCCCATCAAATCCCATCCCATCCCATCCCATTCCAGTGATCCCATCCCATCCAAGGACTCCCATCCCATCCCATCCCATGCCATCCCATCCCATCCCAGGAATTCCATCCCATTCCAGATATCTCAACCTAGGAATCCCATTCATTCCCAATCCATCCCATCCCATCCCATCCCATACCACGGATCCCATTGCAAGGATCCCATCCCATCCCAGGGATCACATCCCATTCCAGGGATCCCATTCCAGGGATCCCATCCCTTCCCATCACATCCCATCCCAGGGATCCCATCAAATCCCAGGGATCCCATCCCATCCCATCCCATCCCATCCCAGGGATTCCATCATATCCCATCCCATCCCAGGGATCCCATCCCATCCCATCCCATCTCATCCCATCCCATTCCAGGTGTCCCATCCCTGGCATCCCATCCCATCCCAGGGATCCCATCCCAGGGATCACTTCCCAGGGATCCCATCCCATCCCAGAGATCCCATCCACACCCAGGAACCGCATCCCATCCCATCCCATCCCAGGGATCCCATCCCAGGGATTCCATCCCATCCCATCCCATCCCATCCCAGGGATCCCATCCCATCCCATCCCATCCCACCCCATCCCATCGATCCCATCCCATCCCATCCCATGTCATGCCATTCCATTCCATCCCAGGGATCCCATCCCCGGGATCCCATCCCATCCCAGGGATCCCATCCCATCTCATCCCATCCCATCCCATCCCATCCCAGGGATCCCATCCCAGGTATCCCATCCCATCCCAGGGATCCTATCCACACCCATGGATCCCATCCCATCGCATCCCATTCCATTCCATCCCAGGGATCCCATCCCATCCCATCCCATTCCATCCCATCCCAGGGATCCCATCAAATCCCATCCCATCCCATCCCATTCCAGGGATCCCATCCCATCCAAGGACTCCCATCCCATCCCATCCCATCCCATGCCATCCCATCCCATCCCAGGAATTTCATCCCATTCCAGGTATCTCAACCTAGGAATCCCATTCATTCCCAATCCATCCCATCACATCCCATCCCACGGATCCCATTGCAAGGATCCCATCCCATCCCAGGGATCACATCCCATTCCAGGGATCCCATTCCAGGGATCCCATCCCATCCCAGGGATCCCATCCCAGGGATCCCATGAAATCCCAGGGATCCCATCCCATCCCATCCCATCCCAGGGATTCCATCATATCCCATCCCATCCCAGGGATCCCATCCCATCCCATCTCATCCCATCCCATTCCAGGTGTCCCATCCCTGGCATCCCATCCCATCCCAGGGATCTCATCCCAGGGATCTCATCCCAGGGATCCCATCCCATCCCAGAGATCCCATCCACACCCAGGAACCGCATCCCATCCCATCCCATCCCAGGGATCCCATCCCATCCCATCCCAGGGATCCCATTCCGTCCCATCCCATCCCATCCCATCCCAGGGATCCCATTCCGTCCCATCCCATCCCATTCCATCCCATCCCATCCCATCCCAGGTATCCCATCCCAGGCATCCCCTCCCATCGAATCCCATCCCACGGATCCCGTCCCATCCCAGGGATCCCATCCAATCCCATCTCATCCCTTCCCAGGTATCCCATCCCAGGCATCCCCTCCCATCGAATCCCATCCCACGGATCCCATCCCATCCCAGGGATCCCATCCCATCCCATCTCATCCCTTCCCATCCCAGGTGTCCCATCCCATTCCATCCCATCCCATCCCAGGTATCCCATCCCAGGGATCCCATCCCATCCCATCCCAGAGAACCCATCCCATTCCATTCCATCCCAGGGATCCCATCCCATCCCATCCCAGAGAACCCATCCCATTCCATTCCATCCCAGGGATCCCATCCCATCTCATCCCATCCCAGGGATCCCATCCAATCCCATCTCATCCCTTCCCAGGTATCCCATCCCAGGCATCCCCTCCCATCGAATCCCATCCCACGGATCCCATCCCATCCCAGGGATCCCATCCCATCCCATCTCATCCCTTCCCATCCCAGGTGTCCCATCCCATTCCATCCCATCCCATCCCAGGTATCCCATCCCAGGGATCCCATCCCATCCCATCCCAGAGAACCCATCCCATTCCATTCCATCCCAGGGATCCCATCCCATCCCATCCCAGAGAACCCATCCCATCCCATCCCATCCCAGGAATTCCATCCCATTCCAGATATCTCAACCTAGGAATCCCATTCATTCCCAATCCATCCCATCCCATCCCATCCCATACCACGGATCCCATTGCAAGGATCCCATCCCATCCCAGGGATCACATCCCATTCCAGGGATCCCATTCCAGGGATCCCATCCCTTCCCATCACATCCCATCCCAGGGATCCCATCAAATCCCAGGGATCCCATCCCATCCCATCCCATCCCATCCCAGGGATTCCATCATATCCCATCCCATCCCAGGGATCCCATCCCATCCCATCCCATCTCATCCCATCCCATTCCAGGTGTCCCATCCCTGGCATCCCATCCCATCCCAGGGATCCCATCCCAGGGATCACTTCCCAGGGATCCCATCCCATCCCAGAGATCCCATCCACACCCAGGAACCGCATCCCATCCCATCCCATCCCAGGGATCCCATCCCAGGGATTCCATCCCATCCCATCCCATCCCATCCCAGGGATCCCATCCCATCCCATCCCATCCCACCCCATCCCATCGATCCCATCCCATCCCATCCCATGTCATGCCATTCCATTCCATCCCAGGGATCCCATCCCCGGGATCCCATCCCATCCCAGGGATCCCATCCCATCTCATCCCATCCCATCCCATCCCAGGGATCCCATCCCAGGTATCCCATCCCATCCCAGGGATCCTATCCACACCCATGGATCCCATCCCATCGCATCCCATTCCATTCCATCCCAGGGATCCCATCCCATCCCATCCCATTCCATCCCATCCCAGGGATCCCATCAAATCCCATCCCATCCCATCCCATTCCAGGGATCCCATCCCATCCAAGGACTCCCATCCCATCCCATCCCATCCCATGCCATCCCATCCCATCCCAGGAATTTCATCCCATTCCAGGTATCTCAACCTAGGAATCCCATTCATTCCCAATCCATCCCATCACATCCCATCCCACGGATCCCATTGCAAGGATCCCATCCCATCCCAGGGATCACATCCCATTCCAGGGATCCCATTCCAGGGATCCCATCCCATCCCAGGGATCCCATCCCAGGGATCCCATGAAATCCCAGGGATCCCATCCCATCCCATCCCATCCCAGGGATTCCATCATATCCCATCCCATCCCAGGGATCCCATCCCATCCCATCTCATCCCATCCCATTCCAGGTGTCCCATCCCTGGCATCCCATCCCATCCCAGGGATCTCATCCCAGGGATCTCATCCCAGGGATCCCATCCCATCCCAGAGATCCCATCCACACCCAGGAACCGCATCCCATCCCATCCCATCCCAGGGATCCCATCCCATCCCATCCCAGGGATCCCATTCCGTCCCATCCCATCCCATCCCATCCCAGGGATCCCATTCCGTCCCATCCCATCCCATTCCATCCCATCCCATCCCATCCCAGGTATCCCATCCCAGGCATCCCCTCCCATCGAATCCCATCCCACGGATCCCGTCCCATCCCAGGGATCCCATCCAATCCCATCTCATCCCTTCCCAGGTATCCCATCCCAGGCATCCCCTCCCATCGAATCCCATCCCACGGATCCCATCCCATCCCAGGGATCCCATCCCATCCCATCTCATCCCTTCCCATCCCAGGTGTCCCATCCCATTCCATCCCATCCCATCCCAGGTATCCCATCCCAGGGATCCCATCCCATCCCATCCCAGAGAACCCATCCCATTCCATTCCATCCCAGGGATCCCATCCCATCCCATCCCAGAGAACCCATCCCATTCCATTCCATCCCAGGGATCCCATCCCATCTCATCCCATCCCAGGGATCCCATCCAATCCCATCCCATCTCAGGGATCCTATCCCAGGGATCCCATCCCATTCCAGGGAACCCATCGCATCCCATCCCATCCCATCCCATCCCATCCCAGGGATCCCATCCCAGGGATCCCATCCCATCCCATCCCAGGTATCCCATCCCATCCCACCCCATCACATCCCATCCCATCCCATCCCATCCCATCCCTGGGATCCCTTCTCATCCCATCCCCTCCCATCCCATCCCATCCCACCCCATCCCATCGATCCCATCCCATCCCATTCAATCCCATCTATCCCATCCCATCCCAGGGATGCCATTCCATCCCATCCCATCCCATCCCATCCCATCCCAGGGATGCCATCCCATCTCATCCCATCCCATCCGAGGTATCCCATCCCAGGGATCCCATCCCATCCCAGGGATTCCACGGATCCCATCCCATCCCAAGGATCCCATCCCATCCCATCTCATCCCAACCCATCACAGGTGTCCCATCCCTGGCATCCCATCCCATCCCAGGGATCCCATCCCAGGGATCCCATCCCATCCCAGAGATCCCATTCACACCCAGGAACCCCATCCCATCCCATCCCATCCCAGGGATCCCATCCCATCCCATCCCAGGGATTCCATCACATCCTATCCCAGGGATCCCATCCCATCCCATCCCATCCCATCCCATCCCATCCCATCCCATCCCATCCCATCCCATCCCATAGCTCCCATCCAATCCCATCCATCCCATCCCATTCCAGGGATTCCATCCCATCCCAGCGATCCCATCCCATTCCATTGATCCCATCCCATTCCAGGGATTCCATCCCATCCCATCCCATCCCAGGGTTCCAATCACATCCCATCCCATCCAATCCCATCCCGTCTCATCCCATCCCATCTCATCCCATCACAGGGATCCCAGCCAATCCCATCCCATCTCAGGGATCCTATCCCAGGGATCCCATCCCATTCCAGGGAACCCATCACATCCCATCCCATCCCAGGGATCCCATCCCAGGGATCCCATCCCATCCCAGGTATCCCATCCCATCCCATCCCACCCCACCACATCCCAGGGATTCCATCCCTTCCCATCCCAGGGATCCCTTCTCATCCCATCCCCTCCCATCCCATCCCATCTGTCCTGGGGTACAATGCAAAAATGTGTATTCTATCACCATCTGT
The DNA here is from genome assembly GCF_052056855.1 of Sturnus vulgaris. NCBI lineage: Eukaryota > Metazoa > Chordata > Aves > Passeriformes > Sturnidae > Sturnus > Sturnus vulgaris. The sequence goes on from NC_142282.1 coordinate 68,116,748, forward strand.
TAAAATGTGGGAGGGGTGGTGATCCTTATCTCTGTGGGAGATATCCTCTGCTGATGTGCCATCTGATAAGATGGGGGGGGTGATCATCGTTATCTATTCACAACCCATCCTTCCTCCAGAAGGTATTCCGTTAATGGGCCATTAAGTCCTATTGTGTGACTGATAAGATTACATCACCCCATTGGGAGATGCCCCAACCAGGGGCAGGAGCCAAGCCTTTCCTACCTAGATAAAAAACTGGGGTTTGGGACCCAAGGGCAGACCTTTCTACTGGATCCCAGAGGAAAGTTGGACCTTTTTCCACATCATTGCTGGATCTTCGGAGGAAAACTGCACCTTCTACAGGAGCACTGCTTCAACAGAACCACATCTGTCATCCAGGAGGACTGCAGCCACCATTTATACAGACTGTGACCAACACCCTGACTGACAGGGTGTCAGGTTGTATTTCTGACTGTGTTGGTGGTTGTTTCTTTTATATTATTGCATGTATTTTATTCTTTTCTCTTTTCTCCTATTAAATTGTATTACTGACTTGGAGTCTCACACTGGTTTTACTTTCAAACCAACACACCATCCCATTCCATCCCATCCCATCCCACCCCATCCCATCGATCCCATCCCATCCCATTCCATCCCATGTGTCCCATCCCATCCCATCCCATCCCAGGGATGCCATCCTATCCCATCCCAGGGATGCCATCCCATCCCATCATATCCCATCCAATCCCATCCCATCCCATCCCATCCCATCCCATCCCATCCCATCCCATCCCAGGGATCCCATCCCAGGGATCCCATCCCATCCCATCCCAGGTATCACATCCCATCCCACCCCATCCCATCCCAGCGATTCCAGGGATCCCATCCCATCCCAGGGATCCCATCCCATCCCATCTCATCCCATCCCATTCCAGGTGTCCCATCCCTGGCATCCCATCCCATTCCAGGGATCCCATCCCAGGGATCCCATCCCATCCCAGAGATCCCATCCACACCCAGGAACCCCATCCCATCCCATCCCAGGGATCCCATCCCATGCCATCCCATCCCAGGGATTCCATCCCATCCCATCCCATCCCAGGGATCCCATTCCGTCCCATCCCATCCCATTCCATCCCATCCCATCCCATCCCAGGTATCCCATCCCAGGCATCCCCTCCCATCGAATCCCATCCCACGGATCCCATCCCATCCCAGGGATCCCATCCAATCCCATCTCATCCCTTCCCAGGTATCCCATCCCAGGCATCCCCTCCCATCGAATCCCATCCCACGGATCCCATCCCATCCCAGGGATCCCATCCCATCCCATCTCATCCCTTCCCATCCCAGGTGTCCCATCCCATTCCATCCCATCCCATCCCAGGTATCCCATCCCAGGGATCCCATCCCATCCCATCCCAGAGAACCCATCCCATTCCATTCCATCCCAGGGATCCCATCCCATCCCATCCCAGAGAACCCATCCCATTCCATTCCATCCCAGGGATCCCATCCCATCTCATCCCATCCCAGGGATCCCATCCAATCCCATCCCATCTCAGGGATCCTATCCCAGGGATCCCATCCCATTCCAGGGAACCCATCGCATCCCATCCCATCCCATCCCATCCCATCCCAGGGATCCCATCCCAGGGATCCCATCCCATCCCATCCCAGGTATCCCATCCCATCCCACCCCATCACATCCCATCCCATCCCATCCCATCCCATCCCTGGGATCCCTTCTCATCCCATCCCCTCCCATCCCATCCCATCCCACCCCATCCCATCGATCCCATCCCATCCCATTCAATCCCATCTATCCCATCCCATCCCAGGGATGCCATTCCATCCCATCCCATCCCATCCCATCCCATCCCAGGGATGCCATCCCATCTCATCCCATCCCATCCGAGGTATCCCATCCCAGGGATCCCATCCCATCCCAGGGATTCCACGGATCCCATCCCATCCCAAGGATCCCATCCCATCCCATCTCATCCCAACCCATCACAGGTGTCCCATCCCTGGCATCCCATCCCATCCCAGGGATCCCATCCCAGGGATCCCATCCCATCCCAGAGATCCCATTCACACCCAGGAACCCCATCCCATCCCATCCCATCCCAGGGATCCCATCCCATCCCATCCCAGGGATTCCATCACATCCTATCCCAGGGATCCCATCCCATCCCATCCCATCCCATCCCATCCCATCCCATCCCATCCCATCCCATCCCATAGCTCCCATCCAATCCCATCCATCCCATCCCATTCCAGGGATTCCATCCCATCCCAGCGATCCCATCCCATTCCATTGATCCCATCCCATTCCAGGGATTCCATCCCATCCCATCCCATCCCAGGGTTCCAATCACATCCCATCCCATCCAATCCCATCCCGTCTCATCCCATCCCATCTCATCCCATCACAGGGATCCCAGCCAATCCCATCCCATCTCAGGGATCCTATCCCAGGGATCCCATCCCATTCCAGGGAACCCATCACATCCCATCCCATCCCAGGGATCCCATCCCAGGGATCCCATCCCATCCCAGGTATCCCATCCCATCCCATCCCACCCCACCACATCCCAGGGATTCCATCCCTTCCCATCCCAGGGATCCCTTCTCATCCCATCCCCTCCCATCCCATCCCATCTGTCCTGGGGTACAATGCAAAAATGTGTATTCTATCACCATCTGTTAAAATGTGGGAGGGGTGGTGATCCTTATCTCTGTGGGAGATATCCTCTGCTGATGTGCCATCTGATAAGATGGGGGGGGTGATCATCGTTATCTATTCACAACCCATCCTTCCTCCAGAAGGTATTCCGTTAATGGGCCATTAAGTCCTATTGTGTGACTGATAAGATTACATCACCCCATTGGGAGATGCCCCAACCAGGGGCAGGAGCCAAGCCTTTCCTACCTAGATAAAAAACTGGGGTTTGGGACCCAAGGGCAGACCTTTCTACTGGATCCCAGAGGAAAGTTGGACCTTTTTCCACATCATTGCTGGATCTTCGGAGGAAAACTGCACCTTCTACAGGAGCACTGCTTCAACAGAACCACATCTGTCATCCAGGAGGACTGCAGCCACCATTTATACAGACTGTGACCAACACCCTGACTGACAGGGTGTCAGGTTGTATTTCTGACTGTGTTGGTGGTTGTTTCTTTTATATTATTGCATGTATTTTATTCTTTTCTCTTTTCTCCTATTAAATTGTATTACTGACTTGGAGTCTCACACTGGTTTTACTTTCAAACCAACACACCATCCCATTCCATCCCATCCCATCCCACCCCATCCCATCGATCCCATCCCATCCCATTCCATCCCATGTGTCCCATCCCATCCCATCCCATCCCAGGGATGCCATCCTATCCCATCCCAGGGATGCCATCCCATCCCATCATATCCCATCCAATCCCATCCCATCCCATCCCATCCCATCCCATCCCAGGGATCCCATCCCAGGGATCCCATCCCATCCCATCCCAGGTATCACATCCCATCCCACCCCATCCCATCCCAGCGATTCCAGGGATCCCATCCCATCCCAGGGATCCCATCCCATCCCATCTCATCCCATCCCATTCCAGGTGTCCCATCCCTGGCATCCCATCCCATTCCAGGGATCCCATCCCAGGGATCCCATCCCATCCCAGAGATCCCATCCACACCCAGGAACCCCATCCCATCCCATCCCAGGGATCCCATCCCATGCCATCCCATCCCAGGGATTCCATCATATCCCATCCCATCCCAGGGATCCCATCCCATCCCATCCCATCCCATCTCATCCCATCCCATTCCAGGTGTCCCATCCCAGGCATCCCATCCCATCCCAGGGATCCCATCCCAGGGATCCCTTCCCAGGGATCCCATCCCATCCCAGAGATCCCATCCACACCCAGGAACCCCATCCCATCTCATCCCATCCCAGGGATCCCATCCCATCCCATCCCAGGGATTCCATCCCATCCCAACCCATCCCATCCCAGGGATCCCATCACATCCCATCCCATCCCACCCCATCGCATCGATCCCATCCCATCCCATCCCATCCCATCCCATCCCATTCCATCGATCCCATCCCATCCAAGGCTGCCATCCCATCCCTTCCCAGGGATCCCATGCCATCCCATCCCATCCCATCCCAGGGATCGCATCCCATCTCATCCCATCCCATCCCAGGGATCCCATCCCAGGGATCCCATCCCCGGGATCCCAGGGATCCAATCTCATCCCAGGGATCCCATCCCATCCCATCCCTTCCCATCCCAGGAATCCCATCCCACGCATCCCATCCCATCCCATACCATCCTGTCCCATCACAGGGATCCCATCCCATCCCAGGGATCCCATCCCATCCCATCCCATCCCATTCCATCGATCACATCCCATCCCAGGCTGCCATCCCATCCCTTCCCAGGGATCCCATCCCATCCCATCCCACCCCATCCCAGGGATCCCATCCCAGGGATCCCATCCCATCCCATCCCAGGGATCCCATCCCATCCCATCCCAGGGATCCCTTCTCATCCCATCCCCTCCCATCCAATCCCCTCCCATCCCATCCCATCCCACCCCATCCCATCCATCCCATCCCATCCCATTCCATCCCATTCCATCCCATCTATCCCATCCCATCCCATCCCAGGGATGCCATCCCATCCCATCCCATCCCAGGGATCCCATGCCATCTCATCCCATCCCAGGGATCCCATCCCAGGGATCCCATCCCATCCCAGGGATTCCATCCCTTCCCATCCCAGGGATCCCTTCTCATCCCATCCCCTCCCATCCCATTCCCTCCCATCCCACCCCATCCCATCCATCCCATCCCATCCCATTCCAGGTGTCCCATCCCTGGCATCCCATCCCATCCCAGGGATCCCATCCCATCCCATGCCATCTCATCCCATCCCATTCCAGGTGTCCCATCCCTGGCATCCCATCCCATCCCAGGGATCCCATCCCAGGGATCCCATCCCAGGGATCCCATCCCATAGATCCCATCCACACCCAGGAACCCCATCCCATCCCAGGGATCCCATCCCATCCCACCCCATCCCATCGATCCCATCCCATCGCATCCCATCCGGGGGATCCCATCCCTTCCCAGCGATCCCATCCCATCCCAGGGATCATATCCCATCCCATCCCATCCCATCCCCGGGATCGCATCCGATCTCATCCCATCCCATCCCAGGGAGCCCATCCCAGGGATCCCATCCCAGGGATCCCAGGGATCCAATCGTATCCCAGGGATCCCATCCCATCCCATCCCATCCCATCCCATCCCTTCCCATCCCAGGAATCCCATCCCACGCATCCCATCCCATACCATCCTGTCCCATCCCAGGGATCCCATCCCATCCCAGGGATCCCATCCCATGCCAGGGATCCCTTCTCATCCCATCCCATCCCATCCCATCCCACCCCATCCCACCGATCCCATCCCATCCCATCCCATCCCATCCCATCCCATCCCATTACACTGATCCCACCCCATCAATGCCATCCCATCCCATCCCAGGGATCCCATTCCGTCCCATCACATCCCAGGGATCCCATCCCATCTCATCCCATCCCATCCCAGGTATCCCATCCCAGGGATCCCCTCCCATCCCAGGGATCCCAGGGATGCCATCCCATCCCAGGGATCCCATCCAATCCCATCCCATCTCATCCCTTCCCATCCCAGGTGCCCCATCCCTGGCATCCCATCCCATCGCTGGTATCCCATCCCAGGGATCCCATCCCATCCCATACCATCCCATCCCATCCATTCCAGGATTCCAATCCCATCCCATCCCTGGTATCCCATCCCATCCAATCCCATCCCATCCCAGGGATCCCATCCCATCCCAGGGATCCCATCCCATCCCAACCCATCCTCGCGATCCCATCCCATCCCATCCCAGGGATCCCATCCCATCCCATCCCATCGATCCCATCCCATCCCAGCGATCCCATCCCATCCCATCCCATCCCATCCCATCCCATCCCATCCCAGCGATCCCATCCCATCCCATCCCACCCCATCCCACCGATCCCATCCCATCCCATCCCATCCCATCCCATCCCATCCCATCCCATCCAACTGATCCCATCCCATCCCTGGGATGCCATCCCATCCCATCCCAGGGATCCCATTCCGTCCCATCCCATCCCATCCCATCCCATCCCAGGGATCCCATTCCGTCCCATCCCATCCCATCCCATTCCATCCCATCCCATCCCATCCCAGGTATCCCATCCCAGGCATCCCCTCCCATCGAATCCCATCCCACGGATCCCATCCCATCCCAGGGATCCCATCCCATCCCATCTCATCCCTTCCCATCCCAGGTGTCCCATCCCATTCCATCCCATCCCATCCCAGGTATCCCATCCCAGGGATCCCATCCCATCCCATCCCAGAGAACCCATCCCATTCCATTCCATCCCAGGAATCCCATCCCATCCCATCCCATTCCATCCCATCCCAGGGATCCCATCAAATCCCATCCCATCCCATCCCATTCCAGTGATCCCATCCCATCCAAGGACTCCCATCCCATCCCATGCCATCCCATCCCATCCCAGGAATTCCATCCCATTCCAGATATCTCAACCTAGGAATCCCATTCATTCCCAATCCATCCCATCCCATCCCATCCCATACCACGGATCCCATTGCAAGGATCCCATCCCATCCCAGGGATCACATCCCATTCCAGGGATCCCATTCCAGGGATCCCATCCCTTCCCATCACATCCCATCCCAGGGATCCCATCAAATCCCAGGGATCCCATCCCATCCCATCCCATCCCAGGGATTCCATCATATCCCATCCCATCCCAGGGATCCCATCCCATCCCATCCCATCTCATCCCATCCCATTCCAGGTGTCCCATCCCTGGCATCCCATCCCATCCCAGGGATCCCATCCCAGGGATCACTTCCCAGGGATCCCATCCCATCCCAGAGATCCCATCCACACCCAGGAACCGCATCCCATCCCATCCCATCCCAGGGATCCCATCCCAGGGATTCCATCCCATCCCATCCCATCCCATCCCAGGGATCCCATCCCATCCCATCCCATCCCATGTCATGCCATTCCATTCCATCCCAGGGATCCCATCCCCGGGATCCCATCCCATCCCAGGGATCCCATCCCATCTCATCCCATCCCATCCCATCCCAGGGATCCCATCCCAGGTATCCCATCCCATCCCAGGGATCCTATCCACACCCATGGATCCCATCCCATCGCATCCCATTCCATTCCATCCCAGGGATCCCATCCCATCCCATCCCATTCCATCCCATCCCAGGGATCCCATCAAATCCCATCCCATCCCATCCCATTCCAGGGATCCCATCCCATCCAAGGACTCCCATCCCATCCCATCCCATCCCATGCCATCCCATCCCATCCCAGGAATTTCATCCCATTCCAGGTATCTCAACCTAGGAATCCCATTCATTCCCAATCCATCCCATCACATCCCATCCCACGGATCCCATTGCAAGGATCCCATCCCATCCCAGGGATCACATCCCATTCCAGGGATCCCATTCCAGGGATCCCATCCCATCCCAGGGATCCCATCCCAGGGATCCCATGAAATCCCAGGGATCCCATCCCATCCCATCCCATCCCAGGGATTCCATCATATCCCATCCCATCCCAGGGATCCCATCCCATCCCATCTCATCCCATCCCATTCCAGGTGTCCCATCCCTGGCATCCCATCCCATCCCAGGGATCTCATCCCAGGGATCTCATCCCAGGGATCCCATCCCATCCCAGAGATCCCATCCACACCCAGGAACCGCATCCCATCCCATCCCATCCCAGGGATCCCATCCCATCCCATCCCAGGGATCCCATTCCGTCCCATCCCATCCCATCCCATCCCAGGGATCCCATTCCGTCCCATCCCATCCCATCCCATTCCATCCCATCCCATCCCATCCCAGGTATCCCATCCCAGGCATCCCCTCCCATCGAATCCCATCCCACGGATCCCATCCCATCCCAGGGATCCCATCCAATCCCATCTCATCCCTTCCCAGGTATCCCATCCCAGGCATCCCCTCCCATCGAATCCCATCCCACGGATCCCATCCCATCCCAGGGATCCCATCCCATCCCATCTCATCCCTTCCCATCCCAGGTGTCCCATCCCATTCCATCCCATCCCATCCCAGGTATCCCATCCCAGGGATCCCATCCCATCCCATCCCAGAGAACCCATCCCATTCCATTCCATCCCAGGGATCCCATCCCATCCCATCCCATTCCATCCCATCCCAGGGATCCCATCAAATCCCATCCCATCCCATCCCATTCCAGGGATCCCATCCCATCCAAGGACTCCCATCCCATCCCATCCCATGACATCCCATCCCATCCCAGGAATTCCATCCCATTCCAGATATCTCAACCTAGGAATCCCATTCGTTCCCAATCCATCCCATCCCATCCCATCCCATACCACGGATCCCATTGCAAGGATCCCATCCCATCCCAGGGATCACATCCCATTCCAGGGATCCCATTCCAGGGATCCCATCCCTTCCCATCACATCCCATCCCAGGGATCCCATCAAATCCCAGGGATCCCATCCCATCCCATCCCATCCCATCCCAGGGATTCCATCATATCCCATCCCATCCCAGGGATCCCATCCCATCCCATCCCATCTCATCCCATCCCATTCCAGGTGTCCCATCCCTGGCATCCCATCCCATCCCAGGGATCCCATCCCAGGGATCACTTCCCAGGGATCCCATCCCATCCCAGAGATCCCATCCACACCCAGGAACCGCATCCCATCCCATCCCATCCCATCCCAGGGATCCCATCCCAGGGATTCCATCCCATCCCATCCCATCCAAGGGATCCCATCCCATCCCATCCCACCCCATCCCATCGATCCCATCCCATCCCATCCCATGTCATGCCATTCCATTCCATCCCAGGGATCCCATCCCCGGGATCCCATCCCACCCCAGGGATCCCATCCCATCTCATCCCATCCCATCCCATCCCAGGGATCCCATCCCAGGTATCCCATCCCATCCCAGGGATCCTATCCACACCCATGGATCCCATCCCATCGCATCCCATTCCATTCCATCCCAGGGATCCCATCCCATCCCATCCCATTCCATCCCATTCCAGGGATCCCATCCCATCCAAGGACTCCCATCCCATCCCATCCCATGCCATCCCATCCCATCCCAGGAATTCCATCCCATTCCAGGTATCTCAACCTAGGAATCCCATTCATTCCCAATCCATCCCATCACATCCCATCCCGCGGATCCCATTGCAAGGATCCCATCCCATCCCAGGGATCACATCCCATTCCAGGGATCCCATTCCAGGGATCCCATCCCATCCCAGGGATCCCATCCCAGGGATCCCATGAAATCCCAGGGATCCCATCCCATCCCATCCCATCCCAGGGATTCCATCATATCCCATCCCATCCCAGGGATCCCATCCCATCCCATCTCATCCCATCCCATTCCAGGTGTCCCATCCCTGGCATCCCATCCCATCCCAGGGATCTCATCCCAGGGATCTCATCCCAGGGATCCCATCCCATCCCAGAGATCCCATCCACACCCAGGAACCGCATCCCCTCCCATCCCATCCCAGGGATCCCATCCCAGGGATTCCATACCATCCCATCCCATCCCAGGGATCCCATCACATCCCATCATATCCCATCCCATCCCATCGATCCCATCCCATCCCATCCCATCCCATCCCATTCCATCGATCCCATCCCATCCCAGGCTGCCATCCCATCCCTTCCCAGGGATCCCATCCCATCCCATCCCACCCCATCCCAGGGATCCCATCCCAGGGATCCCATCCCATCCCATCCCAGGGATCCCATCCCATCCCAGGTATCCCATCCCATCCCCTCCCATCCCATCCCATCCCATCGATCCCATCCCATCCCATTCCATTCCATCTATCCCATCCCATCCCAGGGATGCCATTCCATCCCATCCCATCCCATCCCATCCCAGGGATGCCATCCCATCTCATCCCATCCCATCCGAGGTATCCCATCCCAGGGATCCCATCCCATCCCAGGGATTCCAGGGATCCCATCCCATCCCAGGGATCCCATCCCATCCCATCTCATCCCATCCCATCACAGGTGTCCCATCCCTGGCATCCCATCCCATCCCAGGGATCCCATCCCAGGGATCCCATCCCATCCCAGAGATCCCATCCACACCCAGGAACCCCATCCCATCCCATCCCAGGGATCCCATCCCATCCCATCCCATCCCATCCCATCCCAGGGATTCCATCACATCCCATCCCAGGGATCCCATCCCATCCCATCCCATCCCATAGCTCCCATCCAATCCCATCCATCCCATCCCATCTCATCCCATCCCAGCGATCCCATCCCATTCCATTGATCCGATCCCATTCCAGGGATTCCATCCCATCCCATCCCATCCCAGGGTTCCAATCACATCCCATCCCACCCCATCCCATCTATCCCATCCCATCCCATCCCAGGGATGCCATCCCATCCCATCCCATCCCAGGGATCCCCTCCCTTCTCATCCCAGGGATCCCATCCCAGGGATCCCATCCCAGGGATGCCATCCCATCCCAGGGATTCCATCCCTTCCCAGCCCAGGGATCCCTTCTCATCCCATCCCCTCCCATCCCATTCCCTCCCATCCCATCCCATCCCACCCCATCCCATCCATCCCATCCCATCCCATTCCAGGTGTCCCATCCCTGGCATCCCATCCCATCCCAGGGATCCCATCCCATCCCATGCCATCTCATCCCATCCCATTCCAGGTGTCCCATCCCTGTCATCCCATCCCATCCCAGGGATCCCATCCCAGGGATCCCATCCCAGGGATCCCATCCCATCCCAGAGATCCCATCCACACCCAGGAACCCCATCCCATCCCATCCCAGGGATCCCATCCCATCCCATCCTATCCCATCGATCCCATCCCATCCCATCCCAGGGATCCCATCCCTTCCCAGGGATCCCATCCCATCCCAGGGATCATATCCCATCCCATCCCATCCCATCCCATCCCATCCCATCCCAGGGATCGCATCCTATCTCATCCCATCCCATCCCAGGGATCCCATCCCAGGGATCCCATCCCAGGGATCCCAGGGATCCAATCTCATCCCAGGGATCCCATCCCATCCCATCCCTTCCCATCCCAGGAATCCCATCCCACGCATCCCATCCCATACCATCCTGTCCCATCCCAGGGATCCCATCCCATCCCAGGGATCCCATCCCATGCCAGGGATCCCTTCTCATCCTATCCCATCCCATGCCATCCCACCCCATCCCACCGATCCCACCCCATCCCATCCCATCCCATCCCATCCCACTGATCCCACCCCATCGATGCCATCCCATCCCATCCCAGGGATCCCATTCCGTCCCAGGGATCCCATCCCATGCCAGGGATCCCTTCTCATCCTATCCCATCCCATGCCATCCCACCCCATCCCACCGATCCCACCCCATCCCATCCCATCCCATCCCATCCCACTGATCCCACCCCATCGATGCCATCCCATCCCATCCCAGGGATCCCATTCCGTCCCATCCCATCCCAGGGATCACATCCCATCTCATCCCATCCCATCCCAGGTATCCCATCCCAGGGATCCCCTCCCATTCCAGGGATCCCAGGGATGCCATCCCATCCCAGGGATCCCATCAAATCCCATCCCATCTCACCCCTTCCCATCCCAGGTGTCCCATCCCTGGCATCCCATCCCATCGCTGGGATCCCATCCCAGGGATCCCATCCCATCCCATACCATCCCATCCCATCCATTCCAGGATTCCAATCCCATCCCATCCCAGGTATCCCATCCCATCCAATCCCATCCCATCCCAGGGATCCCATCCCATCCCATCCCAGGGATCCCATCCCATCCCATCCCAGAGATCCCATCCACACCCAGGAACCCCATCCCATCCCATCCCAGGGATCCCATCCCATCCCACCCCATCCCATCGATCCCATCCCATCCCATCCCAGGGATCCCATCCCTTCCCAGGGATCCCATCCCATCCCAGGGATCATATCCCATCCCATCCCATCCCATCCCATCCCATCCCAGGGATCGCATCCTATCTCATCCCATCCCATCCCAGGGATCCCATCCCAGGGATCCCATCCCAGGGATCCCAGGGATCCAATCTCATCCCAGAGATCCCATCCCATCCCATCCCTTCCCATCCCAGGAATCCCATCCCACGCATCCCATCCCATACCATCCTGTCCCATCCCAGGGATCCCATCCCATCCCAGGGATCCCATCCCATGCCAGGGATCCCTTCTCATCCTATCCCATCCCATGCCATCCCACCCCATCCCACCGATCCCACCCCATCCCATCCTATCCCATCCCATCCCATCCCATCCCATCCCATCCCATCCCATCCCATCCCACCCCAACCCACCGATCCCATCCCATCCCATCCCATCCCATTCCATCCCATCCCATCCCATCCCATCCCAGGGATGCCATCCCATCCCATCACAGGGATCCCATTCCGTCCCATCCCATCCCATCCCATCCCATCCCATCCCATCCCATCCCAGGGATCCCATTCCGTCCCATCCCATCCCATCCCATTCCATCCCATCCCATCCCAGGTATCCCATCCCAGGGATCCCCTCCCATCGAATCCCCTCCCACGGATCCCATCCCATCCCAGGGATCCCATCCCATCCCACTGATCCCACCCCATCGATGCCATCCCATCCCATCCCAGGGATCCCATTCCGTCCCATCCCATCCCAGGGATCACATCCCATCTCATCCCATCCCATCCCAGGTATCCCATCCCAGGGATCCCCTCCCATCCCAGGGATCCCAGGGATGCCATCCCATCCCAGGGATCCCATCCAATCCCATCCCATCTCATCCCTTCCCATCCCAGGTGTCCCATCCCTGGCATCCCATCCCATCCCAGGGATCCCATCCCATCCCAGAGATCCCATCCACACCCAGGAACCGCATCCCATCCCATCCCATCCCAGGGATCCCATCCCATCCCATCCCAGGGATCCCATTCCGTCCCATCCCATCCCATCCCATCCCAGGGATCCCATTCCGTCCCATCCCATCCCATCCCATTCCATCCCATCCCATCCCATCCCAGGTATCCCATCCCTGGCATCCCCTCCCATCGAATCCCATCCCACGGATCCCATCCCATCCCAGGGATCCCATCCAATCCCATCTCATCCCTTCCCAGGTATCCCATCCCAGGCATCCCCTCCCATCGAATCCCATCCCACGGATCCCATCCCATCCCAGGGATCCCATCCCATCCCATCTCATCCCTTCCCATCCCAGGTGTCCCATCCCATTCCATCCCATCCCATCCCAGGTATCCCATCCCAGGGATCCCATCCCATCCCATCCCAGAGAACCCATCCCATTCCATTCCATCCCAGGGATCCCATCCCATCCCATTCCATCCCATCCCAGGGATCCCATCAAATCCCATCCCATCCCATCCCATTCCAGGGATCCCATCCCATCCAAGGACTCCCATCCCATCCCATCCCATGACATCCCATCCCATCCCAGGAATTCCATCCCATTCCAGATATCTCAACCTAGGAATCCCATTCGTTCCCAATCCATCCCATCCCATCCCATCCCATACCACGGATCCCATTGCAAGGATCCCATCCCATCCCAGGGATCCCATCCCATCCCAGAGATCCCATCCACACCCAGGAACCGCATCCCCTCCCATCCCATCCCAGGGATCCCATCCCAGGGATTCCATACCATCCCATCCCATCCCAGGGATCCCATCACATCCCATCATATCCCATCCCATCCCATCGATCCCATCCCATCCCATCCCATCCCATCCCATTCCATCGATCCCATCCCATCCCAGGCTGCCATCCCATCCCTTCCCAGGGATCCCATCCCATCCCATCCCACCCCATCCCAGGGATCCCATCCCAGGGATCCCATCCCATCCCATCCCAGGGATCCCATCCCATCCCAGGTATCCCATCCCATCCCCTCCCATCCCATCCCATCCCATCGATCCCATCCCATCCCATTCCATTCCATCTATCCCATCCCATCCCAGGGATGCCATTCCATCCCATCCCATCCCATCCCATCCCAGGGATGCCATCCCATCTCATCCCATCCCATCCGAGGTATCCCATCCCAGGGATCCCATCCCATCCCAGGGATTCCAGGGATCCCATCCCATCCCAGGGATCCCATCCCATCCCATCTCATCCCATCCCATCACAGGTGTCCCATCCCTGGCATCCCATCCCATCCCAGGGATCCCATCCCAGGGATCCCATCCCATCCCAGAGATCCCATCCACACCCAGGAACCCCATCCCATCCCATCCCAGGGATCCCATCCCATCCCATCCCATCCCATCCCATCCCAGGGATTCCATCACATCCCATCCCAGGGATCCCATCCCATCCCATCCCATCCCATAGCTCCCATCCAATCCCATCCATCCCATCCCATCTCATCCCATCCCAGCGATCCCATCCCATTCCATTGATCCGATCCCATTCCAGGGATTCCATCCCATCCCATCCCATCCCAGGGTTCCAATCACATCCCATCCCACCCCATCCCATCTATCCCATCCCATCCCATCCCAGGGATGCCATCCCATCCCATCCCATCCCAGGGATCCCCTCCCTTCTCATCCCAGGGATCCCATCCCAGGGATCCCATCCCAGGGATGCCATCCCATCCCAGGGATTCCATCCCTTCCCAGCCCAGGGATCCCTTCTCATCCCATCCCCTCCCATCCCATTCCCTCCCATCCCATCCCATCCCACCCCATCCCATCCATCCCATCCCATCCCATTCCAGGTGTCCCATCCCTGGCATCCCATCCCATCCCAGGGATCCCATCCCATCCCATGCCATCTCATCCCATCCCATTCCAGGTGTCCCATCCCTGTCATCCCATCCCATCCCAGGGATCCCATCCCAGGGATCCCATCCCAGGGATCCCATCCCATCCCAGAGATCCCATCCACACCCAGGAACCCCATCCCATCCCATCCCAGGGATCCCATCCCATCCCACCCCATCCCATCGATCCCATCCCATCCCATCCCAGGGATCCCATCCCTTCCCAGGGATCCCATCCCATCCCAGGGATCATATCCCATCCCATCCCATCCCATCCCATCCCATCCCAGGGATCGCATCCTATCTCATCCCATCCCATCCCAGGGATCCCATCCCAGGGATCCCATCCCAGGGATCCCAGGGATCCAATCTCATCCCAGGGATCCCATCCCATCCCATCCCTTCCCATCCCAGGAATCCCATCCCACGCATCCCATCCCATACCATCCTGTCCCATCCCAGGGATCCCATCCCATCCCAGGGATCCCATCCCATGCCAGGGATCCCTTCTCATCCTATCCCATCCCATGCCATCCCACCCCATCCCACCGATCCCACCCCATCCCATCCCATCCCATCCCATCCCACTGATCCCACCCCATCGATGCCATCCCATCCCATCCCAGGGATCCCATCCCGTCCCAGGGATCCCATCCCATGCCAGGGATCCCTTCTCATCCTATCCCATCCCATGCCATCCCACCCCATCCCACCGATCCCACCCCATCCCATCCCATCCCATCCCATCCCACTGATCCCACCCCATCGATGCCATCCCATCCCATCCCAGGGATCCCATTCCGTCCCATCCCATCCCAGGGATCACATCCCATCTCATCCCATCCCATCCCAGGTATCCCATCCCAGGGATCCCCTCCCATTCCAGGGATCCCAGGGATGCCATCCCATCCCAGGGATCCCATCAAATCCCATCCCATCTCACCCCTTCCCATCCCAGGTGTCCCATCCCTGGCATCCCATCCCATCGCTGGGATCCCATCCCAGGGATCCCATCCCATCCCATACCATCCCATCCCATCCATTCCAGGATTCCAATCCCATCCCATCCCAGGTATCCCATCCCATCCAATCCCATCCCATCCCAGGGATCCCATCCCATCCCATCCCAGGGATCCCATCCCATCCCATCCCAGAGATCCCATCCACACCCAGGAACCCCATCCCATCCCATCCCAGGGATCCCATCCCATCCCACCCCATCCCATCGATCCCATCCCATCCCATCCCAGGGATCCCATCCCTTCCCAGGGATCCCATCCCATCCCAGGGATCATATCCCATCCCATCCCATCCCAGGGATCGCATCCTATCTCATCCCATCCCATCCCAGGGATCCCATCCCAGGGATCCCATCCCAGGGATCCCAGGGATCCAATCTCATCCCAGAGATCCCATCCCATCCCATCCCTTCCCATCCCAGGAATCCCATCCCACGCATCCCATCCCATACCATCCTGTCCCATCCCAGGGATCCCATCCCATCCCAGGGATCCCATCCCATGCCAGGGATCCCTTCTCATCCTATCCCATCCCATGCCATCCCACCCCATCCCACCGATCCCACCCCATCCCATCCTATCCCATCCCATCCCATCCCATCCCATCCCATCCCATCCCACCCCAACCCACCGATCCCATCCCATCCCATCCCATCCCATTCCATCCCATCCCATCCCATCCCATCCCAGGGATGCCATCCCATCCCATCACAGGGATCCCATTCCGTCCCATCCCATCCCATCCCATCCCATCCCATCCCATCCCAGGGATCCCATTCCGTCCCATCCCATCCCATCCCATTCCATCCCATCCCATCCCAGGTATCCCATCCCAGGGATCCCCTCCCATCGAATCCCCTCCCACGGATCCCATCCCATCCCAGGGATCCCATCCCATCCCACTGATCCCACCCCATCGATGCCATCCCATCCCATCCCAGGGATCCCATTCCGTCCCATCCCATCCCAGGGATCACATCCCATCTCATCCCATCCCATCCCAGGTATCCCATCCCAGGGATCCCCTCCCATCCCAGGGATCCCAGGGATGCCATCCCATCCCAGGGATCCCATCCAATCCCATCCCATCTCATCCCTTCCCATCCCAGGTGTCCCATCCCTGGCATCCCATCCCATCCCAGGGATCCCATCCCATCCCAGAGATCCCATCCACACCCAGGAACCGCATCCCATCCCATCCCATCCCAGGGATCCCATCCCATCCCATCCCAGGGATCCCATTCCGTCCCATCCCATCCCATCCCATCCCATCCCAGGGATCCCATTCCGTCCCATCCCATCCCATCCCATTCCATCCCATCCCATCCCATCCCAGGTATCCCATCCCAGGCATCCCCTCCCATCGAATCCCATCCCACGGATCCCATCCCATCCCAGGGATCCCATCCAATCCCATCTCATCCCTTCCCAGGTATCCCATCCCAGGCATCCCCTCCCATCGAATCCCATCCCACGGATCCCATCCCATCCCAGGGATCCCATCCCATCCCATCTCATCCCTTCCCATCCCAGGTGTCCCATCCCATTCCATCCCATCCCATCCCAGGTATCCCATCCCAGGGATCCCATCCCATCCCATCCCAGAGAACCCATCCCATTCCATTCCATCCCAGGGATCCCATCCCATCCCATCCCATTCCATCCCATCCCAGGGATCCCATCAAATCCCATCCCATCCCATCCCATTCCAGGGATCCCATCCCATCCAAGGACTCCCATCCCATCCCATCCCATGACATCCCATCCCATCCCAGGAATTCCATCCCATTCCAGATATCTCAACCTAGGAATCCCATTCGTTCCCAATCCATCCCATCCCATCCCATCCCATACCACGGATCCCATTGCAAGGATCCCATCCCATCCCAGGGATCACATCCCATTCCAGGGATCCCATTCCAGGGATCCCATCCCTTCCCATCACATCCCATCCCAGGGATCCCATCAAATCCCAGGGATCCCATCCCATCCCATCCCATCCCATCCCAGGGATTCCATCATATCCCATCCCATCCCAGGGATCCCATCCCATCCCATCCCATCTCATCCCATCCCATTCCAGGTGTCCCATCCCTGGCATCCCATCCCATCCCAGGGATCCCATCCCAGGGATCACTTCCCAGGGATCCCATCCCATCCCAGAGATCCCATCCACACCCAGGAACCGCATCCCATCCCATCCCATCCCATCCCATCCCATCCCAGGGATCCCATCCCAGGGATTCCATCCCATCCCATCCCATCCAAGGGATCCCATCCCATCCCACCCCATCCCATCGATCCCATACCATCCCATCCCATGTCATGCCATTCCATTCCATCCCAGGGATCCCATCCCCGGGATCCCATCCCACCCCAGGGATCCCATCCCATCTCATCCCATCCCATCCCATCCCAGGGATCCCATCCCAGGTATCCCATCCCATCCCAGGGATCCTATCCACACCCATGGATCCCATCCCATCGCATCCCATTCCATTCCATCCCAGGGATCCCATCCCATCCCATCCCATTCCATCCCATTCCAGGGATCCCATCCCATCCAAGGACTCCCATCCCATCCCATCCCATGCCATCCCATCCCATCCCAGGAATTCCATCCCATTCCAGGTATCTCAACCTAGGAATCCCATTCATTCCCAATCCATCCCATCACATCCCATCCCACGGATCCCATTGCAAGGATCCCATCCCATCCCAGGGATCACATCCCATTCCAGGGATCCCATTCCAGGGATCCCATCCCATCCCAGGGATCCCATCCCAGGGATCCCATGAAATCCCAGGGATCCCATCCCATCCCATCCCATCCCAGGGATTCCATCATATCCCATCCCATCCCAGGGATCCCATCCCATCCCATCTCATCCCATCCCATTCCAGGTGTCCCATCCCTGGCATCCCATCCCATCCCAGGGATCTCATCCCAGGGATCTCATCCCAGGGATCCCATCCCATCCCAGAGATCCCATCCACACCCAGGAACCGCATCCCCTCCCATCCCATCCCAGGGATCCCATCCCAGGGATTCCATACCATCCCATCCCATCCCAGGGATCCCATCACATCCCATCATATCCCATCCCATCCCATCGATCCCATCCCATCCCATCCCATCCCATCCCATCCCATTCCATCGATCCCATACCATCCCAGGCTGCCATCCCATCCCTTCCCAGGGATCCCATCCCATCCCATCCCACCCCATCCCAGGGATCCCATCCCAGGGATCCCATCCCATCCCATCCCAGGGATCCCATCCCATCCCATCCCAGGTATCCCATCCCATCCCCTCCCATCCCATCCCATCCCATCGATCCCATCCCATCCCATTCCATTCCATCTATCCCATCCCATCCCAGGGATGCCATTCCATCCCATCCCATCCCATCCCATCCCAGGGATGCCATCCCATCTCATCCCATCCCATCCGAGGTATCCCATCCCAGGGATCCCATCCCATCCCAGGGATTCCAGGGATCCCATCCCATCCCAGGGATCCCATCCCATCCCATCTCATCCCATCCCATCACAGGTGTCCCATCCCTGGCATCCCATCCCATCCCAGGGATCCCATCCCAGGGATCCCATCCCATCCCAGAGATCCCATCCACACCCAGGAACCCCATCCCATCCCATCCCAGGGATCCCATCCCATCCCATCCCATCCCATCCCATCCCATCCCATCCCATCCCATCCCATCCCAGGGATTCCATCACATCCCATCCCAGGGATCCCATCCCATCCCATCCCATCCCATAGCTCCCATCCAATCCCATCCATCCCATCCCATCTCATCCCATCCCAGCGATCCCATCCCATTCCATTGATCCGATCCCATTCCAGGGATTCCATCCCATCCCATCCCATCCCAGGGTTCCAATCACATCCCATCCCACCCCATCCCATCTATCCCATCCCATCCCATCCCAGGGATGCCATCCCATCCCATCCCATCCCAGGGATCCCCTCCCTTCTCATCCCAGGGATCCCATCCCAGGGATCCCATCCCAGGGATGCCATCCCATCCCAGGGATTCCATCCCTTCCCAGCCCAGGGATCCCTTCTCATCCCATCCCCTCCCATCCCATTCCCTCCCATCCCATCCCATCCCACCCCATCCCATCCATCCCATCCCATCCCATTCCAGGTGTCCCATCCCTGGCATCCCATCCCATCCCAGGGATCCCATCCCATCCCATGCCATCTCATCCCATCCCATTCCAGGTGTCCCATCCCTGTCATCCCATCCCATCCCAGGGATCCCATCCCAGGGATCCCATCCCAGGGATCCCATCCCATCCCAGAGATCCCATCCACACCCAGGAACCCCATCCCATCCCATCCCAGGGATCCCATCCCATCCCACCCTATCCCATCGATCCCATCCCATCCCATCCCAGGGATCCCATCCCTTCCCAGGGATCCCATCCCATCCCAGGGATCATATCCCATCCCATCCCATCCCATCCCATCCCATCCCATCCCATCCCAGGGATCGCATCCTATCTCATCCCATCCCATCCCAGGGATCCCATCCCAGGGATCCCATCCCAGGGATCCCAGGGATCCAATCTCATCCCAGGGATCCCATCCCATCCCATCCCTTCCCATCCCAGGAATCCCATCCCACGCATCCCATCCCATACCATCCAGTCCCATCCCAGGGATCCCATCCCATCCCAGGGATCCCATCCCATGCCAGGGATCCCTTCTCATCCTATCCCATCCCATGCCATCCCACCCCATCCCACCGATCCCACCCCATCCCATCCCATCCCATCCCATCCCACTGATCCCACCCCATCGATGCCATCCCATCCCATCCCAGGGATCCCATTCCGTCCCATCCCATCCCAGGGATCACATCCCATCTCATCCCATCCCATCCCAGGTATCCCATCCCAGGGATCCCCTCCCATTCCAGGGATCCCAGGGATGCCATCCCATCCCAGGGATCCCATCAAATCCCATCCCATCTCACCCCTTCCCATCCCAGGTGTCCCATCCCTGGCATCCCATCCCATCGCTGGGATCCCATCCCAGGGATCCCATCCCATCCCATACCATCCCATCCCATCCATTCCAGGATTCCAATCCCATCCCATCCCAGGTATCCCATCCCATCCAATCCCATCCCATCCCAGGGATCCCATCCCATCCCATCCCAGGGATCCCATCCCATCCCATCCCAGAGATCCCATCCACACCCAGGAACCCCATCCCATCCCATCCCAGGGATCCCATCCCATCCCACCCCATCCCATCGATCCCATCCCATCCCATCCCAGGGATCCCATCCCTTCCCAGGGATCCCATCCCATCCCAGGGATCATATCCCATCCCATCCCATCCCATCCCATCCCATCCCAGGGATCGCATCCTATCTCATCCCATCCCATCCCAGGGATCCCATCCCAGGGATCCCATCCCAGGGATCCCAGGGATCCAATCTCATCCCAGGGATCCCATCCCATCCCATCCCTTCCCATCCCAGGAATCCCATCCCACGCATCCCATCCCATACCATCCTGTCCCATCCCAGGGATCCCATCCCATCCCAGGGATCCCATCCCATGCCAGGGATCCCTTCTCATCCTATCCCATCCCATGCCATCCCACCCCATCCCACCGATCCCACCCCATCCCATCCTATCCCATCCCATCCCATCCCATCCCATCCCATCCCACCCCAACCCACCGATCCCATCCCATCCCATCCCATCCCATCCCATTCCATCCCATCCCATCCCATCCCATCCCATCCCAGGGATGCCATCCCATCCCATCACAGGGATCCCATTCCGTCCCATCCCATCCCATCCCATCCCATCCCATCCCATCCCATCCCATCCCATCCCAGGGATCCCATTCCGTCCCATCCCATCCCATCCCATTCCATCCCATCCCATCCCAGGTATCCCATCCCAGGGATCCCCTCCCATCGAATCCCCTCCCACGGATCCCATCCCATCCCAGGGATCCCATCCCATCCCACTGATCCCACCCCATCGATGCCATCCCATCCCATCCCAGGGATCCCATTCCGTCCCATCCCATCCCAGGGATCACATCCCATCTCATCCCATCCCATCCCAGGTATCCCATCCCAGGGATCCCCTCCCATCCCAGGGATCCCAGGGATGCCATCCCATCCCAGGGATCCCATCCAATCCCATCCCATCTCATCCCTTCCCATCCCAGGTGTCCCATCCCTGGCATCCCATCCCATCCCAGGGATCCCATCCCATCCCAGGGATCCCATCCAATCCCATCTCATCCCTTCCCAGGTATCCCATCCCAGGCATCCCCTCCCATCGAATCCCATCCCACGGATCCCATCCCATCCCAGGGATCCCATCCCATCCCATCTCATCCCTTCCCATCCCAGGTGTCCCATCCCATTCCATCCCATCCCATCCCAGGTATCCCATCCCAGGGATCCCATCCCATCCCATCCCAGAGAACCCATCCCATTCCATTCCATCCCAGGGATCCCATCCCATCCCATCCCATTCCATCCCATCCCAGGGATCCCATCAAATCCCATCCCATCCCATTCCAGGGATCCCATCCCATCCAAGGACTCCCATCCCATCCCATCCCATGACATCCCATCCCATCCCAGGAATTCCATCCCATTCCAGATATCTCAACCTAGGAATCCCATTCGTTCCCAATCCATCCCATCCCATCCCATCCCATACCACGGATCCCATTGCAAGGATCCCATCCCATCCCAGGGATCACATCCCATTCCAGGGATCCCATTCCAGGGATCCCATCCCTTCCCATCACATCCCATCCCAGGGATCCCATCAAATCCCAGGGATCCCATCCCATCCCATCCCATCCCATCCCAGGGATTCCATCATATCCCATCCCATCCCAGGGATCCCATCCCATCCCATCCCATCTCATCCCATCCCATTCCAGGTGTCCCATCCCTGGCATCCCATCCCATCCCAGGGATCCCATCCCAGGGATCACTTCCCAGGGATCCCATCCCATCCCAGAGATCCCATCCACACCCAGGAACCGCATCCCATCCCATCCCATCCCATCCCATCCCAGGGATCCCATCCCAGGGATTCCATCCCATCCCATCCCATCCAAGGGATCCCATCCCATCCCACCCCATCCCATCGATCCCATACCATCCCATCCCATGTCATGCCATTCCATTCCATCCCAGGGATCCCATCCCCGGGATCCCATCCCACCCCAGGGATCCCATCCCATCTCATCCCATCCCATCCCATCCCAGGGATCCCATCCCAGGTATCCCATCCCATCCCAGGGATCCTATCCACACCCATGGATCCCATCCCATCGCATCCCATTCCATTCCATCCCAGGGATCCCATCCCATCCCATCCCATTCCATCCCATTCCAGGGATCCCATCCCATCCAAGGACTCCCATCCCATCCCATCCCATGCCATCCCATCCCATCCCAGGAATTCCATCCCATTCCAGGTATCTCAACCTAGGAATCCCATTCATTCCCAATCCATCCCATCACATCCCATCCCACGGATCCCATTGCAAGGATCCCATCCCATCCCAGGGATCACATCCCATTCCAGGGATCCCATTCCAGGGATCCCATCCCATCCCAGGGATCCCATCCCAGGGATCCCATGAAATCCCAGGGATCCCATCCCATCCCATCCCATCCCAGGGATTCCATCATATCCCATCCCATCCCAGGGATCCCATCCCATCCCATCTCATCCCATCCCATTCCAGGTGTCCCATCCCTGGCATCCCATCCCATCCCAGGGATCTCATCCCAGGGATCTCATCCCAGGGATCCCATCCCATCCCAGAGATCCCATCCACACCCAGGAACCGCATCCCCTCCCATCCCATCCCAGGGATCCCATCCCAGGGATTCCATACCATCCCATCCCATCCCAGGGATCCCATCACATCCCATCATATCCCATCCCATCCCATCGATCCCATCCCATCCCATCCCATCCCATCCCATCCCATTCCATCGATCCCATCCCATCCCAGGCTGCCATCCCATCCCTTCCCAGGGATCCCATCCCATCCCATCCCACCCCATCCCAGGGATCCCATCCCAGGGATCCCATCCCATCCCATCCCAGGGATCCCATCCCATCCCATCCCAGGTATCCCATCCCATCCCCTCCCATCCCATCCCATCCCATCGATCCCATCCCATCCCATTCCATTCCATCTATCCCATCCCATCCCAGGGATGCCATTCCATCCCATCCCATCCCATCCCATCCCAGGGATGCCATCCCATCTCATCCCATCCCATCCGAGGTATCCCATCCCAGGGATCCCATCCCATCCCAGGGATTCCAGGGATCCCATCCCATCCCAGGGATCCCATCCCATCCCATCTCATCCCATCCCATCACAGGTGTCCCATCCCTGGCATCCCATCCCATCCCAGGGATCCCATCCCAGGGATCCCATCCCATCCCAGAGATCCCATCCACACCCAGGAACCCCATCCCATCCCATCCCAGGGATCCCATCCCAGGGATCCCATCCCATCCCATCCCATCCCATCCCATCCCAGGGATTCCATCACATCCCATCCCAGGGATCCCATCCCATCCCATCCCATCCCATAGCTCCCATCCAATCCCATCCATCCCATCCCATCTCATCCCATCCCAGCGATCCCATCCCATTCCATTGATCCGATCCCATTCCAGGGATTCCATCCCATCCCATCCCATCCCAGGGTTCCAATCACATCCCATCCCACCCCATCCCATCTATCCCATCCCATCCCATCCCAGGGATGCCATCCCATCCCATCCCATCCCAGGGATCCCCTCCCTTCTCATCCCAGGGATCCCATCCCAGGGATCCCATCCCAGGGATGCCATCCCATCCCAGGGATTCCATCCCTTCCCAGCCCAGGGATCCCTTCTCATCCCATCCCCTCCCATCCCATTCCCTCCCATCCCATCCCATCCCACCCCATCCCATCCATCCCATCCCATCCCATTCCAGGTGTCCCATCCCTGGCATCCCATCCCATCCCAGGGATCCCATCCCATCCCATGCCATCTCATCCCATCCCATTCCAGGTGTCCCATCCCTGTCATCCCATCCCATCCCAGGGATCCCATCCCAGGGATCCCATCCCAGGGATCCCATCCCATCCCAGAGATCCCATCCACACCCAGGAACCCCATCCCATCCCATCCCAGGGATCCCATCCCATCCCACCCTATCCCATCGATCCCATCCCATCCCATCCCAGGGATCCCATCCCTTCCCAGGGATCCCATCCCATCCCAGGGATCATATCCCATCCCATCCCATCCCATCCCATCCCATCCCAGGGATCGCATCCTATCTCATCCCATCCCATCCCAGGGATCCCATCCCAGGGATCCCATCCCAGGGATCCCAGGGATCCAATCTCATCCCAGGGATCCCATCCCATCCCATCCCTTCCCATCCCAGGAATCCCATCCCACGCATCCCATCCCATACCATCCTGTCCCATCCCAGGGATCCCATCCCATCCCAGGGATCCCATCCCATGCCAGGGATCCCTTCTCATCCTATCCCATCCCATGCCATCCCACCCCATCCCACCGATCCCACCCCATCCCATCCCATCCCATCCCATCCCACTGATCCCACCCCATCGATGCCATCCCATCCCATCCCAGGGATCCCATTCCGTCCCATCCCATCCCAGGGATCACATCCCATCTCATCCCATCCCATCCCAGGTATCCCATCCCAGGGATCCCCTCCCATTCCAGGGATCCCAGGGATGCCATCCCATCCCAGGGATCCCATCAAATCCCATCCCATCTCACCCCTTCCCATCCCAGGTGTCCCATCCCTGGCATCCCATCCCATCGCTGGGATCCCATCCCAGGGATCCCATCCCATCCCATACCATCCCATCCCATCCATTCCAGGATTCCAATCCCATCCCATCCCAGGTATCCCATCCCATCCAATCCCATCCCATCCCAGGGATCCCATCCCATCCCATCCCAGGGATCCCATCCCATCCCATCCCAGAGATCCCATCCACACCCAGGAACCCCATCCCATCCCATCCCAGGGATCCCATCCCATCCCACCCCATCCCATCGATCCCATCCCATCCCATCCCAGGGATCCCATCCCTTCCCAGGGATCCCATCCCATCCCAGGGATCATATCCCATCCCATCCCATCCCATCCCATCCCATCCCAGGGATCGCATCCTATCTCATCCCATCCCATCCCAGGGATCCCATCCCAGGGATCCCATCCCAGGGATCCCAGGGATCCAATCTCATCCCAGGGATCCCATCCCATCCCATCCCTTCCCATCCCAGGAATCCCATCCCACGCATCCCATCCCATACCATCCTGTCCCATCCCAGGGATCCCATCCCATCCCAGGGATCCCATCCCATGCCAGGGATCCCTTCTCATCCTATCCCATCCCATGCCATCCCACCCCATCCCACCGATCCCACCCCATCCCATCCTATCCCATCCCATCCCATCCCATCCCATCCCATCCCATCCCACCCCAACCCACCGATCCCATCCCATCCCATCCCATCCCATCC
This sequence comes from Sturnus vulgaris, assembly GCF_052056855.1. Taxonomy (NCBI): domain Eukaryota; kingdom Metazoa; phylum Chordata; class Aves; order Passeriformes; family Sturnidae; genus Sturnus; species Sturnus vulgaris. The sequence goes on from NC_142282.1 coordinate 68,143,337, forward strand.
CATTCCATCCCATCCCATCCCAGGGATGCCATCCCATCCCATCACAGGGATCCCATTCCGTCCCATCCCATCCCATCCCATCCCATCCCATCCCATCCCATCCCATCCCAGGGATCCCATTCCGTCCCATCCCATCCCATCCCATTCCATCCCATCCCATCCCAGGTATCCCATCCCAGGGATCCCCTCCCATCGAATCCCCTCCCACGGATCCCATCCCATCCCAGGGATCCCATCCCATCCCACTGATCCCACCCCATCGATGCCATCCCATCCCATCCCAGGGATCCCATTCCGTCCCATCCCATCCCAGGGATCACATCCCATCTCATCCCATCCCATCCCAGGTATCCCATCCCAGGGATCCCCTCCCATCCCAGGGATCCCAGGGATGCCATCCCATCCCAGGGATCCCATCCAATCCCATCCCATCTCATCCCTTCCCATCCCAGGTGTCCCATCCCTGGCATCCCATCCCATCCCAGGGATCCCATCCCATCCCAGAGATCCCATCCACACCCAGGAACCGCATCCCATCCCATCCCATCCCAGGGATCCCATCCCATCCCATCCCAGGGATCCCATTCCGTCCCATCCCATCCCATCCCATCCCAGGGATCCCATCCCGTCCCATCCCATCCCAGGGATCCCATTCCGTCCCATCCCATCCCATCCCATTCCATCCCATCCCAGGCATCCCCTCCCATCGAATCCCATCCCACGGATCCCATCCCATCCCAGGGATCCCATCCAATCCCATCTCATCCCTTCCCAGGTATCCCATCCCAGGCATCCCCTCCCATCGAATCCCATCCCACGGATCCCATCCCATCCCAGGGATCCCATCCCATCCCATCTCATCCCTTCCCATCCCAGGTGTCCCATCCCATTCCATCCCATCCCATCCCAGGTATCCCATCCCAGGGATCCCATCCCATCCCATCCCAGAGAACCCATCCCATTCCATTCCATCCCAGGGATCCCATCCCATCCCATCCCATTCCATCCCATCCCAGGGATCCCATCAAATCCCATCCCATCCCATCCCATTCCAGGGATCCCATCCCATCCAAGGACTCCCATCCCATCCCATCCCATGACATCCCATCCCATCCCAGGAATTCCATCCCATTCCAGATATCTCAACCTAGGAATCCCATTCGTTCCCAATCCATCCCATCCCATCCCATCCCATACCACGGATCCCATTGCAAGGATCCCATCCCATCCCAGGGATCACATCCCATTCCAGGGATCCCATTCCAGGGATCCCATCCCTTCCCATCACATCCCATCCCAGGGATCCCATCAAATCCCAGGGATCCCATCCCATCCCATCCCATCCCATCCCAGGGATTCCATCATATCCCATCCCATCCCAGGGATCCCATCCCATCCCATCCCATCTCATCCCATCCCATTCCAGGTGTCCCATCCCTGGCATCCCATCCCATCCCAGGGATCCCATCCCAGGGATCACTTCCCAGGGATCCCATCCCATCCCAGAGATCCCATCCACACCCAGGAACCGCATCCCATCCCATCCCATCCCATCCCATCCCATCCCATCCCAGGGATCCCATCCCAGGGATTCCATCCCATCCCATCCCATCCAAGGGATCCCATCCCATCCCATCCCACCCCATCCCATCGATCCCATACCATCCCATCCCATGTCATGCCATTCCATTCCATCCCAGGGATCCCATCCCCGGGATCCCATCCCACCCCAGGGATCCCATCCCATCTCATCCCATCCCATCCCATCCCAGGGATCCCATCCCAGGTATCCCATCCCATCCCAGGGATCCTATCCACACCCATGGATCCCATCCCATCGCATCCCATTCCATTCCATCCCAGGGATCCCATCCCATCCCATCCCATTCCATCCCATTCCAGGGATCCCATCCCATCCAAGGACTCCCATGCCATCCCATCCCATGCCATCCCATCCCATCCCAGGAATTCCATCCCATTCCAGGTATCTCAACCTAGGAATCCCATTCATTCCCAATCCATCCCATCACATCCCATCCCACGGATCCCATTGCAAGGATCCCATCCCATCCCAGGGATCACATCCCATTCCAGGGATCCCATTCCAGGGATCCCATCCCATCCCAGGGATCCCATCCCAGGGATCCCATGAAATCCCAGGGATCCCATCCCATCCCATCCCATCCCAGGGATTCCATCATATCCCATCCCATCCCAGGGATCCCATCCCATCCCATCTCATCCCATCCCATTCCAGGTGTCCCATCCCTGGCATCCCATCCCATCCCAGGGATCTCATCCCAGGGATCTCATCCCAGGGATCCCATCCCATCCCATCCCAGAGATCCCATCCACACCCAGGAACCGCATCCCATCCCATCCCATCCCAGGGATCCCATCCCAGGGATTCCATCCCATCCCATCCCATCCCAGGGATCCCATCACATCCCATCATATCCCATCCCATCCCATCGATCCCATCCCATCCCATCCCATCCCATCCCATTCCATCGATCCCATCCCATCCCAGGCTGCCATCCCATCCCTTCCCAGGGATCCCATCCCATCCCATCCCACCCCATCCCAGGGATCCCATCCCAGGGATCCCATCCCATCCCATCCCAGGGATCCCATCCCATCCCATCCCATCCCAGGTATCCCATCCCATCCCCTCCCATCCCATCCCATCCCATCGATCCCATCCCATCCCATTCCATTCCATCTATCCCATCCCATCCCAGGGATGCCATTCCATCCCATCCCATCCCATCCCATCCCATCCCATCCCATCCCATCCCATCCCATCCCATCCCAGGGATGCCATCCCATCTCATCCCAACCCATCCGAGGTATCCCATCCCAGGGATCCCATCCCATCCCAGGGATTCCAGGGATCCCATCCCATCCCAGGGATCCCATCCCATCCCATCTCATCCCATCCCATCACAGGTGTCCCATCCCTGGCATCCCATCCCATCCCAGGGATCCCATCCCAGGGATCCCATCCCATCCCAGAGATCCCATCCACACCCAGGAACCCCATCCCATCCCATCCCAGGGATCCCATCCCATCCCATCCCATCCCATCCCATCCCATCCCATCCCATCCCATCCCAGGGATTCCATCACATCCCATCCCAGGGATCCCATCCCATCCCATCCCATCCCATAGCTCCCATCCAATCCCATCCATCCCATCCCATCTCATCCCATCCCAGCGATCCCATCCCATTCCATTGATCCGATCCCATTCCAGGGATTCCATCCCATCCCATCCCATCCCAGGGTTCCAATCACATCCCATCCCACCCCATCCCATCTATCCCATCCCATCCCATCCCAGGGATGCCATCCCATCCCATCCCATCCCAGGGATCCCCTCCCTTCTCATCCCAGGGATCCCATCCCAGGGATCCCATCCCAGGGATGCCATCCCATCCCAGGGATTCCATCCCTTCCCAGCCCAGGGATCCCTTCTCATCCCATCCCCTCCCATCCCATTCCCTCCCATCCCATCCCATCCCACCCCATCCCATCCATCCCATCCCATCCCATTCCAGGTGTCCCATCCCTGGCATCCCATCCCATCCCAGGGATCCCATCCCATCCCATGCCATCTCATCCCATCCCATTCCAGGTGTCCCATCCCTGTCATCCCATCCCATCCCAGGGATCCCATCCCAGGGATCCCATCCCAGGGATCCCATCCCATCCCAGAGATCCCATCCACACCCAGGAACCCCATCCCATCCCATCCCAGGGATCCCATCCCATCCCACCCTATCCCATCGATCCCATCCCATCCCATCCCAGGGATCCCATCCCTTCCCAGGGATCCCATCCCATCCCAGGGATCATATCCCATCCCATCCCATCCCATCCCATCCCATCCCATCCCATCCCAGGGATCGCATCCTATCTCATCCCATCCCATCCCAGGGATCCCATCCCAGGGATCCCATCCCATCCCATCCTGTCCCATCCCAGGGATCCCAGGGATCCAATCTCATCCCAGGGATCCCATCCCATCCCATCCCTTCCCATCCCAGGAATCCCATCCCACGCATCCCATCCCATCCCATCCTGTCCCATCCCAGGGATCCCATCCCATTCCAGGGATCCCATCCCATGCCAGGGATCCCTTCTCATCCTATCCCATCCCATGCCATCCCACCCCATCCCACCGATCCCACCCCATCCCATCCCATCCCATCCCATCCCACTGATCCCACCCCATCGATGCCATCCCATCCCATCCCAGGGATCCCATTCCGTCCCATCCCATCCCAGGGATCACATCCCATCTCATCCCATCCCATCCCAGGTATCCCATCCCAGGGATCCCCTCCCATTCCAGGGATCCCAGGGATGCCATCCCATCCCAGGGATCCCATCAAATCCCATCCCATCTCACCCCTTCCCATCCCAGGTGTCCCATCCCTGGCATCCCATCCCATCGCTGGGATCCCATCCCAGGGATCCCATCCCATCCCATACCATCCCATCCCATCCATTCCAGGATTCCAATCCCATCCCATCCCAGGTATCCCATCCCATCCAATCCCATCCCATCCCAGGGATCCCATCCCATCCCATCCCAGGGATCCCATCCCATCCCATCCCATCCCATCCTCGCGATCCCATCCCATCCCATCCCAGGGATCCCATCCCAACCCATCCCATCCCATCCCATCCCATCGATCCCATCCCATCCCAGCGATCCCATCCCATCCCATCCCATCCCACCCCATCCCACCGATCACATCCCATCCCATCCCATCCCATCCCATTCCATCCCATCCCATCCCATCCCATCCCATCCCATCTCATCCCATCCCATCCCATCCAACTGATCCCATCCCAGGGATGCCATCCCATCCCATCACAGGGATCCCATTCCGTCCCATCCCATCCCATCCCATCCCATCCCATCCCATCCCAGGGATCCCATTCCGTCCCATCCCATCCCATCCCATTCCATCCCATCCCATCCCAGGTATCCCATCCCAGGGATCCCCTCCCATCGAATCCCCTCCCACGGATCCCATCCCATCCCAGGGATCCCATCCCATCCCACTGATCCCACCCCATCGATGCCATCCCATCCCATCCCAGGGATCCCATTCCGTCCCATCCCATCCCAGGGATCACATCCCATCTCATCCCATCCCATCCCAGGTATCCCATCCCAGGGATCCCCTCCCATCCCAGGGATCCCAGGGATGCCATCCCATCCCAGGGATCCCATCCAATCCCATCCCATCTCATCCCTTCCCATCCCAGGTGTCCCATCCCTGGCATCCCATCCCATCGCTGGGATCCCATCCCAGGGATCCCATCCCATCCCATACCATCCCATCCCATCCATTCCAGGATTCCAATCCCATCCCATCCCAGGTATCCCATCCCATCCAATCCCATCCCATCCCGGGGATCCCATCCCATCCCATCCCAGGGATCCCATCCCATCCCATCCCATCCCATCCTCGCGATCCCATCCCATCCCATCCCAGGGATCCCATCCCATCCCATCCCATCCCATCCCATCGATCCCATCCCATCCCAGCGATCCCATCCCATCCCATCCCATCCCATCCCACCCCATCCCACCGATCCCATCCCATCCCATCCCATCCCATCCCATCCCATCCCATTCCATCCCATCCCATCCCATCCCATCCCATCCCATCCCATCCCATCCCATCCCATCCCATCCCATCCAACTGATCCCATCCCATCCCAGGGATGCCATCCCATCCCATCACAGGGATCCCATTCCGTCCCATCCCATCCCAGGGATGCCATCCCATCCCATCCCAGGGATCCCATTCCGTCCCATCCCATCCCATTCCATCCCATCCCATCCCAGGTATCCCATCCCAGGGATCCCCTCCCATCGAATCCCCTCCCACGGATCCCATCCCATCCCAGGGATCCCATCCCATCCCATCTCATCCCTTCCCATCCCAGGTGTCCCATCCCATTCCATCCCATCCCATCCCAGGTATCCCATCCCATTCCATCCCATCCCATCCCAGGTATCCCATCCCAGGGATCCCCTCCCATCGAATCCCCTCCCACGGATCCCATCCCATCCCAGGGATCCCATCCCATCCCATCTCATCCCATCCCATCCCATCGATCCCATCCCATCCCAGCGATCCCATCCCATCTCATCCCATCCCATCCCAGCGATCCCATCCCATTCCATTGATCCGATCCCATTCCAGGGATTCCATCGCATCCCATCCCATCCCAGGGATCCCATCCCATCCCATCTCATCCCATCCCATTCCAGGTGTCCCATCCCTGGCATCCCATCCCATCCCAGGGATCTCATCCCAGGGATCTCATCCCAGGGATCCCATCCCATCCCAGAGATCCCATCCACACCCAGGAACCGCATCCCATCCCATCCCATCCCAGGGATCCCATCCCATCCCATCCCAGGGATCCCATTCCGTCCCATCCCATCCCATCCCATCCCAGGGATCCCATTCCGTCCCATCCCATCCCATCCCATTCCATCCCATCCCATCCCATCCCAGGTATCCCATCCCAGGCATCCCCTCCCATCGAATCCCATCCCACGGATCCCATCCCATCCCAGGGATCCCATCCAATCCCATCTCATCCCTTCCCAGGTATCCCATCCCAGGCATCCCCTCCCATCGAATCCCATCCCACGGATCCCATCCCATCCCAGGGATCCCATCCCATCCCATCTCATCCCTTCCCATCCCAGGTGTCCCATCCCATTCCATCCCATCCCATCCCAGGTATCCCATCCCAGGGATCCCATCCCATCCCATCCCAGAGAACCCATCCCATTCCATTCCATCCCAGGGATCCCATCCCATCCCATCCCATTCCATCCCATCCCAGGGATCCCATCAAATCCCATCCCATCCCATCCCATTCCAGGGATCCCATCCCATCCAAGGACTCCCATCCCATCCCATCCCATGACATCCCATCCCATCCCAGGAATTCCATCCCATTCCAGATATCTCAACCTAGGAATCCCATTCGTTCCCAATCCATCCCATCCCATCCCATCCCATACCACGGATCCCATTGCAAGGATCCCATCCCATCCCAGGGATCACATCCCATTCCAGGGATCCCATTCCAGGGATCCCATCCCTTCCCATCACATCCCATCCCAGGGATCCCATCAAATCCCAGGGATCCCATCCCATCCCATCCCATCCCATCCCAGGGATTCCATCATATCCCATCCCATCCCAGGGATCCCATCCCATCCCATCCCATCTCATCCCATCCCATTCCAGGTGTCCCATCCCTGGCATCCCATCCCATCCCAGGGATCCCATCCCAGGGATCACTTCCCAGGGATCCCATCCCATCCCAGAGATCCCATCCACACCCAGGAACCGCATCCCATCCCATCCCATCCCATCCCAGGGATCCCATCCCAGGGATTCCATCCCATCCCATCCCATCCAAGGGATCCCATCCCATCCCATCCCACCCCATCCCATCGATCCCATCCCATCCCATCCCATGTCATGCCATTCCATTCCATCCCAGGGATCCCATCCCCGGGATCCCATCCCACCCCAGGGATCCCATCCCATCTCATCCCATCCCATCCCATCCCAGGGATCCCATCCCAGGTATCCCATCCCATCCCAGGGATCCTATCCACACCCATGGATCCCATCCCATCGCATCCCATTCCATTCCATCCCAGGGATCCCATCCCATCCCATCCCATTCCATCCCATTCCAGGGATCCCATCCCATCCAAGGACTCCCATCCCATCCCATCCCATGCCATCCCATCCCATCCCAGGAATTCCATCCCATTCCAGGTATCTCAACCTAGGAATCCCATTCATTCCCAATCCATCCCATCACATCCCATCCCACGGATCCCATTGCAAGGATCCCATCCCATCCCAGGGATCACATCCCATTCCAGGGATCCCATTCCAGGGATCCCATCCCATCCCAGGGATCCCATCCCAGGGATCCCATGAAATCCCAGGGATCCCATCCCATCCCATCCCATCCCAGGGATTCCATCATATCCCATCCCATCCCAGGGATCCCATCCCATCCCATCTCATCCCATCCCATTCCAGGTGTCCCATCCCTGGCATCCCATCCCATCCCAGGGATCTCATCCCAGGGATCTCATCCCAGGGATCCCATCCCATCCCAGAGATCCCATCCACACCCAGGAACCGCATCCCCTCCCATCCCATCCCAGGGATCCCATCCCAGGGATTCCATACCATCCCATCCCATCCCAGGGATCCCATCACATCCCATCATATCCCATCCCATCCCATCGATCCCATCCCATCCCATCCCATCCCATCCCATCCCATCCCATGCCATTCCATCGATCCCATCCCATCCCAGGCTGCCATCCCATCCCTTCCCAGGGATCCCATCCCATCCCATCCCACCCCATCCCAGGGATCCCATCCCAGGGATCCCATCCCATCCCATCCCAGGGATCCCATCCCATCCCATCCCAGGTATCCCATCCCATCCCCTCCCATCCCATCCCATCCCATCGATCCCATCCCATCCCATTCCATTCCATCTATCCCATCCCATCCCAGGGATGCCATTCCATCCCATCCCATCCCATCCCATCCCAGGGATGCCATCCCATCTCATCCCATCCCATCCGAGGTATCCCATCCCAGGGATCCCATCCCATCCCAGGGATTCCAGGGATCCCATCCCATCCCAGGGATCCCATCCCATCCCATCTCATCCCATCCCATCACAGGTGTCCCATCCCTGGCATCCCATCCCATCCCAGGGATCCCATCCCAGGGATCCCATCCCATCCCAGAGATCCCATCCACACCCAGGAACCCCATCCCATCCCATCCCAGGGATCCCATCCCATCCCATCCCATCCCATCCCATCCCATCCCATCCCAGGGATTCCATCACATCCCATCCCAGGGATCCCATCCCATCCCATCCCATCCCATCCCATAGCTCCCATCCAATCCCATCCATCCCATCCCATCTCATCCCATCCCAGCGATCCCATCCCATTCCATTGATCCGATCCCATTCCAGGGATTCCATCCCATCCCATCCCATCCCAGGGTTCCAATCACATCCCATCCCACCCCATCCCATCTATCCCATCCCATCCCATCCCAGGGATGCCATCCCATCCCATCCCATCCCAGGGATCCCCTCCCTTCTCATCCCAGGGATCCCATCCCAGGGATCCCATCCCAGGGATGCCATCCCATCCCAGGGATTCCATCCCTTCCCAGCCCAGGGATCCCTTCTCATCCCATCCCCTCCCATCCCATTCCCTCCCATCCCATCCCATCCCACCCCATCCCATCCATCCCATCCCATCCCATTCCAGGTGTCCCATCCCTGGCATCCCATCCCATCCCAGGGATCCCATCCCATGCCATCTCATCCCATCCCATTCCAGGTGTCCCATCCCTGTCATCCCATCCCATCCCAGGGATCCCATCCCAGGGATCCCATCCCAGGGATCCCATCCCATCCCAGAGATCCCATCCACACCCAGGAACCCCATCCCATCCCATCCCAGGGATCTCATCCCATCCCACCCTATCCCATCGATCCCATCCCATCCCATCCCAGGGATCCCATCCCTTCCCAGGGATCCCATCCCATCCCAGGGATCATATCCCATCCCATCCCATCCCATCCCATCCCATCCCAGGGATCGCATCCTATCTCATCCCATCCCATCCCAGGGATCCCATCCCAGGGATCCCATCCCAGGGATCCCAGGGATCCAATCTCATCCCAGGGATCCCATCCCATCCCATCCCTTCCCATCCCAGGAATCCCATCCCACGCATCCCATCCCATCCCATCCTGTCCCATCCCAGGGATCCCATCCCATCCCAGGGATCCCATCCCATGCCAGGGATCCCTTCTCATCCTATCCCATCCCATGCCATCCCACCCCATCCCACCGATCCCACCCCATCCCATCCCATCCCATCCCACTGATCCCACCCCATCGATGCCATCCCATCCCATCCCAGGGATCCCATTCCGTCCCATCCCATCCCAGGGATCACATCCCATCTCATCCCATCCCATCCCAGGTATCCCATCCCAGGGATCCCCTCCCATTCCAGGGATCCCAGGGATGCCATCCCATCCCAGGGATCCCATCAAATCCCATCCCATCTCACCCCTTCCCATCCCAGGTGTCCCATCCCTGGCATCCCATCCCATCGCTGGGATCCCATCCCAGGGATCCCATCCCATCCCATACCATCCCATCCCATCCATTCCAGGATTCCAATCCCATCCCATCCCAGGTATCCCATCCCATCCAATCCCATCCCATCCCAGGGATCCCATCCCATCCCATCCCAGGGATCCCATCCCATCCCATCCCAGAGATCCCATCCACACCCAGGAACCCCATCCCATCCCATCCCAGGGATCCCATCCCATCCCACCCCATCCCATCGATCCCATCCCATCCCATCCCAGGGATCCCATCCCTTCCCAGGGATCCCATCCCATCCCAGGGATCATATCCCATCCCATCCCATCCCATCCCATCCCATCCCAGGGATCGCATCCTATCTCATCCCATCCCATCCCAGGGATCCCATCCCAGGGATCCCATCCCAGGGATCCCAGGGATCCAATCTCATCCCAGGGATCCCATCCCATCCCATCCCTTCCCATCCCAGGAATCCCATCCCACGCATCCCATCCCATACCATCCTGTCCCATCCCAGGGATCCCATCCCATCCCAGGGATCCCATCCCATGCCAGGGATCCCTTCTCATCCTATCCCATCCCATGCCATCCCACCCCATCCCACCGATCCCACCCCATCCCATCCTATCCCATCCCATCCCATCCCATCCCATCCCATCCCATCCCACCCCAACCCACCGATCCCATCCCATCCCATCCCATTCCATCCCATCCCATCCCATCCCATCCCAGGGATGCCATCCCATCCCATCACAGGGATCCCATTCCGTCCCATCCCATCCCATCCCATCCCATCCCATCCCATCCCATCCCATCCCATCCCAGGGATCCCATTCCGTCCCATCCCATCCCATCCCATTCCATCCCATCCCATCCCAGGTATCCCATCCCAGGGATCCCCTCCCATCGAATCCCCTCCCACGGATCCCATCCCATCCCAGGGATCCCATCCCATCCCACTGATCCCACCCCATCGATGCCATCCCATCCCATCCCAGGGATCCCATTCCGTCCCATCCCATCCCAGGGATCACATCCCATCTCATCCCATCCCATCCCAGGTATCCCATCCCAGGGATCCCCTCCCATCCCAGGGATCCCAGGGATGCCATCCCATCCCAGGGATCCCATCCAATCCCATCCCATCTCATCCCTTCCCATCCCAGGTGTCCCATCCCTGGCATCCCATCCCATCCCAGGGATCCCATCCCATCCCAGAGATCCCATCCACACCCAGGAACCGCATCCCATCCCATCCCATCCCAGGGATCCCATCCCATCCCATCCCAGGGATCCCATTCCGACCCATCCCATCCCATCCCATCCCAGGGATCCCATTCCGTCCCATCCCATCCCATCCCATTCCATCCCATCCCATCCCATCCCAGGTATCCCATCCCAGGCATCCCCTCCCATCGAATCCCATCCCACGGATCCCATCCCATCCCAGGGATCCCATCCAATCCCATCTCATCCCTTCCCAGGTATCCCATCCCAGGCATCCCCTCCCATCGAATCCCATCCCACGGATCCCATCCCATCCCAGGGATCCCATCCCATCCCATCTCATCCCTTCCCATCCCAGGTGTCCCATCCCATTCCATCCCATCCCATCCCAGGTATCCCATCCCAGGGATCCCATCCCATCCCATCCCAGAGAACCCATCCCATTCCATTCCATCCCAGGGATCCCATCCCATCCCATCCCATTCCATCCCATCCCAGGGATCCCATCAAATCCCATCCCATCCCATCCCATTCCAGGGATCCCATCCCATCCAAGGACTCCCATCCCATCCCATCCCATGACATCCCATCCCATCCCAGGAATTCCATCCCATTCCAGATATCTCAACCTAGGAATCCCATTCGTTCCCAATCCATCCCATCCCATCCCATCCCATACCACGGATCCCATTGCAAGGATCCCATCCCATCCCAGGGATCACATCCCATTCCAGGGATCCCATTCCAGGGATCCCATCCCTTCCCATCACATCCCATCCCAGGGATCCCATCAAATCCCAGGGATCCCATCCCATCCCATCCCATCCCATCCCAGGGATTCCATCATATCCCATCCCATCCCAGGGATCCCATCCCATCCCATCCCATCTCATCCCATCCCATTCCAGGTGTCCCATCCCTGGCATCCCATCCCATCCCAGGGATCCCATCCCAGGGATCACTTCCCAGGGATCCCATCCCATCCCAGAGATCCCATCCACACCCAGGAACCGCATCCCATCCCATCCCATCCCATCCCATCCCATCCCAGGGATCCCATCCCAGGGATTCCATCCCATCCCATCCCATCCAAGGGATCCCATCCCATCCCATCCCACCCCATCCCATCGATCCCATACCATCCCATCCCATGTCATGCCATTCCATTCCATCCCAGGGATCCCATCCCCGGGATCCCATCCCACCCCAGGGATCCCATCCCATCTCATCCCATCCCATCCCATCCCAGGGATCCCATCCCAGGTATCCCATCCCATCCCAGGGATCCTATCCACACCCATGGATCCCATCCCATCGCATCCCATTCCATTCCATCCCAGGGATCCCATCCCATCCCATTCCATCCCATTCCAGGGATCCCATCCCATCCAAGGACTCCCATCCCATCCCATGCCATCCCATCCCATCCCAGGAATTCCATCCCATTCCAGGTATCTCAACCTAGGAATCCCATTCATTCCCAATCCATCCCATCACATCCCATCCCACGGATCCCATTGCAAGGATCCCATCCCATCCCAGGGATCACATCCCATTCCAGGGATCCCATTCCAGGGATCCCATCCCATCCCAGGGATCCCATCCCAGGGATCCCATGAAATCCCAGGGATCCCATCCCATCCCATCCCATCCCAGGGATTCCATCATATCCCATCCCATCCCAGGGATCCCATCCCATCCCATCTCATCCCATCCCATTCCAGGTGTCCCATCCCTGGCATCCCATCCCATCCCAGGGATCTCATCCCAGGGATCTCATCCCAGGGATCCCATCCCATCCCAGAGATCCCATCCACACCCAGGAACCGCATCCCATCCCATCCCATCCCAGGGATCCCATCCCAGGGATTCCATCCCATCCCATCCCATCCCAGGGATCCCATCACATCCCATCATATCCCATCCCATCCCATCGATCCCATCCCATCCCATCCCATCCCATCCCATCCCATTCCATCGATCCCATCCCATCCCAGGCTGCCATCCCATCCCTTCCCAGGGATCCCATCCCATCCCATCCCACCCCATCCCAGGGATCCCATCCCATCCCATCCCAGGGATCCCATCCCATCCCATCCCATCCCAGGTATCCCATCCCATCCCCTCCCATCCCATCCCATCCCATCGATCCCATCCCATCCCATTCCATTCCATCTATCCCATCCCATCCCAGGGATGCCATTCCATCCCATCCCATCCCATCCCATCCCATCCCATCCCATCCCATCCCAGGGATGCCATCCCATCTCATCCCAACCCATCCGAGGTATCCCATCCCAGGGATCCCATCCCATCCCAGGGATTCCAGGGATCCCATCCCATCCCAGGGATCCCATCCCATCCCATCTCATCCCATCCCATCACAGGTGTCCCATCCCTGGCATCCCATCCCATCCCAGGGATCCCATCCCAGGGATCCCATCCCATCCCAGAGATCCCATCCACACCCAGGAACCCCATCCCATCCCATCCCAGGGATCCCATCCCATCCCATCCCATCCCATCCCATCCCAGGGATTCCATCACATCCCATCCCAGGGATCCCATCCCATCCCATCCCATCCCATAGCTCCCATCCAATCCCATCCATCCCATCCCATCTCATCCCATCCCAGCGATCCCATCCCATTCCATTGATCCGATCCCATTCCAGGGATTCCATCCCATCCCATCCCATCCCAGGGTTCCAATCACATCCCATCCCACCCCATCCCATCTATCCCATCCCATCCCATCCCAGGGATGCCATCCCATCCCATCCCATCCCAGGGATCCCCTCCCTTCTCATCCCAGGGATCCCATCCCAGGGATCCCATCCCAGGGATGCCATCCCATCCCAGGGATTCCATCCCTTCCCAGCCCAGGGATCCCTTCTCATCCCATCCCCTCCCATCCCATTCCCTCCCATCCCATCCCATCCCACCCCATCCCATCCATCCCATCCCATCCCATTCCAGGTGTCCCATCCCTGGCATCCCATCCCATCCCAGGGATCCCATCCCATCCCATGCCATCTCATCCCATCCCATTCCAGGTGTCCCATCCCTGTCATCCCATCCCATCCCAGGGATCCCATCCCAGGGATCCCATCCCAGGGATCCCATCCCATCCCAGAGATCCCATCCACACCCAGGAACCCCATCCCATCCCATCCCAGGGATCCCATCCCATCCCACCCTATCCCATCGATCCCATCCCATCCCATCCCAGGGATCCCATCCCTTCCCAGGGATCCCATCCCATCCCAGGGATCATATCCCATCCCATCCCATCCCATCCCATCCCATCCCAGGGATCGCATCCTATCTCATCCCATCCCATCCCAGGGATCCCATCCCAGGGATCCCATCCCAGGGATCCCAGGGATCCAATCTCATCCCAGGGATCCCATCCCATCCCATCCCTTCCCATCCCAGGAATCCCATCCCACGCATCCCATCCCATCCCATCCTGTCCCATCCCAGGGATCCCATCCCATCCCAGGGATCCCATCCCATGCCAGGGATCCCTTCTCATCCTATCCCATCCCATGCCATCCCACCCCATCCCACCGATCCCACCCCATCCCATCCCATCCCATCCCATCCCACTGATCCCACCCCATCGATGCCATCCCATCCCATCCCAGGGATCCCATTCCGTCCCATCCCATCCCAGGGATCACATCCCATCTCATCCCATCCCATCCCAGGTATCCCATCCCAGGGATCCCCTCCCATTCCAGGGATCCCAGGGATGCCATCCCATCCCAGGGATCCCATCAAATCCCATCCCATCTCACCCCTTCCCATCCCAGGTGTCCCATCCCTGGCATCCCATCCCATCGCTGGGATCCCATCCCAGGGATCCCATCCCATCCCATACCATCCCATCCCATCCATTCCAGGATTCCAATCCCATCCCATACCATCCCATCCCATCCAATCCCATCCCATCCCAGGGATCCCATCCCATCCCATCCCAGGGATCCCATCCCATCCCATCCCATCCCATCCTCGCGATCCCATCCCATCCCATCCCAGGGATCCCATCCCAACCCATCCCATCCCATCCCATCCCATCGATCCCATCCCATCCCAGCGATCCCATCCCATCCCATCCCATCCCACCCCATCCCACCGATCACATCCCATCCCATCCCATCCCATCCCATTCCATCCCATCCCATCCCATCCCATCCCATCCCATCCCATCTCATCCCATCCCATCCCATCCAACTGATCCCATCCCAGGGATGCCATCCCATCCCATCACAGGGATCCCATTCCGTCCCATCCCATCCCATCCCATCCCATCCCATCCCAGGGATCCCATTCCGTCCCATCCCATCCCATCCCATTCCATCCCATCCCATCCCAGGTATCCCATCCCAGGGATCCCCTCCCATCGAATCCCCTCCCACGGATCCCATCCCATCCCAGGGATCCCATCCCATCCCACTGATCCCACCCCATCGATGCCATCCCATCCCATCCCAGGGATCCCATTCCGTCCCATCCCATCCCAGGGATCACATCCCATCTCATCCCATCCCATCCCAGGTATCCCATCCCAGGGATCCCCTCCCATCCCAGGGATCCCAGGGATGCCATCCCATCCCAGGGATCCCATCCAATCCCATCCCATCTCATCCCTTCCCATCCCAGGTGTCCCATCCCTGGCATCCCATCCCATCGCTGGGATCCCATCCCAGGGATCCCATCCCATCCCATACCATCCCATCCCATCCATTCCAGGATTCCAATCCCATCCCATCCCAGGTATCCCATCCCATCCAATCCCATCCCATCCCGGGGATCCCATCCCATCCCATCCCAGGGATCCCATCCCATCCCATCCCATCCCATCCTCGCGATCCCATCCCATCCCATCCCAGGGATCCCATCCCATCCCATCCCATCCCATCCCATCGATCCCATCCCATCCCAGCGATCCCATCCCATCCCATCCCATCCCATCCCACCCCATCCCACCGATCCCATCCCATCCCATCCCATCCCATCCCATCCCATCCCATCCCATCCAACTGATCCCATCCCATCCCAGGGATGCCATCCCATCCCATCACAGGGATCCCATTCCGTCCCATCCCATCCCAGGGATGCCATCCCATCCCATCCCAGGGATCCCATTCCGTCCCATCCCATCCCATTCCATCCCATCCCATCCCAGGTATCCCATCCCAGGGATCCCCTCCCATCGAATCCCCTCCCACGGATCCCATCCCATCCCAGGGATCCCATCCCATCCCATCTCATCCCTTCCCATCCCAGGTGTCCCATCCCATTCCATCCCATCCCATCCCAGGTATCCCATCCCATTCCATCCCATCCCATCCCAGGTATCCCATCCCAGGGATCCCCTCCCATCAAATCCCCTCCCACGGATCCCATCCCATCCCAGGGATCCCATCCCATCCCATCTCATCCCATCCCATCCCATCGATCCCATCCCATCCCAGCGATCCCATCCCATCTCATCCCATCCCATCCCAGCGATCCCATCCCATTCCATTGATCCGATCCCATTCCAGGGATTCCATCGCATCCCATCCCATCCCAGGGTTCCAATCTCATCCCATCCCATCCAATCCCATCCCGTCTCATCCCATCCCATCCCAGCGATCCCATCCCAGGGATCCCATCCCATACCGGGGATCCCTCCCATCCCATACCATGCCAGGGAACCCATGCCAGGGATCCCATCCCATCCCAGTGATCCCATCCCTTCTCATCCCATCCCAGGGATCCCATCCAATCCCATCCCATCTCAGGGATCCTATCCCAGGGATCCCATCCCATTCCAGGGAACCCATCGCATCCCATCCCATCCCATCCCATCCCATCCCATCCCATCCCATCCCATCCCATCCCATCCCATCCCATCCCAGGTATCCCATCCCATCCCACCCCATCACATCCCAGGGATTCCATCCCTTCCCATCCCTGGGATCCCTTCTCATCCCATCCCATCCCATCCCATTCCATCCCATCTATCCCATCCCATCCCAGGCATGCCATTCCATCCCATCCCATCCCATCCCATCCCAGGGATGCCATCCCATCTCATCCCATCCCATCCGAGGTATCCCATCCCAGGGATCCCATCCCATCCCAGGGATTCCAGGGATCCCATCCCATCCCAGGGATCCCATCCCATCCCATCTCATCCCATCCCATCACAGGTGTCCCATCCCTGGCATCCCATCCCATCCCAGGGATCCCATCCCAGGGATCCCATCCCATCCCAGAGATCCCATCCACACCCAGGAACCCCATCCCATCCCATCCCAGGGATGCCATCCCATCCCAGGGATGCCATCCCATCCCATCCCTTCCCATCCCAGGGATTCCATCACATCCCATCCCAGGGATCCCATCCCATCCCATCCCATCCCATCCCATCCCATAGCTCCCATCCAATCCCATCCATCCCATCCCATCCCATCCCATCCCATCGATCCCATCCCATCCCAGGCTGCCATCCCATCCCTTCCCAGGGATCCCATCCCATCCCATCCCATCCCAGGGATCCCATCCCATCTCATCCCATCCCATCCCAGGGATCCCATCCCAGGGATCCCATCCCAAAGATCCCAGGGATCCCATCTCATCCCAGGGATCCCATGCCATCCCATCCCTTCCCATCCCAGGAATCCCATCCCAGGCATCCCATCCCATCCCATCCCAGGGATCCCATCCCAGGGATACCATCCCATTCCATGGATCCCATCCACCCCCATGGATCCCATCCCATCACATCCCATTCCATTCCATCCCAGGGATCCCATCCCTTCCCAGCGATCCCATCCCATGCCAGGGATCATATCCCATCCCATCCCATCCCATCCCATCCCATCCCATCCCATCCCATCCCAGGGATCCCATCCCATCCCATCCCATCCCATCCCAGGAATCCCATCCCAGGACTCCCATCCCATACCATCCTGTCCCATCACAGGGATCCCATCCCATCCCAGGGATCCCAGCCCATCCCATCCCATCGCATCCCATCCCATCCCAGGGATTCCTTCCCTTCCCATCCCAGGGATCCCTTCACATCACATCCCATCCCATCCCACCCCATCCCATCGATCCCATCCCATCCCATCCCATCCCAGTGATAGCATCCCATCCCAGGGATGCCATCCCATCCCATCCCATCCCATCCCATCCCATCCCATCCCAGGGATCCCATCTCATCCCATCCCATCCCAGGTATCCCATCCCAGGGATCCCATCCCATCCCATCCCATCTCATCCCTTCCCATCCCAGGTGTCCCATCCCTGGCATCCCATCCCATCCCAGGGATCCCATCCCAGGGATCCCATCCACACCCAGGAATCCCATCCCATCCCATCCCATTCCATCCCATAGCACCCCATCCCATCCATCCCAGGATCCCATCCCATCCCATCCCGTCCCATCCCATCCCAACCCATCCCAGGGATCCCATCCCATCCCATCCCAGAGATCCCATCCAATCCCAGAGATCCCATCCCATTCCATTGATCCGATCCCATTCCAATGATTCCATCCCATCCCATCCCATCCCATCCCAGCCCATCCAATCCCATCCCGTCTCATCCCATCCCATCCCAGCGATCCCATCCCAAGGATCCCATCCCATCCCGGGGATCCCTCCCATCCCATACCATCCCAGGGATCCCATCCCATCTCATCCCATCCCAGGGATCCCATCCTATCCCATCCCATCTCAGGGATCCTATCCCAGGGATCCCATCCCATTCCACGGAACCCATCACATCCCATCCCATCCCATCCCAGCCCATCCCATCCCAGGGATCCCATCCCAGGGATCCCATCCCATCCCAACCCATCCCAGGGATCCCATCCCATCCCATCCCACCCCATCACATCCCAGGGATTCCTTCCCAGGGATCCCATCCCATCCCATCCCATCCCATCCCATCCCATCCCATCCCATCCCATTCCATTCCATACCAGGGATCCCATCCCATTCCATTCCATCCCAGGGATCCCATCCCATCACATTCCATCCCATCCCAGGGATCCCATCCAATCCCATCCCATCCCAGGGATCCCATCCCATCCCAGGGATCCCATCCCAGGGATCCCATCAAATCCCAGGGATCCAATCCCATCCCATCCCAACCCATCCCATCCCATCCCAGGGTTCCAATCACATCCCATCCCAGGGATCCCATCCCAGGGAACCCATCCCATCCCGGGGCTCTCTCCCATCCCATACCATCCCAGGGAACCCATCCCAGGGATCCCATCCCATCACAGGGATCCCATCCCATCCCATCCCAGGGATCCCATCCCAGCGATCCCTTCCCATCCCATCCCATCCCATCCCATCCCATCCCATCCCATCCCATCTCAGGGATCCTATCCAAGGGATCCCATCCCATTCCAGGGAACCCATCCCATCCCATCCCATCCCATCCCATCCCAGGGATCCCATCCCAGGGATCCCATCCCATCCCATCCCAGGGATGCCATCCCATTCCATCCCATTCCATCCCATCCCACCCCATCCCATCGATCCCATCCCATCCCATCCCATCCCATCCCATCCCATCCCAGGGATCCCAACCTCACCCATGGGTCCCATCCCATCCCATCCCAGGGATCCCATTCCGTCCCATCCCATCCCAGGGATCCCATCCCATCCAAGGGATCCCATCCCATCCCAGGGATCCCATCCCAGGGATCCCATCCCATCCTAGCGATCCCATCGCATCCCAATCCCATCCCATCCCATCCCATCCCATCCCATCCCATCCCATCCCATCCCATCCCATCCCATCCCATCCCATCCTATCCCATCCCATCCCACCCCATCCCATCCCATCCCATCCCATCCCATCCCATCCCATCCCAGGGATTCCTTCACATCCCCTCCCAGGGTTCCCATCACGTCCCATCCCATCCCATCCCATCCCATCCCATCCCATCCCAGGGATGCCATCCCATCTCATCCCATCCCATCCGAGGTATCCCATCCCAGGGATCCCATCCCATCCCAGGGATTCCAGGGATCCCATCCCATCCCAGGGATCCCATCCCATCCCATACCATCCCATCCCATCCATTCCAGGATTCCAATCCCATCCCATCCCAGGTATCCCATCCCATCCAATCCCATCCCATCCCAGGGATCCCATCCCATCCCATCCCAGGGATCCCATCCCATCCCATCCCATCCCATCCTCGCGATCCCATCCCATCCCATCCCAGGGATCCCATCCCAACCCATCCCATCCCATCCCATCCCATCGATCCCATCCCATCCCAGCGATCCCATCCCATCCCATCCCATCCCACCCCATCCCACCGATCACATCCCATCCCATCCCATCCCATCCCATTCCATCCCATCCCATCCCATCCCATCCCATCCCATCTCATCCCATCCCATCCCATCCAACTGATCCCATCCCAGGGATGCCATCCCATCCCATCACAGGGATCCCATTCCGTCCCATCCCATCCCATCCCATCCCATCCCAGGGATCCCATTCCGTCCCATCCCATCCCATCCCATTCCATCCCATCCCATCCCAGGTATCCCATCCCAGGGATCCCCTCCCATCGAATCCCCTCCCACGGATCCCATCCCATCCCAGGGATCCCATCCCATCCCACTGATCCCACCCCATCGATGCCATCCCATCCCATCCCAGGGATCCCATTCCGTCCCATCCCATCCCAGGGATCACATCCCATCTCATCCCATCCCATCCCAGGTATCCCATCCCAGGGATCCCCTCCCATCCCAGGGATCCCAGGGATGCCATCCCATCCCAGGGATCCCATCCAATCCCATCCCATCTCATCCCTTCCCATCCCAGGTGTCCCATCCCTGGCATCCCATCCCATCGCTGGGATCCCATCCCAGGGATCCCATCCCATCCCATACCATCCCATCCCATCCATTCCAGGATTCCAATCCCATCCCATCCCAGGTATCCCATCCCATCCAATCCCATCCCATCCCGGGGATCCCATCCCATCCCATCCCAGGGATCCCATCCCATCCCATCCCATCCCATCCTCGCGATCCCATCCCATCCCATCCCAGGGATCCCATCCCATCCCATCCCATCCCATCCCATCGATCCCATCCCATCCCAGCGATCCCATCCCATCCCATCCCATCCCATCCCACCCCATCCCACCGATCCCATCCCATCCCATCCCATCCCATCCCATCCCATCCCATCCCATCCCATCCAACTGATCCCATCCCATCCCAGGGATGCCATCCCATCCCATCACAGGGATCCCATTCCGTCCCATCCCATCCCAGGGATGCCATCCCATCCCATCCCAGGGATCCCATTCCGTCCCATCCCATCCCATTCCATCCCATCCCATCCCAGGTATCCCATCCCAGGGATCCCCTCCCATCGAATCCCCTCCCACGGATCCCATCCCATCCCAGGGATCCCATCCCATCCCATCTCATCCCTTCCCATCCCAGGTGTCCCATCCCATTCCATCCCATCCCATCCCAGGTATCCCATCCCATTCCATCCCATCCCATCCCAGGTATCCCATCCCAGGGATCCCCTCCCATCGAATCCCCTCCCACGGATCCCATCCCATCCCAGGGATCCCATCCCATCCCATCTCATCCCATCCCATCCCATCGATCCCATCCCATCCCAGCGATCCCATCCCATCTCATCCCATCCCATCCCAGCGATCCCATCCCATTCCATTGATCCGATCCCATTCCAGGGATTCCATCGCATCCCATCCCATCCCAGGGTTCCAATCTCATCCCATCCCATCCAATCCCATCCCGTCTCATCCCATCCCATCCCAGCGATCCCATCCCAGGGATCCCATCCCATACCGGGGATCCCTCCCATCCCATACCATGCCAGGGAACCCATGCCAGGGATCCCATCCCATCCCAGTGATCCCATCCCTTCTCATCCCATCCCAGGGATCCCATCCAATCCCATCCCATCTCAGGGATCCTATCCCAGGGATCCCATCCCATTCCAGGGAACCCATCGCATCCCATCCCATCCCATCCCATCCCATCCCATCCCATCCCAGGTATCCCATCCCATCCCACCCCATCACATCCCAGGGATTCCATCCCTTCCCATCCCTGGGATCCCTTCTCATCCCATCCCCTCCCATCCCATCCCATCCCATCGATCCCATCCCATCCCATTCCATCCCATCTATCCCATCCCATCCCAGGCATGCCATTCCATCCCATCCCATCCCATCCCATCCCATCCCAGGGATGCCATCCCATCTCATCCCATCCCATCCGAGGTATCCCATCCCAGGGATCCCATCCCATCCCAGGGATTCCAGGGATCCCATCCCATCCCAGGGATCCCATCCCATCCCATCTCATCCCATCCCATCCCAGGGATCCCATCCCAGGGATCCCATCCCATCCCAGAGATCCCATCCACACCCAGGAACCCCATCCCATCCCATCCCAGGGATGCCATCCCATCCCAGGGATGCCATCCCATCCCATCCCTTCCCATCCCAGGGATTCCATCACATCCCATCCCAGGGATCCCATCCCATCCCATCCCATCCCATCCCATCCCATAGCTCCCATCCAATCCCATCCATCCCATCCCATCTCATCCCATCCCAGCGGTCCCATCCCATCCCAGGGATCCCATCCCAGGGATCCCATCCCATACCTGGGATCCCATCCCATCCCAGGGATCCAATCCCATTCCAGCTATCCCATCCCAGGGATTCAATCCCATCCCAGGTATCCCATTCCATCTGTTCCCATTCCAGGCATCCTATCCCATCCCATCCCATCCAAGGGATCCCATCCCATCCCAGGGATCCCATCCCAGCCCAGGGATCCCATCCCAGCCCAGGGATCCCATCCCAACCCATCCCAGGAATCCCATCCCATTCCATTCCAGGGATCCCATCCCATTCCAGGGATCCCATCGCATCCCAGGGAACACATCCCATCCCAGGGATCCCATCCCATCCCAGAGATCCCATCCCATCCCATCCCAGGGATCCCATCCCATCCAATCGCATCCCATCGCATCCCATCGCATCCCATCCCATCCCATCCCAGGGCTCCCATCCCATCCCATCCCATCCCATCCCATCCCATCCCATCCCATCCCATCCCATTCCATCCCATCCCATCCCCTCCAAACCCATCGATCCCATCCCATCACAACCCATTCTAGCCTATCCCATCCCATCTCATCTCATCCCATCCCATCCCATCCCATCCCATCCCATCCCATCCCATCCCATCCAATCCCATCCGATGCCATCCCAGGTATCCCAACCCAGGGATACCATCCCATCCCATCCCATCCCATCCCATCCCATCCCATCCCATCCCATCCCATCCATTCCCATCCCAGGAATCGCATCCCATCCCATTCCAGGGATCCCATCCCATTCCAGGGATCCCATTGCATTTCAGGGATCCCATCCCAGGGATCCCTTCCCATCCTAGGGATCTCATCCCATCCCAGGCATCCCATCCCATCCCATCCCATCACATCCCAGGGATCCCATCCCATCCCAGGGATCCCTTCCCATGCCATCCCATCCCATCACGAGGATCCCATCCCATCCCATCCCATCCCATCCCATCCCATCCCATCCCATCCCATCGCAGGGATCCCATCCCATCCTAGGGATCCCTTCCCATCCCATCCCAGGGACCCCATCCCAGGGATCCCATCCCATCCCAGGGACCCCATTCCATCCCATCCCAGGGATCACATCCCATCCCATCCCGTCCCATCCCATCCCATGTCATCCCAGGGATCGCACCCCATCCCATCCCATCCCAGGGATCCCATCCCATACCAACCTATCCCATCCCACCCCGTCCCATCCCATCCCATCCCAGAGATCCCATCCCCGGGATAACATCCCATCCCATCGCAGAGATCCCATCCCATCGCAGGGATCCCATCGCAGGGATCCCATCCCATCCCAGGGATCCCATCCCATCCCATCACATCCCATCCCATGGATCCCATCCTATCCCATCTCATCCCATCCCATCCCATCCCATCCCATCCCATCCCATCCCATGGATCCTATCCCAGGGATCCCATCCCAGGTATCCCATACCATCCCAGGGATCCCATCCCAGGGATCCCATCCCATCCCATCCCATATCATCCCTGCTATCTCATGCCAGGTATTCCATCTCATCCCAGGGATCCAATCCCAGGGATCCCATCCCCTCCCATCCCTTCCCATCCCATCCCAGGGATCCCATCCCATCCCAGGGATAACATCCCAGGGATCCCATCCCATCCCAGGGATCCAATTCCATTCCATCCCATCCCGTCTCATCCCAGGGATCACATCCCATCCCAGGAATCCCATTCCAGAGATCCCATCCCATCCCATCCCAGGAATCCCATCCCATCCCATAGCAGGGATCCCATCCCATCCCATAGCAGGGATCCCATCCCATCCCATCCCATCCCATCCCAGCCCATCCCATCCCATCCCAATCAGCCCTGCTATCTCATGCCAGGTATTCCATCCCAACCCAGGGATCCCATCCCATCCCAGGGATCCCATCCCATCCCATCCCATCCCATCCCCGGGATCCCTTCCCAGGGATGCCATCCCATCCCAGGGATCCCATCCCAGGGATTCCATCCCATCCCATGGATCCCATCCCATACGAGGGATCCCATCCCATCCCAGGGATCCCATCCCATCTCATCCCAGGGTTCCCATCCCATCCCAACCCATCCCATCCCATGGATCCCATCCCATCCCATGGATCCCATCGCAGGGATCCCATCACATCCCAGGGATCCCATCCCATTCCAGGAATCCCATCCCATTCCAGGAAACCCATCCCATCACAGGGAACCCATCCCAGGCATCCCATCACATCCCAGGGATCCCATCCCATCCCAGGGATCCCATCCCAAGCAATCCCAACCCAGGGATACCATCCCATCCCATCCCAGGGATCCCATCCCATCCCAGGGATCCCATCCCGTCCCATCCCATCCCAACCCATCCCATCCTATCCCATTCCCATCCCATCGCATCCCATCCCATCCCATCCCATCCCATCCCATCCCAGGGTTCCCATCCCATCCAAACCCATCTTATCCCATCCCAGGCATCCCATCCCAGGGATCCTATCCCATCCCAGGGATCCCATCCCAGGGATCTCATCCCATCCCAGGGATTCCATCCCATCCCAGGGATCCAATCCCATCCCAGCTATCCCATCCCAGGGGTTCCATCCCATCCCAGGGATCCCATCCCATCTGTTCCCATCCCAAGTATCCTATCCCATCCCGTCTCATCCAAGGGAACCCATCCATTCCCAACCCAGGAATCCCATCCCTTCCCTTGCCAGGGATCCCATCCCATTCCAGGGATCCCATCCCATCCCATCCCATCCCATCCCATCCCATCCCATCCCATCCCATCCCAGGGATCCCAACCCATCCCAGGGACCCCATCCCATCCCAGGGATCCCATCCCATCCCAGCTATCCCATCCCAGGGATTCCATCCCATCCCGGGGATGCCATTTCATCTGATCCCATCCCAACCCATCCCATCCCATCCCATTCCAGGGATACCATCCCATCCCATCCCAGCTATCCCATCCCAGGGATTCCATCCCATCCCAGGGATCCCCTTTCATCTGTTCCCATCCCTGGGATCCCATCCCATCCCATCCCATGGATTCAAACCCATCCCAACCCATCCCATCCCATGGATCCCATCCCATCCCAGGGATCCCATCCAATTCCATCCCATCCCAGGGATCGCATCCCGTCCCATCCAATCCCATCCCATCCCACCCCATCCCATTCCATCCCATGCCATCCCATCCCATCCCATCCTATCCCATCCCATCCCATGCCGTCCCAGGGATCCCATCCCATCCCATCCCAGCGATCCCATCCCATCCCTTCCCAGCCCATCCCATCCCTTCCCATCCAATCCCATCCCATCCCATCGCATCCCATCCCATCCCATCCCATCCCATCCCATCCCATCCCATCGCATCCCATCCCATCCCAGGGATCCCATCCCAGGGATCCCATCCCAGGGATCCAATCCCATCCCATCTCATCCCAGGGATCCCATCCCATCCCAGGGATCCCATCCCAGGGATCCGATCCCAACCCTGGAATCCCATCCTATCCCAGGGATCCCGTCCCATCCCAGGGATCCCATCCCTGGGACCCCATCCCAGGGATCCCATCGCATTCAATTCCAGGAATCCCATCCCATCCAAGGGATCCCATCCCATCCCAGGGATCCCATCCCATCCGAGGGATCCCATCCCAGGGATCTAATCCCATCCCAGGGATCCCATCCCATCCCATCCCATCCCAGGGATACCATCCCATCCCATCCCATCCCATCCCATCCCATCCCATCGCATCCCATCCCATCGCATCCCATCCCATCCCATCCCAGGAATCCCATCCCAGGGATCCCATCCCGTCCCATCCCATGCCATCCCATCCCATCACATCCCATTCCTTCCCATCCCAGGGATCCCATCGCATCCCAGGGATCCCATCCCATACTAACCCATACCATCCCAGGGATACCTTCCCATACCAGGGATACCATCCCAGGGATCTCATCCCATCCCAGGGATTCCATCCCATCCCAGGGATCCAATCCCATCCCAGCTATCCCATCCCAGGGGTTCCATCCCATCCCAGGGATCCCATCCCATCTGTTCCCATCCCAAGTATCCTATCCCATCCCGTCTCATCCAAGGGAACCCATCCATTCCCAACCCAGGAATCCCATCCCTTCCCTTGCCAGGGATCCCATCCCATTCCAGGGATCCCATCCCATCCCATCCCATCCCATCCCATCCCATCCCATCCCAGGGATCCCAACCCATCCCAGGGATCCCATCCCATCCCAGGGATCCCATCCCATCCCAGCTATCCCATCCCAGGGATTCCATCCCATCCCGGGGATGCCATTTCATCTGATCCCATCCCAACCCATCCCATCCCATCCCATTCCAGGGATACCATCCCATCCCATCCCAGCTATCCCATCCCAGGGATTCCATCCCATCCCAGGGATCCCCTTTCATCTGTTCCCATCCCTGGGATCCCATCCCATCCCATCCCATGGATTCAAACCCATCCCAACCCATCCCATCCCATGGATCCCATCCCATCCCAGGGATCCCATCCAATTCCATCCCATCCCAGGGATCGCATCCCGTCCCATCCAATCCCATCCCATCCCACCCCATCCCATTCCATCCCATGCCATCCCATCCCATCCCATCCTATCCCATCCCATCCCATGCCGTCCCAGGGATCCCATCCCATCCCATCCCAGCGATCCCATCCCATCCCTTCCCAGCCCATCCCATCCCTTCCCATCCAATCCCATCCCATCCCATCGCATCCCATCCCATCCCATCCCATCCCATCCCATCCCATCCCATCGCATCCCATCCCATCCCAGGGATCCCATCCCAGGGATCCCATCCCAGGGATCCAATCCCATCCCATCTCATCCCAGGGATCCCATCCCATCCCAGGGATCCCATCCCAGGGATCCGATCCCAACCCTGGAATCCCATCCTATCCCAGGGATCCCGTCCCATCCCAGGGATCCCATCCCTGGGACCCCATCCCAGGGATCCCATCGCATTCAATTCCAGGAATCCCATCCCATCCAAGGGATCCCATCCCATCCCAGGGATCCCATCCCATCCGAGGGATCCCATCCCAGGGATCTAATCCCATCCCAGGGATCCCATCCCATCCCATCCCATCCCAGGGATACCATCCCATCCCATCCCATCCCATCCCATCCCATCCCATCCCATCCCATCGCATCCCATCCCATCGCATCCCATCCCATCCCATCCCAGGAATCCCATCCCAGGGATCCCATCCCGTCCCATCCCATGCCATCCCATCCCATCACATCCCATTCCTTCCCATCCCAGGGATCCCATCGCATCCCAGGGATCCCATCCCATACTAACCCATACCATCCCAGGGATACCTTCCCATACCAGGGATACCATCCCAGGGATGCCATCCCATCCGAGGGATGCCATCCCATCCCATCCAATCCCATCACATTCCAGGGATCTCATCCCATCCCAGGGATCCCATACCAGGGATCCCATCCCAGGGATCCCATCACATCCCATCCCATCGGAGGGATCCAATCCCAAGGATCCCATCCCAGGGATCCCATCCCATCCCAGGGAGCCCATCCCATCCTATCCCATCCCATCCATTCCAATCCCAGGAATCCCATCCCATCCCATTCAAGGTATGCCATCCCATGCCCGGGATCCCATCCCATCCCAGGGATCCCATCAGAGGGATCCCATCCCATACCTGGGATCCCATCCCATCCCAGGGATCCAATCCCATTCCAGCTATCCCATCCCAGGGATTCAATCCCATCCCAGGTATCCCATCCCATCTGTTCCCATTCCAGGCATCCTATCCCATCCCATCCCATCCAAGGGATCCCATCCCATCCCAGGGATCCCATCCCAGCCCAGGGATCCCATCCCAGCCCAGGGATCCCATCCCAACCCATCCCAGGAATCCCATCCCATTCCATTCCAGGGATCCCATCCCATTCCAGGGATCCCATCCCATTCCAGGGATCCCATCGCATCCCAGGGATCCCATCCCATCCCAGAGATCCCATCCCATCCCATCCCAGGGATCCCATCCCATCCAATCGCATCCCATCGCATCCCATCGCATCCCATCCCATCCCATCCCAGGGCTCCCATCCCATCCCATCCCATCCCATCCCATCCCATCCCATCCCATCCCATCCCATCCCATCCCATCCCATTCCATCCCATCCCATCCCATCCCCTCCAAACCCATCGATCCCATCCCATCACAACCCATTCTAGCCTATCCCATCCCATCTCATCCCATCCCATCCAATCCCATCCGATGCCATCCCAGGTATCCCAACGCAGGGATACCATCCCATCCCATCCCATCCCATCCAATCCCATCCCATCCATTCCCATCCCAGGAATCGCATCCCATCCCATTCCAGGGATCCCATCCCATTCCAGGGATCCCATCGCATTTCAGGTATCCCATCCCAGGGATCCCATCCCATCCTAGGGATCTCATCCCATCCCAGGGATCCCATCCCATCCCATCCCATCCCATCCCATCCCATCCCATCCCATCCCATCCCAGGGATCCCATCGCATCTGAGGCATCCCATCCCATCCCAACCCATCCCATCCCAACCTACCCCATCCCATCCCATCCCATCCCATCCCATCCCATCCTAGGGAACCCATACCAGGTATCCCATCCCATCCCAGGGATCCCATTCCATACCATCCCAGGGATCCCATTCCATCCCATCCCATCCCATCGATCGATCCCATCCCATGCCAACCCATTTTAGCCAATCCCATCCCATCCCACCCCATCCCATTCAATCCCATCCCATCCCATCCCAGGAACACCTTCCCAGGGATACCATCCCATCCCATCCCATCCCATCGCAGGGATCCCATCCCATCCCATCCCATCCCATCCCATCCCAGCGATCTCATCCCAGCGATTCCATCCCATCCCAGGTATCCCATCCCAACCAATCCCATCCCAGGGATCCCATCCCAGGGAACCCATCCCATCCCATCCCAGGGATCCCATCCCATCCCAACCCATCCCATCCCATCCCATTCCAGGGATACCATCCCATCCCATCCCAGCTATCCCATCCCATGGATTCAAACCCATCCCAACCCATCCCATCCCATGGATCCCATCCCATCCCAGGGATCCCATCCAATTCCATCCCATCCCAGGGATCGCATCCCGTCTCATCCAATCCCATCCCATCCCATCCCACCCCATCCCATGCCATCCCATCCCATCCCATCCCATCCCATCCCATCCCATCCCATCCCATCCCATGCCGTCCCAGGGATCCCATCCCATCCCAGGGATCCCATCCCATCCCTTCCCAGCCCATCCCATCCCTTCCCATCCAATCCCATCCCATCCCATCGCATCCCATCGCATCCCAGCGATCCCATCCCAGGGATCCCAGCCCAGGGATCCAATCCCATCCCATCTCATCCCAGGGATCCCATCCCATCCCAGGGATCCCATCCCAGGGATCCGATTCCCACCCTGGAATCCCATCCTATCCCAGGGATCCCGTCCCATCCCAGGGATCCCATCCCATCCCAACCTATCCCATCCCATCCCGTCCCATCCCATCCCATCCCAGAGATCCCATCCCCGGGATAACATCCCATCCCATCGCAGAGATCCCATCCCATCGCAGGGATCCCATCGCAGGGATCCCATCCCATCCCAGGGATCCCATCCCATCCCATCACATCCCATCCCATGGATCCCATCCTATCCCATCTCATCCCATCCCATCCCATCCCATCCCATCCGATCCCATGGATCCTATCCCAGGGATCCCATCCCAGGGATCCCATACCATCCCAGGGATCCCATCCCAGGGATCCCATCCCATCCCGTCCCATCCCATCCCATCCCATATCATCCCTGCTATCTCATGCCAGGTATTCCATCTCATCCCAGGGATCCAATCCCAGGGATCCCATCCCATCCCCTCCCATCCCTTCCCATCCCATCCCATCCCAGGGATCCCATCCCATCCCAGGGATAACATCCCAGGGATCCCATCCCATCCCAGGGATCCAATTCCATTCCATCCCATCCCATCTCATCCCAGGGATCACATCCCATCCCAGGAATCCCATCCCAGAGATCCCATCCCATCCCATCCCAGGAATCCCATCCCATCCCATTCCAGGGATTCCATCCCATCCCAGGGACCCCATCCCATCCCAGGGATCCCATCCCATCCCATAGCAGGGATCCCATCCCATCCCATAGCAGGGATCCCATCCCATCCCATCCC
This sequence comes from Sturnus vulgaris, assembly GCF_052056855.1. Lineage (NCBI taxonomy): Eukaryota > Metazoa > Chordata > Aves > Passeriformes > Sturnidae > Sturnus > Sturnus vulgaris. Next base: position 68,174,747 of record NC_142282.1, read on the forward strand.
ATCCCATCCCAGCCCATCCCATCCCATCCCAATCAGCCCTGCTATCTCATGCCAGGTATTCCATCCCAACCCAGGGATCCCATCCCATCCCAGGGATCCCATCCCATCCCATCCCATCCCATCCCATCCCATCCCATCCCCGGGATCCCTTCCCAGGGATGCCATCCCATCCCAGGGATCCCATCCCAGGGATCCCATCCCATACCTGGGATCCCATGCCATCCCAGGGATCCAATTCCATTCCAGCTATCCCATCCCAGGGATTCAATCCCATCCCAGGTATCCCATTCCATCTGTTCCCATTCCAGGCATCCTATCCCATCCCATCCCATCCAAGGGATCCCATCCCATCCCAGGGATCCCATCCCAGCCCAGGGATCCCATCCCAGCCCAGGGATCCCATCCCAACCCATCCCAGGAATCCCATCCCATTCCATTCCAGGGATCCCATCCCATTCCAGGGATCCCATCGCATCCCAGGGAACACATCCCATCCCAGGGATCCCATCCCATCCCAGAGATCCCATCCCATCCCATCCCAGGGATCCCATCCCATCCAATCGCATCCCATCGCATCCCATCCCATCCCATCCCAGGGCTCCCATCCCATCCCATCCCATCCCATCCCATCCCATCCCATCCCATCCCATCCCATCCCATCCCATTCCATCCCATCCCATCCCCTCCAAACCCATCGATCCCATCCCATCACAACCCATTCTAGCCTATCCCATCCCATCTCATCCCATCCCATACCATCCCATCCCATCCCATCCCATCCCATCCCATCCCATCCCATCCCATCCAATCCCATCCGATGCCATCCCAGGTATCCCAACCCAGGGATACCATCCCATCCCATCCCATCCCATCCAATCCCATCCCATCCATTCCCATCCCAGGAATCGCATCCCATCCCATTCCAGGGATCCCATCCCATTCCAGGGATCCCATTGCATTTCAGGGATCCCATCCCAGGGATCCCATCCCATCCCAGGGATCCAATCCCATCCCAGGGATCCCTTCCCATGCCATCCCATCCCATCACGAGGATCCCATCCCATCCCATCCCATCCCATCCCATCCCATCCCATCCCATCCCATCCCATCGCAGGGATCCCATCCCATCCAAGGGATCCCTTCCCATCCCATCCCAGGGACCCCATCCCAGGGATCCCATCCCATCCCAGGGATCCCATCCCATCCCATCCCATCCCATCCCATCCCATCCCATTCCATCCCATCCCATCACATCCCAGTGATCCAATCCCAGGGATCCCATGCCATATCAGGGATCCCATCCCATCCCGTCCCATCCCATGTCATCCCAGGGATCGCACCCCATCCCATCCCATCCCAGGGATCCCATCCCATACCAACCTATCCCATCCCACCCCGTCCCATCCCATCCCATCCCAGAGATCCCATCCCCGGGATAACATCCCATCCCATCCCATCGCAGAGATCCCATCCCATCGCAGGGATCCCATCGCAGGGATCCCATCCCATCCCAGGGATCCCATCCCATCCCATCACATCCCATCCCATGGATCCCATCCTATCCCATCTCATCCCATCCCATCCCATCCCATCCCATCCCATCCCATCCCATCCCATCCCATATCATCCCTGCTATCTCATGCCAGGTATTCCATCTCATCCCAGGGATCCAATCCCAGGGATCCCATCCCCTCCCATCCCTTCCCATCCCATCCCATCCCAGGGATCCCATCCCATCCCAGGGATAAAATCCCAGGGATCCCATCCCATCCCAGGGATCCAATTCCATTCCATCCCATCCCGTCTCATCCCAGGGATCACATCCCATCCCAGGAATCCCATTCCAGAGATCCCATCCCATCCCATCCCAGGAATCCCATCCCATCCCATTCCAGGGATTCCATCCCATCCCAGTGAACACATCCCATCCCAGGGATCCCATCCCATCCCAGGGATCCCATCCCATCCCATAGCAGGGATCCCATCCCATCCCATAGCAGGGATCCCATCCCATCCCATCCCATCCCATCCCATCCCGTCCCATCCCATCCCATCCCATCCCATCCCATCCCCGGGATCCCTTTCCAGGGATGCCATCCCATCCCAGGGATCCCATCCCAGGGATTCCATCCCATCCCAGGGATTCCATCCCATCCCAGGGATCCCATCCCATCCCAGGGATCCCATCCCAGGGATCCCATCCCATCCCAGGGATCCCATCCCATCCCATCCCATCCCATCCCATGGATCCCATCCTATCCCATCTCATCTCATCCCATCCCATCCCATCCCATCCCAACCCATCCCATCCCATGGATCCCATCCCATCGCAGGGATCCCATCGCAGGGATCCCATCCCATCCCAGGGATCCCATCCCATCCCATCACATCCCATCCCATGGATCCCATCCTATCCCATCTCATCCCATCCCATCCCATCCCATCCGATCCCATGGATCCTATCCCAGGGATCCCATCCCAGGGATCCCATACCATCCCAGGGATCCCATCCCAGGGATCCAATCCCATCCCATCTCATCCCAGGGATCCCATCCCATCCCAGGGATCCCATCCCAGGGATCCGGACCCAACCCTGGAATCCCATCCTATCCCAGGGATCCCATCCCATCCCATCCCAGGGATCCCATCCCATCCCAACCTATCCCATCCCATCCCGTCCCATCCCATCCCATCCCAGAGATCCCATCCCCGGGATAACATCCCATCCCATCGCAGAGATCCCATCCCATCGCAGGGATCCCATCGCAGGGATCCCATCCCATCCCAGGGATCCCATCCCATCCCATCACATCCCATCCCATGGATCCCATCCTATCCCATCTCATCCCATCCCATCCCATCCCATCCCATCCGATCCCATGGATCCTATCCCAGGGATCCCATCCCAGGGATCCCATACCATCCCAGGGATCCCATCCCAGAGATCCCATCCCATCCCGTCCCATCCCATCCCATCCCATATCATCCCTGCTATCTCATGCCAGGTATTCCATCTCATCCCAGGGATCCAATCCCAGGGATCCCATCCCATCCCCTCCCATCCCTTCCCATCCCATCCCATCCCAGGGATCCCATCCCATCCCAGGGATCCAATTCCAATCCATCCCATCCCATCTCATCCCAGGGATCACATCCCATCCCAGGAATCCCATTCCAGAGATCCCATCCCATCCCATCCCAGGAATCCCATCCCATCCCATTCCAGGGATTCCATCCCATCCCAGTGAACACATCCCATCCCAGGGATCCCATCCCATCCCAGGGATCCCATCCCATCCCATAGCAGGGATCCCATCCCATCCCATAACAGGGATCCCATCCCATCCCATCCCATCCCATCCCGTCCCATCCCATCCCATCCCATCCCATCCCCGGGATCCCTTCCCAGGGATGCCATCCCATCCCAGGGATCCCATCCCAGGGATTCCATCCCATCCCAGGGATTCCATCCCATCCCAGGGATCCCATCCCATCCCAGGGATCCCATCCCAGGGATCCCATCCCATCCCAGGGATCCCATCCCATCCCATCACATCCCATCCCATGGATCCCATCCTATCCCATCTCATCTCATCCCATCCCATCCCATCCCATCCCAACCCATCCCATCCCATGGATCCCATCCCATCGCAGGGATCCCATCGCAGGGATACCATCCCCTCCCAGGGATCCCATCCCATCCCATCACATCCCATCCCATGGATCCCATCCTATCCCATCTCATCCCATCCCATCCCATCCCATCCGATCCCATGGATCCTATCCCAGGGATCCCATCCCAGGGATCCCATACCATCCCAGGGATCCCATCCCAGGGATCCCATCCCATCCCGTCCCATCCCATCCCATCCCATATCATCCCTGCTATCTCATGCCAGGTATTCCATCTCATCCCAGGGATCCAATCCCAGGGATCCCATCCCATCCCCTCCCATCCCTTCCCATCCCATCCCATCCCAGGGATCCCATCCCATCCCAGGGATCCAATCCCATCCCAGGGATCCCATCCCATCCCATCACATCCCATCCCATGGATCCCATCCTATCCCATCTCATCCCATCCCATCCCATCCCATCCGATCCCATGGATCCTATCCCAGGGATCCCATCCCAGGGATCCCATACCATCCCAGGGATCCCATCCCAGGGCTCCCATCCCATCCCGTCCCATCCCATCCCATCCCATATCATCCCTGCTATCTCATGCCAGGTATTCCATCTCATCCCAGGGATCCAATCCCAGGGATCCCATCCCATCCCCTCCCATCCCTTCCCATCCCATCCCATCCCAGGGATCCCATCCCATCCCAGGGATCCAATTCCAATCCATCCCATCCCATCTCATCCCAGGGATCACATCCCATCCCAGGAATCCCATTCCAGAGATCCCATCCCATCCCATCCCAGGAATCCCATCCCATCCCATTCCAGGGATTCCATCCCATCCCAGTGATCACATCCCATCCCAGGGATCCCATCCCATCCCATCCCAGGGATCCCATCCCATCCCATAGCAGGGATCCCATCCCATCCCATCCCATCCCATCCCAGCCCATCCCATCCCATCCCATCCCAATCAGCCCTGCTATCTCATGCCAGGTATTCCATCCCAACCCAGGGATCCCATCCCATCCCAGGGATCCCATCCCATCCCATCCCATCCCATCCCCGGGATCCCTTCCCAGGGATGCCATCCCATCCCAGGGATCCCATCCCAGGGATCCCATCCCATACCTGGGATCCCATCCCATCCCAGGGATCCAATCCCATTCCAGCTATCCCATCCCAGGGATTCAATCCCATCCCAGGTATCCCATTCCATCTGTTCCCATTCCAGGCATCCTATCCCATCCCATCCCATCCAAGGGATCCCATCCCATCCCAGGGATCCCATCCCATCCCAGCGATCCCATCCCAGGGATCCCAGCCCAGGGATCCAATCCCATCCCATCTCATCCCAGGGATCCCATCCCATCCCAGGGATCCCATCCCAGGGATCCGATTCCCACCCTGGAATCCCATCCTATCCCAGGGATCCCGTCCCATCCCAGGGATCCCATCCCATCCCAACCTATCCCATCCCATCCCGTCCCATCCCATCCCATCCCAGAGATCCCATCCCCGGGATAACATCCCATCCCATCGCAGAGATCCCATCCCATCGCAGGGATCCCATCGCAGGGATCCCATCCCATCCCAGGGATCCCATCCCATCCCATCACATCCCATCCCATGGATCCCATCCTATCCCATCTCATCCCATCCCATCCCATCCCATCCCATCCGATCCCATGGATCCTATCCCAGGGATCCCATCCCAGGGATCCCATACCATCCCAGGGATCCCATCCCAGGGATCCCATCCCATCCCGTCCCATCCCATCCCATCCCATATCATCCCTGCTATCTCATGCCAGGTATTCCATCTCATCCCAGGGATCCAATCCCAGGGATCCCATCCCATCCCCTCCCATCCCTTCCCATCCCATCCCATCCCAGGGATCCCATCCCATCCCAGGGATAACATCCCAGGGATCCCATCCCATCCCAGGGATCCAATTCCATTCCATCCCATCCCATCTCATCCCAGGGATCACATCCCATCCCAGGAATCCCATTCCAGAGATCCCATCCCATCCCATCCCAGGAATCCCATCCCATCCCATTCCAGGGATTCCATCCCATCCCAGTGAACACATCCCATCCCAGGGACCCCATCCCATCCCAGGGATCCCATCCCATCCCATAGCAGGGATCCCATCCCATCCCATAGCAGGGATCCCATCCCATCCCATCCCATCCCATCCCAGCCCATCCCATCCCATCCCAATCAGCCCTGCTATCTCATGCCAGGTATTCCATCCCAACCCAGGGATCCCATCCCATCCCAGGGATCCCATCCCATCCCATCCCATCCCATCCCCGGGATCCCTTCCCAGGGATGCCATCCCATCCCAGGGATCCCATCCCAGGGATCCCATCCCATACCTGGGATCCCATCCCATCCCAGGGATCCAATTCCATTCCAGCTATCCCATCCCAGGGATTCAATCCCATCCCAGGTATCCCATTCCATCTGTTCCCATTCCAGGCATCCTATCCCATCCCATCCCATCCAAGGGATCCCATCCCATCCCAGGGATCCCATCCCAGCCCAGGGATCCCATCCCAGCCCAGGGATCCCATCCCAACCCATCCCAGGAATCCCATCCCATTCCATTCCAGGGATCCCATCCCATTCCAGGGATCCCATCGCATCCCAGGGAACACATCCCATCCCAGGGATCCCATCCCATCCCAGAGATCCCATCCCATCCCATCCCAGGGATCCCATCCCATCCAATCGCATCCCATCGCATCCCATCGCATCCCATCCCATCCCATCCCAGGGCTCCCATCCCATCCCATCCCATCCCATCCCATCCCATCCAATCCCATCCGATGCCTATCCCATCCCATCTCATCCCATCCCATCCCATCCCATCCCATCCCATCCCATCCCATCCAATCCCATCCGATGCCATCCCAGGTATCCCAACCCAGGGATACCATCCCATCCCATCCCATCCCATCCAATCCCATCCCATCCATTCCCATCCCAGGAATCGCATCCCATCCCATTCCAGGGATCCCATCCCATTCCAGGGATCCCATTGCATTTCAGGGATCCCATCCCAGGGATCCCATCCCATCCCAGGGATCCAATCCCATCCCAGGGATCCCTTCCCATGCCATCCCATCCCATCACGAGGATCCCATCCCATCCCATCCCATCCCATCCCATCCCATCCCATCCCATCCCATCCCATCCCATCGCAGGGATCCCATCCCATCCAAGGGATCCCTTCCCATCCCATCCCAGGTACCCCATCCACGGGATCCCATCCCATCCCAGGGATCCCATCCCATCCCATCCCATCCCATCCCATCCCATTCCATCCCATCCCATCACATCCCAGTGATCCAATCCCAGGGATCCCATGCCATATCAGGGATCCCATCCCATCCCGTCCCATCCCATCCCATGTCATCCCAGGGATCGCACCCCATCCCATCCCATCCCAGGGATCCCATCCCATACCAACCTATCCCATCCCACCCCGTCCCATCCCATCCCATCCCAGAGATCCCATCCCCGGGATAACATCCCATCCCATCCCATCGCAGAGATCCCATCCCATCGCAGGGATCCCATCGCAGGGATCCCATCCCATCCCAGGGATCCCATCCCATCCCATCACATCCCATCCCATGGATCCCATCCTATCCCATCTCATCCCATCCCATCCCATCCCATCCCATCCCATCCCATCCCATCCCATCCCATATCATCCCTGCTATCTCATGCCAGGTATTCCATCTCATCCCAGGGATCCAATCCCAGGGATCCCATCCCCTCCCATCCCTTCCCATCCCATCCCATCCCAGGGATCCCATCCCATCCCAGGGATAAAATCCCAGGGATCCCATCCCATCCCAGGGATCCAATTCCATTCCATCCCATCCCGTCTCATCCCAGGGATCACATCCCATCCCAGGAATCCCATTCCAGAGATCCCATCCCATCCCATCCCAGGAATCCCATCCCATCCCATTCCAGGGATTCCATCCCATCCCAGTGAACACATCCCATCCCAGGGATCCCATCCCATCCCAGGGATCCCATCCCATCCCATAGCAGGGATCCCATCCCATCCCATAGCAGGGATCCCATCCCATCCCATCCCATCCCATCCCATCCCATCCCGTCCCATCCCATCCCATCCCATCCCATCCCATCCCCGGGATCCCTTCCCAGGGATGCCATCCCATCCCAGGGATCCCATCCCAGGGATTCCATCCCATCCCAGGGATTCCATCCCATCCCAGGGATCCCATCCCATCCCAGGGATCCCATCCCAGGGATCCCATCCCATCCCATCACATCCCATCCCATGGATCCCATCCTATCCCATCTCATCTCATCCCATCCCATCCCATCCCATCCCAACCCATCCCATCCCATGGATCCCATCCCATCGCAGGGATCCCATCGCAGGGATCCCATCCCATCCCAGGGATCCCATCCCATCCCATCACATCCCATCCCATGGATCCCATCCTATCCCATCTCATCCCATCCCATCCCATCCCATCCGATCCCATGGATCCTATCCCAGGGATCCCATCCCAGGGATCCCATACCATCCCAGGGATCCCATCCCAGGGATCCAATCCCATCCCATCTCATCCCAGGGATCCCATCCCATCCCAGGGATCCCATCCCAGGGATCCGGACCCAACCCTGGAATCCCATCCTATCCCAGGGATCCCGTCCCATCCCAGGGATCCCATCCCATCCCAACCTATCCCATCCCATCCCGTCCCATCCCATCCCATCCCAGAGATCCCATCCCCGGGATAACATCCCATCCCATCGCAGAGATCCCATCCCATCGCAGGGATCCCATCGCAGGGATCCCATCCCATCCCAGGGATCCCATCCCATCCCATCACATCCCATCCCATGGATCCCATCCTATCCCATCTCATCCCATCCCATCCCATCCCATCCCATCCGATCCCATGGATCCTATCCCAGGGATCCCATCCCAGGGATCCCATACCATCCCAGGGATCCCATCCCAGGGCTCCCATCCCATCCCGTCCCATCCCATCCCATCCCATATCATCCCTGCTATCTCATGCCAGGTATTCCATCTCATCCCAGGGATCCAATCCCAGGGATCCCATCCCATCCCCTCCCATCCCTTCCCATCCCATCCCATCCCAGGGATCCCATCCCATCCCAGGGATCCAATTCCAATCCATCCCATCCCATCTCATCCCAGGGATCACATCCCATCCCAGGAATCCCATTCCAGAGATCCCATCCCATCCCATCCCAGGAATCCCATCCCATCCCATTCCAGGGATTCCATCCCATCCCAGTGATCACATCCCATCCCAGGGATCCCATCCCATCCCATCCCAGGGATCCCATCCCATCCCATAGCAGGGATCCCATCCCATCCCATCCCATCCCATCCCATCCCATCCCAGCCCATCCCATCCCATCCCATCCCATCCCAATCAGCCCTGCTATCTCATGCCAGGTATTCCATCCCAACCCAGGGATCCCATCCCATCCCAGGGATCCCATCCCATCCCATCCCATCCCATCCCCGGGATCCCTTCCCAGGGATGCCATCCCATCCCAGGGATCCCATCCCAGGGATCCCATCCCATACCTGGGATCCCATCCCATCCCAGGGATCCAATCCCATTCCAGCTATCCCATCCCAGGGATTCAATCCCATCCCAGGTATCCCATTCCATCTGTTCCCATTCCAGGCATCCTATCCCATCCCATCCCATCCAAGGGATCCCATCCCATCCCAGGGATCCCATCCCAGCCCAGGGATCCCATCCCAGCCCAGGGATCCCATCCCAACCCATCCCAGGAATCCCATCCCATTCCATTCCAGGGATCCCATCCCATTCCAGGGATCCCATCGCATCCCAGGGAACACATCCCATCCCAGGGATCCCATCCCATCCCAGAGATCCCATCCCATCCCATCCCATCCCAGGGATCCCATCCCATCCAATCGCATCCCATCGCATCCCATCGCATCCCATCCCATCCCATCCCATCCCATCCCATCCCATCCCAGGGCTCCCATCCCATCCCATCCCATTCCATCCCATCCCATCCCCTCCAAACCCATCGATCCCATCCCATCACAACCCATTCTAGCCTATCCCATCCCATCTCATCCCATCCCATCCCATCCCATCCAATCCCATCCGATGCCATCCCAGGTATCCCAACCCAGGGATACCATCCCATCCCATCCCATCCCATCCCATCCCATCCAATCCCATCCCATCCATTCCCATCCCAGGAATCGCATCCCATCCCATTCCAGGGATCCCATCCCATTCCAGGGATCCCATCCCAGGGATCCCATCCCATCCTAGGGATCTCATCCCATCCCAGGGATCCAATCCCATCCCAGGGATCCCTTCCCATGCCATCCCATCCCATCACGAGGATCCCATCCCATCCCATCCCATCCCATCCCATCCCATCCCATCCCATCCCATCCCATCCCATCCCATCGCAGGGATCCCATCCCATCCTAGGGATCCCTTCCCATCCCATCCCAGGGACCCCATCCTAGGGATCCCATCCCATCCCAGGGATCCCATCCCATCCCATCCCATCCCATCCCATCCCATTCCATCCCATCCCATCACATCCCAGTGATCCCATCCCAGGGATCCCATCCCATATCAGGGATCCCATCCCATCCCATTCCATCCCATCCCAGGGATCACATCCCATCCCATCCCGTCCCATCCCATCCCATGTCATCCCAGGGATCGCACCCCATCCCATCCCATCCCATCCCAGGGATCCCATCCCATACCAACCTATCCCATCCCACCCCGTCCCATCCCATCCCATCCCAGAGATCCCATCCCCGGGATAACATCCCATCCCATCCCATCGCAGAGATCCCATCCCATCGCAGGGATCCCATCGCAGGGATCCCATCCCATCCCAGGGATCCCATCCCATCACATCCCATCCCATGGATCCCATCCTATCCCATCTCATCCCATCCCATCCCATCCCATCCCATCCCATCCCATCCCATCCCATCCCATCCCATCCCATCCCATCCCATCCCATCCCATGGATCCTATCCCAGGGATCCCATCCCAGGGATCCCATACCATCCCAGGGATCCCATCCCAGGGATCCCATCCCATCCCATCCCGTCCCATCCCATCCCATCCCATCCCATATCATCCCTGCTATCTCATGCCAGGTATTCCATCTCATCCCAGGGATCCAATCCCAGGGGTCCCATCCCCTCCCATCCCTTCCCATCCCATCCCATCCCAGGGATCCCATCCCATCCCAGGGATAACATCCCAGGGATCCCATCCCATCCCAGGGATCCAATTCCATTCCATCCCATCCCGTCTCATCCCAGGGATCACATCCCATCCCAGGAATCCCATTCCAGAGATCCCATCCCATCCCATCCCAGGAATCCCATCCCATCCCATTCCAGGGATTCCATCCCATCCCAGTGAACACATCCCATCCCAGGGATCCCATCCCATCCCAGGGATCCCATCCCATCCCATAGCAGGGATCCCATCCCATCCCATAGCAGGGATCCCATCCCATCCCATCCCATCCCATCCCAGCCCATCCCATCCAATCCCAATCAGCCCTGCTATCTCATGCCAGGTATTCCATCCCAACCCAGGGATCCCATCCCATCCCAGGGATCCCATCCCATCCCAGGGATCCCATCCCAGGGATTCCATCCCATCCCAGGGATTCCATCCCATCCCAGGGATCCCATCCCATCCCAGGGATCCCATCCCATCTCATCCCAGGGTTCCCATCCCATCCCAACCCATCCCATCCCATGGATCCCATCCCATCGCAGGGATCCCATCGCAGGGATCCCATCCCATCCCAGGGATCCCATCCCATCCCATCACATCCCATCCCATGGATCCCATCCTATCCCATCTCATCCCATCCCATCCCATCCGATCCCATGGATCCTATCCCAGGGATCCCATCCCAGGGATCCCATACCATCCCAGGGATCCCATCCCAGGGATCCCATCCCATCCCATCCCGTCCCATCCCATCCCATCCCATCCCCGGGATCCCTTCCCAGGGATGCCATCCCATCCCAGGGATCCCATCCCAGGGATTCCATCCCATCCCAGGGATCCCATCCCATCTCATCCCAGGGTTCCCATCCCATCCCAACCCATCCCAGAGATCCCATCGCAGGGATCCCATCACATCCCAGGGATCCCATCCCATTCCAGGAATCCCATCCCATTCCAGGAAACCCATCCCATCACAGGGAACCCATCCCAGGCATCCCATCCCATCCCAGGGATCCCATCCCATCCCAGGGATCCCATCCCGTCCCATCCCATCCCATCCCATCCCATCCCATCCCATCCCATCCCATCCCATCCCAGGGTTCCCATCCCATCCAAACCCATCTTATCCCATCCCAGGCATCCCATCCCAGGGATCCTATCCCATCCCAGGGATCCCATCCCAGGGATCTCATCCCATCCCAGGGATTCCATCCCACCCCAGGGATCCAATCCCATCCCAGCTATCCCATCCCAGGGGTTCCATCCCATCCCAGGGATCCCATCCCATCTGTTCCCATCCCAAGTATCCTATCCCATCCCGTCTCATCCAAGGGAACCCATCCATTCCCAACCCAGGAATCCCATCCCTTCCCTTGCCAGGGATCCCATCCCATTCCAGGGATCCCATCCCATCCCATCCCATCCCATCCCATCCCATCCCATCCCATCCCATCCCAGGGATCCCTACCCATCCCAGGGATCCCATCCCATCCCAGGGATCCCATCCCATCCCAGCTATCCCATCCCAGGGATTCCATCCCATCCCGGGGATGCCATTTCATCTGTTCCCATCCCAACCCATCCCATTCCAGGGATACCATCCCATCCCATCCCAGCTATCCCATCCCAGGGATTCCATCCCATCCCAGGGATCCCCTTTCATCTGTTCCCATCCCTGGGATCCCATCCCATCCCATCCCATGGATTCAAACCCATCCCAACCCATCCCATCCCATGGATCCCATCCCATCCCAGGGATCCCATCCAATTCCATCCCATCCCTGGGATCGCATCCCGTCCCATCCAATCCCATCCCATCCCACCCCATCCCATTCCATCCCATCCCATCCCATCCCAGGGATCCCATCCCAGGGATCCCATCCCAGGGATCCCATCCCAGGGATCCCATTCCAGGGATCCTATCCCATCCCAGGGATCCCATCCCAGGGATCTCATCCCATCCCAGGGATTCCATCCCATCCCAGGGATCCAATCCCATCCCAGCCATCCCATCCCAGGGGTTCCATCCCATCCCAGGGATCCCATCCCATCTGTTCCCATCCCAAGTATCCTATCCCATCCCGTCTCATCCAAGGGAACCCATCCATTCCCAACCCAGGAATCCCATCCCTTCCCTTGCCAGGGATCCCATCCCATTCCAGGGATCCCATCCCATCCCATCCCATCCCATCCCATCCCAGGGATCCCTACCCATCCCAGGGATCCCATCCCATCCCAGGGATCCCATCCCATCCCAGCTATCCCATCCCAGGGATTCCATCCCATCCCGGGGATGCCATTTCATCTGTTCCCATCCCAACCCATCCCATCCCATCCCATTCCAGGGATACCATCCCATCCCATCCCAGCTATCCCATCCCAGGGATTCCATCCCATCCCAGGGATCCCCTTTCATCTGTTCCCATCTCTGGGATCCCATCCCATCCCATCCCATGGATTCAAACCCATCCCAACCCATCCCATCCCATGGATCCCATCCCATCCCAGGGATCCCATCCAATTCCATCCCATCCCAGGGATCGCATCCCGTCCCATCCAATCCCATCCCATCCCACCCCATCCCATTCCATCCCATCCCATCCCATCCCATCCCATCCCATCCCATCCCAACCCACCCCGTCCCGTCCCGTCCGGTCACGTCCCGTCCCGTCCCATCCCATCCCATCCCATCCCATCCCATCCCAGGGATCCCATCCCAGGGATCCCATCCCAGGGATCCCATTCCAGGGATCCCGTCCCATCCCAGGGATCCCATCCCATACGAGGGATCAGATTCCAGGGATCCCATCCCAGGGATCCCATCCCATCCCAACCCATCCCATCCCAGGGACCCCATCCCAGGGATTCCGTCCCAGGCATACCATCCCATCCCATCCCATCCCTTCCAATCCCATCCCATCCCATCCCATCCCATCCCAGGGATCCCATCCCAGTGATCCCATCGCATCCCAGGGATCCAATCCCAGCGATCCTATCCCATCCCAGTGATCCCATCCCATCCCATCCCATTCCAGGAATCCCATCCCCTTCCAGGTATCCCATCCCATCCCAGGAATCCCATCCCATCCCAGGGATCCCATCCCAAGGATCGCATCACATCCCAGGGATCCCTTCCCATCCCATCCCATCCCATCCCAGGGATCCCATCCCATCCCATCCCATACCATCCCATCCCATCGATCCCATCCCATCCTGACCCATTCTAACCCATCCCATCCCATCCCCCCCCATTCCATCCCATCCCAGGGATCCCACGCCATCCCATCCCATTCCATCCCATCCCAGGGATTCCATCCCATCCCAGGGATCCCATCCCATCCCAGGGATCCCATCCCATCCCAGGGATCCCATTCCAGGGATCCCAACGCAGGGTTCCCTTCCCATCCCACCCCATCACATCCCATCCCATGGATCCCATCCCATCCCATCCCATCCAATCCCAGGGATCCCATCCCATCCCATCCCAGGGATCCCATCCATCCGAGGTATAGCATCCCAGGGATCCCATCCCATCCCAGGGATCCCATCCCATTCCATCCCATCCCACCCCATTCCAGGGATCACATCTCATTCCAGGGATCCCATCCCAGGGATCCCATCCCATCCCAGGGATCCCATCCCAGGGATCCGATCAAAACCCTAGGATCCCATCCTATCCCAGGCATCCCATCCCAGGGATCCCATCCCATCCCAGTGATCCCATCCCAACCCATCCCATCCCATCCCATCCCATCCCATCCATTCCCATTCCAGGAATCCCATCCCATTCCAGGGATCCCATCCCATCCCAGGGATCCCATCCCATCCCAGGGATCCCATCACATCCCAGGGATCCCATCCCATCCCATTCCAGGGATCCCATCCCATCCCATCCCATCCGAGGGATCCCCTCCCATCCGAGGGACCCCATCCCATCCCATCCCATCGCATCCCATCCCATCGCATCCCATCCCAGGGATCCCATCCCAGGGATCCCATCCCGTCCCATCCCTTCCCATCCCATCCCATCCCATCCCATTGCATCCCATTCCATCCCATCCCAGGGATCCCATCCCAGGGATCCCATCGCACCCCAGGGATCCCATCCCATACTAACCCATACCATCCCAGGGATACCTTCCCATACCAGGGATACCATCCCAGGGATGCCATCCCATCCCATCCAATCCCATCACATTCCAGAGATCTCATCCCATCCCAGGGATCCCATACCAGGGATCCCATCCCATCCCAGGGATCCCATTCCATACCATCCCAGGGATCCCATCCCATCCCATCCCATCCCATTCCATCCCATCCCATCCCCTCCAAACCCATCGATCCCATCCCATCACAACCCATTCTAGCCTATCCCATCCCATCTCATCCCATCCCATCCCATCCCATCCAATCCCATCCATTCCCATCCCAGGAATCCCATCCCATCCCATTCCAGGGATCCCACCCCATCCTAGGGATCTCATCCCATCCCAGGGATCCCATCCCATCCCAGGGATCCCATCCCATCCCAACCCATCCCATCCCATCCTACCCCATCCCATCCCATCCCATCCCATCCCATCCTAGGGATCCCATACCAGGTATCCCATCCCATCCCAGGGATCCCATTCCATACCATCCCAGGGATCCCATTCCATCCCATCCCATCCCATCCCATCCCATCCCATCCCATCCCATCCCATCGATCCCATCCCATCCCAACCCATTTTAGCCAATCCCATCCCACCCCATCCCATCCAATCCCATCCCATCCCATCCCAGGGACACCTTCCCAGGGATACCATACCATCCCATCCCATCCCATCGCATGGATCCCATCCCATCCCATCCCATCCCATCCCAGCCCACCGATCTCATCCCAGCGATTCCATCCCATCCCAGGTATCCCATCCCAACCAATCCCATCCCAGGGATCCCATTCCAGGGATCCCATCCCATCTGAGGGATCCCATCCCATCCCAACCCATCCCATCCAATCCCATTGATGCCATCCACTCCCAGAGATCCCATCCCAGGGATCCCAACCCAGGAATCCCATCCCATCCCAGGGATCCCAACCCATCGCAGGGATCCCATTCCATCCCAGGGATCCCATCCCATCCCAGGGATCCCATCCCAGGGATTCCATCCCATCCCAGGGATCCCATCCCATAGGAGGGATCACGTTCGAGGGATCCCATCCCTAGGATCCCATCTCATCCCATCCCACGGATCCAATCCCATCCCATCTCATCCCCGGGATCCCATAAGATCCCATCAAACGGTTCCCAACCCATCCCAACCCATCCCATCCATTCCCATCCCAGGAATCCCATCCCATCCAATTCCAGGAATCCCATCCCATCCAGTTCCAGGAATCCCATCCCATCCAAGGGATCCCATCCCATCCCAGGGATCCCATCCCTTCCGAGGGATCCCATCCCAGGGATCTAATCCCATCCCATCCCATCCCGTCCCATCCCAGGGATACCATCCCATCCCATCCCATCCCATCCCATCCCATCCCATCCCATCCCGGGGATCCCACCCAATCCCATCCCATCCCATCCCATCCCATCCCATCCCATCCCGTCCCATCCCATCCCAGGGATACCATCCCATCCCAGGGATCCCACCCAATCCCATCCCATCCCATCCCATCCCATCCCATCCCATCCCATTCTAGCCAGTCCCATCCCATCCCACCGATCCCATTCCCATCCAATCCCATCCCAACCCATCCCATCCAATCCCATCCCAGGGATCCCATCCCAGGGATGCCATCCCATCCCATCCCATCCCATCGCAGGGATCCCATCCCATCCTAGGGATCCCTTCCCATCCCATCCCAGGGACCCCATCCCAGGGATCCCATCCCATCCCAGGGATCCCATCCCATCCCATCCCATCCCATCCCATCCCATTCCCTCCCATCCCATCACATCTCAGTGATCCCATCCCAGGGATCCCATCCCATATCAGGGATCCCATCCCATCCCAGGGATCGCACCCCATCCCATCCCATCCCAGGGATCCCATCCCATCCCAACCTATCCCATCCCATGTAATCCCAGGGATCGCACCCCATCCCATCCCATCCCAGGGATCCCATCCCATCCCAACCTATCCCATCCCGTCCCATCCCATCCCATCCCAGTGATCCCATCCCCGGGATAACATCCCATCCCATCCCAGGGATCCCATCCCATCCCAACCTATCCCATCCCATCCCGTCCCATCCCATCCCATCCCAGGGATCCCATCCCATCCCATCCCATCCCATCCCATCCCATGGATCCCATCCTATCCCATCTCATCCCATCCCATCCCATCCCATCCCATCCCATCCCATCCGATCCCATGGATCCTATCCCAGGGATCCCATCCCAGGGATCCCATACCATCCCAGGGATCCCATTCCAGGGATCCCATCCCATCCCATCCCGTCCCATCCCATCCCATCCCATCCCATCCCATCCCATCCCATCCCATCCCATCCCATCCATTCCCATCCCAGGAATCCCATCCCATCCAATTCCAGGAATCCCATCCCATCCAGTTCCAGGAATCCCATCCCATCCAAGGGATCCCATCCCATCCCAGGGATCCCATCCCTTCCGAGGGATCCCATCCCAGGGATCCCATACCATCCCAGGGATCCCATTCCAGGGATCCCATCCCATCCCATCCCGTCCCATCCCATCCCATCCCATCCCATCCCATCCCATCCCATCCCATCCCAGGGATACCATCCCATCCCATCCCATCCCATCCCGGGGATCCCACCCAATCCCATCCCATCCCATCCCATCCCGTCCCATCCCATCCCAGGGATACCATCCCATCCCAGGGATCCCACCCAATCCCATCCCATCCCATCCCATCCCATTCTAGCCAGTCCCATCCCATCCCACCGATCCCATTCCCATCCAATCCCATCCCAACCCATCCCATCCAATCCCATCCCAGGGATCCCATCCCAGGGATGCCATCCCATCCCATCCCATCCCATCCCATCGCAGGGATCCCATCCCATCCTAGGGATCCCTTCCCATCCCATCCCAGGGACCCCATCCCAGGGATCCCATCCCATCCCAGGGATCCCATCCCATCCCATCCCATCCCATCCCATCCCATTCCCTCCCATCCCATCACATCTCAGTGATCCCATCCCAGGGATCCCATCCCATATCAGGGATCCCATCCCATCCCAGGGATCCCATCCCATCCCAACCTATCCCATCCCATGTAATCCCAGGGATCGCACCCCACCCCATCCCATCCCAGGGATCCCATCCAATCCCAACCTATCCCATCCCGTCCCATCCCATCCCATCCCAGTGATCCCATCCCCGGGATAACATCCCATCCCATCCCAGGGATCCCATCCCAACCTATCCCATCCCATCCCGTCCCATCCCATCCCATCCCAGGGATCCCATCCCATCCCATCCCATCCCATCCCATGGATCCCATCCTATCCCATCTCATCCCATCCCATCCCATCCCATCCCATCCGATCCCATGGATCCTATCCCAGGGATCCCATCCCAGGGATCCCATACCATCCCAGGGATCCCATTCCAGGGATCCCATCCCATCCCATCCCGTCCCATCCCATCCCATCCCATCCCATCCCATCCCATCCCATCCCATATCATCCCTGCTATCTCATGCCAGGTATTCCATCTCATCCCAGGGATCCAATCCCAGGGATCCCATCCCCTCCCATCCCTTCGCATCCCATCCCATCCCAGGGATCCCATCCAAGGGATAACATCCCAGGGATCCCATCCCATCCCAGGGATCCAATTCCATTCCATCCCATCCCATCTCATCCCAGGGATCACATCCCATCCCAGGAATCCCATTCCAGAGATCCCATCCCATCCCATCCCAGGAATCCCATCCCATCCCATTCCAGGGATTCCATCCCATCCCAGTGAACACATCCCATCCCAGGGATCCCATCCCATCCCAGGGATCCCATCCCATCCCATAGCAGGGATCCCATCCCATCCCATCCCATCCCAGCCCATCCCATCCCATCCCAATCAGCCCTGCTATCTCATGCCAGGTATTCCATCCCAACCCAGGGATCCCATCCCATCCCCGGGATCCCATCCCATCCCAGGGATGCCATCCCATCCCATCCCATCCCATCCCATCCCCGGGATCCCTTCCCAGGGATGCCATCCCATCCCAGGGATCCCATCCCAGGGATTCCATCCCATCCCAGGGATCCCATCCCATACGAGGGATCCCATCCCATCCTAGGGATCCCATCCCATCTCATCCCAGGGTTCCCATCCCAACCCATCCCATCCCATGGATCCCATCCCATCCCAGAGATCCCATCGCAGGGATCCCATCACATCCCAGGGATCCCATCCCATTCCAGGAATCCCATCCCATTCCAGGAAACCCATCCCATCACAGGGAACCCATCCCAGGGATCCCATCCCATACGAGGGATCCCATCCCATCCCAGGGATCCCATCCCATCTCATCCCAGGGATCCCATCCCATCCCAGGGATCCCATCCCAGGGATCCGATCCCAACCCTGGAATCCCATCGCAGGGATCCCATCACATCCCAGGGATCCCATCCCATTCCAGGAATCCCATCCCATTCCAGGAAACCCATCCCATCACAGGGAACCCATCCCAGGCATCCCATCACATCCCAGGGATCCCATCCCATCCCAGGGATCCCATCCCAAGCAATCCCATCCCAGGGATCCCATCCCATCCCATCCCATCCCATCCCCGGGATCCCTTCCCAGGGATGCCATCCCATCCCAGGGATCCCATCCCAGGGATTCCATCCCATCCCAGGGATCCCATCCCATACGAGGGATCCCATCCCATCCCAGGGATCCCATCCCATCTCATCCCAGGGTTCCCATCCCATCCCAACCCATCCCATCCCATGGATCCCATCCCATCCCAGAGATCCCATCGCAGGGATCCCATCACATCCCAGGGATCCCATCCCATTCCAGGAATCCCATCCCATTCCAGGAAACCCATCCCATCACAGGGAACCCATCCCAGGCATCCTATCCCATCCCAGGGATCCCATCCCAGGGATATCATCCCATCCCAGGGATTCCATCCCATCCCAGGGATCCAATCCCATCCCAGCTATCCCATCCCAGGGGTTCCATCCCATCCCAGGGATCCCATCCCATCTGTTCCCATCCCAAGTATCCTATCCCATCCCGTTTCATCCAAGGGAACACATCCATTCCCAACCCAGGAATCCCATCCCTTCCCTTGCCAGGGATCCCATCCCATTCCAGGGATCCCATCCCATCCCAGCCATCCCATACCACGGATCCCATCCCATCCCAGGGATCCCATCCCATCCCATCCCATCCCAGGGATCCCAACCCATCCCAGGGATCCCATCCCATCCCAGGGATCCCATCCCATCCCAGCTATCCCATCCCAGGGATTCCATCCCATCCCGGGGATGCCATTTCATCTGTTCCCATCCCAACCCATCCCATCCCATCCCATTCCAGGGATACCATCCCATCCCATCCCAGCTATCCCATCCCAGGGATTCCATCCCATCCCAGGGATCCCCTTTCATCTGTTCCCATCCCTGGGATCCCATCCCATCCCATCCCATGGATTCAAACCCATCCCAACCCATCCCATCCCATGGATCCCATCCCATCCCAGGGATCCCATCCAATTCCATCCCATCCCAGGGATCGCATCCCGTCCCATCCAATCCCATCCCATCCCACCCCATCCCATCCCAGGGATCCCATCCCATCCCTTCCCAGCCCATCCCATCCCTTCCCATCCAATCCCATCCCATCCCATCCCATCCCATCCCATCCCATCCCATCCCATCCCATCCCAGGGATCCCATCCCAGGGATCCCATCCCAGGGATCCAATCCTGTAGAGAGCCTGGTGCAGGAATGGCTGGAAGAAAAAGGCCATAGTCAGATCAACTTGGTGAGGCTAGCAAAGCAGGCCTCAGTCTCAAGGATACAGTGTCCTTGAGATAAGGAAGGCACGTAGAATTGAGAAAAACATGAATGCCGAAGTGCTTAGCTAAGCAGCACATCTAGACCAATGAGGAGCTAAGATTTTGCGCTATGCATGAGCTAATTAAGCATTGTATTTAATCGCCACTCTGCGTATCAATAAACGAGACTTTGCTGATGACCATATGGTGTCCGCGTCTCCCTTCTCCGACAAATGGTGACCCCGACGCCCCCCCCCGTCGCTGAAAAGAAAACGGGGGAGAACGCGCCACGGTCGGTGAAGTAGAGTTGGGGCCTGCTGCAACCGGGTCGGTGTCAAACGACGTAGGGAAGACACCCCCAGGAGCTACAAAGGTGGTCCTGGGCCATACGTGCTGCCGAAGCCGGAGAGTTGCAACAGCGCTGACGACAAAAAATGGACAGGCAAGCAGCATATTATTTATTTATAGTACATGTAGATAAGTTAGGGCTGAAAGAAATTAATCCCAGGAAGGACATACCGGGGTTGTTAGCCTGGGGTTATGCTAAAGGTTTATTCTCTAACCCTCACACCGTGCATGATTTGAATGAGTGGCGTAAGTTAGGGGATGCACTGTGGGAGGCGGTATTAGAGGATGATAAAACAGCAAAAAAGCTGGGGAAGATCTGGCGGGTAGTTCACAACGCACTGCTGAAGCAGCAGGCGGAGAGAAGGGCGGCTCGGGAGGCAGTAGAGGCATATAAA
Source organism: Sturnus vulgaris (assembly GCF_052056855.1). Classification (NCBI taxonomy): domain Eukaryota; kingdom Metazoa; phylum Chordata; class Aves; order Passeriformes; family Sturnidae; genus Sturnus; species Sturnus vulgaris. The sequence continues at coordinate 68,196,415 of NC_142282.1, forward strand.
AGAAATGCTCAGTATGGCGATAATGAGCCCCGAGCACCCAGCACGACCAAAGTTGAAATACCTATCTCTGGGGGGACGGCAGGAATGGCAGACATGGCCAGCTGCGCTTGGCCCTCTGCACCTCCTTTAGACGATCTGGAGGAGGATTCCGCCGCGGCGGCGGAGGCAATTGCGGAGGGCGGAGTACCCTCGCCCTATGAGGGCGAAGGACCCCAGCCCAGCGGCGAAAAATCCCCTTGCCGGTCTGAGCCTAGCGCCCCTAAGCCCGCCGCGGAGCCAAACCCTGTCCCTGGGGCAGAAAGTGACCTGTGGGAGGAGATGGCTAAACGGCGAAGGGAGGCGTGGAGTATGTTGGCCAGACACGGCTTGGAGACTGGGGACGAGGGCGCTGTTGACGCAGCGAAAGCCTGGGCTTTTCCCGTCACGTATACACAGGGAGTAAATCAACAGGGACAAGCCGTCCAGGTGGGAGCGTATTCGCCTCCCGACTGGAAGCTGCTAGCCCAGCTGAGACAGACAGTGAGTCAGTTTGGTTTCCGGAGTGAGCCAGCTAAGCAGATGCTAGATTTCTTGTTTGATACATACCTGCTGTTGCCAAATGATATGAGAAGTATAGTGAAGCTGATTTTCACGCAACATCAGCAGTTGCTATTTAACGCCCACTGGCAGGCTCTTGTTCAGGAGTCAGTTGCAGTACAGAGGGGCCCGGGAGATCCGTTAGCTGGAATTACCATAGACGAACTAATGGGATTGGGTCAATACCGCAGGACAGAGGCTCAAATGATTTCGGGACCCGACAAGGTTAGGGAAGCCATGCGTCTAGTAAGGAGTGCCATCGATCAGGTCAAGGATAGCTCAGGCATACCCATGTATATGGGGATAAAACAGGGAAGAAATGAATCCTTTGGGGACTTTGTAGATAAGGCTGCTGCTGCTATTGAAAAGGCAGGAGTCCCAGAGTATATGAGAGGGGCGCTGCTAAAGCAATGTGCGTTGCAGAATAGCAATGAGGCAACAAAAAGGGTATTATCAACTTTGGGGGCCAATTGGACAATAGAGGAGGCGTTGGAGAGGATGGCACTGCAGCCGTCAGGGGCGCAGGCCTTCCTAGTTAGTGCACTAAAAGAAATAGGCTTGGGGCTACAAAAGCAAGCCGAGTCCACACAGTCGCAGGTGCTAGCCGCTCTTGCTCCGCTCCGTGCTTCTACAGCAGCCCCGGCCACATCGAGCGACCACCGGCCTCCTTCGGCGCGATGCTATAGATGCGGAAGCGGAGGCCACTTCCGACGGGACTGCCGAGCCTCAGGAGTGTGGTGCCAAAACTGCCAGAGCAACACGCACAACACGTCAGCTTGTCGCCGCAAGTCGGGAAACTCCCGGTGGAGCGCGCCCGGCAGCCGCGCCGGGACACAAGTAGCCGCCGTGACATCAGCGCCATCTCCTGTCTACAACCAGCCACAACAGGGAGCCTGGGACTCGACTTGGCAGCCGCAGTAAAAACATCTTTGATGACAGCTCGCCCCGTCAAAGTCCCAACTGGAGTTTATGGCCCGATAAATATCAAAGGACAAGCTCATGGAGGACTAATAGTGGGACGCTCGTCGAGCTCCATTGTAGGGCTGTTTGTGCTTCCAGGCGTCATTGATGCAGACTACACCGGGGAAATACAAATAATGGTATATACTCCTTTCCCTCCTATTACGATTGAAAAGGGCCAGCGTGTTGCTCAATTTATTCCACTTCCACAGTTGAGCCGGGGTGTTCAACCACAAAGACAAACCCCACGCGGAGACCAAGGATTCGGATCATCAGGTATTGCTATGCTCACAATGGATCTCCATACCAGACCCAAAAAGAAGGTGAAACTAACCTATGCAGGACAGACAATAGAAATGATGGGACTCCTAGACACTGGGGCAGATACCAGCATTGTCTCTCCAGAAAAATGGCCCCACAACTGGCCATCGCTGCAGACCACGGATACCGTGACAGGCGTCGGAGGGTTCACCCTCGCCAGAAAAACGCCCCCAATAAAGGTTACTGTAGATGAGCAAGATTTGGTGACTGTGTTGTCCGTAGTTGCGTTACCGCCATCGGTACATTGCTTGATTGGAAGGGACATCTTGGCTCAGATGGGGGTCGTTTTATCCAACGAGCACCCTTTGGGGTAATTGCCATTGCTTGGACTTTCCCGATCCCAATCACCTGGACTACCAATGAACCGGTAATGGTTAAGCAATGGCCTCTAAAAAGGGAAAGTCTAATACAAGCACATCAACTCGTAAAGGAACAATTCCAACAAGGACATTTGAAACTCTCGACAAGCCCATGGAACACGCCAATTTTTGTGATCAAAAAGAAGTCAGGAAAATATCGTCTTCTGCACGATTTAAGAGCAGTAAATGATCAGATGGAGGCGATGGGGGCATTACAGCCAGGCCTCCCCAACCCAGCAATGCTCCCACAGCATTGGCCTCTTCTGATCATTGATCTAAAGGACTGCTTCTTCACTATAGCCTTACACCCTCAAGATACTAAAAGATTTGCGTTCACCCTACCAGCAATAAACAGAGGAGAACCTGATAAACGGTATGAATGGACTGTTCTTCCACAAGGAATGAAGAACTCGCCTACCCTGTGCCAACTGTATGTTGATGCCGCATTACAACCATTGAGGATACAGTGGCCCAACACAATTATTTATCATTATATGGATGATATCCTCTTTGCTCAAGAATCAGCATTTACAGACACTCAAATGCAGGAGATTCAAAGCGCCCTAGAAAAAGCATCCCTCATAATAGCTCAAGAAAAAATACAACGATCCACACCATGGAGGTACTTGGGGTGGTCTATCACAGGCCAGATCGTACGGCCGCAGAAGCTCCAGCTTGCAACAAAGATCACCACTCTAAATGAGGCACAGCGACTGCTAGGAGATCTGCAATGGCTCAAGCCGATTGTTGGGATACCCAACTCCTTGCTAGACTCCCTCAGGCCACTACTTAAAGGAACTGACCCAACCGCACCCGTAACCGTGACCCCGCAACAACATGAAGCCCTCAAGGGTATTATACGCTGCATCGATGAGGGGTTTGTCTCCCGCCGAGATATCTCCTCGCCCATCGATCTTACCATCTGGAGTACTGCCAACCACCTACTCGGTGCACTCACACAGCTACAAAAGAAAACGCGGGAGACACGGGTACTAGAATGGCTAACCCCACCTTTACAAGCAAAAAGGACAATCAGCACAAAAATTGAACAGGTAGCTACCCTGATTCGGAAGGGTCGCGTAAGGATCATGGAAATCACCGGAACGAGCCCAACAACAATTTATCTGCCCATGAAAAAGGAGGACTTAGATTGGTACCTCCTCAATTCAGGAGATCTACAAACGGCCTTGCTGGAAGTCGGAGCAGCCATCCACACCGGACCGCTGATGCCACGTCACCTTCAGTGGCTAGGAAATTGGGACTGGATAGCGAAGCCACTACGATCGGAGCAGCCGATAGCAGGCGCCACCACAGCCTTCACGGATGCCGGGAAAAAGACGAGAAGAGCAGCGATCACCTGGAAAGAAGGCCCTCGGTGGAGGAATAAAACAATAGATGCAGCCCCAGAGGACAGCTTACAAACATTGGAATTGCTTGCCGTTGTGTGGGCACTAAGTGAACTGCAAGGGCCTTTGAATGTGGTCACTGACTCATTTTATGTAGCAGGAGTAGCACAGAGAATTGAGGACGCCTCTGTGAAAGAGGTGCAGAACAAGAGACTCTATGAACTCTTGCTGCAGCTAAAGCGAGTAGTAGGAGCAAGGTTCAAGCCTTATTGTATAATACACGTCAGGAGTCATAAGTGGGACGTAGGCTTGGGAGAAGGCAACGCCAGGGCGGATAGACTGGTTATGAATGTAGCTGATGACAGGGGGATTGAAGCAAGGGAGTCACACACACGATTTCACCAAAATGCTAGAGGATTGGTGCGTGAGTTCAAAATAGGCATGCAAGAGGCTAAGGCAATAGTGAGAGCCTGCCCCACCTGCAGTCATCACAATAGTGGGGTAGGCCTTGGGTGTGGGGTAAACCCTCGGGGTCTGGAGAGTAATGAAATTTGGCAAATGGACATCACACATGTGGCAGAGTTTGGTAGACTCAAGTATGTGCACGTTACCATAGACACTTATAGTAAGTATATCTGGGCCACAGCACAGACAGGGGAAAAGGCAATCCATGTAATTAGACACCTGACAAGTTGCTTTGCAGTTATGGGAACGCCTAGGGAGGTAAAGACCGACAACGGACCTGCATATTGTCAGTGGGAAAGTAAGTCAGTTTATGAGACTCTGGGGAATCAGACATATTACAGGAGTACCACACTCACCCACGGGACAGGCCATAGTAGAAAGAGCTAATGGGACACTCAAACAATATTTACTCAAACACAAGTCCATAGGTGATCCACAGGAAAGATTAGCTAAAGTTCTCTATGTGATGAATTATTTGTGTGTGTTTGGGGATGAATCTGAGCCGCCTGCAATCAGACATAGAGGGAAGAAAGAAGGTAACAAGGAAGAAGGCGCAAAGGCATGGGTAAAGTACCGAGATCCAAAGACAGGGATATGGAATGGCCCTGTGGAAGTAATATATTGGGGTAGAGGTTACGTTTGTGTTTCTACCCCCACAGGAATACTTTGGGTCCCTGCTAGGTGGGTGAAGCCCATTCTAGATGACCGAACTGGTGGAAAGATTCCTGAGGAGGCGGCTGGCTCCAGTCGACCAAGAGCGGATCCAGCAGAGGTTGACGGTGACCTTACGGCCCTATTTACAGAAGTTGGGACGCTATAACAGCGCTGCCCGTGAGGCGCTAAGGCAGCCACCACCGAATTGGGCTGATTGGATTGAGAGCCACGCCCACCAAGAAGAACAGCCTCTCAGCAGCCGTCCTTGTTGTGCGTGTGGAGGGTCATGGTGTGAAGCCTGGGTAGCCCTAAAGTGCGGGGGCTGTGGGGACTGCTCGTGGGTGGAACAGAGAACAGTGTTTAGTTTGTGGTGCTGGAGGTGTCAAAGTGACGACCTAAGAGATTCAGATTGGGGTCTGGCCCTAGAAAAAGAAGCAGGAGTGCCATATGCCCAGGTACGAAACCTATACGAGACACCAGAACAGCTCCTGTTAGCTTGGGCCCGGTGGGAACTTACCAACTGGATTAAGAGGCAGCACATCTATGCAAATTCGCACATTATCGCTGCAAGATGCAGACATAAAGTCCCACACCTGCCTTGGCCTCGGGTAGGACCAGTTAAGCCCGGTACAGACCCAAAGGAGGTATTGAATCAGAGTATAGAAAAGGTGAAACAACTGCAGATAACAAGGAGCAATACAGGGCGTAAAAAGAATAGGCCGCCAAAGAAATCAAAATGATGATCATTGCACTGCTTATGCTTGCTAACTTTGCTCGCACAAAATCTTTTCCAATGCAGCATGCGCCTCGGGAGAACGTATGGGTAACATTCGCTAACATAACAAAGCAAGAATCAATCTGCTTAAGTCTAGGGGGAGTACAAAATCCTTTTAGAACCTGCCTAGTAGGGTTGCCAGTATGGTTGCGAGGAGTTCGAGGGAATGTGCTGCATGAATTTATCTGACCACTCTGAGTCCATCCACAAAAAGATACAAGACATGCAGCAGAAATTACACAACCTAAAAGAAGAAGATGGTTGGGGCATCGACGAGTGGTTAAAAAGCCTAGGTCTTGGGGGATGGATTCGAACCGTTATTAAGTGTGCTATTATGGTGTTAGGTATATTCTTGTGCTTAGCTTTATTGCTACCTTGCTTGATAACTTGCTTACAAAATTTTATTCAAAAGACTGTTAGCAAAGCTTGGCATGCCACTCTTCTAGCTCAAAAAGAAAACGGGGGAAGTGTAGAGAGCCTGGTGCAGGAATGGCTGGAAGAAAAAGGCCATAGTCAGATCAACCTGGTGAGGCTAGCAAAGCAGGCCTCAGTCTCAAGGATACAGTGTCCTTGAGATAAGGAAGGCACGTAGAATTGAGAAAAACATGAATGCCGAAGTGCTTAGCTAAGCAGCACATCTAGACCAATGAGGAGCTAAGATTTTGCACTATGCATGAGCTAATTAAGCATTGTATTTAATCGCCACTCTGCGTATCAATAAACGAGACTTTGCTGATGACCATATGGTGTCCGCGTCTCCCTTCTCCGACACAATCCCATCCCATCTCATCCCAGGGATCCCATCCCATCCCAGGGATCCCATCCCAGGGATCCGATCCCAACCCTGGAATCCCATCCTATCCCAGGGATCCCGTCCCATCCCAGGGATCCCATCCCTGGGACCCCATCCCAGGGATCCCATCCCATCCCATCCCATCCCATCCCAGGAATCCCATCCCATCCAAGGGATCCCATCCCACCCCAGGGATCCCATCCCATCCCATCCCATCCCATCCCATCCCAGGGATACCATCCCATCCCATCCCATCCCATCCCATCCCATCCCATCCCATCGCATCCCATCCCATCGCATCCCGTCCCATTCCATCCCATCCCATCCCATCCCATCCCATCCCATCACATCCCATTCCATCCCATCCCAGGGATCCCATCCCAGGGATCCCATCGCATCCCAGGGATCCCATCCCATACTAACCCATACCATCCCAGGGATACCTTCCCATTGCAGGGATACCATCCCAGGGATGCCATCCCATCCGAGGGATGCCATCCCATCCCATCCAATCCCATCACATTCCAGGGATCTCATCCCATCCCAGGGATCCCATACCAGGGATCCCATCCCAGGGATCCCATCACATCCCATCCCATCGGAGGGATCCAATCCCAAGGATCCCATCCCAGGGAGCCCATCCCATCCCAGGGAGCCCATCCCATCCTATCCCATCCCATCCATTCCAATCCCAGGAATCCCATCCCATCCCATTCAAGGTATGCCATCCCATGCCCGGGATCCCATCCCATCCCAGGGATCCCATCCCAGGGATCCCATCCCATACCTGGGATCCCATCCCATCCCAGGGATCCAATCCCATTCCAGCTATCCCATCCCAGGGATTCAATCCCATCCCAGGTATCCCATTCCATCTGTTCCCATTCCAGGCATCCTATCCCATCCCATCCCATCCAAGGGATCCCATCCCATCCCAGGGATCCCATCCCAGCCCAGGGATCCCATCCCAGCCCAGGGATCCCATCCCAACCCATCCCAGGAATCCCATCCCATTCCATTCCAGGGATCCCATCCCATTCCAGGGATCCCATCGCATCCCAGGGAACACATCCCATCCCAGGGATCCCATCCCATCCCAGAGATCCCATCCCATCCCATCCCAGGGATCCCATCCCATCCAATCGCATCCCATCGCATCCCATCGCATCCCATCCCATCCCATCCCAGGGCTCCCATCCCATCCCATCCCATCCCATCCCATCCCATCCCATACCATCCCATCCCATCCCATACCATCCCATTCCATCCCATCCCATCCCATCCCATCCCCTCCAAACCCATCGATCCCATCCCATCACAACCCATTCTAGCCTATCCCATCCCATCTCATCCCATCCCATTCCATCCCATCCAATCCCATCCGATGCCATCCCAGGTATCCCAACCCATTGATACCATCCCATCCCATCCCATCCCATCCCATCCCATCCAATCCCATCCCATCCATTCCCATCCCAGGAATCGCATCCCATCCCATTCCAGGGATCCCATCCCATTCCAGGGATCCCATTGCATTTCAGGGATCCCATCCCAGGGATCCCATCCCATCCTAGGGACCTCATCCCATCCCAGGGATCCCATCCCATCCCATCCCAGGGATCCCATCCCATCCCAGGGATCCCTTCCCATGCCATCCCATCCCATCACGAGGATCCCATCCCATCCCATCCCATCCCATCGCAGGGATCCCATCCCATCCTAGGGATCCCTTCCCATCCCATCCCAGGGACCCCATCCCAGGGATCCCATCCCATCCCAGGGATCCCATCCCATCCCATCCCATCCCATCCCATTCCATCCCATCCCATCACATCCCAGTGATCCCATCCCAGGGACCCCATCCCATATCAGGGATCCCATCCCATCCCATTCCATCCCATCCCAGGGATCACATCCCATCCCATCCCGTCCCATCCCATCCCATGTCATCCCAGGGATCGCACCCCATCCCATCCCATCCCAGGGATCCCATCCCATACCAACCTATCCCATTCCACCCCGTCCCATCCCATCCCATCCCAGAGATCCCTTCCCCGGGATAACATCCCATCCCATCCCATCGCAGAGATCCCATCCCATCGCAGGGATCCCATCGCAGGGATCCCATCCCATCCCAGGGATCCCATCCCATCCCATCACATCCCATCCCATGGATCCCATCCTATCCCATCTCATCCCATCCCATCCCATCCCATCCGATCCCATGGATCCTATCCCAGGGATCCCATCCCAGGGATCCCATACCATCCCAGGGATCCCATCCCAGGGATCCCATCCCATCCCATCCCGTCCCATCCCATCCCATCCCATCCCATATCATCCCTGCTATCTCATGCCAGGTATTCCATCTCATCCCAGGGATCCAATCCCAGGGATCCCATCCCCTCCCATCCCTTCCCATCCCATCCCAGGGATCCCATCCCATCCCAGGGATAACATCGCAGGGATCCCATCCCATCCCAGGGATCCAATTCCATTCCATCCCATCCCGTCTCATCCCAGGGATCACATCCCATCCCAGGAATCCCATTCCAGAGATCC